>NC_086444.1:1222868167-1223545667 GCF_028390025.1 Pseudophryne corroboree
AAGATGTTACAGACAAAACTTCTATAATATGCAACACTGTTACAAGCTCACGGTCTCAAATTTATGTATATCCAGAGACAAATGTTTGTAGCAGGTATGTTAAAAGCAAAATAATGAGGTGTTAATATAAAATGTAAACAAAAAAACACAGGCCATTTTTGTGGGAAATTTGGTGTGATAGCTGTTTTAATTTATATATATATATATATATATATATATATATATATATATATATATTTATATCTATATATTATTATTTTTTCCAAATACCAGCACTCACATCTAATGATAATAATGGCCCAGGTGCCCTCCTCCATGACCTTCATTGCAAATGTAGCAATCGTGAGTTTGGCGGCACTCCAAGGACTTGGCATAATCCAAAGTAAATCAGGCGACTAGCACTATATTTGTCATCAACGTTTTAGTTTAAATTAATAGAACTTTTGTCAGGATGCTGCCTAACTCACAACTGCTATATATATATATATATATATATATACATATATTTATATATAGAGAGAGAAAGAGAGAGAGATACTGAAAACAGATTTAATGAATGGAGCAGGTCTTGGGTGATCCAATAAGTATAGCGCTAGCTGCTGTACCTGGTGGCAGTAATTGGATGGCTCTATATGACACGTAATTAGACCAATGATGGGCCGCTTTCTAGGTTACTTAGAGAGTTGGTACTGCAGCTCTGTAACTCCATTGAGCAGCTCCATAACCTCCTTTAAACATTATTGGGCTGCTAGTTTCCATAATGCTGGCACCGGTGCGGTGGCTCCAGAGGCTCTATATGCTAACCACCCGAGAATCCTCAGGAACCCGCTGTGGTTTCTATTCAAAAAGTGACAGAGACGTGCAGACAGGTGTATGGTCCCAAAAGGAAGGAAATCTTTAACGTGTTTTGTCACGTTAACCCGTGACTTTCTCAAAAAGATACTGTCTGGGAAACTACCCAATGTTATTATTACACCCGCATACAGTATGAACTGACTTAACTTTGAACTATCTAATTGTCACTAAGCATCCAGCTGAAGGAGATACACACTGCTGGGATCACTTGACCAGTAAAAACATCATGTACGTTGCTGTTACAGGCACCTCCAGTGCCACGTGCCAACATGTCAGTGGTGCTGTCATAATAAAATGTGGGCCACGTGCCAACGCAGTATCTATGAAGAGAAACTTAACTCTAAAGAGAACTGTGAGGATCAACATGAACAGAAACATGTTGTTGGGCCCAAGAAAAGTTTTGAGACATTGGAGTTTTATTTCTGGATGGTGAATTCTGATTGTCATGACTTATTCTAATTGAAAGTTTGAATATTTCAATGGCTAATGATAAAATTACCAATGATACATATGATAGATATACAGTAAATTATATACTAGGAAGAAAATATGTATGTAAAGGCTTATAAAGTGGAGATCTTATAGGTGATTTGACAGGATATTCAATAACAGAAATAAAGAGTACTATAGAAAGCACTGAATGTGGAATTTGTATGCACCAATATACGCAGAGGCTTTCATACCTATAATAGCTCACTTTATCAACACAACAGATATGATACATAAATAATAATCTTTTGATAAGCAAACCAATGGGAATTACACCTGTTTTAACAAACTACAGTTCATAGTGGATTTTCAATAGCTCAATATATCAGCACTAGTGTAATTTATGCTCCTGCCTCGCCAGTGACACTTGCTACAGAGACCTGAGTTTTGCATTAATGTAAGTACTACACAATGTATAGGACATTAAATGTCAAAGGAAAATACTGGGTATACATACAGACTGTACTAACGGTACAGGAGCAACTTCTGTAACTAAGATGCTGGTACTGTAACTGTTTATTGACTAATCTAAGATCCTGTTAAAAAGATAGTTGTATTTTAGACAAATCAACTTGTACAGATGCAACAGGAAACAACACAACATTTTATGACATATAGAGTAGCCGGTATGTGATTGCCTAAGGGTATGTATTGGGTATGTGGAAAATGGGCCTATTCATGGATTCCTTTTTTAGCCAGTGGACAGTGTGTCCTCTCTTATGTAGTTCCGTGTTAGAGTTACTGACCACTTAGGGGTCTATTTACTAAGCCTTGGATGGTGATAATGTGGACGGAAATAAAATACCAGCCAATCAGCTCATAACTGTCAATTTTCAAACACAGCCTGTGACATGGCAGTTAGCAGCCAATTGGTAAATAGACCCCTTAGAGCAATACCCAAGAAACATCCCTGTAGAACTTATTGTTAAAGTACCTTTTCCATTATCCAATATTGTAGAAATGTGATTCAGAAATAATGACTCTTACATCATTTGGTAGGAGAATGGGTCGTCTCAGTTAATCAAACAATAGAAGAAGTAAAAATTTTAAAAGGCGCTTTACAGAATAGAATGTCACTGGATGAATTGTCGGCAGCTGAATGTGGTGCATGTGCTGTAGTAGGTCAAGGATTTTGCACATACAGTATATAGATGATATTAAGACAGAAATGATTGGACATTTAAATGAAGTCTTGTGGAGGATAGGTGCTATCTGGGACCCTTTATGGTGTTTAGGATCAAGTGTTGCTAACCTTTTCTATGGACTAATAAATGATATTATGTTTGGCATAATTATTGTAGGCATGGTATTCATGGGCTTCAAGTGTGGACTGATAATTTCTATACAATGTGTTAAAGGATTTCATAGGTTAAAAGCAATGAAAGAAATTACTTTCAGAATTATAGAGCTGTAAATCTCAAAGTTGTGTATAGTGACTTGCGGAAAAGATACTGTATGGAAATCTCAGTGACAAGCGTCTATATCAGATTATGAGGGAGGGAGGCATATTGAATGTATTAGTGCATTATCAGTTATCTATACAGTCACTCTCTTAGTCACACCAAAGGTTCATATATAAATCAGAACACCCATGTTACACATTTTTTTTAATCCAGTCCAGATATAGCTACCCTTTTTTGTTTTTATGTTATTATAAACCTTCCTAGTAATTTAGATAAGAACGTTCTGATCTGTGTAATTGGTTGCTAATATGAATCAGCAGAAAAAGGAATAATTTGGATAAGTGAATTCAAAATGGAAACTGATTAAGGATACAATAGAAATTAGCAATTATGGATTTTTGTTGCTCTTGTAGTCATAATTATGACTTCATGAAACTGCCAATAGGGGTGTACATTGTAATGTTTGGCATATGTTTTAATAAAATTTGGTATAAGGCTGTATGACCTGTATGACAATCAGTTTATATATCTGATTTTGCTAGTTCTAGATGGACATGCACAATAAATCTTAAGGAGACTCCATTGTGTACCATTACTCTTCCATAACATTTTTTAGGCTAAAATCTAATTCCCTGTGTCTGATCTATAGACAATTGGGATTATTTACTTTTTAATCTCACAATATTGCCTTTATCTCAGGTTCATTTTTGAGCAAGTAGGGCTAATACATTATATTGAATGAATGCAGAGCACAGAGGTTTACAATATAAAGAAAACAAACTGAAAAAAATGGGAAAACTTGTGAACATAGTGACCATATTATACACAATCAACATTAATGCAGGTTTGGAGCAGCCATTGTTATTTATAAATTCCATAGTTTACATAAGCCACCTACGAAACATATCATGCAAAGTAGTCATTTTGGGCATGTGATATAGGTTGCCCTGGGTGTAATCGTTGTTGACTTGAAATGATATGACAAAATGGGGAAGTTGCAGTGTACTAAAGCTAAGAGCAGAGCCCTTACATAATAATCAGTTCCAAGAAATTTTCATCCAACCTTTGGGCATACCACGTGAGGAGCCATCTTGGGCGCACTACAAATATTACAATGTGTGAGATAAACCATACAATGTACATAAATGAGTGACTGAAATGTATGTAATATAATGTACACTGCATGAATAGATCCACATGTTGTTTATCCCTCCCAAGAAAGAACCATCTGAGGAAACCATATGCGGTGCACTGCTTAGGTTACATCTTGCAGTGTGAGCAATTGGCAGGTATAACATGCAGGTGTAGGAAAAAATATACAGAGAGAGGCTGAAAATAAAGTCATTAAATGGCAGTAGGAAAACAATGGAGAAAACACTGAAAACTATGGTTAAGTTAATAAAAATGTTAAAATTAAAAATAATTTAGTGAACTGCAACAAACCACATGACTCAGGCTGTGCCTAGCATCTCCGTTGTTCAGCTGTGTGGTCTTATCACAATCATCATGATGCTGCACTCAAACAAAGTCCATGCAGCACATGTAACAAAAAAAGAGTTATGGTAAAACTTACCTTTGTTAACTCTTTTTTTTTTTGAGGAACCACAGGGAGGGAAATTGGGGTGTAGGTGATAGGATAGGACTGAACATCAAACATTAAAAGCTTTTAGAGCTCCCATGATGCTCCAGTCCTTCCCTCCTAAACCACACCCCTATACTAGACTATCTGGATTCGTGATCAAGCCCAAGACAGGAGCAGGATTGGAGAAAAGGAAGCCTGGTACACACAAGAATCATACTCTTACACAATAGAGAAGGGAACCAATGACCAAGAGAAGAAACCCATGTAAGCCAGATGAGTCAGGGTAGGTGCCCTGTGGATCCTATGGACCTAGAAGAAAAAGAGTTACCAAAGTGGGTTTTATCATAACTCTTAATTTCCTCTTCAGGTTCCATAGTCCAACAGGATATGCTCCTGAAATTAGAGGATAATCTGGCATCCAAATTAAGAATTCTGAGAGGCAAACTTATCAAAGGAATAGAACCTAAGAAAGGTGTGCACAGAAGACCATGTAGCCACCTTGCACAGTTGTTCAGCAGAAGTGCCATAGTGGACTGCCCATTAAGGACCTACAGAGCTAGTAAAATGGGTAAAGACTGCATACAGCACAGGGAGATCAGCCTGTTTGTAAATCTGTGAGATACTCATGCAAAGCCATCTGAGCAGAGTTTATTTATTTATTAGCTAGCAAGCCCCTCTTGTGGAAGTCACAGAGGACAAAAATGGAATCGATTTTCCTGATGGAGCTTGATCCACATCTAAGGAGGCCTCCCCAGATGAGAGTTCCAGGGATTGGAAGGCCGGAACCATTATAACTTCATTAAGGTGGAAACTGGACACCGTCTTGGGGATGTAGCCAGGTTGAGTTAGAAGGACGGCCCTGTCACGATGAATGATCAGGAAGTGAGAGTGACAGGAGAGTGCCCCTAAATCTGACACCCTTCAGGCAACTGCAATAGCTAGAAGAAAAACAGATTTTACCATTAGCCATTTGAGGTCCACTGTGTCCAAAGGTTCAAACAGGGGCTCCTGAAGTGCCTGAAGAACCACTGACAAATCAAACAGAGCCACTGGAGGGACAAAGAGAGGCTGAATATGAACTACACCTTGAAGAAAAGTGCGTGTATCAGGCATAGGAGCAATTCTTTGCTGGAACAAGTCTGAATGAGCATAGTTGTGCACTTTGACAGATGCCAGGGAGAATCCAAGATCCAATCCAGCTTGGAGAAAGGCATGGATCTGGGAAATTAAAAAAAACAGAGGGTCATAGTGTCTAGCAGCACACCACTCGATGTAGGTATGCCACGAATGGTAATAGATATGGGCTGAGGCCATCATAGTAGCCATGAGCAATCACAGAGCAGGATAAATCTTTGGACCTTAAGAGGGATGACTCAAGAACTATACCATCAATGATAGGCGATCTGGGTCTGGCTGCAGACAGGGACATTGAGATAACAGATCTTGTCATAGAGGAACTTGAAAGGGATTTTCTATGGAGAGACACTAGAGATCAGTGAACCAAGGGTTTCTGTTTCAGGCATGCCTGATCAACAGGATGGTGCCACCTTTTTAATTACATTTGCAAAGAACTCTGGGAAGGAAGGAGACTAGAGGTAAGCGGTATGCCAGATGGAAAGTTCACTTCCCTGCCAGGGCATCCAAGAAGGCTTGTTCATGGTCTCTTGTCCTGGTCCACTTCTGGCAGGCCCTATTTTTCCATTTTATGTCATGATGGCTGAGAAAGTCCACCTCCCAGTTGAGTATCCCTGTGATCAACACTGCTGAGATGGCTAGGATACGACGTTCATCCCATACTTTCTGCATTGTCATCAGACTGCGAGTACCTCCCTGATGATTGAGTTAGGCCACTGCAGTGACTTTTTTGGACTGGACTTGGATAGGCCTGCCTTGGAGAATTTTCTGTTCCAGAGTGAGTGTCTGTAAACACCTCGGAGCTCAAGTACATTGATTGGCAAGCAACTCTCAGTGGGAGTCCAATGGCCCTGAAAGGAGTGATCTGTGGAGAATGGTATCTGTGGTAAGGAGCATCCTATCTGGAATTAAGAATGGGCAACCCTTGTCCAAGTGGGACATCTATAGCCACCAGGTTAGGGACAGGTAAACTTCTGGAGGACCATTGTCTGAGACCTGATCCGATGATGTTGCCCATTCCACCTGGAAAGTATTATGTGTTGAAAGGGCCTGGAATGGAATTGGGCATACTCCACCATGTCAAAGGTGGAGACCATGAACCCCAAGACCTGCATTGCTTATTGAATTGACACTTGGCAACTGTGAAGTAACTTGCATACTCATTGTTGCAATGCCAACATTTTATATGTGTTACAATTCACCTGCCTCTAATGTTTGGCAGGTGAATTACAAGGAGATAATTACTACTGGAGGTGCAGGCAGATGCAGTGTGACATAGAAATGGTTAACCAGACTTGACTGGGGAATACTGTAACAACTTGAGCATGTAGTAGCAGAATTAGAGATTAGCAGACTATGGACTCTCCCTTCAATACTGGAATGTGCAGCACCACACTTTACACTGATTATGGACAGCAGGTGAGTAATATAACACAGCTAAGAGCCAGGACTTGAATACAGGACTAGAATGTATCACAATCACTGTTGCAGGTAATGAATGTTCACAGAAGTGCAGGAATACTAAGTACTTTATTATAGCAGTGGTATGGCAGAGGAATCACAGTAACAATCCAGGGTACAATATGAGCAGGGAGTAAATGGTTTTTCAGACTGAGACTTGCAGCAGAGTAATGAGATAGTTGAATAAGGAACCAGAGTAATATAATCCACGGAACTCAGATTGCAGGACTTGTACAATAAAGTATAACAGCATGCAGGCATAGAGGAAGTCCATAGTAACATGTAACACAAGTAATGAATACTAGAGAATCCACAGAGCACAGTGAAAGTCCATAATACTTAGCTAAATAGTCCTGGCATGAACATGAACTGGCAAGAATGGTTGTGGCAGGATAAGATGAACTGGCAGAGCAGGTTTCTCTGCATGAACAGGAGCTAGGACAAAGACACCAGGAAATGTAGATAGTTCAGGCAGGAAAGTAGTATAATATCATTGGCGTCGGAGAACTCAGCTAGCTGGCCTTTAACAGCCATACTAACCAATGAACAAGGCCAGGCTGGGAGTGTTAACTCTAATTACAAACCCTGTGCACCTGCTGAGCTGCATGTACACAGAGCCAAAGGAACAGAACACATATGGATCAGCTGACACCAGATACATACTGAACAGAATCCTAACAGTATGCTGGCAGGAACCTGGGAATCCAGGTGAGCTCTGAGATGTACCATCCTTTGAGACAGGAAGGACTTTTTTCAGTTAATGAGCCAGCTGTGTGTTTACAGGAAGGCAATGGTCAGCTGATGGTGGCAGTGAAGAAACTCCAGAGAGTGTGCCAGAATAAACAGGTCATTTAGGTATGGGAGTATTCTGACTCCCTGACAACAAAGCTGGGCCACCATAACTGCCATAATTTTGATAGAGAACAAAGGAGCTAGAAATGTTGCTGTAGGACAGCAATCTTGATGATAGGGCACTATAGACATATGCAGGTAAACATCCCAAATGTCCAGCAACACCATCAAGTCCCCTGGCTCCATTGCTAGGACAAAAGAGTGGAGGATCTTCATACACAACCTGGGCACTCGGATAAACTTGTTCAGTGGCTTGTGATTGGCTATCAATAAGACCTGTTGGGTTTCTTAACCAAGAAAAGGGAATATAAAAAAATCCTCCCTCACTGAGTCAAAGGGACTGGGATAACTACACCTGAGTGCCGTAGAGACTGAATAGTCTTCTTGAGGGCCAAGGTCTTGTTCATGTCTGATGGGGGCTTGTACAAAAGAACTGTTGGGGGTCTCAGGAATGAGAAAGCAGACCTGTTAGAGACCACTTCTTGCACATCTGTGATGGTCTGATGTCAGGACTGTGCGAAATGAGGAAGTAACCCTCCTACCCTGGGAACCCCATAGGAGGAGGCCCACCCAGTCAGGCTGAGACTTTATCTTCTGACTTGGTTGCTGGACATCTGGTAGCCTAAGCCTTTTTAGCTCTGGGCTTGGAGGCCTTTGTGGAAGTCAACTGTTGAGGGAAGGACTGTCCTTTAGCTCTGCCTTGGGGGTGAAAAGATTGAAAGTAAGATGTCTGAGGCTTTGGGGTAGATGTTGAGGGAAGAAAAGCAGTTTTAGAAGCTGCCAGAGTGGCCACTATTTTGTCCAAACAGGATCTCCCCAGTGTAAGGCAGTGATTTGAGAATCTTCTTGGAATTCATGTCAGCGTTCCAAGAGCGTAGCCAGATAATTCTGCAAGCTACCACCATAGTAGCACACAACTTGGAAGCTAGGAGACCAGTATCCAAAGCTGATCCATAAATGTAGGTAGCTGCTTCCCTAATATGGAGATGTAAGACAGCTGTGCCTGGCTTTTAATAGCTTTAGCCACCCAAGCAGCGGGCATAGCCAGACGTATAATGGCTCCTGTAAGAGAATAGACAGATTTAAGATAAGCTTAAATTTTTCTATCCATACTCTCCTTCAGGGAAGATGCAGTCGGGATAGGCAGGGTACAGCTTTTAACCAGATGCACCACATGGGGATCCACTGTAAGGAGAACCTCCCACTTGGCACAAGCACCAGAATGGTTAGGGTAAAAAGAAGCCAGGCATTTTGGTATCTGGAACTTCTTATTTAACTGCCTGCACTAACGCAGGTACATCCAAGCTAGAATAACGCACCTCTTCTCCTGAAGGGCTCTCAGGGAGAGAGACACCTGCCTCATCAGCCTCCCCAGATGACACTTCAGAATCTGAAAGCTGCGTAGACTGTGGGGAAGGCACAGTACGCATAGTTGCTTTAATGGCTAAGGGTCTTCCCCTTGTAACATTTGTTGAGAGGCTGTAGAAGTTTGAGTCACATTCTGGACTGAGTGAGAGAGATCATGCACTGATGGTAGAGGCATAGAGAGGACTTGTAAATCAAGCTGTAACTGCTGTGGGAAACTCATAGTGGTGGGGGAATAAGGAGCTGCTAAGCTGTCCACTATCTGCGCTATGACCTGTGAAAAATAATACACCCATGGAGGGTCCTAAACAGGGGCCAGCTGGTTAGGTGGGATATAACAAGGTGCACACAGACTGTCTTGTACCATGTCCTGAGGGGATATTCCTGCTAAACAGGACCTACATGAGACCAGCATAGGAGCAGCAGCCTCCTTGTTACCCTTGCCTTGTTTAGACATAGCAGAAGTAACAGTATAGTACACTGTAATAGAAAACTGAGCGTGTAGCATGTATAGCAATGTGACACCTTCACAAACACTGTGTGAATGTGAAGTACAGTAAACCATTATATATCTGTATCTTAGGGTTATAAGAAAAAAACAGGAGAGTGTAATCTGACAGTAAGAAAATCAAACAGCAGAGCTAGAACAAGTCACATACAATACAGAATACATATACTAAATACTAATATACTAAAATCAACTACAGAGACCATTGTGGCTGGTAGGATATAGCCAGTGCCAGATTAAGGTTCACATGGGCCTGGAGCTGAAATTTAAAAAGGGCCTCTTGTGTGATGCTGCAGGGTGTGTGGCCAGGACGGCGGGGGTGACTATTATTTTGGGGGTTTGGTGTGCACAGGGGGTGTGGTCTATACAGGGGATGTGGGATGTGGCTAGTACCATGGGGGTCATAGCTACCACCCGCCACCAATAACCTCAAGCTCTCTTCCATCTTTGCTTACATATATATGAATTATACAACACCTGCTATATTACTGAGGAAACATTGTATGCATTGACGTAATATACATATACAGTATAAGAGAACTTCATGGCATAATGACGCAAAAAACTCATCCGATTTGACACATTAGATCACATGGCCCTGTATAACCATGCATCTGCACTGATACATTCCGCAATTTATTGGGTACATACTGGTGTTACCCACCTGGTCCAAACTAGTACATACAGATGTAGCCACCTTTATCTTGACTGTTTCTCCGCCTAGACGGGCGTTTAGTCATGCTAAGGCGATAGCTGAGTTTAATCACAGGTAGGCGCGTTGAGGCGATCTAGATACTCATCATGCATTACACATCTCCACCACTGGGTGGCTAATGCTCCACTAATCCAGTACTTTCGATCGTACAGTATAGCGGCGGATTGATCTACAGCTCTGGCAATTGGTCAGTGACGACTGTAATGTTAATACTGTAGGCGTAACGGGAGGCGGTGGAAAAAGATGGTGACCTACTGTAGAGTACTGTATGTATATGGAGTACTGTATGTGTATGGAGACGCAACTAATTGTGCAAAAGGAAGAATGTACAGGACAATGTATAAACACCGTGCTTTTAAAATACATGAGCGTCTGAGTTCGCTAATGCATAATGGGAATGGAGGGCTAGCAGGAGGCGGTGGAAAATACCGTGCTTTACAAATGCGAGCGTCCGAGTCCTCTAAGGCATAAACCAACACCAATGGGGTGGGGGCCGGGCGCTGTTTGCAGTACTTTTACACATGAAATTGTGAATCCCTCATGAGGCGTCGTGGGCTAGGGGTGAAGGCTCCCACCTCCCACGCTGGGGGTCCAGGGTTCGAGACCTGATGTGCTTTTTTTCTTTTTTTTAATTGTAATAATACACTGTATTATTTTATTTACATTGTAAGACAGTCAATGGAAAGGTGCACACAAGTTACATATAAATCAGAGTACATCTGCAGGAGCGATTCTTTACGCTAAATGCAACTACACAGCGGGAATTAAATGAGTGTATTCTGACGCTACTAGCAAAACAGTACTGTAGATATTCGCATTTGTGTATTGCACAGGACCTGAATTCCCTCCCTGTGCAGGCTCCCAGGGGGGAAGGGCGATGGGGGTAGGGGGAGACAATGGAAAATACTGTGCCTTTGAAATGCAATTACATGAGCGTCCGAGTCCACTACGGCATACTGTAAACCAACCACAGGCGTGCGCAGAGACTGACTGGCGGGTGCCGCTCCGGACTTCCCCCCCTCCACGGCATTATAGTGTTCTCTCACCTCCCCTGTCCTGGATATAGACTGCTCACCTGGGCGGCCCAGGTGAGCGGACCAGGTGAGCAGTCTATATCCAGGACAGGGGAGGTGAGAGAACACTATAATGCCGTGGAGGGGGGGAAGTCCGGAGCGGCACCCGCCAGTCAGTCTCTGCGCACGCCTGTGAAACCAACACCAATGGGAAGGAAGTGCCAACCTTTTTTTTAATGTGTTCCCGTGACATTCACTTTAATATTTTTTTTTTCTCTCTAATACATCCAATGGAAGAATGCACACAGGTTTCACATAAATCAAAGTACATCTGCAGGAGCGATTCTTTACGCTAAATGCAACTGCACAGCGGCAATGAGTATAAATGAGTGTATTCTGACGCTACTAATTGAGCAAAACAGTACTATAGATCTTCGGCGTTTGTGTATTGCACAGGACCTGAATTCCCTCCCTGTATACTGCATGATCTGTGCAGGCTCCCAGGGGGGAAGGGCGATGGGCTAGCAGGAGGCGGTGGAAAATACTGTGCATTACAAATGCGAGTGTCCGAGTCCTCTAAGGCATAAACCAACACCAATAGGGTGGGGGCCGGGCGCTGTTTGCAGTACTTTTACACATGAAATTGGGAATCTCTCATGAGGCGTCGTGGGCTAGGGGTGAAGGCTCCCACCTCCCACGCTGGGGGTCCAGGGTCCGAGACCTGATGTGCCTTCTTCTTTTTTTTTTTCTTTTTTTTAATTGTAATAATACACTGTATTATTTTATTTACATTGTAAGACAGTCAATGTAAAGGTGCACACAAGTTACATATAAATCAGAGTACATCTGCAGGAGCGATTCTTTACGCTAAATGCAACTACACAGCGGGAATGAAATGAGTGTATTCTGACGCTACTAACTGAGCAAAACAGTACTGTAGATCTTCAGCGTTTGTGTATTGCACAGGACCTGAATTCCCTCCCTGTGCAGGCTCCCAGGGGGGAAGGGCGATGGGGGTAGGGGGAGACGATGGAAAATACTGTGCCTTTGAAATGCAATTACATGAGCATCCGAGTCCACTACGGCATACTGTAAACCAGAGTGAGTATTCTTTCAACAGTGTACAAGTAAAATTTTGGATAGCACTCTAGTACTGTAAAAAAAAAAATTGTTTAATAAACAGTACAATATTGTATGTTTAATTTTCTCTATTTACTGTAATGTCATTAATTTTTTCTATACGCTTTTTTTTTTTTTTTTTTATAGATCACCAGACATGAACCCAATCGAATTAGTGTGGGCTCAATTGAAGAGGTACATTAGGAGTGTTGCGAAGCCAACAACAAAACAACAGCTGTTGGATGGGATAAAGAAATTTTGGCTAGAAGTACTCACACCTGAACATTGTAATAATTATATAAATCACCTGTATAAAGTATTACCTGTTATAGTCGAAAGAAATGGTCAAGCCACAAATATGTAGTTCTGTACTGCATTTTCTGTTTAAAATTTTAAATTGGTGCATTATTAAAAATGTTTATAAAATTGCCTTTGTCTGATTATTGCATAAACTAATGTAGAATATTATACAGTAGTAATGTTATTGATGTGTATGAACAGTTATTTTCAGTTTTATAAGTCCTGAATAAGAGTACTGTACATTTTGATCAGTGCAGTACATGGAATCGGATGTTGTAATAAATACTTTTTTTTACATTAATATTGATGCTTTTCCAATAAATATTCCATTTTACAGTATGGTACTGTACAGTACATGAGGGTACCTGTACAGTATGATACGTCATTATGGGGGAGAAATACTGTATCCACTAAATGTACAGTAAAATGTTTTTTTCTTATTACAAACACACAAATGCATCCCAGATGGAAATCTGCTATACACAGCAGACAGCTTATGGTGACAGAACTTCCCTACTGTATCCCCACCCATAGTCGTGGTATATTTTAGATTGCCTAATGAGACACTCCTGCAGCATTGCCAATGATTCATGTAAAACCTGTGTGCAAACATTGGGGTATATTTACTAACATTCGTAATTCTCCCGATTTGGTGGGAGAATAATCACGAATGACATCGAAAGTGTAAAACTGCAACTTTTTGAATTTGTTACGACTAATTTACTAAGCTGCCGTATTCTGCATTTTCGGGTTTTCCGATGTCGATGTCATTCGTTTTTTTAGGCAGTGTTTTACGTGAGTGATTTGTAAAACACTGCCGACTTTAATACAATGAATCTCAGCCGGATCTGAGAGATCCGTGCTGGGCTTCATTGTGCACTTTGTTTAAAAAATAAATAAAGTTTAAATGTTAAAAAAAAATTGCGTGGGGTCCCCCCTCCTAAGGCAAACCAGCCTCGGGCTCTTTGAGCCGATCCTGGTTGCAGAAATATGGGAAAAAAATGGACAGGGGTTCCCCCATATTTAAGCAACCAGCATCGGGCTCTGCGCCTGGTCCTGGTTCCAAAAATACGGGGGACAAAAAGCGTAGGGGTCCCCAGTATTTTTAAAACCAGCACCGGGCTCCACTAGCTGGACAGATAATGCCACAGCCGGGGGTCACTTTTATACCGTGCCCTGCGGCCGTGGCATCAAATATCCAACTAGTCACCCCTGGCCGGGGTACCCTGGGGGAGTGGGGACCCCTTCAATCAAGGGCCCCCCCCCCCCAGCCACCCAAGGGCCAGGGGTGAAGCCCGAGGCTGTCCCCCCCATCCAATGGGCTGCGGATGGGGAGCTGATAGCCTTTTTGTAAAAGTGTAAGATATTGTTTTTAGTAGCAGTACTACAAGTCCCAGCAAGCCTCCCCCGCAAGCTGGTACTTGGAGAACCACAAGTACCAACATGCGGCGGAAAAACGGGCCCGCTGGTACCTGTAGTACTACTACTAAAAAAATACCCAAAAAAAGACAATACTCACACACCTTGAAAGTAAAGTTTTATTACATCCATCCACACAAACATACATACATACTTACCTTATGTTCACACGAGGGTCGGTCCTCTTCTCCAGTAGAATCCATGGGGTACCTGTTGAATAAATTATACTCACCAGATCCAGGGTACCAGGCTCCTCGGATAATCCTTTTGTAATCCACGTACTTGATTAAAAAAATAAAACGGATACCCGAGCCACGCACTGAAAGGGGACCCATGTTTTCACATGGGTCCCCTTTCCCCGAATGCCAGAAACCCACTCTGACTGATGTCTAAGTGGGTTTCTTCAGCCAATCAGGGAGCGCCACGTTGTAGCACCCTCCTGATCGGCTGTGTGCTCCTGTACTGTCTGACAGGCGGCACACGGCAGTGTTAAAATGTAGCGCCTATGCGCTCCATTGTAACCAATGGTGGGAACTTTCTGCTCAGCGGTTGACCGAAAGTGACCTCACCGCTGACCACAAAGTTCCCACCATTGGTTACAATGGAGCGCATAGGCGCTACATTGTAACACTGCCGTGTGCCGCCTGTCAGACAGTACAGGAGCACACAGTCGATCAGGAGGGTGCTACAACGTGGCGCTCCCTGATTGGCTGAAGAAACCCACTTAGACATCAGTCAGAGTGGGTTTCTGGCATTCGGGGAAAGGGGGCCCATGTGAAAACATGGGTCCCCTTTCAGTGCGTGGCTCGGGTATCCGTTTTATTTTTTTAATCAAGTACGTGGATTACAAAAGGATTATCCGAGGAGCCTGGTACCCTGGATCTGGTGAGTATAATTTATTCAACAGGTACCCCATGGATTCTACTGGAGAAGAGGACCGACCCTCGTGTGAACATAAGGTAAGTATGTATGTATGTATGTGTGGATGGATGTAATAAAACTTTACTTTCAAGGTGTGTGAGTATTGTCTTTTTTTGGGTATTTTTTTAGTAGTAGTACTACTACAGGTACCAGCGGGCCCGTTTTTCCGCCGCATGCTGGTACTTGTGGTTCTCCAAGTACCAGCATGTGGGGGAGGCTTGCTGGGCCTTGTAGTACTGCTACTAAAAACAATATCTTACACTTTTACAAAAAGGCTATCAGCTCCCCATCCGCAGCCCATTGGATGGGGGGGACAGCCTCGGGCTTCACCCCTGGCCCTTGGGTGGCTGGGGGGGGGGCCCTTGATTGAAGGGGTCCCCACTCCCCCAGGGTACCCCGGCCAGGGGTGACTAGTTGGATATTTGATGCCACGGCCGCAGGGCACGGTATAAAAGTGACCCCCGGCTGTGGCATTATCTGTCCAGCTAGTGGAGCCCGGTGCTGGTTTTAAAAATACGGGGGACCCCTACGCTTTTTGTCCCTCATATTTTTGGAACCAGGACCAGGTGCAGAGCCCGATGCTGGTTGCTTAAATATGGGGGAACCCCTGTCATTTTTTTTCCCATATTTCTGCAACCAGGATCGGCTCAAAGAGCCCGAGGCTGGTTATGCTTAGGAGGGGGGACCCCACGCAATTTTTTTTCAACAAATCAACACTTTCCCACCCCTTCCCACTGATATACATGCACGGATCTCATGGATCCGTGCATGCCTATCCAATCACGGCTCAAAAAAGCAGGTCTGTTTTTTTTTAGCACTTTTTTACGAGTTGTATTTTTTCACGGCAGTGTTTTTTTTTTTTTTGCTTTGCACTTCTTAGTAAATGACCGAGATTCATACTTAAACAGCCGCGTTTTGACCGATGGTGTATTCATTCGTATTTTTTTTTGTTGGACTTGCAAAAAAATACGAATGGCCTCATCACTGCCATGATTTCTGCTTAGTAAATTCCCGAGATGACACTTTGAAGAAAAAACGGCATCTCGGACAAAATCGGGACCTTAGTAAATATACCCCAGTATCTGTATTGAATGCAAAGTACAGTAAGAGTACAGTATACAGTATTATCAGAGCCATACCTGACCAACATGATGCCCTAGGCTAGATTTTGTCTGATGCCCTCTTGCACAGATGCTACGTAGTTCTGCCTCTAACCCTGCACCCCTTTCCCAGCACCATCACCCATTTTGGCGCTCCTACCCCCTATAATCTAAATAAGAACAATGTGCACATTTAGTGCCAGCCCAAAACAGTGTATGTTCTTGCTGGGAAGGGGCATGGTAACACAATAATACCCCAAGATGAAATGACACAACACAGTACTGCAACTTTATTCACATTATATCATGCAGTAGTGTCTCTTATTCTCATTACATCATATGATAGTACCACATTACTCCTAACAGTATTGCCCCTTATTCACATTACACCCCACCACATTGATCTTTATTTACATTAGACCACAGGTTCTCAAACTCAGTCCTCAGGACCCCACACAGTGCATGTTTTGCAGGTCTCACAGAATCACAAGTGAAAAAATTAGCTCCACCTACTGTATGGACCTTTTAAAATGTGTCAGTTAGTAATTAATACACCTGTGTACTTGCTGGTTTACCTGCAAAACATGCACTGTGTGGGGTCCTGAGGACCGAGTTTGAGAACCACTGCATTAGACCATGTAGTAGTGACCTTTCCTTATGTTACACCAGAAAATATTGCAGTACACCTTATACACATACAGTACAGTAATGCCACACATTAGTAATGCATTTCATATTTACATTTTCTGATTTAATTTCATAGAGCCGCAGTCACTCACAGAATATAGGCATGTACTGTAGCATCTCATTTTATTCAGCAGAAGCTGATTATTCCCGTTTGGCTAGTTTGCCGCCTCTGTACAGTATATTACAATATAAAAAAGTTATAGTGTCAGTGAAAAAAACACCTCATGACAGATACTGTACACAAGCTCATGTCTAAATACTGTATACTGTAAGCAGTGATATTAAGGGGTACAGTATATGCAATTGCGGTCGAATTCCGGCAGGAATACGGGGAAAAAATGGACACGGGATCCCCCATCTTTTTAGAACCAGCACCGGGCTCTGCGCCTGGTGCAAAAAATATGGGGGACAAAAAGCATAGGGGTTCCACCTATTTTTTGAACCAGCACCGGGCTCCACTAGCTGGACAGATAATGCACAGCCGGGGGACACTTTTATACCGGTCCCTGCGGCCGTGGAATTTAATACCCAACTAGTCACACCTGGTCGGGGTACCCTAGAGGAGTGGGGACCCCTTAAATCAAGGGGACCCCCCCTCCAGCCACTCGATTATCCCTATCGCCCCTGTGTATTGTAGCTAGGGGATTGTGACGCTCCTTCAGCATTGCCCCGTAGCCTGCAAAATCTGTGCTGTTACTTGCTCCATAGCTGAGTGCCTCCTAGGAGCTACTGTAGGAGTCACAGGCGGTAGCCATTTCAATTGAGTCTGACCTGCTATAGAATTGTATGTGTACCGTACGGTGCATAGAACCTTTACAGTAGAAACTCTCCTGCAGCTTTGGCCTGCTTTATGTAAAACTTGTGTTTTGTCAGTTTGCTATGCGATCGAGCCCGGTGTAACGTAATGTGCATAGACCTCGCTTATCTCTGTGTATTTTGGCTAGGGGATTGTGACGCTCCTTCAGCATTGCCCCATAGCCTGCAAAAGGGTTCAGGGGCGGCGGCCATTTTGCCAGTGTGCTATGCGATCGAGTCCGGTGTACCATAATGTGCATACTGTACTGTAGACCTCGCTTATTCCTGTTGCCCCTGTGTATTTTAGCTAGGGGATTGTGACGCTCCTTCAGCCTTGCCCCATAGCCTGTACAATCTGGACTGTTACTTGCTCCATAGCCAAGGGCCTCTGTGGGGCAAGGAGTCATAGGTGGTAGCCATTTCTATTGAGTCTGCCCAGCTACAGAATTGTATGTGTACTGTACGGTGCATAGAACCTTAACTGTAGAACCGCTCATGCAGCTTTGCCCTGGTTTATGAGAATAAAAATAATAATAAAGTGTCTGAAAAAAACTAACATGCATTCGTACTTTAGGAATCGAACCCGGGACTCTGAGTATAGGAAGCAGAACACTTCACCACTTTGACGCAGACAGATGAATAAATCCATTGGTTTTGATTATGCTGTAATGGCTACGGGATTAGGACGCTAACATACTGTACAAAATTCCTAATCTTGAGAGGCAATAGTGAACTTCTAACACATCCATTTGCGACAGTGTACACTACTGGTTTTATGTTGTTTTGTCTGCGGGACTTGGACGCTCACATATTCATAAAGTACTGTAGATGGATCATATACTGTACTATTTGCGTCTGTGTCGTATATACTGTATTAAATAATGCAGCGTAATGAGTATTTACTGTATTAAATAATGCAGCGTAATGAGTATTTACTGTATTAAATAATGCAGCGTAATGAGTATTTACTGTATGCAGCGTAATGAGACGCCTTAGTAAAGTAGTCCTTATTATATATTTCAGTATTGTATTTTACGGGAGACCACACGCATGCTCAGTGGCAATTTTAAAAAGTGACATCTGGTGGCTGATCGCAGGTATTACACGTAAAGGTAACGCCAAACGCTCTTTCTGCCTCCGTGCGATTAGGTACGCCTCTCTGTGACTAGGTGCGCCTTCCTACGCTGCGTATGCTCGATCGGGACAAACGCCTCAGCCACTCAAGATAAAGGTGGCTACATCTGTATGGGTAATGCAGACAAATTCCCAAAACAGCAGTTTTTGGACACATTTTCCTCAGTACTCACAGAAAGGCAACACATTCCCGCCTCACTGACGGTGGCACATCACCACCTCACTGACAGCGGCACATCCCCACCTCACTGACAGTGGCACATCCCCGCCTCACTGACTGCAGCACATCCATGCCTCACTGACAGCAGCACATCCCTGCCTCACTGATAGCAGCACATCCCTGCCTCACCGACAGCAGCACATCACCGCCTCACTGACAGTGGCACATCCCTGCCTCACTGACAGTGGCATATCCCCGCCTCACTGACAGTGGCACATCCCCGCCTCACCGACAGCAGCACATCACTGCCTCACTGACAGTGGCACATCCCCTGCCTCACTGATAGCGGCACATCCCCACCTCACTGACAGTGGCACATCCCCGCCTCACTGACTGCAGCACATCCCAGCCTCACTGACAGCAGCACATCCCCGCCTCACTGATAGCAGAACATCACAGCCTCACTGACAGTGGCACATCCCTGCCTCACTGTCAGTGGCACATCCCCGCCTCACTGACAGTGGCACATCCCCGCCTCACCGACAGCAGCACATCACTGCCTCACTGACAGTGGCACATCCCCTGCCTCACTGACAGCAGCACATCCCCGCCTCACCGACAGCAGCACATCCCCGCCTCACTGACAGTGGCACATCCCCTGCCTCACTGATAGTGGCACATCCCCGCCTCACTGACAGCAGCACATCGCTGCCTCGCTGACAGCAGCACATCCCTGCCTCACTGACAACAGCACATCCCTGCCTTACTAATAGAGGCACATCCCTACCTCACTGAAAGACATACAAATTTCTGAAAGAAAAATGTAAACTATCGCATTTATTCACTGTATTATCCAGTCAAATGTTTATTCATTAAAAATAATTAAAATTAAGCAGCCTGTTCTGAACAATTTTTTCCTCCTACTCTTTACTTGTTTCATTCTGTTTTGTTGCAACAGTTCTATAAGACAGATATACCACTCTTGTGTGTGCGGTCACGCTCTCAAATACGCACGCCGTTGGTGGTTGAAAGCACACCAAGCTGTACAATTTCAAAACACGACCACACACTCAAGAGTGGTGTATATATGACACATATACAGCACATATACATGCACACAACTTTTGCAACTCGGCATGCGTCACAAAGCACACAGAGTGTATGTACAAAGGTGCTTTTGTGATCGATGCGCGTATTAAAAATGTTGCAGAAAAGTGACGGCATTTCTTGGTGGTGACTGGAAGGTGGATAACACTGAAAGTGGAGTCTCGGTCCTTGAACATTCAGCCGCATAGATGTGCACAGGGGAAGGAGTTTGTAGCATTAGCATAAAACCACAGATGGGCGACTACCAATAGGCGCTGCTTTGTGTGCTTCTGTGTCAGACTCAGAATCAGACCCTATGCGACATTGTAGTATCCAAAATACATGTTATGCCACGTCGTAGTGCCACCAATACACTGCATACCACCTATTAGTGCTGCACTTTTACTTACATATAAGTATGGGTGTATATATAGATATATATATATATATATATTTATATTGTATACAGTTGTGTGTGTGTGTGTGTGTGTGTGTGTGTGTGTGTGTATATATAGATATATAGATATATAGATATATATATACATATTATAGACACACATATATTCTACCAAACATACCATAAATATATATATATATGTGTGTACAAAAGGAGCTACCAGCGCCACAGATGCAGTATCTAAAGTATATAAACAGTATGGGAAAAAAGACCGTTCTGGACTAATAAACAGAACCTAACCTGGTGGACACTCCCTTCCAAGTATTTAGGGCGTCAGCTTAAAAACCTCAAAAGCATACGAAGGCACTGGTATATATGCCTACAAGTTAGAAATAGTGCAGGGGGATGAGGTTATTGCAAGCGACCAAAGGTGTCTAATAAATAATGTAAAAAACCAGGTGCTGATAAAAATATATAATTTAATTTCAAAAGGGCGAGCACTAAAAAAAGGGGGGTATATATGAGATAATAACAAATAAACAAATGCAGCCTAGTCAAGAAATGTTGTATAAAAAAGAGCAAGAGGCTAAGCTAAAATAATCAAAGCTACATATGCCAAAAATCAAAGCTACATATGCCAAAAATTCATAAAGGGTACATAAAAACATGGAAAAATAGGGTATAAAATGCACAGGATAAAACATAAAAAAGCTTATCTTTAAGAGGTTGAGGTAAAATCAGAATAGCACAGAATAGCTATTCTGATTTTACCTCAACCTCTTAAAGATAAGCTTTTTTATGTTTTATCCTGTGCATTTTATACCCTATTTTTCCATGTTTTTATGTACCCTTTATGAATTTTTGGCACATGTAGCTTTGATTTTTTTAGCTTAGCCTCTTGCTCTTTTTTATACAACATTTCTTGACTAGGCTGCATTTGTTTATTTGTTATTATCTCATATATACCCCCCTTTTTTTAGTGCTCGGCCTTTTGAAATTAAATTATATATTTTTATCAGCACCTGGTTTTTTACATTATTTATTAGACACCTTTGGTCGCTTGCAATAACCTCATCCCCCTGCACTATATATATATATATATATATATATATATATATATATATATCGAACAAATAGAAACAGGGGCGCTCAGGTATCACAATGCACTACCAGTGCACATAATAAATAAATGTAGAATAAAAACAACAAGTGACACTTCCTCTAAGGTGAGAGTGGCTGCAACCTTAAGCAATAAATATGTGCTTGGAAAACACATAAAAAAGATTTAGGTAAGTGAAGAAAAGGGCGCCTGCTAGTGTTTAATAAAATGATATAAGGTGTACACCCAGTGAGAGTAGGAACAGGACACTACTTATCTGGTATATAAAAGACTTTTCCTTCGGTCATACGACCAATATAGGTACATGAAAAAAATAAGAACAAGCTAACATAGCGCGTACAGTTTTCAATCCACAGATCAAATAAACCAGTTGTATATAAAAACTTTGTGGGTATAAGCAAATCCCACAATTTAAAATCCACAGCCAGGGATCTTCTAAAAGTTTTTCACAAAATTTAATACAATACATATAACGTACAAATGAAAGAAATGCAAGCGTACAGGATAAAAAAGTATAACAAGCTTATCTATCCATATCAGGAATAGCATACA
The DNA here is from genome assembly GCF_028390025.1 of Pseudophryne corroboree. Taxonomy (NCBI): domain Eukaryota; kingdom Metazoa; phylum Chordata; class Amphibia; order Anura; family Myobatrachidae; genus Pseudophryne; species Pseudophryne corroboree. The sequence continues at coordinate 1,222,890,335 of NC_086444.1, forward strand.
TCTGATTTTCCATAGGTGTCCAAATGAATGGTAAAAATTCAAACGTACAAGAAATAAATATTAAAAAGGCTTATCTGTCCATAAAAGAAGTTCAAGTGCATCAGTCCCAACACGTTTCGCCAGTAATTAGACTTCATCATGGGGATAAGGTCAGTGAGCAACAAAGCTCCATTTATACCTGCAGAGATAGTGTGGTCCCAGCGCATGGCCAGGTAGTTGGTGACATCACTTCCGGTTGGGTGATTTTTAATTTAATGAATATACCCATTAAACGTCTGTTTAAAACAGTAATAAATATATACACTATATAATGGAGCACAACCAAGTAGTTAACACAAAAGGCATTGAAAAACGAAGCTTAATAGTTTCATATAGCACTGTGCAGCGCGGTGGAACGCACGCTGGAACGCATATCTGCTTTCTGGTGTGGTCCACCGCGCGTTACTTCCGGTATCGCGGGAGGCACTTCCACCGGCCGGTGGAACGCACTATGGAACGCATCATCATATCAGTGACGATGCGCATTATACAACGGAGCTGGTCGAGTGCACAGTCTGTTAGAAGAACGATACACATATACTGCGGCTCTCTTGCGATATAAGGATGCTAATAGCAACCTAATTATCTAAAATGGAGACAGTAAAAAACGGACAATGATGGAATGGGCCAAAGTAAATAAATAAAATGAGCTCATGAAGTGATTGAAAGAGAATATAAAGTACAAAGCAAATCGGGAATACAGAAAAAAATAAAATAATAAAATATATATATGTAAAGTATGATAAAAAGAGTGGAGGGGTTCAGCTGCAGCGGGAACGGGCGTACCAGGGGTTGGTAAGTCTTTTTAAATGTTGTATTGCACTTGTACTTTTGTTTGCTGTGTCTTGAGGAAGGGAGTACGTCTCCCGAAACGTTGATTAAAGCACATGTTTTTCACCTGATGACAGCCTCTGAGTGCCGCCTTCCATTGCACATACATTAAGCTTTCACAGCCTAAGGAGGGCACCGGAGCAGGTACCCAGCAGTGACGAGGAGTGCCGGACCCTTTTGCACAGTATATATATATATATATATATATGTCCCCCCTCTTTTACATCCATAATGAAAAGTTTCATCGGTAATTCTAAAGAGTTCAAAAGATAAGTACATTGCAGTTCACAAATCGTGGTCACAAAACTTTACGCTATCCAACAAGCTGGAAAAAGTTGGTTTTTCTCCAATAGATTGGAACATGGGCCCTCATTCCGAGTTGTTCACTCGCAAGCTGCTTTTAGCAGCTTTGCACACGCTACGCCGCCGCCTACTGGGAGTGAATCTTAGCTTATCAAAATTGCAAACAAAAGATTAGCAGAATTGCGAATAGACACTTCTTAGCAGTTTCTGAGTAGCTCCAGACTTACTCGGCATCTGCGATCAGTTCAGTCAGTTTAGTTCCTGGTTTGACGTCACAAACACACCCAGCTTTCACCCAGACACTCCCCCGTTTCTTCAGACACTCCCGCGTTTTCCCCAGAAACGGTAGCGTTTTTTCACACACTCCCATAAAACGGCCAGTTTCCGCCCAGAAACACGCACTTCCTGTCAATCACATTACGATCACCAGAACGAAGAAAAAAACCTTGTAATGCCGTGAGTAAAATACCTAACTGCATAGCAAATTTACTTGGCGCAGTCGCACTGCGGACATTGCGCATGCGTATTAGCAACTAATTGCTCCGTTGCGAAAAAAAAATTAACGAGCGAACAACTCGGAATGACCACCATGGAGAGAACATAATTAGTTTAGTGTATAGCAACTGGAATATTCAAAACCAGTGCAGTGCTGGATGCAGAGTAATTACATCCAAGTGTACATTTTATTAGCAAAATAATTATATAAAACTTGAGTAACTGGATCAAGATATGTCATTATTCCAGTGCTTGCACACTGTATAGCACCTTTTATTACAGCACTTGTGCACTTTATTACTCGCTTGTGCAGCCCTGCTATGCAAAAAATGTTTTGTGCAGAACAAGACCAGGGTAAGAGTTACTTACCCTGTGCAATCAATCCAGCGATGCAGTTCCCGGAATTGACGTCCCTCCAAACGCCTTGACACACCTGCATTCGGATCTCCACGCCCAGAAAACAGTGAGTTGATGCCCGGTTCCGCGTTCCTCCTGTCAATCTTCTTGCGGTCGCCACTGTGACCTCTTTCTTCATTAGTGCCATCGCTGCCCGGCAACGGTCATCGCTGGGCAACGACGCGCCTGTGCAATGCCAATGTGCATGCACTGTTCTGGCCCGATCGCACGGCTGTGAAGAAGTGCAGCATGCAGTCGGGTCGGAATGACCCCCCAAAGGACTCTAACATCAATGAGAATAAAATGATTTGGTATTTTTTTTAATAAATTTAGTAATTACACATGTAAACAATTAAATGCCCAAAACCTTGAACCGTACAACCTAATACAAAAATCGCTTACTGTACTATATTGTTTATAGTAATGTAAAGCACTAAATATCAATACAGACTTACTGTATTAACGTGACAACTTGATGGCTAACTTGACCTAGTTCCTTTTATGTTTTTACTACTGCTTGTGACATTTTGGGTATTGGGTGTTTATCATCCCATATACTGTACATGAAATTGATGTTGGGGAGAAAGAGGAATCCCAAATTGATTGAAGGCAGACAATCCTTCCTCCATGCTTTTGAATTGAAAAGCCTTGCCTTCATGCAAAACAGAATGGTGGAACGTGAGTACTCATCTATGCAAGACTAAAGCTTAAATTGTTTCAAAATAAGAAGTCAAAAACAATGTCAAGATATAGCCGAATGTAAAATAAAAAAGGAAGTGGACCACAGTTTTGTGACATGTACTTCAAGTGAAAAAACATTATTTACTTTTGTATATTAATAGTGGTCAAAAATTCAAATTCCACTGGGAGCTGATGCAGGCTCTTTGTGAGATGTTTGCAGCAGGTCATCTGCACAATTTGTTACCATCCGTAGAAGTTCCTTCAGTAGTTAATACTCACATACTGTTCTATGGCATGCCACAAGAGTCTCCCCATTTCAGTTGCTGTATAGCCAAAGTTTATGAGGAAGCTTTGACTTCACCTATGAGAGCTGGAACAGAATTTTGAGATATCCATTGATTAATATGTTGAGCAGTTCTGTGAATCAGTTGATAGAGATACAGTAACTACATTCAACCTGCAGGTTGCACAGGACCTCCATAAATAAATAATAACAGAAGATCCTACAATGGAGAACTAGCTATCAAGAAGATTTAAATGGTTCCCATCCCAACTTGGTGAAATAAACTTATGATCAAATTAAGTTAAAAAGGCACGGTGACACCATTACACATTGACCCTGGATTGCAGAGGCACCTAGATAAATATTTTTCAGAAAAAAGATAAAAAGAAAACTTTAGAGAGTATCTGGGGTGTGTACAGGAATAAATATATACAGTAGATATGGCCACAATAAGCAGAGAACAGATTATAGAGTGGTGCAGATGTTAAGGGAACAGTGGCCCTCCTCATGTACCTAATGATGGTATCGTAGAGACCTGGCATAATAGACAGTCCACAAATTGGATGAGCCTTGAAGTCCTCAGCATTTTTAAAACAGAGGTTGTAGAGAAGCTATTGCCATAGGTGGTTTTGCTTTAGTGCAGGCTCTGGGCACCAAGGTTTTGATTCAGTTGTGGACAGATCTATAGTATGCAATGTACCAATGTTCAGTACATTGCACATGCGCAGGAATCAAACAAAGCAGCTGCAGACATCAGCTGATTGACTGTCTATAGCCATTTGTGGGTGGGGAGGGAGCAGCAATGGTCTCAGTTTCCCAAACTGAAGGCAGATTTAGCATAACTGGATCGGACCACCTGGTTCTGTGTGAATGGCCACAGGCTGAATGTAGTAATGGTTGCAGATACTTACCCCATGCCCTTGTTAGATGAGCTATTGTATTGACTAGGAGTAACTTGATAAGTGTTCACACTGAGTATTAGCTAGGGGTACTGCTAGGTACCCCATGCAAGAAAGGTGCATGGACCATCATCTATCAATCTGGTATATTTGAGTACACTGCTATAACTTTCACCTCCTGTAAGGCTGTTAGGTTTTCTACCTGGCATTCCTCAATGAAGGATGCTTGCCTTATGCCCAAAGTAGATGACATACTAGAGTGTCTGGTAGCAGTTTGGTATGCATACAGCATATATTGGATCTTCATGACGGAAACAGGCACATGTCACTTACCTGGTTGGCACAGAAGTGCTCACATTCATTACTTTCATGTGACCATGTTTGAAATGACTGATTCACCATTGCCCAATGCCTTCCAACACATAGTGTGGTATCTCTCCTTGGAAATACATGAAATAAGTATGCAAAGATTTTCCCTAGGCACACCTGGATGGCACAAACATCTACAGGGTGATTCAAAAGTCGCAGTACACCCTTTTGTTTCGAAAACTCAGTAGGAAATGGGAAAACGTAATACTCCAGTGAGGAATGGGTGAGGTGGGCTATCTCTTAGGGTATGTACCGAACATGGGCGCCATTTTGAATTTAAGTTAGTTTTCACATTTTCTGCACAGTTTTTGAAACAAAGGGGAGTACTCCGACTTTTGAAACACCCTGTATAAGGAGACATGAGAATGGCATCTTTAATATGGTACCCAAGTAGTGTGTTGGATTAGCCAAGCAGGGCTGACAATTCGCTTTGAAAAGTGTCAGATGGGGGGACAAAAGTACTATACTCGGTGAACTAGACTTCAAGAGACAACTATCAGCCAGAGGTAGCCAAAACTAACTTGTCTTCCAACCAGGAGTATGTCTGAGCCTTCATAAAAATTTACTATATGATGTATGTGCCCCAGTTCAGCTCCATTGTCAGTATGGATGGTGTAATGGTTAGCATTACTGCCTTTCAGCACTGAGGTCATGGGTTCAATTCCCACCATGGCCATAACTGTGTGGAGTTTGTATATTCTACCCGTACTTGCGTGGGTTTCCTCCCACAATCCAAAAATATTCTGGTAGGTTAATTGGCTTCCAACAAAAAAATTAACCATAGTGTGAATGTGTCTGTGTTTACGTGTGATAGGGAATATAGATTGTAAGCTCCACTGGGGCAGGGACTGATGTGAATGGGCAAAATATTCTCTGTAAAGCGCTTTGTAATATGTGTGCGCTATATAAATAACTGGTAATAAATAATAATCATAATTGCTAAATTGCATATGATATTTTCCCCTGCAATCTGATCTGCTTTACCACTTCTGGGTTTACCCTTCCCAGGCAGTGGTGAGATGGTTTAAAAAGCAGGAGGATGTCAGGTTTTTGGAACTATTCTTAGAACTAAGAAGTGATGCTCTGTCACGTGTTCTGCTGTGGTTTGTATTGCTTTAATACCCCTTAGATATATTATGGACCTTGGACTATCTTTGGGACACCCTATGCTGTCCTGGCTTTTACCATTTGACAACTGGGATCTATTTTACAGTAACTCACCTGCCACTTGTTACAGTTGTGTAGTGTACCTTTAGTTAATCAAAATCAATACATTATTGTACTGTTTCCAACTGTGTTGCTTGAGTGAGCCACAAAATCCCTAAAAGAACCAGGTCAGTTTCCTGGATAATAGGCTGTCATGGGCAGAGAGCTACTGTAGTTAAAATGTTTGCAAAGCTGTTGGTTAAATTGTATCTAGATGTGAATGAATTGAATCCTGTCTCTAAGAGAACCAAGACTGATGCTTTGTTCTGCAGCTTTATGCTCATAATCCCTTAGTCACGCATCTAGTCTGAAGGATTCTCCAGTTATGTTGTCCAGTATGTTATTCCTGCATAAACAAGAGTTTCACTTTTTCGTCCTTACCAGAACATGTTGTCAATCAGTGTTATCAAAAGTCATGGTAGTCAACGTAGCATAGTTAAGACAGCTGTATTATTATTTTCGTGTTATAATATTCAGCAACACTAAGGGCCTAATTCAGACCTGATCGCAGCAGCAAATTTGTTAGCTAATGGGCCAAACCATGTGCACTGCAGGTGGGGCAGATGTAACACGTGCAGAGAGAGTTAGATTTGGGTGACTTAAATCATTTCTGTGCAGGGTAAATACTGGCTGCTTTATTTTTAGACTGCAAATTAGTTTAAACACACCCCATCCCAAACTAACTCTCTCAGCACATGTTACATCTCCCCCCACCCAGCAGTGCCCATGGCTTTGCCCAATAGCTAACAAATTTATTGCTGAAGTTAGATCTGAATTAGGCCCTAAAACGGCTCATGCTGTTCTTGTGATTTATCTTCTGCCTTTCTCTTATTAAGCTTTCCCTGTGCACTTACTGATCTGGGGCTGCCACTTGCCTTGACCTTTGCCTGTGACCTGGCCAATATTTGACTACCATACAGTGCCTTGCTAAAGTATTCACCCCCTCTGCATTTTTAATGTTTTGTTGCCTCACATACTGGAATTAAAATAGATTGTTTGAAGGTTTGCAACATTTCATTCACAGAACATGGCTACAACTTTGAAGATGTTTTTTTATTGTGAAGCAAACAACAAATAAGACAAAATAACAGAAAACTTCAGTGTGCATAACTATTCACTAGAGATGAGCGGGTTCGGTTCCTCTGAATCCGAACCCGCCCGAACTTCATGTTTTTTTTCACGGGTCCGAGCGACTCGGATCTTCCCCCCTTGCTCGGTTAACCCGAGCGCGCCCGAACGTCATCATCCCGCTGTCGGATTCTCGCGAGGCTCGGATTCTATCGCGAGACTCGGATTCTATATAAGGAGCCGCGCGTCGCCGCCATTTTCACACGTGCATTGAGAGTCATAGGGAGAGGACGTGGCTGGCGTCCTCTCCGTTTAGAGAAGAGAGAGACACAGTATTTTGGGGAGCATTATTAGGAGGAGTACTACTATACTGTATACTACTATACTACTTGCTGAAGTGATATTTATAGATTAGATAGTGTGACTGTAAGTGTATTATCTGACTTGTGGGGGAGACACTGACAGTGGGGAGCAGTTAGAGTCTGTGAGCAGGACTCAGGAGTACATATAACGTACAGTGCACACTTTTGCTGCCAGAGTCAGTGCCACACTGCCATTGTTGTGACCACACTGACCACCAGTATAATAATATATTTTGTGATTGTCTGCTTAGGACTCGGAGTACTAGTTGCAAGTTGCAACGTGAGTGACCTGACCACCAGTTTAATAATAAATCACCACCAGTTTAATAAATATATATATATATATATATATATATATAATTGTATATAATATATATATATATATATATAATATTGTATACCACCTACCCGTGTTTTTTTTTTTTTTCATTCTTCTTTATACATACTACTATAGTAGCTTACTGTAGCAGTCTGCGGTGCTGCTGACCTGACAGTGTCCAGCAGGTCCGTCATCAGTCATTACATAATAAATATATATAGTACCTGTCCGGCTGCAGTACTAGTGATATTATATTGATTTCATCTCATTATCAATAATTTATCATCCAGTCTAGACTCTATATTAGCAGCAGACACAGTACGTTAGTCCACGGCTGTAGCTACCTCTGTGTCGGCACTCGGCAGTCCATCCATAATTGTATACCACCTACCCGTGGTTTTTTTTTTTCTTTCTTCTTTGTACATACTACTATAGTATAGTAGCTTACTGTAGCAGTCTGCGGTGCTGCTGAGCTGACAGTGTCCAGCAGGTCCGTCATCAGTCATCATTACCTAATAAATATATTATCTACCTGTCCGGCTGCAGTACTAGTGATATTATATATACATACATATATATATTGATTTCATATCATTATCATCCAGTCTATATTAGCAGCAGACACAGTACGGTAGTCCACGGCTGTAGCTACCTCTGTGTCGGCACTCGGCAGTCCATCCATAATTGTATACCACCTACCCGTGTTTTTTTTTTTTTCTTTCTTCTTTGTACATACTACAATAGTATAGTAGCTTACTGTAGCAGTCTGCGGTGCTGCTGAGCTGACAGTGTCCAGCAGGTCCGTCATCAGTCATCATTACCTAATAAATATATTATCTACCTGTCCGGCTGCAGTACTAGTGATATTATATATACATACATATATATATTGATTTTATATCATTATCATCCAGTCTATGTTAGCAGCAGACACAGTACGGTAGTCCACGGCTGTAGCTACCTCTGTGTCGGCACTCGGCAGTCCATCCATAATTGTATACCACCTACCCGTGGTTTTTTTTTTCTTTCTTTTTTGTACATACTACTATAGAATAGTAGCTTACTGTAGCAGTCTGCGGTGCTGCTGAGCTGACAGTGTCCAGCAGGTCCGTCATCAGTCATCATTACCTAATAAATATATTATCTACCTGTCCGGCTGCAGTACTAGTGATATTATATATACATACATATATATATTGATTTCATATCATTATCATCCAGTCTATATTAGCAGCAGACACAGTACGGTAGTCCACGGCTGTAGCTACCTCTGTGTCGGCACTCGGCAGTCCATCCATAATTGTATACCACCTACCCGTGGTTTTTTTTTTCTTTCTTCTTTGTACATACTACTATAGTATAGTAGCTTACTGTAGCAGTCTGCGGTGCTGCTGAGCTGACAGTGTCCAGCAGGTCCGTCATCAGTCATCATTACCTAATAAATATATTATCTACCTGTCCGGCTGCAGTACTAGTGATATTATATATACATACATATATATATTGATTTCATATCATTATCATCCAGTCTATATTAGCAGCAGACACAGTACGGTAGTCCACGGCTGTAGCTACCTCTGTGTCGGCACTCGGCAGTCCATCCATAAGTATACTAGTATCCATCCATCTCCATTGTTTACCTGAGGTGCCTTTTAGTTGTGCCTATTAAAATATGGAGAACAAAAATGTTGAGGTTCCAAAATTAGGGAAAGATCAAGATCCACTTCCACCTCGTGCTGAAGCTGCTGCCACTAGTCATGGCCGAGGCGATGAAATGCCAGCAACGTCGTCTGCCAAGGCCGATGCCCAATGTCATAGTACAGAGCATGTCAAATCCAAAACACCAAATATCAGTAAAAAAAGGACTCCAAAACCTAAAATAAAATTGTCGGAGGAGAAGCGTAAACTTGCCAATATGCCATTTACCACACGGAGTGGCAAGGAACGGCTGAGGCCCTGGCCTATGTTCATGGCTAGTGGTTCAGCTTCACATGAGGATGGAAGCACTCAGCCTCTCGCTAGAAAAATGAAAAGACTCAAGCTGGCAAAAGCAGTAGCACCGCAAAGAACTGTGCGTTCTTCGAAATCCCAAATCCACAAGGAGAGTCCGACTCCAATTGTGTCGGTTGCGATGCCTGACCTTCTCAACACTGGACGTGAAGAGCATGCGCCTTCCACCATTTGCACGCCCCCTGCAAGTGCTGGAAGGAGCACCCGCAGTCCAGTTCCTGATAGTCAGATTGAAGATGTCAGTGTTGAAGTACACCAGGATGAGGAGGATATGGGTGTTGCTGGCGCTGGGGAGGAAATTGACCAGGAGGATTCTGATGGTGAGGTGGTTTGTTTAAGTCAGGCACCCGGGGAGACACCTGTTGTCCGTGGGAGGAATATGGCCACTGACATGCCTGGTGAAAATACCAAAAAAATCAGCTCTTCGGTGTGGAAGTATTTCAACAGAAATGTGGACAACAGGTGTCAAGCCGTGTGTTGCCTTTGTCAAGCTGTAATAAGTAGGGGTAAGGACGTTAACCACCTCGGAACATCCTCCCTTATACGTCACCTGCAGCGCATTCATAATAAGTCAGTGACAAGTTCAAAAACTTTGGGTGACAGCGGAAGCAGTCCACTGACCAGTAAATACCTTCCTCTTGTAACCAAGCTCACGCAAACCACCCCACCAACTCCCTCAGTGTCAATTTCCTCCTTCCCCAGGAATGCCAATAGTCCTGCAGGCCATGTCACTGGCAATTCTGACGATTCCTCTCCTGCCTGGGATTCCTCCGATGCATCCTTGCGTGTAACGCCTACTGCTGCTGGCGCTGCTGTTGTTGCTGCTGGGAGTCGATGGTCATCCCAGAGGGGAAGTCGTAAGACCACTTTTACTACTTCCACCAAGCAATTGACTGTCCAACAGTCCTTTGCGAGGAAGATGAAATATCACAGCAGTCATCCTGCTGCAAAGCGGATAACTGAGGCATTGGCATCCTGGGTGGTGAGAAACGTGGTTCCGGTATCCATCATTACTGCAGAGCCAACTAGAGACTTGTTGGAGGTACTGTGTCCCCGGTACCAAATACCATCTAGGTTCCATTTCTCTAGGCAGGCGATACCGAAAATGTACACAGACCTCAAAAAAAGAGTCACCAGTGTCCTAAAAAATGCAGCTGTACCCAATGTCCACTTAACCACGGACATGTGGACAAGTGGAGCAGGGCAGGGTCAGGACTATATGACTGTGACAGCCCACTGGGTAGATGTATGGACTCCCGCCGCAAGAACAGCAGCGGCGGCACCAGTAGCAGCATCTCGCAAACGCCAACTCTTTCCTAGGCAGGCTACGCTTTGTATCACCGGTTTCCAGAATACGCACACAGCTGAAAACCTCTTACGGCAACTGAGGAAGATCATCGCGGAATGGCTTACCCCAATTGGACTCTCCTGTGGATTTGTGGCATCGGACAATGCCAGCAATATTGTGTGTGCATTAAATATGGGCAAATTCCAGCACGTCCCATGTTTTGCACATACCTTGAATTTGGTGGTGCAGAATTATTTAAAAACGACAGGGGCGTGCAAGAGATGCTGTCGGTGGCCAGAAGAATTGCGGGACACTTTCGGCGTACAGGCACCACGTACAGAAGACTGGAGCACCACCAAAAACTACTGAACCTGCCCTGCCATCATCTGAAGCAAGAAGTGGTAACGAGGTGGAATTCAACCCTCTATATGCTTCAGAGGTTGGAGGAGCAGCAAAAGGCCATTCAAGCCTATACAATTGAGCACGATATAGGAGGTGGAATGCACCTGTCTCAAGCGCAGTGGAGAATGATTTCAACGTTGTGCAAGGTTCTGCTGCCCTTTGAACTTGCCACACGTGAAGTCAGTTCAGACACTGCCAGCCTGAGTCAGGTCATTCCCCTCATCAGGCTTTTGCAGAAGAAGCTGGAGACATTGAAGGAGGAGCTAACACGGAGCGATTCCGCTAGGCATGTGGGACTTGTGGATGGAGCCCTTAATTTGCTTAACAAGGATTCACGGGTGGTCAATCTGTTGAAATCAGAGCACTACATTTTGGCCACCGTGCTCGATCCTAGATTTAAAGCCTACCTTGGATCTCTCTTTCCGGCAGACACAAGTCTGCTGGGGTTGAAAGACCTGCTGGTGAGAAAATTGTCAAGTCAAGCGGAACGCGACCTGTCAACATCTCCTCCTTCACATTCTCCCGCAACTGGGGGTGCGAGGAAAAGGCTCAGAATTCCGAGCCCACCCGCTGGCGGTGATGCAGGGCAGTCTGGAGCGACTGCTGATGCTGACATCTGGTCCGGACTGAAGGACCTGACAACGATTACGGACATGTCGTCTACTGTCACTGCATATGATTCTCTCAACATTGAAAGAATGGTGGAGGATTATATGAGTGACCGCATCCAAGTAGGCACGTCACACAGTCCGTACTTATACTGGCAGGAAAAAGAGGCAATTTGGAGGCCCTTGCACAAACTGGCTTTATTCTACCTAAGTTGCCCTCCCACAAGTGTGTACTCCGAAAGAGTGTTTAGTGCCGCCGCTCACCTTGTCAGCAATCGGCGTACGAGGTTACATCCAGAAAATGTGGAGAAGATGATGTTCATTAAAATGAATTATAATCAATTCCTCCGTGGAGACATTGACCAGCAGCAATTGCCTCCACAAAGTACACAGGGAGCTGAGATGGTGGATTCCAGTGGGGACGAATTGATAATCTGTGAGGAGGGGGATGTACACGGTGATATATCGGAGGATGATGATGAGGTGGACATCTTGCCTCTGTAGAGCCAGTTTGTGCAAGGAGAGATTAATTGCTTCTTTTTTGGTGGGGGTCCAAACCAACCCGTCATTTCAGTCACAGTCGTGTGGCAGACCCTGTCACTGAAATGATGGGTTGGTTAAAGTGTGCATGTCCTGTTTATACAACATAAGGGTGGGTGGGAGGGCCCAAGGACAATTCCATCTTGCACCTCTTTTTTCTTAAATTTTTCTATGCGTCATGTGCTGTTTGTGGAATGTTTTTTGGAAGGGCCATCCTGCGTGACACTGCAGTGCCACTCCTAGATGGGCCCGGTGTTTGTGTCGGCCACTAGGGTCGCTTATCTTACTCACACAGCTACCTCATTGCGCCTCTTTTTTTCTTTGCGTCATGTGCTGTTTGGGGAGGGTTTTTTGGAAGGGACATCCTGCGTGACACTGCAGTGCCACTCCTAGATGGGCCCGGTGTTTGTGTCGGCCACTAGGGTCGCTTATCTTACTCACACAGCTACCTCATTGCGCCTCTTTTTTTCTTTGCGTCATGTGCTGTTTGGGGAGGGTTTTTTGGAAGGGACATCCTGCGTGACACTGCAGTGCCACTCCTAGATGGGCCCGGTGTTTGTGTCGGCCACTAGGGTCGCTTATCTTACTCACACAGCTACCTCATTGCGCCTCTTTTTTTCTTTGCGTCATGTGCTGTTTGGGGAGGGTTTTTTGGAAGGGACATCCTGCGTGACACTGCAGTGCCACTCCTAGATGGGCCCGGTGTTTGTGTCGGCCACTAGGGTCGCTTATCTTACTCACACAGCTACCTCATTGCGCCTCTTTTTTTCTTTGCGTCATGTGCTGTTTGGGGAGGGTTTTTTGGAAGGGCCATTCTGCGTGACACTGCAGTGCCACTCCTAGATGGGCCCGGTGTTTGTGTCGGCCACTAGGGTCGCTTATCTTACTCACACAGCTACCTCATTGCGCCTCTTTTTTTCTTTGCGTCATGTGCTGTTTGGGGAGGGTTTTTTGGAAGGGACATCCTGCGTGACACTGCAGTGCCACTCCTAGATGGGCCCGGTGTTTGTGTCGGCCACTAGGGTCGCTTATCTTACTCACACAGCTACCTCATTGCGCCTCTTTTTTTCTTTGCGTCATGTGCTGTTTGGGGAGTGTTTTTTGGAAGGGACATCCTGCGTGACACTGCAGTGCCACTCCTAGATGGGCCCGGTGTTTGTGTCGGCCACTAGGGTCGCTTAGCTTAGTCATTTAGCGACCTAGGTGCAAATTTTAGGACTAAAAATAATATTGTGAGGTGTGAGGTATTCAGAATAGACTGAATATGAGTGTAAATTATGGTTTTTGAGGTTAATAATACTTTGGGATCAAAATGACCCCCAAATTCTATGATTTAAGCTGTTTTTTAGTGTTTTTTAAAAAAACACCCGAATCCAAAACACACCCGAATCCGACAAAAAAAAATTCGGTGAGGTTTTGCCAAAACGCGGTCGAACCCAAAACACGGCCGCGGAACCGAACCCAAAACCAAAACACAAAACCCGAAAAATTTCAAGTGCACATCTCTACTATTCACCCCCCTAAAGTCAGTACTTTGTAGAGCCACCTTCCAATTACAGCTGCAATTTGCTTCGGATAAGTCTCTATGAGCTTGCCACATCTGTCCATTGAGTTTTTTGCCCATTCCGCAAAACTGCTCCAGCTCCTTCATGTTGGATGGTTTCCGCTTGTGAACAGCAATCTTCAAGTCTGACCACAGATTCTCAACTGGATTTAGATCTGGGCTTTGACTAGGCCATTGCAACACATTTAAATGTTTCCCCTTAAACCACTCGAGTGTTTCTTTAGAAGTATGCTTCGGGTCGTTGTTCTGCTGGAAGGTGAATCTCCATCCCAGTCGCAAATCACAGTCAGACTGAAACAGGTTTTGCTAAAGAATATCCCTGTAATTAGCAACATTTATCTTTCCCTTGACTCGAAACCGTTTCCCAGTCCATTCTGCTGAAAAACATCCACACAGCATGATGCTGCCACCACCATGTGTCACTGTGGGCATCGTTTTCTTGGGGTAATGGGATGTTTGGGGTTTGCGCCAGACGTAGTGTTTTCCTTGGTGGCCAAAAAATTTAATTTTAGTCTCATCTGACCAGAGCACCTTTCTCCATACATTTGGGAAGTCATCCACATGTTTTTTGACAAACTCAAAATGTAACATGGGTGGCACCTGTAAAAAAAATAAAAAAATTGATGCTTAAAAATGTTAAAAACAAAAAGTTTACAGCAATGTAGCAGTTTGTTTCTCTCCTCTGATGTACCACTTATCAGAGGAGAGAACCAGACTTCCGCACGGACAGCTGCCTGTGAACATTGAGGCTGAGCAATCTCGTGGACATTGGTAAGCTAGGCATAGTTATTATCCGGAGTCCCCACTCGAACCCACTCGAACCTCAGTACCACCAACCAAACTTCTCTACAAAAGAGCTGTAAACTATTTGTTTTTAACATTTTTTACCATCAATTTTTTTTAATTTTTTTTTACAGGTGCCACCCATGTTATATTAATAGTGCTCTTTCGCCACACCTATATCATTAATTTATCTGAGCAGCTACAGTAGATCTATTTTCAAGCGCAAAAACACACCTACATTACTCCAAACTCAAATTGTGCCTTATTATTTTTAATACTAAGCAAGGGCTTTTTTCTGGCCACACTTCCATAAAGCCCAGCTCTATGGAGTGTACGGCTTATTGTGGTCATACAGATGTGTCCACTATTACCTTTCTGAAAACAGAGCTATGGTAGTAAATTTGGCATGACATGTATTCCTTGTACTTTGGTGCCATCATATTGTGCCGTGACAATTCGTGACAATTGATAGTTTCACCACTGGATGGCCAGTGCATCACGTAACATAGCTTTGCACTAACATTGCTGTTAAATAGACACTGTAATCAGTATGGCCAGCTTTAAAGTCAAATTGCTAATTGTGTAGGTGTGAAAATCTCAGTGTGAGAGGCCTTTGAAGTAGACTCCTTGGGGGTTACAGATTTTATCCTGGCTGGGGGATGTTACTATCAGTGACGTGCGGTGGGCACGTCCCTGCTTACTATACAGTATGTTGCTCAAAGCACAGAGGTGAATGAAATCTAAAGTGAAATTAAATAATAAGTTAATAAAAACCTTAGTGCTATAGAGTAAAAGAACATATTATAAGATTTTGCAATGATAAAATATTTCCAAATAAAGGGCCTCATTACGAGTTGATCAGACGAAGATGCTTTTTTCAGCCCGTGCGACAAACTAACCTCCGCCTATGGGGGTTGTTTTTTTTCCCATACCAAGGCTTTGATCACTTGTGCAGGCCTGTTATGGTAAAAAATGTTGTGCAGTTTCTAAGTAGTTCTGGACTTAGGGGGTCATTACGACCCAATCGCAACGTGTCGTCGTTCACACAGCTGCAATCAGGTCCCTACTGCACATGCGCGACGCCCGCTATGCGCACGCACGGCCATCGACGGGAAACGACGCTGGAACAGAAAAAAGCGATCGCTGCAATGATCGCACGAAGATTGACAGGCGGAGGGGGTACCTGGGCATCAACTCACCGTTTGCAGCCGTTTTCTGGGGGGGGGTAAGAAAACGCGGGTGTAGTGAGAGAAACGCAGGCATGTCCAGGATGGGTGTTTGACGTCAGAGCCAGGACCGAACAGGCTGAAAACGTTGCAGCAGGTAAGTAAGTCACCGGCACCCCTGCACTGAGGACACCGCCGGCACTGCCCACACTGCCGGCACCCCTGCACTGGGGATGCTGCCAGCACTCCTGCGCTGAGGACACCCCCTGCACTGCCGACACTGCCGGCACTTTTGCACCGAGGACACTTTCGGCACTCCCACACTGCCTGCACCCCTGACTGCTGACACTTCTGGCACCCCTGCGCTGGGGATACTGCCAGCACTCCTGCACTGAAGACACCTCTCGCACCAAGGACACTTCTGGCACTCCCACACTGCCGACACCCTTGAACTCCTGCACTAAGGACACCTCCAGTACTCCCGCACTGCCGACACTGCCGGTACCCCTGCACTGAGGACACCGCCGGCACTTCCCGCACTGCCGACACTCCTGCACTGGGTATACTGCTAGCATTCCTGCACTGAGGACACCTCCTGCACTGCCGACACTGCCGTCACCCCTGCACAGAGGACACTTCCGGCACTCCCACACTGCTGGCACCCCTGAACTCCTGCAATGAAGACACCGCCCTCACTGCCAGCACTCCTGCAATGAGGACACCTTTTGCACTGCCGACACCCCTGCCCTGCCGGCACACCTATTGCTAGCACTCATGGACTGAGGACACCTCCCGCACTGCCGGCACTTCTACACCGAGGACACTTCCGGCAACCCCACACTGCCAGCACCCCTGAATTCCTGCAATGAGGACACCTCCCGCACTGTCGACACTGCCGGCACACCTGCACTGGGGATACTGCCAGCACTCCTAGACTGAGGACACCTCCCGCACTGCTGGCACCCCTGCACCGAGGACACTTCCGACACTCCCACACTGCCGACACTGCCAGCACCCCTGAACTCCTGCACTGGGGACACCTTCCACACTGCCAACACTGCTGGAACCCCTGCACCGAGGACACTTCTGGCACTCCCAAACTGCCGACACCCCTGAACTCTTGCACTAAGGACACCTACAGTACTCCCGCACTGCCGACACTGCCGACACCCCTGCACTGAGGACACCACCGGCACTGCCTGCACTGCTGACACTCCTGCACTGGGGATACTGTCAGAATTCCTGCACTAAGGACACCTCCCGCACTGTCGACACTGCCGGCACACCTGCACTGGGGATACTGCCAGCACTCCTAGACTGAGGACACCTCCCGCACTGCTGGCACCCCTGCACCGAGGACACTTCAGACACTCCCACACTGCCGACACTGCCAGCACCCTTGAACTCTTGCACTGAGGACACCTCCCACACTGCCAACACTGCTGGAACCCCTGCACCAAGGACACTTCTGGCACTCCCAAACTGCCGACACCCCTGAACTCCTGCACTAAGGACACCTCCAGTACTCCCACACTGCCGACACTGCCGACACCCCTGCACTGAGGACACCACCGGCACTGCCTGCACTGCTGACACTCCTGCACTGGGGATACTGCCAGAATTCCTGCACTAAGGACACCTCCTGCACTGCCGACACTGCCGGCACCCCTGCACTGAGGACACTTCCGGCACTCCCACACTGCTGGCACCCCTGAACTCCTGCAATGAGGACACCGCCCTCACTGCCGGCACTCCTGCAATGAGGACACCTTTTGCACTGCCGACACCCCTGCCCTGCCGGCACACCTATTGCTAGCACTCATGGACTGAGGACACCTCCCGCACTGTAAAGCATGAAATGCCAAATATTCCATTTTTAAATTCTCTCCCTTTATTGACTTTTCACAGATCACCGGACATGAATCCTATCGAGCTAGTGTGGTCTCAAATGAAAAGTTATATTCGTTCTCAATGTAAGCCAAGGACAAAAGAGCAACTGATTGATGGCATCAATACATTTTGGAAAAACGTACTTACATTGGAGACCTGTAATAATTATGTAGACCATTTATTTTCTGTGCTGCCAGTGATTATAGAAAGAAATGGACAAGCCAGCTGCATGTAATTGGAATGGATCATATTGTCGACAAAAAGAAGGTCAACAGTCATTAGGTCGACCAATATTGGTCGACAGGCCATATGTCGACACATCAAAAAAGACAGTACGCAAACGAATAATGCATAGAATTTGCATAAAGGGCCCTTTACCTATCGTACTCATCCTTTCTGCAAATGCTTGAAATATAAAAATTAGACTACCTGCTTAAATTAATTAATTTGTTATATTTTATCTGTAACATGTACTTCACCCTAGTATTACATTTGTTATGCAATCTTGAAAATTGTTTAAAAAAAAAAAGTAGTCACCTCTGCAACACTGTATACTGTAATTGTGTATGGATTGTACAAAGCATCCAAGTGATTGCATTCAGTTTTGTCTAACTTACAGTATATTTATACTATTTAGTTGGAATTATTTTATCATTGCAAAGTCTTATAATATGTTCCGTTACCTTGTAGCACTATTAGGTTTTAATTAACTTATTCTTTAATGTCACTTTAGACTTCATTTACCTCTGTGCTCTGAGTAACAAATAACTCCAATTTTTGCATTAATAAACTGAGGCTCTGAATTGCTAAAAGTTCACTGTTTATTTCAAATTCCAGGACAGCAGCCCTTCCCCCACCCAGAATACATGTTACTGTGCTGTATCTCTATTCCCCAAGGAATCTACTTCAAAGGCCTCTCACACTGAGATTTTCACACCTACACAATTAAGAACTGGACTCTAAAGCTGGCAATACTGTACATCAGAACGACCTGAATACACACACATAGCGATTTGGGCTGCTTTTCTAATTGATTTGCTGAGTCACTTAGAAATACAGCACAAATCGCTATGTGTGTATGGACTATAGCGATAGTGATGTGCGTCCCTGCATGCTTGAAAGATCTAGTCATCACCCATGTTTTCTCTATTGCAAACACAGGCAGTGACAGATCGCTCAGCACACATCGCTGGTGCAGCTCTGTGTGCTGAGTGATCTTGCTGAGCCCGTGTGATCACCGATATCGCTGGGCAGAAAACCACTCAGCGCATACATACTGAGTGATTTTCCGCCTGCCCAGCGATGTCAGTGGGAGTGAATGGTTTTGCATAGCAGGACGCTTCCTGCTGAGGTGTCCTCAGTGCTGGAGTGCCAGAAGTGTCCACGGTACCATCAACCAAGTGCAAGGAGGACATCTCCCGCACTAATGACACTCCTGCACTGGGGATACTGCCAGCCCCCCTGCACTGATTACACGACCTACACCTCTGCACCGAGGACACTACTGGCACTCCCACATGTATTGTAGATATATTAATACTTCACAATTAGCTGCCGCTGCTGATATTCCCGTGTGCCTGATGGATAAATTGTCCTGCACATATGGATGTCCATGTTGCTGCCCACGGTGCTGTTGGTGGCTAGAGGTGGGAAGAGAAGCCACCGGCATCCTTGATTCTGCTGACCGGAAGTCTGACCCGGTCACATGCTCGTTGCCAGGGGTTACATGCTCGTTGCCAGGGGTTACATATGCTTTTTGCCATAGGGGTTATATGCATAGAGCCAGGGGGTTACATGCTCATTCTGGGTAGCGCTGGGTAATGGTCTAGTAATACCCCTGGCATCTGTCTCCTATAAGGGCCGTCTTCCATGCTGTCTGCATGGAATCTGCAGCTTCCAGTAGTAGGTAGAGCCTAAGCATCTATTGTGCCGGTGCCCCCCCAGGACTCAGCCATTCCGGCTGCAGGCTTATGGCTGATCAGGCCCTGGGTCTCATGTTTCTTCACCCACTTGTATGGCAGGCAGAGCACCCAGTGACTTATTATGGAGCACAGCCCAAGCACAGGACTGATTTGTGGCAGACAGGCACAGCACCCACTTGTATGGCAGACAGAGCACCCAGTGATTTATTATGGCAACACAGCCTCAGCACTGGACCGATTTGTGGCAGACAGACGCAGCACCCACTTGTATGGCAGACACTGTCGATCTTCAGACCGGATCCCAGTGAAATATATGTGGTATTGAAATACCAAAAATTCTCTCTACTCGCACCTTAACCACCAAACAATTGCAAAAAATGACAAGTATCAATAGTGCCTTTTAGTTAGTATCATAATTTCTATATTGAATCTCTGTGTGGATTTTGTATGAACTCTTCATCAGCACATTATCAATCACAAGGAAAAAGATTTTTTTAAACATATAGGCAACATTGAGTCAGGTACATGTTGGAAGTTAGTATGAGAGATGTATTGGAAAAATATTAATACTTCACAATTAGCTGCTGCAGCTGATATTCCCGTGTGCATGATGGATAAATTGCCCTGCACATACGGCTCATGGGGGTCATTCTGACCCGATCGCTGCTGCAGACCAGCCGCTGCGGGCCATGTAGTAATAAGTAGCTCCCGGCCAGCACGCTAAAGCTGCGCTGGCCGGGAGCTACTCCTGAAGTACAAAAGCATCGCCGCTGTGCAATACTTTTGCACTTCTGCAGGGGGGGGGGGGGGCGTAACTGACCTGCAGGGCTACGATCAACTCGGAATGACCCCCCCATAACTGCAATTTTGTTAGCAGATGGGCAAAACCATGGGGGTCATGCAGGCCTGATTGCACGCTAGGTTGTTTTGCTGAGCTGCGATCAGGACATAACTGCGCATGTGTGTGCCCCGCAATATGCAGGCGCGTCGCACAGGTACAAGGTGGATCGTTGCTGAGCAATGGATTTAATGAAGAATCCATTTGCACAGACAATCGCAAGGAGATTGACTGGAAGAAAACATTTGTGGATGTCAACTGACCGTTTTCTGGGAGTGTTTGGAAAAACGCAGGTGTGTCTATGCGTTTGCAGGGTGGGTGTCTGATGTAAATTCGGGGCAAACACTTTAGCCTGTTTGTGTCCGGAATTGACGTCAGACACCTGCCCTGCAAACGCTTGGACACGCCTGCGTTTTTCCAAACACTCCCAGAAAGCGTTCAGTTGCCACCCACAAATGCCCTCTTCCTGTCAATCTCCTTGCGATCTGCTGTGCGAATCGATTCTTCGTTAAATCCATTGCTTAGCAATGATCCGCTTTGTACCCGTACGACGCACATGCGCATTGAGGTGCATACGCATGTGCAGTTTCGACCTGATCGCAATGCTGCAAAACAACCTAGCGTGCGATCATTTTGGAATGACCCCCATGGTTTTGCCCATTTGCAAATAAAATGCTGCTAGAATCAGGTCTGAACTACTCCCTCTAGAATCTCTTTATCAGACTTTCTGCTTGCTCAGTTTCTGAAAATGCCACCTGCTGTCTGAAAAGTGGTACTGCACTATATTTCAGAGGAGATACACATGGCTTGCCGTGTATATCTTAAGAGGAAAGCTTATCTCGTGCCATGAACGGCAGGCCATGATACTTTTTTCAGAAAGGTAATAGTGGACACATCTGTATGTGCAGAAACACCAATCTCTACTGTGGAACTCTGCAGCTCCTTCAGGGTTACCTTTTGTCTCTGTGCTGCTTCTCTGATTAATGCCCTCCTTGCCCAGTCTGTGAGTTTTGGTGGCCGGCCCTCTCTTGGCAGGTTTGTTGTGGTACCATGTTCTTTCGATTTGAAGATGATGGATTTGATGGTGCTCCGGGGGATCATCAAAGATTTGGATATTTTTTTATAACCCAAACCTGACTTGTACTTCTCAACAACTTTGTCCCTGACTTGTTTGGAGTTTTCCTTGGTCTTCATGGTGTGATGCCTCTTGCTTAGTGGTGTTGCAGCTTCTGGGTCCTTTCAGAAAAGCTGTGTTTATACTGACAGATCATGTAACACTTAGATTGCACACAGGTGGACTTCATTTCACTCACTATGTGACTTCTGAAGGTAACTGGTTGCACCAGAACTTTTGAGGGGCTTCATAGCAAAAGGAGTGAATACATATGCACATGCAAATTTTCAGATTTTTAGTTATAAAAATAACTTTTTAGATACATTTTTCTCATTTCACTTCACCAACTTAGACTATATTGGGCGGATCCATCACATAAAATTCAGATTAAAAAAATAATAATTACAGGTTGTAATGTAACAAAATAGGTAAAAAGTCAAGGAGGTGAATACTTTAGCAAGGTACTGTATACCCATATTTCCATAATTGGGCCTTCAGGCTCTATTTACCAAGGGGAGCCACCAATGTTCAGTGGTTTTGCACATGGGATATAAAGTGCCAATCATTTTGAGTCCAAAACCATTGATTTAAAATTGGAACCATAAAAAATTGGGGCTTTTAAAACTTAGTAAATATATCCCTCCAGTTTCTCTTATGTTTGCACCAGCTTCCAAGTGACCCCTCCTATTATATGCACAAAACCAGGGGGCAACTGAGTACCAGTGGGCTCATAAAGCTCTTATGGAAAAGGGGCTGCTATAGGTGGAATGTGATCAGCAAACTGTAAAGGTGGAACTAGGTAATCTAATGACTGACCTCACATTTTATGTATTGCACACAAATACTTCCAATAATAAATGTGACCAAGATTGTGCCCTGTTGACTCCTATTGTGACATCACAAAAGCAAATATTTTCTTTTCCAGCACTGTATAAATGATTTGTATAAAGTACATTTGAGCCTCCATAAAACTGTTTCATATTACAATATATTTATATTGTGTACAGAAAATCAGAGTTTCTAAGCTATCAAATTTAACTCTCTACATTTACACTTAATTTCCGATAAAAAAACTATATACAGCAGATTCACTTGTAAGCTGATCCCCGGTGTGTTATTCCTATTTTGCCACTTGTTTTTGCCCGTACAGGAATAAGCTACATAACATACTGTATAAAAACCTCTCCCGGTCTCATCTCCTACCAGACTGCTGATTACACCATTACACTCCATGCCGCTGTCACTGCTGAGTCTGCAGGGAGAGGACACAATCTCTACAATGTACCAAACCCTTAGCAACCTCATATCTATATTTTTGCTGAAACTATTCTGGTTGTTGGTCCTGTGTGTTCCCACCTGCAAATCTGCTGCATCGTCCTCAGCACCCGGCTGTCATCTTACTATGACTGAATATCTGTTTGACTATAAATATTCAATGGAAGGAGATATAATTATAGGAGGAATATTCACTGTACATTCTGCGGTGACAGATCTAGTTTTTGAAGATAGCAACAACAAACATAAGATATGTGTATTGTAAGCGCTGTTTGTTTTATTTGAATATTATTTAAAATATATCTAAGTAATAAACGCATTTCAGTCCCAGTAAGAATGAGCTGTATACAGTAAGTGCAGGAAACTGAGATATGTAATTGCACAAGCTTGTTTATGAAGTGAGTGATAGTTCTGACATATTTTATGTTAGCAGGTAAATACAGTAGTTGATACAGTATTTCCTACAGTGATGTTATATTTCTCCCATGATACAGTATGTACTACTGAATGTTTTAGATTTTATTTTAAACATAATGAGATCATTTTATTAAATACACTGAACAATGTTCCCATTGTCATTATGTGTTATACAACTGTCTGGGTGGTTATATGTTACATGTTATAATGTGTTTTCTTAGTTGTTTGATAACCATATATCAATATCATACCTCACAACTTTCTAAAGTTTGAAGCAGGAGAAAGATGTGTGCCTTCAGTAGGGGGTGTGTCCTCACAGGTAGGGGGCATGGCCTTACTGGAAGTACTTCGATCGCTAGCCACGCCCCCATTTTTGCCAGTGTGTGTGCATGACCAGCACTCTGTAAGCTGCTGGCCATCAGGTTTTTTTTGGGATAATTTGGATCCCAGGGCAAACAGTAAAATAATGTACTAATAATCACCCATAGACACTCTAAAATAATGCACCCCCCATACCCTGCACTGGCACTGAAAATATAATTTTGCAAGCACTCCCGGTGGGGGGGTGTAGACTTACTAAAATGGGCATAGCCTCGCTAAAATGAGTGTGGCCTCGCAGGAAAAGACTACCTTACACCCAGTTTTTGACCCTGCACCAACAGACCTTTGCCACCACAGGAAAGAAAAAAATCCACTATATTAAGTCCCACACAGTAATGCCCCTTGCACTATACTATGTCCCTTTCGCCATATTATGCCACACACCGCAATTCCCGTGATACATTATGCCCTACATTAAAGGTTCTACTTACTTTTGCATTTCCTGCTCATTTCATGCTCTGAGTGTTATGCTCAATGCTACGGGTGTTTAATGCTCATTGCCAGGGGTTTCATGCTCTGGGTGTCATGCTCATTGCTAGGGATGTTTAAAGCTCATTTCCAGGGTTTTCATGCTTTGGCTCTGGGTGTCATGCTCGTTGCTCATGCTCGTTGCCAGGGGTGTTTAATGCTCATCACCAGAGGTGTTTAATGCTCATTGCCAGGGGTGTGTAATGTCCATTGCCAGGGGTGATGCAAGCTGAAGCCAAAGGCCAGCACCAGTGGCTACCTGTAATTACCAGTTCCCCCTTCTCCCAGCCATAGTTCTCTGCTCGCTTGGTGGAGTTTTGAGAAATGATGCAGTTGCATCGTGATGTCCTGATCCAACCCTGTCATTTCTCAAAACTCCACCCAGTGAGCATATTACTATGGCTGGGACGAAGGGGAGCCAGTAATAGCAGCATTCAAGTGCTGCAGCGGGTGCCCCATAAAATTGCATGGATCGCCCACTGCTAGCAATAGCACTGCTGGCCATGCATGTTAATGTCTTCAGACCCTCTCATCTTTTCATTTTGTCACTGTTGTATTTATGACTCCTGTCATATTGATATGAGTTCTGTTATTCTCCTGCAAGTGATTTTTGTTTATCTGTTCTCATGTTTTTGTTATTGAGATTGCATTGTCCTAGATTACTTTTTTGTGAGCTAATTGAGTCAATACAAAGTCTTATTTAAAATACAGTGTAAGAAAGTTACCCATAACAGTATTAGCATAACTGAAAAATCCAATTTTACCAGCATTCTGCAGTGTTTACCTCCATATAATTTATCAAATCTAATCTAATGTGTACTCTTACATAATATGTAATCAGAATATCTGGTATTTACAACATAAATAATTTTCCCTCAAAAATGTAATAAATAAAATAATTGAATGACAAATATATTTTATTTTAAAATAAACATTTTATTTTCCCAAAAAATGTACTTAATACATTTCTATAAAATATATTTTATTCATATTTTACATTATAAAATACCAAAACATTTTCAATTGACTGTTTTGGGTTTTTTTTGTAAATAAATCTCCTCTGGATTGTTTTTCTAAATAGTAAAAAAATTTGTATTAGGTATATTAAAATATTAAAAATAATTATATACAAATCTATTTTCAACATGCCTTAAAAAACCAGAAGAAATAAAAGTGTGTTAAAAAATTATTTTAACAAATACACAGGACAATGGTTGGCAAACATTAAAATGATCAATAACATTACTATATACTAAGTTTCAAATAATAATCGCTCACATTTTTTTATGAATTGAAGGTTCTATGTGATCACACAATGATGCACTTCAGTTTTGGACCTTGTTTCATATATATTTATAAGAAATGGAAAATGGTGATTTACTAAACCACCAATCAGTGCACAGTAATATTTTTTAATTTTTTAATTTTTGCATTGTTTGCAAAAAAATGTAATACTGGTATTTTTTATATACAATATTATCATTATTTTTATGTGGATAATTATTATTATTTGCATATTACTTTTCTTTCTTGTTTTCGTATTCCTTCCATATTTTCTTTATATACCCTTGTTTTTCCCATATATAAATATTAGAGATGAGCGGGTTCGGTTCCTCGGAATCCGAACCCGCCCAAACTTCAGGTTTTTTTACACGGGTCCGAGCGACTCGGATCTTCCCTCCTTGCTCGGTTAACCCGAGCGCGCCCGAACGTCATCATCCCGCTGTCGGATTCTCGCGAGGCTCGGATTCTATTGCGAGACTCGGATTCTATATAAGGAGCCGCGCGTCGCCGCCATTTTCACACGTGCATTGAGATTGATAGGGAGAGGACGTGGCTGGCGTCCTCTCCGTTTATAGAGAAGAGAGTGAGACTAGAGTAGAGAGAGACACAGTATTTACTTTAGTAATTTTGGGGAGCATTAGGAGGAGTACTACTACTTGCTGAAGTGATAGTGTGACTGTATATCTGACTTGTGGGGGAGACAGTGGGGAGCAGTTAGAGTCTGAGAGCAGGAGTACATATTTTAACGTACAGTGCACACTTTTGCTGCCAGAGTGCCACACTGCCATTGTGACCACACTGACCACCAGTATATATTGTGATTGTCTGCTTAGGAGTACTACTTGCAAGTTGCTGATAGTGTGACCAGTGACCTGACCACCAGTTTAATTAATCACCACCAGTTTAATATATATATATATAATTGTATATAATATATATATAATTGTATACCACCTACCCGTGTTTTTTTTTCTTTTCTTTCTTCTTGATACATACTACTATAGTAGCTTACTGTAGCAGTCTGCGGTGCTGCTGAGCTGACAGTGTCCAGCAGGTCCGTCATCAGTCATTACATAATAAATATATATACCTGTCCGGCTGCAGTACTAGTGATATTATATATATATATATATATATATATTAATTTCATCTCATTATCATCCAGTCTATATTAGCAGCTGACACAGTACGGTAGTCCACGGCTGTAGCTACCTCTGTGTAGGCAGTCGCTGGTCCATCCATAATTGTATACCACCTACCCGTGTTTTTTTTTTTTCTTTCTTCTTGATACATACTACTATAGTAGCTTACTGTAGCAGTCTGCGGTGCTGCTGAGCTGACAGTGTCCAGCAGGTCCGTCATCAGTCATTACATAATAAATATATATACCTGTCCAGCTGCAGTACTAGTGATATTATATATATGTATATTAATTTCATCTCATTATCATCCAGTCTATATTAGCAGCAGACACAGTACGGTAGTCCACGGCTGTAGCTACCTCTGTGTCGGCAGTCGCTGGTCCATCCATAATTGTATACCACCTACCCGTGTTTTTTTTTTTTTCTTTCTTCTTGATACATACTACTATAGTAGCTTACTGTAGCAGTCTGCAGTGCTGCTGAGCTGACAGTGTCCAGCAGGTCCGTCATCAGTCATTACATAATAAATATATATACCTGTCCGGCTGCAGTACTAGTGATATTATATATATATATATATATATATAAATTTCATCTCATTATCATCCAGTCTATATTAGCATCAGACACAGTACGGTAGTCCACGGCTGTAGCTACCTCTGTGTCGGCAGTCGCTGGTCCATCCATAATTGTATACCACCTACCCGTGTTTTTTTTTTCTTTCTTCTTGATACATACTACTATAGTAGCTTACTGTAGCAGTCTGCGGTGCTGCTGAGCTGACAGTGTCCAGCAGGTCCGTCATCAGTCATTACATAATAAATATATATACCTGTCCGGCTGCAGTACTAGTGATATTATATATATATATATATATTAATTTCATCTCATTATCATCCAGTCTTATTAGCAGCAGACACAGTACGGTAGTCCACGGCTGTAGCTACCTCTGTGTCGGCAGTCGGTGGTCCATCCATAATTGTATACCACCTACCCGTGTTTTTTTTTTTCTTTCTTCTTGATACATACAACTATAGTAGCTTACTGTAGCAGTCTGCGGTGCTGCTGAGCTGACAGTGTCCAGCAGGTCCGTCATCAGTCATTACATAATAAATATATATACCTGTCCGGCTGCAGTACTAGTGATATTATATATATATATATTAATTTCATCTCATTATCATCCAGTCTATATTAGCAGCAGACACAGTACGGTAGTCCACGGCTGTAGCTACCTCTGTGTCGGCAGTCGCTGGTCCATCCATAATTGTATACCACCTACCCGTGTTTTTTTTTTTTTCTCTTTCTTCTTGATACATACTACTATAGTAGCTTACTGTAGCAGTCTGCGGTGCTGCTGAGCTGACAGTGTCCAGCAGGTCCGTCATCAGTCATTACATAATAAATATATATACCTGTCCGGCTGCAGTACTAGTGATATTATATATATATATATATATATTAATTTCATCTCATTATCATCCAGTCTATATTAGCAGCAGACACAGTACGGTAGTCCACGGCTGTAGCTACCTCTGTGTCGGCAGTCGCTGGTCCATCCATAATTGTATACCACCTACCCGTGTTTTTTTTTTTTTCTTTCTTCTTGATACATACTACTATAGTAGCTTACTGTAGCAGTCTGCGGTGCTGCTGAGCTGACAGTGTCCAGCAGGTCCGTCATCAGTCATTACATAATAAATATATATACCTGTCCGGCTGCAGTACTAGTGATATTATATATATATATATATATATTAATTTCATCTCATTATCATCCAGTCTATATTAGCATCAGACACAGTACGGTAGTCCACGGCTGTAGCTACCTCTGTGTCAGCAGTCGCTGGTCCATCCATAATTGTATACCACCTACCCGTGTTTTTTTTTTCTTTCTTCTTGATACATACTACTATAGTAGCTTACTGTAGCAGTCTGCGGTGCTGCTGAGCTGACAGTGTCCAGCAGGTCCGTCATCAGTCATTACATAATAAATATATATACCTGTCCGGCTGCAGTACTAGTGATATTATATATATATATATTAATTTCATCTCATTATCATCCAGTCAATATTAGCAGCAGACACAGTACGGTAGTCCACGGCTGTAGCTACCTCTGTGTCGGCAGTCGCTGGTCCATCCGTAAGTATACTAGTATCCATCCATCTCCATTGTTTACCTGAGGTGCCTTTTAGTTGTGCCTATTAAAATATGGAGAACAAAAATGTTGAGGTTCCAAAATTAGGGAAAGATCAAGATCCACTTCCACCTCGTGCTGAAGCTGCTGCCACTAGTCATGGCCGAGACGATGAAATGCCGCAACGTCGTCTGCCAAGGCCGATGCCCAATGTCATAGTACAGAGCATGTAAAATCCAAAACACCAAATATCAGTAAAAAAAGGACTCCAAAATCTAAAATAAAATTGTCGGAGGAGAAGCGTAAACTTGCCAATATGCCATTTACCACACGGAGTGGCAAGGAACGGCTGAGGCCCTGGCCTATGTTCATGGCTAGTGGTTCAGCTTCACATGAGGATGGAAGCACTCAGCCTCTCGCTAGAAAAATGAAAAGACTCAAGCTGGCAAAAGCACCGCAAAGAACTGTGCGTTCTTCGAAATCCCAAATCCACAAGGAGAGTCCAATTGTGTCGGTTGCGATGCCTGACCTTCCCAACACTGGACGTGAAGAGCATGCGCCTTCCACCATTTGCACGCCCCCTGCAAGTGCTGGAAGGAGCACCCGCAGTCCAGTTCCTGATAGTCAGATTGAAGATGTCAGTGTTGAAGTACACCAGGATGAGGAGGATATGGGTGTTGCTGGCGCTGGGGAGGAAATTGACAAGGAGGATTCTGATGGTGAGGTGGTTTGTTTAAGTCAGGCACCCGGGGAGACACCTGTTGTCCGTGGGAGGAATAGGGCCGTTGACATGCCTGGTGAAAATACCAAAAAAATCAGCTCTTCGGTGTGGAAGTATTTCAACAGAAATGCGGACAACATTTGTCAAGCCGTGTGTTGCCTTTGTCAAGCTGTAATAAGTAGGGGTAAGGACGTTAACCACCTCGGAACATCCTCCCTTATACGTCACCTGCAGCGCATTCATAATAAGTCAGTGACAAGTTCAAAAACTTTGGGCGACAGCGGAAGCAGTCCACTGACCAGTAAATCCCTTCCTCTTGTAACCAAGCTCACGCAAACCACCCCACCAACTCCCTCAGTGTCAATTTCCTCCTTCCCCAGGAATGCCAATAGTCCTGCAGGCCATGTCACTGGCAATTCTGACGAGTCCTCTCCTGCCTGGGATTCCTCCGATGCATCCTTGCGTGTAACGCCTACTGGTGCTGGCGCTGCTGTTGTTGCTGCTGGGAGTCGATGGTCATCCCAGAGGGGAAGTCGTAAGCCCACTTTTACTACTTCCACCAAGCAATTGACTGTCCAACAGTCCTTTGCGAGGAAGATGAAATATCACAGCAGTCATCCTGTTGCAAAGCGGATAACTGAGGCCTTGACAACTATGTTGGTGTTAGACGTGCGTCCGGTATCCGCCATTAGTTCACAGGGAACTAGACAATTTCTTGAGGTAGTGTGCCCCCGTTACCAAATACCATCTAGGTTCCACTTCTCTAGGCAGGCGATACCGAGAATGTACACGGACGTCAGAAAAAGACTCACCAGTGTCCTAAAAAATGCAGTTGTACCCAATGTCCACTTAACCACGGACATGTGGACAAGTGGAGCAGGGCAGGGTCAGGACTATATGACTGTGACAGCCCACTGGGTAGATGTATGGACTCCCGCCGCAAGAACAGCAGCGGCGGCACCAGTAGCAGCATCTCGCAAACGCCAACTCTTTCCTAGGCAGGCTACGCTTTGTATCAACGGTTTCCAGAATACGCACACAGCTGAAAACCTCTTACGGCAACTGAGGAAGATCATCGCGGAATGGCTTACCCCAATTGGACTCTCCTGTGGATTTGTGGCATCGGACAATGCCAGCAATATTGTGTGTGCATTAAATATGGACAAATTCCAGCACGTCCCATGTTTTGCACATACCTTGAATTTGGTGGTGCAGAATTTTTTTAAAAACGACAGGGGCGTGCAAGAGATGCTGTCGGTGGCCAGAAGAATTGCGGGACACTTTCGGCGTACAGGCACCACGTACAGAAGACTGGAGCACCACCAAAAATGCCTGAACCTGCCCTGCCATCATCTGAAGCAAGAAGTGGTAACGAGGTGGAATTCAACCCTATATATGCTTCAGAGGTTGGAGGAGCAGCAAAAGGCCATTCAAGCCTATACAATTGAGCACGATATAGGAGGTGGAATGTACCTGTCTCAAGCGCAGTGGAGAATGATTTCAACGTTGTGCAAGGTTCTGCAACCTTTTGAACTTGCCACACGTGAAGTCAGTTCAGACACTGCCAGCCTGAGTCAGGTCATTCCCCTCATCAGGCTTTTGCAGAAGAAGCTGGAGGCATTGAAGGAGGAGCTAAAAGGGAGCGATTCCGCTAGGCATGTGGGACTTGTGGATGGAGCCCTTAATTCGCTTAACAAGGATTGACGGGTGGTCAATCTGTTGAAATCAGAGCACTACATTTTGGCCACCGTGCTCGATCCTAGATTTAAAACCTACCTTGGATCTCTCTTTCCGGCAGACACAAGTCTGCTGGGGTTCAAAGACCTGCTGGTGACAAAATTGTCAAGTCAAGCGGAACGCGACCTGTCAACATCTCCTCCTTCACATTCTCCCGCAACTGGGGGTGCGAGGAAAAGGCTCAGAATTCCGAGCCCACCCGCTGGCGGTGATGCAGGGCAGTCTGGAGCGACTGCTGATGCTGACATCTGGTCCGGACTGAAGGACCTGACAACGATTACGGACATGTCGTCTACTGTCACTGCATATGATTCTGTCACCATTGAAAGAATGGTGGAGGATTATATGAGTGACCGCATCCAAGTAGGCACGTCATACAGTCCGTACTTATACTGGCAGGAAAAAGAGGCAATTTGGAGGCCCTTGCACAAACTGGCTTTATTCTACCTAAGTTGCCCTCCCACAAGTGTGTACTCCGAAAGAGTGTTTAGTGCCGCCGCTCACCTTGTCAGCAATCGGCGTACGAGGTTACTTCCAGAAAATGTGGAGAAGATGATGTTCATTAAAATGAATTATAATCAATTCCTCCGTGCAGACATTGACCAGCAGCAATTGCCTCCACAAAGTACACAGGGAGCTGAGATGGTGGATTCCAGTGGGGACGAATTGATAATCTGTGAGGAGCGGGATGTACACGGTGATATATCGGAGGATGATGATGAGGTGGACATCTTGCCTCTGTAGAGCCAGTTTGTGCAAGGAGAGATTAATTGCTTCTTTTTCGGTGGGGGTCCAAACCAACCCGTCATTTCAGTCACAGTCGTGTGGCAGACCCTGTCACTGAAATGATGGGTTGGTTAAAGTGTGCATGTCCTGTTTATACAACATAAGGGTGGGTGGGAGGGCCCAAGGACAATTCCATCTTGCACCTCTTTTTTCTTTCATTTTTATTTGCGTCATGTGCTGTTTGGGGAGTGTTTTTTGGAAGGGCCATCCTGCGTGACACTGCAGTGCCACTCCTAGATGGGCCAGGTGTTTGTGTCGGCCACTAGGGTCGCTTAGCTTACTCACACAGCTACCTCATTGTGCCTCTTTTTTTCTTCTTTGCGTCATGTGCTGTTTGGGGAGTATTTTTTGGAAGGGCCATCCTGCGTGACACTGCAGTGCCACTCCTAGATGGGCCAGGTGTTTGTGTCGGCCACTAGGGTCGCTTATCTTACTCACACAGCTACCTCATTGCACCTCTTTTTTTCTTTGCGTCATGTGCTGTTTGGGGAGTGTTTTTTGGAAGGGCCATCCTGCGTGACACTGCAGTGCCACTCCTAGATGGGCCAGGTGTTTGTGTCGGCCACTAGGGTCGCTTATCTTACTCACACAGCTACCTCATTGCGCCTCTTTTTTTCTTTGCATCATGTGCTGTTTGGGGAGTGTTTTTTGGAAGGGCCATCCTGCGTGACACTGCAGTGCCACTCCTAGATGGGCCCGGTGTTTGTGTCGGCCACTAGGGTCGCTTATCTTACTCACACAGCTACCTCATTGCGCCTCTTTTTTTCTTTGCGTCATGTGCTGTTTGGGGAGTGTTTTTTGGAAGGGCCATCCTGCGTGACACTGCAGTGCCACTCCTAGATGGGCCAGGTGTTTGTGTCGGCCACTAGGGTCGCTTAGCTTACTCACTCAGCTACCTCATTGTGCCTCTTTTTTTCTTCTTTGCGTCATGTGCTGTTTGGGGAGTATTTTTTGGAAGGGCCATCCTGCGTGACACTGCAGTGCCACTCCTAGATGGGCCAGGTGTTTGTGTCGGCCACTAGGGTCGCTTAGCTTAGTCATCCAGCGACCTCGGTGCAAATTTTAGGACTAAAAATAATATTGTGAGGTGTGAGGTATTCAGAATAGACTGAAAATGAGTGGAAATTATGGTTTTTGAGGTTAATAATACTTTGGGATCAAAATGACCCCCAAATTCTATGATTTAAGCTGTTTTTTAGTGTTTTTTGAAAAAAACACCCGAATCCAAAACACACCCGAATCCGACAAAAAAAATTCGGTGAGGTTTTGCCAAAATGCGGTTGAACCCAAAACACGGCCGCGGAACCGAACCCAAAACCAAAACACAAAACCCGAAAAATTTCAAGTGCACATCTCTAATAAATATATACATATATAAATATATCAGAAAATGAAGTAAATAAGAGCGCCTAGTAGTGTTGGTGTGGAAATTTATATAAAAGATAACTTAGCTTAATAAAACTTTCAGCCTGATGATTCTCAGAGGTAAAACATGTAAAAGAGAGATAAAAAACAATATAGTGTGTACTGTTTTCAAACGTTTTTCAAAGATGCAAGCATTAGGAACTTTGCTGATTCCAATAATTTTGATGTAATAAAAACAGTAACAATTTATTAAACAGTAGTCCTGTCACAACCACAGGTGGTAGATAAAAGTAATTAAAAGAATATATCTCGTCTGGTCATAAATATAGGTAGCACACGTACAGACTCAGATAATATAAACAGCTTATCTGTCCGCATATGGAAAAACCATAGATAAAGAGGAGTATTCAGGCAGATTCTCTATCTGTAATAGCAGGTATCAAACGTACAGGATTAGAATAAAAAAACAGCTTATCTGTCCGCAAATGGGAAGTCCAAGGGATAAGTATCAAGTTCCTGTCCCAACGCGTTTCGTCCTTTGCATAAGGACTTCATCAAGGGGATCTATAAATATATATTTATTTATTTATTAACAGTTTCTTATATAGCGCAGCAAGTTCCGTTGCGCTTTACAATTTGAAATAACAATAACAAACTGGGTTATAATAAACAGTCATAGAGGTAGGAAGGCCCTGCTTGCAAGCTTACAATCTATAGGAAAATAGGCATGTGTACACAAGGAAAGGTGCTATCTATTGCATAGAATGAGAAGACAAGTGAGGATATGTGTGGACTGTACAGAGTGGATGCAATTTGATAGGAAGGTTTATGAAAGTTATGTGGGCGGTTCTGGAATTTGATATGCTTGCCTAAAGAGGTGAGTTTTCAGGGAAAGCTTGAAGGTTTGGAGACTAGAGGAGTCTTATTGTGCATGGTAGGGCATTCCATGGAGTGGGTGCACCCTGATGAAAGTACTGCAATCGTGAGTGGGAGCGAGTAATGAGTGTGTATGAGAGATGCAGGTCTTGTGAAGAGCAAAGATGTCGGGTTGGGAGATATTTTGAGATAAGCGAAGTGATGTACGTTGGTGTAGTTTGGATATATATATACTCTAGCTATCTCTATTTATATATTGCCTTTTATTAGACCACAGTACATATTGGGCACTCAGAGATTGGGTGATATAGAGTAACATGGCATCATTGTTTCCTTTTATATGAGTTCTAAGCTGGAAGAATTGGATAGATGCTTCACTGTCCCCTGGGAGATGGCTATATATGTCATCATAATGCATAAGGTCTTTCTTTGAATCCACATGGCAGATGACAACTTTACTTAGTAGTTTCATAAAAAAACAACATGTTCTTCTCCTATACCTGCTAGAACCCATTAGATGGTCCATGTGATAAAAGCCACTGTGGCCCAGAAATAATCATCAGAATCTTTGTGCAATACAGCCCATTTGTGCAGTGAATTGTAATGCCATGGTTACCAGGAATTTTTGTTATGGGTGTAGCCATTGGTGAACATTCCGTGATCTACTGATCATTTGAATCATGTGAGTAAGCCAGGTGAGGCAATTAGGGCCTTGTAGCCTGGCTTCACTCACTGCTCATGATCATCCATCCCTCGATGCCTACACATAGCGGCATGGATGGGAACTTGTTCAACATTTTTTTTGCATTTCATGGACTAAACATTACAATGCAGATGACATGAGTAGCCAATATCTGATTAATGATTGCTGCCTTTTGTTGTTGTCTCTCATCCAGTTGGCAGAATATTGTTGTGTGTTGCAGTCTGCTGCTGTTTTATCTGCTGGAATAATCTTGCCATCAAAGCTTTATTGGCCAAAAGTGCATTCTGATTGGTGAGAAAGCTGTTAGTGGTGTCTGCAAGGACACCTTCATCAACTACTGTAGGCACTGTTGTTCTTCTTGATTCTGGAGGTTTTTGGAGTCATTTCCTTGCTGAGGCTCTGTTGTCTTTTTCTGCTAACTTAGTTTTTTGCTGTCTTCTGTCCAGTCCAGTATTTTGCCAAACAAAGTGAAGAATATAACAGAAAAAATAAAAAGTAAGCATAATTTCAGATTTATTTTTATGGTACCAATTATTAATTTTATTACTATTTGAACACATCTTGATCAATAGCATCTTCAGCAACATATGTAACATCCTCTGATTTCAAGCATTGGAGGTAGAATTCTGATGAGATCTAAGGTGAAGGTGTGTCAATATCATGATATGAAGTGGTCTTTCTCCTTCTGAGAGTGCTTCATTCAGGTTTGTAAGCAAAGCAAAAAAGCACACTACTGGGCTGTGGGTGGGGCAGATATAATATGTGCAGAGAGAGTTAGATTTGGGGGGGGGGGGGGGCTATATTGTTTCTGTTCATGGTAAATACTGGCTGCTCTATTTTTATACTGCAAATAAGATTTCCGTTGAACACACCCCACCCAAATCTAATTCTCTCTGCACATGTTACATCTGGCCCACCTGCAGTGCACATGGTTTTGCCCAGTTGTGTGCTTTTTAGCTTATCTTTCAACCCTGAATCAGTTGCAGTGTGAATAGTGGATAGACCCATTTTACATTAAACTTTTTTACATTTTAAAACAGCATTTAGCAATTTGTGATATTAAATTATTTCCACATATTAGGAGATATTTCCGAAAGGTTATGAACAAATTTCTCTGAGACAATATTTGTAATACTGCACATGCATACATGCTAAAGGCCTTAAACCACTCTTTGCGCTGGTGTAATTGTACAGAGAAGCTGTGTGTCCTCATACATCCACCCACAATATGCTGAGCAGCATGGGATGCCTGGTGTGAGTCAGCTTTAGTGATTTTTGCACAGTTGGCAGACCTGGGGATGCACTTTCACCTGCAGTGCACCAAATGCTGCAGCATGTTTGACATGCTGATGGCATTTGAGGAGGTGACTGAAAGCATCCCTGTAAATGGAGCATGTCAGCATACCTCCCAACATGACCCTCTCCAGGAGGGACACAATGCTCTGCTTCTGGACTTTTCTCTTAATCTATGATTGCCGGCACCTGTTTTGAACAGGTTAATGGATAAGAAAGGTGTTTCAGAACAAGTGATGGCAATCATAAATGAAGAGGGAAGTCCAGGAGCAGAGCGTTCTGTCCCTCCTGGAGAGGGTCATGTTGGGAGGTATGTGTCAGTCCTATTTTATTTTCATGCCAAAGCCAGTGGCTATGTCCTTAGATGCAGCTTCTATGGACCTGGCAACATGATTTTCTGGACATCCTGAGTCTCCTACTAGTTACTCAGATGTCCGATGTCACACCATCAGTTCAATGTTGGTTCTTTGGACACATCAGCAGATCACAGAAGTCAGCAATGGGCATCTTTTTACTTACGATGCTGCATGCTGTGTACACCTCTGTATCATTCCCTGTGCTCTTTAATGATGCAGTCACTGTCTTTGGTTTGCCCAGAAAACAGGGCCGCTATGCTTCCATTTAAGGGAACACTTCCTGACACCACCCTGAAACACATACAGCCTGTCAATCAGGCTGCGGCTAACAGAACTCTTTAACCAGAGCCACAGTACCATCACGAGACACGCACACTGGGGCTCCAGTGCATGAACAGTCTCCAATCAGTCAATTGCAACTGAATCAGGACCTTGTCCTGGGCATAATCAGCCCCATACTGTAGTAACATATTGTAATACAGATTTATTTTTTAGTGGCAATAAAATGGTGGGTTCAACTAAAATCATATTCTTAGTAGGCTGAAGAATGCAAACAATTTCCAGAGTTACTTGACGAAGGTCTTTGTGGCAGTCACCATGGGTTTTGGTGATTCCTATAAGTCATGTGTCATAATTGTGCATTTTGTGTGCCAATGGTAAACCGTGCTCACGGTTCTATGAGTTATAACCTGGCCATGACCATGATGTGAATTATTATAGTGCTCCCAAATGCATATTTAATAATATCTGTCTGGTATGAATTGCTAGTTTCAAAACTGTATCTGCA
This sequence comes from Pseudophryne corroboree, assembly GCF_028390025.1. Classification (NCBI taxonomy): domain Eukaryota; kingdom Metazoa; phylum Chordata; class Amphibia; order Anura; family Myobatrachidae; genus Pseudophryne; species Pseudophryne corroboree. Next base: position 1,222,927,441 of record NC_086444.1, read on the forward strand.
TTGTGTAAATTACTTGCTGATTTCTGCACAAAGTGGGAAGGTGATAACTAAGAATCTTTTGAAGGCTAAACTTCCCTGGAAATCATGTTTGCTTTTCACAGTAGGGTGGGGCCTATGTTCGAGCCCTTGGACACAGACAATGGTGTCCCTTTATCAGTCCCTTTTGTTCAAGCTTTCCTGCCATAAAATATTTTTATAAGAAAGATATATAGATGACATGTAGTATCCGTGATTTACATCTACAAAGGTCTTCTGAGAACAAAAGAAGCAGTCATTTTCAGCCTGGAAAGGAGGGGGGGGTTGCTGGAAAGGTGTGTGATAGTATCAGAAGCAGACACTACTCTGGGTTCACTCTACAAGGGAGTAGCTGTGTGTTTGAGTGGTCCCATGTTCTGCCTCATGTGGTCTCCCACCCAAATAGATTGCCTAAACCTCAAAGTTAGATAATTTGGGGTTCTGATTTTTATTCCTTTTTATTTAATTGAAGTCAGTATGTGCATTTCATAACTGTATTGTTTATATACCTGTTTTTCTTTGTAACTTAAACCTGGAGATATTTTGTCAATAAATCCTAAAAATGAATCAGCACTATCTCTGTGCTCTATGAATTCACGTGCCTGGAGTGGCCCATGCTACATATGTGTTTTAACTCTGTATTCTTAAGTATGATTTATGGGTATTGGGATTGCAAGAACTCTATATTAATACTCCTTATGGCGGCAGCTTGAGTAAAACCCATGTCACGACTGCCTACCTGCATCAAGTTAGCGTATCGGAATGCAGGCTGGGGCGCGGTGCTCTGACAGTCTTTTTGGTATATTGTAGATTGCCTCTGGTGTTTTAAATGCTGATTTAAATAATCTTCCACATTCATTAGACCATGGGGCTTATGTAAAATTCTGCACGATGCAGGCTGTGTGGAAATTCTGATGAGTATTTTAAAGTGGCAACCATTTAGGCAAAACCGTGTTGGTTTTGTGTTGTCAATTATTATTTTATTATTTTCATTTAAATGGTGCCATGTGGAATCCGCAGCACCCAATTATAGAGTACATAAACATATACGCAAAACAAGAAAACAGTACAGTAACTTACAATTCAAGACATTATAAGACAATACTAGGTATAAAAACACAGCTTCATCAGCAGATGACACTGAAACAAATATTAGGGTGACAGAAAACCAAGGAATTTGATGCAGTCAAAGGGAGTATATAAAAGAAGATAACTTAAGTAAGAGATGGAAAAGCACATGAGGGAAGAGGACCCTGCTTGTGAAATCTTACATTCTGAAGGGGAAGGGAAAACAGACAGGGATAACACAGATGTCTTAGCAAGTGAGTGTAGGTCACCGGGGGTCTAGAATGAGAGACAGCTAGATTTGGTGAAAGAGTATGTTTTGAGAGCCCATGTAAAGTCTTGTAGAGGGGTGGAGAGTCTGAGAGAGAAAGGAAGATAATTCTAGAGAAAAGAAACAGCACATGCAAAATCTTGGAGGTACTGTAGGAATGGGAGGAGGCAATCAGTAGACAGGAGAGGCAGCGTGCATTAGCGCAGTGAGGAGGACAATAAGATCAGAGATTTAAATGGGAGAGGAGTGGGTGAGGGCTTTGTAAGTGAGTGTGATCAGCTTTAAATGGATTTAGAAGGGGAATGGGAGCCAGTGAAGGCATTTTAAGAGAGGGGAGGTAGATGCAGTACGAATGCTGAGGAAGATGAGCCGGGCAGCAGCATTGAGGACAGATTGGAGTGGAGAAAGGCATTTGTCAGCATTGCCAGATAGGATAATATTACAGTTTTCCAGTCTGGAGATGACCAGTGAGTGGATAAGGGTCTTAGTGGCCTTCTGGGTGAGAAAGGGTCTTATCATAGAAATATTTTTGAGATGAAAACGGCAGGTTTGTGTGAGTTTCTGAATGTGTGGTTTGAAGGAGAGTGAGATTAATTTAAATGGCAAGGAAAAAGCGAGTGTAGTGTTGGTAAGGGCTTCTAAACTAGGAGGGGAAACTGTAGGAGGAGGGCAGGGAGGGAGTGCAGTGTGATGCAGATGGGAGTGAGGTGAAGTGACAGAGAAAGGAGGGAGTGAGCTGGGCTGAGTTGTGTGACACTAGGACCATGGTGGGGCAGAAGTGACTGAAAGTGGGGTGACAAGAAGGGGAAAGGAAGCAGAGGTGTGGGTGGGAAACAAAGGATTGGAGAGAGTAGGATATGTAGGAGACTAGGGGTTAAGGATAGAGTTGAGAGTAAAGGTAAAAATAAAGGATTAGGTACACAAAGAGTGATCGAGAGGGTTGATGAAAACCTTATGCAGTATTGGTGAGGTAAATGGGTGTTTAAAAAATGGAAAAAGGTATGGAGACTGCATTAGACAGAGAAGTAGAATTGCAGGAGTTCATGTAAAAGTACGGTGTTTGTAAATGTTTATGTTAGATGGCAGAAATAGAGTTAGGGTGCATACACACGGTGAGATTCGGACTTATCCGATTCTCACCGTGCGACAGGGGGCCGGGTCGGCACTTAGCCAGTATCGCAAGCACATAATAACTGTGCTTGCGATGCTGGCTATGTGCGATTTCAATCCTGACTATCTCTTCTATAGAGATAGTCAGGATTGACTTGCCTGCACTGCCTATTTTTTCTTCCGATGCCGACCGCGCGGGGCCGCGCATCGGCATCGGATCGGGATCGCAAGGTGACTGTCACCTTGCGATCTGCACTATATTTTCTTCCGATTCTGACTATATAGTCAGAATCGGAAGAAAATATCTTACCGTGTGTACACACCTTTACAAGTGAAATGTAAAGTGAATATCATAAGAGTGCATAAGTTCAGTTTTTAAGTAGACTAAATTGAGAGTGGTTGTGAGAGTAGGGAAAAAGAAATAGTAATTCAGACAGGACTTACAAAAATATGTTTCAGCTAAATTACATCAATACAGGTGAGAATTCTGATGTTTGTGGTAAGCTAAAAACATAATTATAAGTATTTGGAGATGAAGTGGAAAGGTCTAGGAGCTTTCTAACACAGATTTAAGTTCTAAGTGTCCTTCACTGTTCCAGATTGTGGGAAGAATGTTATCCTATTTTCCTTCGGTTCAAGTTGATGGAACATTGTTATTTTGTTTAAAATGGTAGCTATCCTTTGAAATAATGTCCTTAGAGTTGATGGACACAGTAAGCCTCCATGTTGGCTAGTCACTCTAATGCCTTTTACATAATGACCGAAACATGTAAATACAATAATTACACCCAAACTCCAATGTACCCTCCCCCAGTAATGGCTAGCAATAAAACGGTTTAAAGAAATAACAACATACTGTACAAACCAACTAAGGTTTAACAGAGTCATGGCCTCTTGCCTATGCTTAGGAGATAACACACATTCCAATTTAGCAATAACAACACATCATGTGCATAAGCAATCTATTACAAAAGCAGATGTATTATGCCTATGGAAAAGCTATAATTCTTATCACCCAAGTAGCTAACTAGTATTTCAGTGCAATCAGTAGTGATAATCTGCAGCACTCATTTTCAATTTACCTAAACATACATATTTTCACAAAGCAGTAATTTAGTTGTAAAGCTCTGCAGAAGAGTTGTAGATGAATTTACTTAAAAATATATATTTTCACAAAGAAGTCATTTAATTGTTTTGCTCTGCAGAAGGGTTGTAGATGAATTTAGGAGGAGTCAATTCACAATCGATATCAGTTGAAGATATGACTAATATATCAAATAAGGTTGGTGTAACATCGTAATTTTGTTTCAAATTTTAGCTACAGTATCCTTTGAATTAATGTCCTTAGAATTGATGGACACAGCAAGCCTCCATGGGGTTTATTTACTAATATTCTTGTTTTTGCCATTTTTAAGGGTGTTTGAACTCGAATGGTATCAGGTGCATTTTACTGTAACTTTTTGAATCCTGATACGATCATTCACTAAGCTGCCGAGTTTTGCACATTCGTTTTTTCCGATGTCGATGTGATTCGTAATGTCAGGCAGTGTTTTACGGGAGTGATGAGTAAAACACTGCCTGACAAAACACAAGGAATCCCAGAGGGATCTGTAAGATCCGTGCTGGGCTTCATTGTGTACCTTAAAAAGGTGTTTTAATTGTTTTTAATTCTGAAAAAAATGCGTGGGGTCCCCCTCCAATGCCAAACCAGCCTCGGGCTCTTTGAGCCGGTCCTGGTTGAAAAAATATGGGTAAAAAATTGACTGGGGTTCCCCCATATTTGATCAACCAGCAGCGGGCTCTGCGCCTGGTCCTGATGCAAATAATATGGGGGACAAAAAGCGTAAGGGTCCCCCGTATTTTTTGAACCAGCACCGGGCTCCACTAGTCAGAGAGATAATGCCACAGCCGGGGGACACTTTTATATAGGTCCCTGCGGCCCTGGCATTAAATCACTAACTAGTCACCCCTGGCCGGTGTACCCTGGAGGAGTTGGGACCCCTTAAATCAAGAGGTTCCCCCCTCCAGCCACCCAAGGGCCAGGGGTGAAGCCATAGGCTGTCCCCCCATCCATAGGCTGCGGATGGGGGGCTGATAGCCAAGTGTAAAATAAAAGAATATTGTTTTTTGCACAAGAACTACAAGTCCCTGCAAGCCTCCCCGCAAGCTGGTACTTGGAGAACTACAAGTACCAGCATGCGAGGGTTAAACGGGCCCACTGGTACCTATAGTTCTTCTGCAAAAAAAATACCCAAATAAAAACAGGACACACACACCTTGAAAGTACAACTTTATTACATACATTCCGACACACACATACTTACCTATGTTCAGATGCCGACTCAGCCCACGCCTCGATGACGATTCTAGGGTACCTGAAATTAAAATTATACTCACCTAAATCCAGTAGTTTGTGTCCTTTTGTAATAATCCACGTACTTGGCAAAAAAACGAACCGCATACCCGATCCACGCACAGAAAGGGGTCCCATGTTTACACATGGGACCCCTTTCCCCATCTGCCGGGAGCCCCCCTGACTCCTGTCAAAGAGGGTCCCTTCAGCCAATCAGGGAGCGCCACGTCGTGGCACCCTCCTGATTGGCTGTGACCTCCTGTAGTGTCAGTGAGGCTGTCAAGTGAAGATACAATGTAGCGCATAGGCGCTCCATTGTATCCAATGATGGGAATTTGCGGTCAGTGGTTGAGGTTACTCGCGGTCAACTGCTGACCGCAAAGTTCCCGTCATTGGATACAATGGAGTGCCTATGCGCTACATTTTATCTTCACTGCACAGCCTCACTGACACTACAGGAGGTCACAGACAATCAGGAGGTTACCACGATGTGGTGCTCCCTGATTGGCTGAAGGGACCCTCTTTGACAGGAGTCAGGGGGGTCCCGGCAGATGGGGAAAGGGGTCCCATGTGTAAACATGGGACCCCTTTCAGTGCGTTGATCGGGTATGCGGTTTGTTTTTTTGCCAAGTACGTGGATTATTACAAAAGGACATGACACACTGGATTTAGGTGAGTATAATTTTATTTTCAGGTACCCTGGAATCGTCATCGAGATGTGGGCCGAGTCGGCATCTGAACATAGGTAGGTATGTGTGTGTCGGAATGTATGTAATAAAGTTGTACTTTCAAGGTGTGTGTGTCCTGTTTTTATTTGGGTATTTTTTTTGCAGAAGAACTATAGGTACCAGCAGGACCGTTTAACCCCCGCATGCTGGTACTTGTGGTTCTCCAAGTAACAGCTTGCGGGGGAGGCTTGCAGGGACTTGTAGTTCTTGTGCAAAAAACAATATTCTTTTATTTTACACTTGGCTATCAGCCCCCCATCCACAGCCCATGGATGGGGGGGCAACCTCGGGCTTCACCCCTGGCCCTTGGGTGGCTGGAGGGGGACTCCTTGATTTAAGGGGTCTCCACTCCTCCAGTGTACCCCGGACAGGGTTGACTAGTTAGTGATTTAATGCCAGGGCCGCAGGGACCTATATAAAAGTGTCCCCCGGCTGTGGCATTAGCTCTCTGACTAGTGGAGCCTGGTGCTGGTTCAAAAAATACGGGGGACCCCTACGCTTTTTGTCCCCCGTATTTTTGCACCAGGACCAGGTGCAGAGCCCGGTGCTGGTTGATCAAATATGGGGGAACCCCAGTCAATTTTTTACCCATATTTTTTCAACCAGGTCCGGCTCAAAGAGCCCGAGGCTGGTTTGGCTTAGGAGGGGGGTCCCCACGCATTTCTTTTCACGTTTTTACAGTAAACAGACCCTTTCCCATAGATAAACATGCACAGATCTCACTGATCCGTGCATGATTATCCAAACTCGCCTGGAAAAGGCAGGTCTATTTTTTTGCTGCTTTTTTTAACGAATCGCAAAAAAATACACCTGCAGTTGAGCACTCAGAGACTAACACCCAAATACGAATGAATAGTGAATACCTGTATTGTATGAAATAACAGCCGCGTTTGACCGATGGTCTATTCATTCGTATTTCGGAACTTTGCAAATCAAACCATTACGAATAGTCCAAACACTGCCGAGATTGGTGCTTAGTGAATTCCCAGATTGGGACTTAGAAAAAAAAACACAAATCGGTCAAACTCGAATTCTTAGTAAATATTGGCCCATGTCTGCAATCCTCCCTAATGCTCTTTACATAAATGATTGTTATTTTAAAGATATGGACATACTCATTAGAATTCCTGAACAGCCTGCATCTGCAGGCTATTTCATAAGCCCACATAACTAGCAGGCCAACATATTTTGAGATGTTTCTTCCTGCCCTGTTCTGGGAAAGATAAGTACATCATCCACTAAGAGGAGAGGTTTTTTTGTATTTTTTTTCTACTATTCACACATGAAGTTACTGCTCAACTCTAATATCACCCCCTTTTATTGTTTCATAGCCTATATTTACCTTCCTTATAACTGTGTCAAATACTTCTCCCAAATTACAATGGCGTCAGAATTCAATTAGACTTTGATTAGGGTCCAAAGAGCCGACATATGAACATGTCAATAACCCTTGTATCCACACATTGTCTATTTAAACTAGAGAATAGAAATACTGAAAACATATTGTTATCTTTTTTTCACTTTCTCTACATTTTATTTCACGGTCTAATGTTTTGGCTGTGTATATATGATTATTTAAAGTTATATTTTGTTTATCAAGTGTACTGTAATTTACTGAATTGATAAGTACATCCATATTATTATTCTGCTCTGTGTTACTACTTTGCCTTTATGCAACAAATCACCACATTCATCTCTAATTGTCCCTTTCCAATTAAATAAGGAGCTACAGTAATGATTTATTTGACATTTTCAAACAATCTTTGGATTGTTAGTGCCGTTTCTTAGACTGTACCTTCCACCCTTAATTTAGCTACCGACTTTGGTGGTCATTCCAAGTAGAGATGAGCGGATTCGGTTTTACTCGGATTTACTCGGTTCTCAAAACGGCATCTGATTGGCTATCCAAAACACGTGACATCCGTGAGCCAATAAGATGCCGTTTTGAGAACCGAGTAAATCCGAGTAAAACCGAATCCGCTCATCTCTAATTCCAAGTTGATCACTCGCTAGCAGTTTTTAGCAGCCGTGCACACGCTATGCCGCTTCCCACTGGGAGTGTATTTTAGCTTAGCAGAAGTGCAAACGAAAGGATCGCAGAATGGCTACAATTTTTTTTTGGTGCAGTTTTAGAATAGCTCAAAACCTACTCAGCGCTTGTGATCACTTCAGATTGTTCAGTTCCTGTTTTGACATCACAAACACACTCTGCGATCACCCAGCCACGCCTGCGTTTTTTTGAACACTCCCTGAAAACGGTCAGTTGACACCCAGAAACGCCCACTTCATGTCAATCACTCAGCAGCCAGCAGTGCGACTGAAAAGCTTTGCTAGAACCTGTGTGAAACAACATCGTTTGTTGTAATAGTACGTTGGGCATGTGCATTGCGCTGCATACGCATGCGCAGAAGTGCATTTTTTTGCCTCATCGAATGCAGCCAGCGAACAACTCAGAATGACCACCTTTGTAACTAGCAGAGGTAAGAAAGTACTACTCTATTGGCAATATTGGCAGTTGTGAAATTGTACTTAGAAAAGAGCCTGAAAATGACTGTAATGATGGGTATACATTGCACATCACTCACTACAGATCAAATAAACACTCCGATACTGAACTAATCTGCCTGAAAATAAGAAATTGCTATCACTTTCCTCAGGTAACTAGAAAATTGCACCCTACTACCTCACAACTGGCTAATCAGAGCCCAGACTCGCTGGTGAGTTCCAGTGACATGCATTTAGATAATAATTGCATGCTATTGCTGTACGCCCAAAGACTTCATAAATTTTCATCTTGTTCCATGTAAATAGTTTGTGTTCTGTAAAGTGAAACCAAGTATGGAAGTCACAAGAGCCGTTTGGTCCATGACCATTGTATTTGGTCCACTAAAAGACCATACATGCCATTCAAAGATTCCTATTTTTTTTCCCCTGGCCCAACATCCCAATAAACTGAGAAGATCCTTGTGTGTTAAAGTTTTGGACTGGCAAACTCTATATTTCTGAGAGGTCGTTATAATTTTGGAGCCCTCTCTCCATTGAGGTGGCACTGTGTGCTGATTCTGAATACTACAGTTGATAAACTCCTTTTAAAGTGGAACCCAGAGGAGATAGTCTAGTTCTGATCCTCGGGAAGGATTTGGTAAGGGTGCTGCTTGTATTTTTATCATTATTTATTTTTGTTACAGGGATGTTAGGTTACTTGAGCACCCCTGTTGGGATATTAGGTATTCGGGATGCTGGTGTCTGTATTCTGATTGCTGGTATTCCAACTGCCAGTATCCCGTTCCCATCCCGATATACAGTATTTCAGTTAATATTCATAGATCACAATGGTTTCTCATTCAGAAGTCATACATGTGCAATTGTCTTTTACAGATGGAGCCGCACTCATCCAGTGTGGCTCCACCGCAGGTGTGCACTCCCGATCTGTCCGCCTAGTGCCGCCGGGAGTGTACAGTAACGCTCTCCCATTCTATTGAATTGGTCGGGTCTCCAACATGGACACGTGCATGCCCTGGATGGAGACACATCCCATTCACTAGAAAGTGATAGCGTCTCCATCATGGACGCGGTGACGGAGATGCCCGGAGATAGGTGCACAAGGGCGGGAACGCCCAGGCACAGACGGAGCCACGATTGCCATGGCTCCATCTGTACTTCTGTTTGAAATAATGATTTAATGCCAGAGACAGTATTGAAGCTTTGTCACAGTGAAAGAATATTTAACCCTTTCTTCTGCTAAGGTTTCCCACCCCCCCACATTTTGGTCCAAAATTTTATGTCAGCACTCGTCTAATTCCAAAATCATTATTACTGGGTTTTTATGTGGGATATACACAAATGATATATTTTTTCAGAAGACCACATTTTCAGGAATATCACTGTCACGAACCGATCACTCACCTCTGTGGGTTCTGGGGTCCAGCCGTTGCCAGCGCAGTTGCTCGCGGTTCTGTGCGGCCATGTGTGGATGCGGCGTGGTCAGCAGCAGAGGTGATGCAGGTTCTGGGAGCCGGGAGTGCGGGGACCAAATGTCCAAAGGCACAGCTGTGTGTCTGCAGTATAGTAGGCGGCCATGTTGGAGACCAAATGAGCACCTGAGAGCACTTGTGAAACACCTGTGGGTAAGTGTTAGTCAATCCTGTGCTTGTGCTGCCTTTAAGTAGGCTGGGATCATGTTACTCTGGGCCAGTGCTTTGTTGTATCTACTCTATGCCCTAGCTCTGTTCTCTCTCCATGGATTTCCGTGTGATTCCAGTGGTCCAGTTTTCGCTTCCACTCCCAGAGGTCTGCCTGCAGCCTTCACTGCAAAAGATCCACCAGCTTCTTGCTGTGCTGTCAGTCAATCGCTCTCCCAGTGGCAACAAGTGAATTTCCAGAGTCTTGTGAGAAGTTACCCTGTCTGCCTGCTTCAATCACACAGCTTTATGAAGATTCTACTAAACTCAGGTGCTAGTTTAATCAGCTCTCAGCTTAACCCATTCATCACCATTGTTGTCTGCTGCAGTTTCAGAATGTGCTGTGTTATCTTCACAACTCGCAAGTATTCCATTCAGTATTGTATTTTTATTTTTGCTGCAATCAAGGACGATTCTTCACAGCCTTCCATTTTAATCTTTAAGCTTCAGTACAAATCTCTACAGTTATTATTTTATGTCTGCAATATCCAGTTAACACTCATTGCAGTTTGGCACCAATCATTGATTCATTTGGACAATTTGTCATTCATTCACAAGCCTGTTTAAAAACTCAGTTATATGAATATTTCTTCAATGCATATTTAAGACTAAAAAGGAATAATAGCGGTGGATGGTTGCACTGTAAGGATTTGTGCAGGTCTGGGGTAGTCTGGGAGTTCCCTACAAACTCAAACGGTAAAAATGCACTAAGAATGGTAAAGTGACTCCTCCCACTTTGGCGCTAATCCAGTGTTACACTTTTTGCAGGAACTTCTATTTTCTCAATAAAATGTAATGTACCGGCTTGATGTGAATAAAATATAAATTTAATACTACACAATGATAAAAAGTGAGACAAAAACAGAACCTAACATGGGAAACAGAGTCCTACCAAGATGATAATTGGAGCCGAAGGTGTTATGAATGCAAGGTATTTCCCGGGAACAATACCCTGCATGTGGCTCCGTCAGGCGTGTTCCCCAGTGGTCCCTTTCACAGTTAAGGATGTCCAGAAGCACAGGAAACTACTGGAAAGCAGGTGCTGACACGTTTCGGGACATCAAAGTCCCTTTTTCAAGGCTGTATGCTTCCAGTGTATCAGGAGGGTTTCTTATACTGTAAAAAAATGGAACTTCCGGTCTGCCATCCAGCGGAACCGGAAGTGACCTCTGTTTGCGTTCCACCCGCAAAACCGGAAGTGGGGTGCGTTCCACTGGCCGGAAGTGAGTCACAATTCACTCTGTTATTTTTTATTTTTTTTGGGAACATGTCCAATTTTAGATGTATTCCTGGCAGGTGGATGCAATTATTTCAATGTGAAGCTTCTACCAAGACATATTGTCTCCAGTATGGCACCATAAAAATAAAAATAAAACAATAAATTACATGAGATAATGGTAAATAAAATAAAAGTGTAAATAACAAAAATAAATATATATAAAATATATATGTAAGATATAAAATATATAATTTATATAATTTAGAGAATTATGATGAAGAAATATATGAACGAGGAATTAAAGGAACCACTTGATTTCGAAATCTTGGTTAAGAACCATAGGTGCAAGAGTTTGTAAATTGAAAATAGTTTTCATTTCAGCTTTAGCCAGGTTAATCTCCAGATTACGGTTCTTCCATGTTGCTTTGATATGAATAAGACTGATGAAGTTTGTGATGGAATTAGTGGAACATTGATGTTCTATTCTGAAATGTTCCGAAAGATGGTGAGTTGTTAAGCCTCTGCGAATGTTGCGAAGATGCTCGCCTATGCGGGTCTTCAGTGATCTGGATGTCCTGCCTATATAGCTTTTCCCACATTTGCATGTGATCATGTATACGACATTTGTGGTATTACATGTGATGAAGTAACGGATTCTAAAAACAGTTCCATTGATGGTGACCTCAGTAAATTTTTAATTCTCAGACTTAATGTTTCTACACCCCAAACAGATTCCACAACGATGAAAGCCTGTAGTCCTTATGGGGTTGGGTTTTTTGAAGGGTAAAGCGCTTTGTACCAGATGGTTTCTTAAGTTTGGGGCTTTGCGATAAATAAACTGAGGTTTTGAAGGAATGATATCTTTAAGTATGGGGTCACCCTGCAAAATATGCCAGTTCTTCTTTATAATTTGTTCAAAGCGTCTATGGTCAGCATCAAAGCCCGAAAGGAATGCCCACTGTGTATCTTTGGAGGATTTTGAAGGGGGTTTTGTATGTTCATCAATAAGTGTAAATCTGTCTGTAGCCATCGTCTGTTGGATTGCTATCTCAATATCTTCTGGCTTATATCCTTTCGTTAGAAATTATTTTGTAAGGTCTTGAATCTGGGTTTCACATATGGAGAGTTCACTGCAATTTCTTTTTGTTCTTATGAACTGACCCTTTGGGATCCCCCTGAGCCAATTGGCATGATGTTCACTATCCACCGCAATGTAATTCTGCATATCAGTGGGCTTGTGATCAGGGCCGTCTTTTCGTATGGGCTCAATGGGCTCTTGCCCAAGGGCCCCAGGAGTAAAAGGGCCCTAATCTGATAGCTGAGGGTCCCCTCTTTCCAGGGGTACCAGATTTTTTAAAATCGGACCTGGGGAACCGGAGATATCCGACTTCAAAGCAGTGGTCCCCATCCAAGCCTGTTAATTGTTTTTACCAGCCAGATATCTCGGGTTCTGACTGACTTAGAGTTTTTCTGAGGGTATACATCAAAAGCTGTGGCTCTCCCATTTTGGTGAACACTGGCAGCTTGTCTCTACTATGCCCAGAACCAGAGATATCAGCCTTCAAGCAGTTGGTCCCTGCTCCAGCTCCAAACGCCTAATATGCAGTTTTATATTTTTGTTGGTGGATTGCTCTGGTTCCTCAAGTCTGATCCCCAAGTCCCCAGTAACTCCTGAAAGGTGGGACTCTCTAGTTTTTTTTATCCCATTAAAGCTAAGAAATCTATTTCCAGGAACTGGAGATATCTGCAGTAAAGCACGCTGCCCTGACCCCAGAAAATGATGAATATTAAGCCCGCTCCACTATTCACCCCTCCCTTGTGTATTAAACACACCCTACCACCCTGGAAGTCATGTACCAGGGCCCCTTCATTCAGCACAATGTCCCCTTTACAGTTTAGTGTTCTCCTTCCCACCCCATTTGTGCAGTAAAGGAGTAATTAGCAGAAATAATTTCTCCAGGTACTACATGCTGAGTGAAAGAAAGAACCCCCCTACCCCCCGCGGAACATCAAAGCTGCCACTGATAGCACCCCTTACCCCTACCGCTGATGGGTGGGTAGGGGCCCCAGTGCATTTCTGTGGCCAGGGGCCTACATTGCTGTTAAGACGGCTCTGCTTGTGATAAGTTTTAGTATGGACTGTTCCAGCTTTAATGTAGATTTGAAGATCTAAAAAATTGATTTCAGTTTGACTGATGGTGAAAGAGAGTTGTAAATTCACACTATTTTCATTAAGGGAATTACAGAGGAGTCACTTTACCATTTTAGTGCATCTTTAAGACTGTTCCTGCTTATCATTATACCATTAATTGCAACACGTCAGTATATATATAGTGATTAATAATTTGTCATTTAACTCCTTACTGGAATTGCTGCCTTTAATATATATATGAAACTGTAATTCCTTTGTCCTCCCTGCTTTCATCATACCCCAGCACCTACACCTTTGGTTGGTTGTTATGAGCCACGGCTGTGGCTCATTCCTGTTTTGCATGTCAGTTATGTATTTTATGTTATTCTTCTGTTCATGTTCCCCGTGGGTGTCATGGGGTGCTCGGAGCTCACCCTTAAGGAGGGGATACTGTTATGAACCACAGGTAGTGGTTCATTTTATGTTTATAAGTTGTCTTGCAGGCCAGGATTTCCCGTTGCTCTGTTTTAGAATACTCTTGGTTGCTGCCGCTGGTGAGTCTGTGTAATTGCAGCTTGTTCCCATGTGTTCAGCCTCACCTGGCTGCTAATTGCATCTTGTCAGTTTGGAGTCATGCAACAGGGCAGCTGCATGAAATTATTAATTAGGCCTCTCTGTTATATGCTGGCTAACTGCAATTCACAGATGCTGGTGATATTTCTAGGTTTCCAGTCTGCTTGAGTTCTGAGCTTGGTTCCTGCTAGCTTCTATGTAGCAGTGTCAGTCGAGCTGCTTCCTGTGTCGATTCCTGTGTCAGTCCCTGTGTCGATTCCTGTGTCTGATCCCGTGTCCTGCCGTGAGGCGTTCCTGTCCTGAGGTCCAGTGGCTTTGCCTGTGCCTGGTCAAGTTTCTGGCTTCTTGGTGTCCACCGGTCTGTCGTTTGGGATTCTGCCTGTCCTCCAGTTCTGAGAATCTGTGTCAGCAGCATTGGGAGTTCCTGTCCGTTTGCCAGTATTCGTACCGGTTCCGTGAGTAGCGGCTCTGCCGTGTCCGTCGGCCTAGGCCGCTGTATTCAGTTATTATTTCTGTCACTGGTGTTTTGCAGAGGGTTCTGCTTATGCTGTCACCGCCGGTACACAAAAGTATTGTGTCGGCGTGTGGTCAGCATTTCCTTTGTTTTTATTTTCCTTGGGCGGCAAGCCGCACATACATTTAGTTTTTGGCTAGTTAGTAGCCCCTGGCTTTGGTTGTTTCGGTAAGAGGGCCCCTTGTTATCACCCTGTCTCGGTACACTCTTTGTCTCTCATTAAGACCTGAGGGGGCATCGAAGTTGGGCAGACGTAATCCGCCCTTCAAACGCGGCTGCCGTGGGCTCAAGCAACCATAGTCTCGCAAGAGTGTACTGACAGCACGGGCGAGACAACGGAGATAGGGCGCCAGGGGCTATTCCCTTTCCATTCCCCTTTCTCAGCGTTACGTCCTGGTGCTCTGGACTCGCTTCATAACATCTCCCTTGTTCTGAGCACCAGCCATACCACAAAAAAGAAATAAAACTTTTTTTGTTTTTTGGCCCAGTCCAGTGTCTAGTCTAGAATCCAGTCCTGTCTAAAATTCAGTGTGCTGAACCCAGTCCGGTGTTTAGAATCCAGTCCTGTTTAGAATTCAGTATGCAGAATCCAATCCGGTGTTTAGAATCCAGTCCTGTCTAGAAACTAGTGTGCAGAATCCATTCCCGGTGTTTAAAAATCCAGTCCTGTCTTGTCTAGTTTAAAATTCCAGTCTAGTCTTGCCTTGTCTAGTCTTGCCTTGTCTTGTCTTGTCTAGTTTTAAATCCTCCTATGTCTACTATGCAAGCCCTGCAGGCATCTCTCGCAGCCCTGAACCCTGCTTTCAGTGCTTTGAGACCAGAGCGACTAGAAGTTTTGCAGCAATCCCTAAAGCAACTGCAAAACCTTCTGACTAAAATCTTGCTCATCTTGCCAGAAGTCATTGAGAGTACATCTATCTCTAAAGAGACTCTTGTTCACAGTATGGTGACAAGAGAATCCTCTGGTTTAATTGAAGAGAAAAGGTTTAAAAGTTTTCTGCGGCCCACGCTCTCAGAAGAGGAGCGTCTGCGTCGCAGAAACTTAAACTTATGCCTATATTGTGGGGGTTTAGGCCATTATCTGCAGACCTGTGAGTTGCGCAAGCCAAAGTGTGGTGACGAGTCTTGCCCTCTGGCCAAGTTGAGTCAGGATACAAAACCTACTCCTGTCTCTACTGTGGCAGAGGTACTTGTCACACAACCCACACTAAAAAGCTCGCTGTCCTATAATTGGGGTCCTTGGGCAAGGGAGCCCCATTATAGATTCAGAAATCAAAAGAGAATGTTTCTCTCCTCTCTTGAGGTTCCTGTTGAAGCAGAGTTGCAAGCCCCTGGAGTGGTGCCCGATGCCCAGGGTCCTGGAGTGGTGCCCGTAGCCCAGGGTCCTGGAGTTGTGCCCGTAGCCCAGGGTCCTGGAGTGGTGCCCGTAGCCCAGGGTCCTGGAGTGGTGCCCGTAGCCCAGGGTCCTGGAGTGGTGCCCGTAGCCCAGGGTCCTGGAGTGGTGCCCGTAGCCCAGGGTCCTGGAGTGGTGCCCGTAGCCCAGGGTCCTGGAGTGGTGCCCGTAGCCCAGGGTCCTGGAGTGGTGCCTGTTGCCCAGGGTCCTGGAGAGGTGCCCGATGCTCAGGATCTTGGTGCGGTACCCAATGCCCAGAGTGCTGGAGCGGTACCCGATGCCCAGAGTGCTGGAGCGGTACCCAGTGCCCAGAGTGCTGGAGCGGTACCTGATGCCCAGAGTGCTGGAGCGGTACCCGTTGCCCAGAGTGCTGGAGCGGTACCCGATGCCCAGAGTGCTGGAGCGGGAGCCGATGCCCAAGCTTATAGAGGGACATCAAATATTGTAGCTCAGGTGTCCATACCAGAAGGGGTCTCAGAAGCTGTTACCCCAGGTAGGGACTTGAAAAGCGCAACCCCAGAAAGGGTATCTAAAACTATAGTTCTAGAAGGGAACTCGAGAAGCAAAACCCCAGAAGGGATATTTGAAGTAATATCCCCAAGTGGGGTCTCGAGAGACACAGCCTCTAAGAAGGGTCTAGAGGTCGCTTCCCCAGGAAAGAACTTAAGAGGCGTAGCATTAGTGGAGGTGCTGAAGGTTATAGCTTCAGCAAAAGTCCCGGAAGTCATAGTCCCGGTAGAAGTTTCGATAATTATCGACTCAGAGAGGGAGGCCGATGGCTCGGTCCCAGTGGGGGAGGCCGACGGCTCGGTCCCAGTAAAAGAATCCGAGGTGCTGACCCCAGCGGGGTTCCTGGAGGCCACTGCCCCAGCGGGGTTCCCGGAGGCCACTGCCCCAGCGGGGTTCCCGGAGGCCACTGCCCCAGCGGGGTTCCTGGAGGCCACTGCCCCGGCGGGGTTCCAGAAAGTCACTGCCCCGGGTGGGGTTCAGAAAGTCACTGCCCCGGGTGGGGTTCAGAAAGTCACTGCCCTGGGTGGGGTTCAGAGAGTCACAGCCTCGAGTAAGGTCAATAGTGACCAGGTCCTAGCAAAGCACTCCAGTAAGTCAGATGGGAAGGAAACAGATCCTGACTCTGTTGATATCTCAACATCCATAATCTTTGATGGGGACTTAGCCCAATTTCTGGCGCTTTACAAACAAAATTACATTATTATGTTGTCTAGACCATTTCTGGGCATCACTTCAGAGAACCTTGTGCTTTATCTGGTTTATTCTTTTAGAGGAGAGCCTTTTGAGTGGGCGACCAGCCTAATGAAAGCTGAAGATCCCATTCTTCAGGATCTCCCAGCATTCAGTGATGCAATTATTAAAAGATATGCTTCCAAAGAAATTGGTTCAGGTTCCTCTAAGTCACCCGTCTTGTCTGCTGAGAGTCCACCAAATACTGTAAACTCGGCACAAGAGTCCCAGCCCGTTGTTTTGACTGCAGGATGTGCTTTTCTGACTTCTTCTTCTAATAATAGTACTTTGCCAGAAAGTTCAGCTCCCAAGGGTAAGAAACCTGTCTCTGATTTGAACGCAGCCTTGCTGGGTGGTACCATCAGTTCAGACAATGTTTGGGGAATTACCTTGGTCAGACCTAAAGAGCTTTGTAAAAAGAAGAAGAAGAAAAAGAAATAATTTTTGGACTCTTGCCTTGATATAAAAAAAAAAAGATTTTTTTTCCTTATCTTGTGTCCTGTGGCCACCGTCAGGGGGAGGGCACTGTTACAAGCTGTGGTTGCAGCTTGTTTCTGTTTCTGTGTCTGTTAGACCAGTGTGTCAGGTTTTTTTTGTATCCCTTGTTTTTTATAGTCTGTATTTTGGGGTCCTTTGACCCAATCTCAAGGGGGGGGGGTACTGTTATGAGCCACGGCTGTGGCTCATTCCTGTTTTGCATGTCAGTTATGTATTTTATGTTATTCTTCTGTTCATGATCCCCGTGGGTGTCATGGGGTGCTCGGAGCTCAACCTTAAGGAGGGGATACTGTTATGAACCACAGGTAGTGGTTCATTTTATGTTTATAAGTTGTCTTGCAGGCCAGGATTTCCCATTGCTCTGTTTTAGAATACTCTTGGTTGCTGCCGCTGGTGAGTCTGTGTAATTGCAGCTTGTTCCCATGTCTTCAGCCTCACCTGGCTGCTAATTGCATCTTGTCAGTTTGGAGTCATGCAACAGGGCAGCTGCATGAAATTATTAATTAGGCCTCTCTGTTATATGCTGGCTAACTGCAATTCACAGACGCTGGTGATATTTCTAGGTTTCCAGTCTGCTTGAGTTCTGAGCTTGGTTCCTGCTAGCTCCTGTGTATCAGTGTCAGTCGAGCTGCTTCCTGTGTCGATTCCTGTGTCAGTCCCTGTGTCGATTCCTGTGTCTGATCCCGTGTCCTGCCGTGAGGCGTTCCTGTCCTGAGGTCCAGTGGCTTTGCCTGTGCCTGGTCAAGGTTTCTGGCTTCTTGGTGTCCACCGGTCTGTCGTTTGGGATTCTGCCTGTCCTCCAGTTCTGAGAATCTGTGTCAGCAGCATTGGGAGTTCCTGTCCGTTTGCCAGTTGTTAGGATCTCCTGCTCTGTGCTGCCACGTCGCCATGGCAACCATGAGGCAAGTGTTAGCGAAGTAACCTGAGCGCAGCTGATACTCCGGTCTGGGTTTTTACTGTGTAGTGGTTACAGGCTCTGTGCACGGCAGGGAATCCGGCGCTGGTTTTGTGCTCACAGTCTGTGAGGTCTGAGTGGGGCGTGGACAGCACCTGCTATATAAACCATCCTCTCAGGCTAGGCAAATGCTGCTGAATCTTTGTTTGTCAGTCAGTTCCAGAGAGTTAGCTAGTACTGTGTGACTTTGTATTTACTTGTTGCTTACTGCGAATAGGCCTTGGGATTCGGTACTTCATTCTGCCAATCCGGAACTAGCAGTAAGACTGGAGTCAGTTGTTTGACCTGCTGGGGTTCTTTTGCTATTCTGTGAACCCAGCAGGTTTGCGGCTGTACTCTCAGACCTGCTTGCTTAAACCTCCCTCACTGTGCAGGGCGTCCAGGTGTCAGTTTAGTGGCAGTAAGCTGAACCTGTGCCCTGCAAGTGGGGGTTAGGATTGTGGATACTCTCCTTGGGGTATATTTACTAAGGTCCCGATTTTGACCGAGATGCCGTTTTTTCATCAAAGTGTCATCTCGGTAATTTACTAAGCAATAATCACGGCAGTGATGAGGGCATTCGTAATTTTTTGGAAGTCCAAGAAAAAAATTATGAATGAATACACCATCGGTCAAAACGCGGCTGTTTAAGTATGAATCTCGGTAATTTACTAAGAAGTGCAAAGCAAAAAAAAAACAAACACTGCCGTGAAAAATTACAACACGTAAAAAAGTGCTAAAAAAAACAGACCTGCTTTTTTAATCCGTGATTGTATAGGCATGCAGGGATCCATGAGATCCGTGCATGTATATCAGTGGGAAGGGGTGGGAAAGTGGTTAATTTCTTAAAAAAAATTGCGTGGGGTCCCCCCTCCTAAGCATAACCAGCCTCGGGCTCTTTGAGCCGATCCTGGTTGCAGAAATATGGTGAAAAAATTTACAGGGGTTCCCCCATATTTAAGCAACCAGCATCGGGCTCTGCGCCTGGTCCTGGTTCCAAAAATACGGGGGACTAAAAGAGTAGGGGTCCCCCGTATTTTTAAAACCAGCACCGGGCTCCACTAGCTGGACAGATAATGCCACAGCCGGGGGTCACTTTTATATAGTGCCCTGCGGCCGTGGCATAAAAAATCCAACTAGTCACCCCTGGCCGGGGTACCCTGGGGGAGTGGGGACCCCTTCAATCAAGGGGTCCCCCCCCCAGCCACCCAAGGGCCAGGGGTGAAGCCCGAGGCTGTCCCCCCCATCCAATTGGCTGCAGATGGGGGGCTGATAGCCTTTTGTGAAAATGAAAAGATATTGTTTTTAGTAGCAGTACTACAAGGCCCAGCAAGCCTCCCCCGCATGCTGGTACTTGGAGAACCACAAGTACCAGCATGCGGCGGAAAAATGGGCCCGCTGGTACCTGTAGTACTACTACTAAAAAAATACCCCAAAAAAGACAAGACACACACACCTTGAAAGTAAAGATTTATTACATACATCCACACAAACATACATACATACTTACCTTATGTTCACACGAGGGTCGGTCCTCTTCTCCAGTAGAATCCATGGGGTACCTGTTGAATAAATTCTACTCACCAGATCCAGGGTCCCAGGCTCCTCGTAGCATCCATTTGTAATCCACGTACTTGAATAAAATAAAAAAACGGAGAGCCGAGCCACGCACTGAAAGGGGACCCATGTTTGCACATGGGCCCCCTTTCCCCGAATGCCAGAAACCCACTCTGACTGATGTCTAAGTGGGTTTCTTCAGCCAATCAGGGAGCGCCACGTTGTAGCACCCTCCTGATCGGCTGTGTGCTCCTGTACTGTCTGACAGGCGGCACACGGCAGTGTTACAATGTAGCGCCTATGCGCTCCATTGTAACCAATGGTGGGAACTTTCTGCTCAGCGGTGAGGTCACTTTCGGTCAACCGCAGGGCAGAAAGTTCCCACCATTGGTTACAATGGAGCGCATAGGCGCTACATTGTAACACTGCCGTTTGCCGCCTGTCAGACAGTACAGGAGCACACAGCCGATCAGGAGGGTGCTACAACGTGGCGCTCCCTGATTGGCTGAAGAAACCCACTTAGACATCAGTCAGAGTGGGTTTCTGGCATTCGGGGAAAGGGGGCCCATGTGCAAACATGGGTCCCCTTTCAGTGCGTGGCTCGGCTTTCCGTTTTTTTATTTTATTCAAGTACGAGGATTACAAATGGATGCTACGAGGAGCCTGGGACCCTGGATCTGGTGAGTAGAATTTATTCAACAGGTACCCCATGGATTCTACTGGAGAAGAGGACCGACCCTCGTGTGAACATAAGGTAAGTATGTATGTATGTATGTATGTTTGTGTGGATGTATGTAATAAATCTTTACTTTCAAGGTGTGTGTGTCTTGTCTTTTTTGGGGTATTTTTTTAGTAGTAGTACTACAGGTACCAGCGGGCCCGTTTTTCCACCGCATGCTGGTACTTGTGGTTCTCCAAGTACCAGCATGCGGGGGAGGCTTGCTGGGCCTTGTAGTACTGCTACTAAAAACAATATCTTTTCATTTTCACAAAAGGCTATCAGCCCCCCATCCGCAGCCAATTGGATGGGGGGGACAGCCTCGGGCTTCACCCCTGGCCCTTGGGTGGCTGGGGGGGACCCTTGATTGAAGGGGTCCCCACTCCCCCAGGGTACCCCGGCCAGGGGTGACTAGTTGGATTTTTGTTGCCACGGCCGCAGGGCACTATATAAAAGTGACCCCCGGCTGTGGCATTATCTGTCCAGCTAGTGGAGCCCGGTGCTGGTTTTAGAAATACGGGGGACCCCTACTCTTTTTGTCCCCTGTATTTTTGGAACCAGGACCATGCGCAGAGCCTGATGCTGGTTGCTTAAATATGGGGGAACCCCTGTCATTTTTCCCCCCATATTTCTGCAACCAGGGTCGGCTCAAAGAGCCCGAGGCTGGTTATGCTTAGGAGGGGGAACCACACGCATTTTTTTTCTCCGTTTTACAGTGTTTATTTAAAAAAAAAAAAAATGAACCCCAGCACGGATCACACAGATCCGGCCGAGATTCATTGTGATAAAGTCGGCAGTGTTTTGCTAATCACTGCCGTAAAAAACGGGAAAAAAACACGAATGACATCGACATCGGAACAAATGAAAAATCCGAATATGGCAGCTTAGTAAATTAGGCGTAATAAATTCAAAAAGTTGCAGTTTTACACTTTCGATGTCATTCGTGATTGAACTTTGACCTTTTTCCGAAAATTACGAATGTTAGTAAATATACCCCCTTGTGTCTATATTTCTATCTCTGACCAAGGAGTTTTTTCCCACACCCGTTGGTAACCCTTTGGGGTTTTTTCTTTTGCTCTTAGCAACATCATTTCAGGTGCTCCACATGTTAAATCACTACACCTCGCTTCATTGTCCGCTCTATTCCATCTGAGCATTCCTGACACTAGGAAGACACCCAATTCCTGAGCCTTTGGGCTTCTCCGTTCACTTTGTGTTTATTAGAAATTCCATCACCTCCTGTGTATGTTATGTTATACTGTCTGTGAGTTCGTTTGCTTCGCTTCCCTCTCTGTTCATACACCGGTATACTTCTGTAAGCACTGGTGTGCGTAACATATTCAGCAGCCCTACTCCTGTTGAAATTTTGTGGGAATATGGAGCATACCCCTCAAAATACTTTGCAACAGGTGGTCGATCAGGTGCAGGTCCTGACTCGACAATTTAATGAGATGTCCATTAAAATGAACACCACGCAGGCCGCTAGCGGAGCTCCCGCAGCAGCAGCGGCAAGTTCAGGGGTTAAGGAGCCGAAAGTAAATCTCCCGGATCGTTTTTCTGGAGATCGCTCGCAGTTCTTTTGTTTCAAGAAGAGCTGTAAGCTATATTTCAGGCTTAGGCCCCAGTCTTCTGGGTCGGAAATTCAGCGGGTGGGTATGGTGATTTCCTTGCTACATGGAGACCCACAGGTCTGGGCATATGGGTTACAGCCTGACTGTCCGTCGCTTAAAAGTGTTGATGCTTTTTTTACGGCACTGGGCATTTTGTATGATGACCCTGACAAGATGGCTTCAGCCGAGGCTCAGATTACGGTCCTTAAGCAAGGGCGACGGCCAGCTGAGGTTTATAGTACGGAGTTTCGGAGGTTGGCTCATGATACCCAGTGGAATGACCCAGCCCTGAGAAACCAGTACCGAAGGGGCCTTTCTGACCAGATAAAGGACCAACTGGTACAATATCCCTCGCCTGATAGCTTAGATCAGCTCATGCAGTTATCCATCTGGGTGGATAGATGGCTGAGAGAGCGTAGGCTTGAAAGGGAGACCGCAGTTTCCTTTTTTCCCAAGGGAACCTCAGACTCTGAGGAATATTCCAAGGAGCCTATGCAGATTGGGGCTACCCGCCTCTCCTCGCGTGAGAAGACGCGGAGGAGACAGCAGGGTTTGTGTTTGTACTGTGGGAATAAAGGTCACGTTGTAGTATCATGCCCAGAAAAACTGGAAAACTTCAGGGCCTGAGGGTGATGGGAAATATCCTGTCAGGCCAGAAGTCAGAATTTCCCAAAAAGACTTTTCTCATTCCGGTGACTTTGGAGATCCTCGGTCAAACTGTCAAGACTGAGGCCTTTGTTGACAGTGGGGCCGATGGGGTTTTCATGGACCGTCAATTCGCCCTGGAACACTCTGTTCCCTCAGTACCTTTGGCATCAGAGATTGAGATCTGTGGGTTAAACGGGGAACCATTGTCCCAGGGTAAAATTACCTCCTGCACCAGCCAAATTCCTTTGTTTATTGGAGCCACACACTCTGAAAAATTGTCTTTTTATGTGACTGTCTGTTCTTTGCCCCATTGGTTTTGGGGTTACCCTGGTTAAGGGCCCATAACCCTCAATTTGACTGGGTCTCTGGGGAGATTCTTAGTTGGGGTAGTGATTGTTTCAGGAGTTGCTTGAGCCTTCCAGTCAGGCTTTCGCAGCTAAGTTTGCCAGGATGTTATGCAGATTTTGCGGATGTGTTCTCCAAAAAAGTTGCAGAGGTACTACCTCCGCATCGCCCCTATGACTGTGCCATTGATTTGTTGCCGGATGCTAAGCTTCCCAAGAGTAGGTTGTACTCCCTGTCACGTCCTGAGACTCAGGCTATGGCAGAGTACATTCAAGAGAACTTGGCTAAGGGATTTATCAGACCCTCACAGTCCCCAGTTGGGTCGGGGTTCTTCTTCGTGGGTAAAAAGGACGGTTCGTTGCGACCCTGCATCGACTTCAGGGAATTGAACCGTATCACGATTAAAAACTCGTACCCACTGCCTCTCATTTCGGTTTTGTTTGACCAGCCTCGTACTGCCACCATTTTTTCTAAGATTGACCTACGCGGTGCGTACAATCTAATCCGAATAAGAGAGGGGGATGAATGGAAGACTGCCTTTAATACCCACTCAGGGCATTATGAATATTTGGTGATGCCTTTTGGGCTCTCTAATGCCCCGGCAGTCTTCCAGGAATTCATGAACGATGTGCTCAGGGAATATTTGGATAGATTCTTAGTTGTTTATCTAGATGACATCCTAATCTTCTCTCATTCCCTGGAGGAACATCGGAAGCATGTACGCTTTGTCCTCCAGAAACTCAGAGCCCACCAGCTTGGGGTGAAGCTGGAGAAGTGCGAGTTTGAAGTCCAGCAAATCGCATTTCTAGGGTATATTATCTCCTCAGAAGGTTTCCAAATGGAGGGTTCTAAGGTACAGGCAGTCCTGGATTGGGTGCAGCCCACTAGTTTGAAGGCGCTTCAGCGTTTTCTGGGCTTTGCGAATTTTTATAGACGGTTTATCGCTGGATTTTCGTCTATAGTGGCCCCCTCGGTGGCACTCACTAAGAAAGGGGCGGATGTTGCTCACTGGTCTTGTGAGGCCAAAGCGGCCTTTGCCTGTATCAAAAGGGCATTTGTCTCGGCCAAGGTGCTGCGACACCCAGATCCAGAGCGTACTTTTGTGGTAGAAGTGGATGCCTCTGAGATAGGTATTGGGGCAGTGCTCTCTCAGATGGGGGTGTCTGATAATCGCCTTCATCCCTGTGCTTACTTTTCCCGTAAATTTTCATATGCCGAGATGAATTATGATGTGGGTAACCGGGAATTGTTGACTATAAAGGATGCACTCGGGGAGTGGAGACACTGGCTTGAGGGGGCTAAGTTTGTGGTCTCAATTCTCACCGACCATAAGAATCTGGCATATTTAGAGTCAGCGAAGCGGCTCAATGCCAGGCAGGCACGATGGGCTTTGTTTTTTGCTCGCTTTAATTTTTTGATAACATATCGCCCTGGGTCAAAAAACATCAAGGCTGATGCGCTCTCGCGGAGTTTTGCTTCAGTTCAAGAGACCACCGAGGAGCCATTGCTCATTGTGTCCCCATCATGTATTAAAGTGGGCATTACCCAGGACCTCTTGTCATTAGTCCTTAGAGCACAGGAGCAGGCTCCTCCAGACCATCCGGTAGGTCTCTTGTTTGTGCCTCCTAGGCTAAGACAGCGAGTGTTCCTGGAATTCCATGCCAAGAGGTCGGCAGGGCATCCGGGTATTGCCAGAACTCGGGAGTTGCTGTCTAGGGCGGTGTGGTGGCCCTCGGTGGCTAGGGATTTGGATCAGTGGGTTCGAGCATGTGACGTTTGTGTCCGAAATAAAACTCCTAGAGGGGTTCCTGTCGGCCCATTACATCCACGCTCTATTCCGTCTAAGCCATGGACCCACATTTCCATGGATTTTGTGGTGGACTTGCCCAAATCCTCGGGGATGACAGCCATTTGGGTTGTCGTTGACAGGTTTTCGAAGATGGCGCATTTCGTTCCACTGGTTGGGTTGCCATCGGCCAGACGCCTGTCTGAGTTATTTATGCAGCATGTTGTGCGCCTCCACGGGTTGCCACTTGATGTGGTCTCTGACCATGGATCCCAATTTGTGGCCAAATTCTGGAGGGCATTTTGTTCTGATCTCCAGATTTCTGTGAGCTTGTCGTCAGGCTACCATCCACAGTCTAATGGGCAGACTGAGAGGGTGAACCAGTCCTTGGAGCAGTTCCTCAGGTGTTATGTCTCCAAGTGTCATACTGACTGGGTTGCTCATCTGTCCATGGCGGAGTTTGCCTATAACAACGCGGCTCACTCTGCTACAGGGATCTCTCCCTTCCTTTGGGTGTATGGGCATCATCCTAAGGCCAATTCTTTTGACCCCCTGGATTCCACGCCTGGTGGTTCTTAATCCTTCTTCCAGTGGAAGACCTTCTCATCTTCTGATACGGGGTCAGAGGGAGTTTGTGGTTGAAAGGGTTCTTGACTCCAAGATGGTTCGGGGTCGGCTGTCATTTTTGGTGCACTGGAAGGGGTATGGCCCGGAGGAGCGGTCGTGGGTGCGCAGTTGTGATCTTCATGCCCCCAGACTGATACGCTCTTTCTTCTCGCAGTTCCCCGATAAACCCGGTGGTAGAGGTTCTTTGACCCCTCGTCAGAGGGGGGGGTACTGTTAGGATCTCCTGCTCTGTGCTGCCACGTCGCCATGGCAACCGGGAGGCAAGTGTTAGCGAAGTAACCTGAGCGCAGCTGATACTCCGGTCCGGGTTTTTACTGTGTAGTGGTTACAGGCTCTGTGCACGGCAGGGAATCTGGCGCTGGTTTTGTGCTCACAGTCTGTGAGGTCTGAGTGGGGCGTGGACAGCACCTGCTATATAAACCATCCTCTCAGGCTTGGCAAAAGCTGCTGAATCTTTGTTTGTTAGTCAGTTCCAGAGAGTTAGCTAGTACTGTGTGACTTTGTATTTACTTGTTGCTTACTGCGAATAGGCCTTGGGATTCGGTACTTCATTCTGCCAATCCAGACCTAGCAGTAAGACTGGAGTCAGTTGTTTGACCTGCTGGGGTTCTTTTGCTATTCTGTGAACCCAGCAGGTTTGCGGCTGTACCCTCAGACCTGCTTGCTTAATCCTCCCTCACTGTGCAGGGCGTCCAGGTGTCAGTTTAGTGGCAGTAAGCTGAACCTGTGCCCTGCAAGTGGGGGTTAGGATTGTGGATACTCTCCTTGTGTCTATATTTCTATCTCTGACCAAGGAGTTTATTCCCACACCCGTTGGTAACCCTTTGGTTTTTTTTTCTGTTGCTCTTAGCAACATCATTTCAGGTGCTCCACATGTTTAATCACTACACCTCGCTTCATTGTCCGCTCTATTCCATCTGAGCATTCCTGACACTAGGAAGACACCCAATTCCTGAGCCTTTGGGCTTCTCCGTTCACTTTGTGTTTATTAGTTATTCCATCACCTCCTGTGTATGTTATACTGTCTGTGAGTTCGTTTGCTTCGCTTCCCTCTCTGTTCATACACCGGTATACTCCTGTAAGCACTGGTGTGCGTAACACCAGTATTCGTACCGGTTCCGTGAGTAGCGGCTCTGCCGTGTCCGTCGGCCTAGGCCGCTGTATTCAGTTATTATTTCTGTCACTGGTGTTTTGCAGAGGGTTCTGCTTATGCTGTCACCGCCGGTACACAAAAGTATTGTGTCGGCGTGTGGTCAGCATTTCCTTTGTTGTTCTTTTCCTTTGGCAGCAAGCCGCACATACATTTAGTTTTTGGCTAGTTAGTAGCCCCTGGCTTTGGTTGTTTCAGTAAGAGGGCCCCTTGTTATCACCCTGTCTCGGTACACTCTTTGTCTCTCATTAAGACCTGAGGGGGCATCGAAGTTGGGCAGACGTAATCCGCCCTTCAAACGCGGCTGCCATGGGCTCAAGCAACCATAGTCTCGCAAGAGTGTACTGACAGCATGGGCGAGACAACGGAGATAGGGCGCCAGGGGCTATTCCCTTTCCATTCCCCTTTCTCAGCGTTACGTCCTGGTGCTCTGGACTCGCTTCATAACATCTCCCTTGTTCTGAGCACCAGGAACCTAACATTGGTCCAGGGTTAACGGATTCACAAAAACACTTGGCCCTGACATTCACTAGTCTCTGCTTTTTCCAATATGTTTAATAAAAAAAAGCCAAAGTGGCCACAAACACTGTTTTTTATTGAAATGGCAAGAAAATTAACCAAAATGAATAATCACTGCAAAGACATATTTTGTGTTTCTAGACCCGGAATTAATCCATCTTTCTAAAAAAAATAAAAAAAAAATAAGCTTCTTTGTATAGGTTTAAACTAAAGATTAGCGGGTCAGGTTCTCTGAGAACCGAACCCACCCAAACATAGGGGATCCGGGTGATCCAAGCCACAACTCAGATCTCCTTGCTTGCCCCAGATTCCAAAGTAAGCCAAAACCTCAGGAACCCACAGCGTGAGAATGCCAGTGGTGAGGGCATCCATCCCCCCTTATAGTCCATGGAAGACTGCTTATTGGCTACAAGATGGGAGATGAATACCGTCACGGCGATAATGACACTCCTGGCATGCCTGCACTGAGGACATTGCTGGTACTCCTGCACTGATGTCACCTCCAGCACTCCCACATTGCTGATCCTGATGGCACCCCTGCACTGCTGACACAACAAGCATCCCTGCACTGCCGATACCTACACACATAGAGGACACAGCCTACACTGCCGAAACATCTGGCTTGCACATACAGAGAGCACCCCCACTCAGATTACACCACTGGAACCCCTGCAGTGAGGACATTATCAGCACCCCTGCACTGAGGACACCACTGGGACACCCGCACAGAGGACACCACTGGGACACCGGCACTGCCGACACCATTGGCACCACTGCACTGAGGACACTCCTGGGACACCCATACTGCTGATACTGTCAGCACCCCTTCAATGAGGACACCTTTAGGACACCTGCATTGAGGAAAATGCCAACATCCACTGCACCAGTACCTGAACCCTACACTACCAACAACACCAGCACACCCACATTGGGGACACTGCCTACACCCTCACACTGGCAACAAAGCTGGCACCCTCACATTGAGGACACCACCAGAACCCCACATTGCCAACACTACCAACACCCTTGCACTGATGATACCACCATCACACCCCACTGCTGACATTGCCAGCATACCCACATTTAGGACACCGCCAGCACCCTCACACTGCCAACACTGCTGTCATCATTTCATTGAGGACAATGCCAACATCCCCTGCCACAGTTAGTGCAGTATTGTTGTATCTGACCTGCACTGTATCTCGCACTGTATCCGACATGCGCTTTATCTGTTACACAAGAAAAAGAAATAAGACTTATTTGTGGGCGCACTCTTTTTATAATTGATTACAATGTGTAGATGATGAAATTAAAACTTAACTTTTAATTAGGACACTTAAGAGATTAATCTCCTACGACACATGGACATAACTGACAACATAACAATGATTTAAAAGGCGATTGGCAATAGGACTGAAAATTGTCCGAAGTATCTATTCCCTGCTAATTGGCAGATCACCGACGGTGAGAAGCCCTGTGTACAGTATTAACCTTGTGTATTTGCAACACTAGAAATGAATAGGACCGATAGAAGGTGGGGTGCCTGGAGTCACAGAGATCAGATGCAAGAGAAAGTATGATTCTGCTTTCAATGTTAGACTGGGGTTGTTCCTTGTTTTTCAATCTACTGCACCGAGTCTTCCCTGGTAGTCACCCACCAGGTACTGACCCGGTAGGATGTTGGACTTTTGCTGTATTTCCCCTGTGGTGGTTGACATTTAGTCCTATCCTCTCACTTTTTCTGATCGGCCTATCACTCCAGGATTTTACTAGAATTGAGGATTGTGACCCATTTTATCCAAGAAGCCGTGGCCACAATCTTCAGGGCATTATATCAGCAATTTCTTCCATGATCCAACATTATTAACATTACGACCACCACAGGGGAAATACAGCAGAAGTCCAAACTCCCCTTGAATAAAACCCTCCCTTGTTCTCATCCCCTTCCCCTCCTCCCTCCCCTCCCCTCTCCCTTTCTCTTTCCTTCTATATGATTTGCATCATAAGCATTCCTGTACAAAGTATATTCCAACTAGGGTTATCTAAAGGGTTTCCTAACTATTTAACAGTATCAAGCTTATACCCATTTAGGTCACACATAGACAATCACCATCTATGTTTGGATGTATAGTTCACTGGAACTCCCTCAAGTGTAATTGAGATCTACCAAACCATGCATATGTACCCTCTCTAGCTCACGATATATGCAAGATTATTATTTTATATAGCATCTGTGAATATAGCGTTGTAACTACAGATGCTCAATCAATATTCATAGTCTATCCATTATTTTAATCCCCCTTCTTTTTGTTGCCTTGTTTATGTTAATATTTCTCTCAGTATCGGACTCTCAAATAGCAGGACTGCTAAACCCATTAATTCAACAGCGGGGCACAGAATGTAAAGCCTCCCGCCATGACTTGCATATGGGATGGTGTTAAAACACCAGTTTCCTAGTTTGACCAATCACCAGCAGCTCTACCTCACTGGCACTGCTATTTCAGCACCACTGGGAGATGACAGAATAGGACTTGACCAAGCCCATTTGTGGCGGCTGAAACGCGTCTTCCGACTCTAGCGGCGATGGCGAATCCGGTGACCAGCAGCCCGGGGCATCCAGCAGTAGCGGTAATAGTGGAAACACAATCCCCTATACCCAGACCTGAGTGAGCATGCTAAAATGCTATACAGTGGGGACAGGGAGATCTCTCCCCCGTCCTACTAGCTCACTGACAAACACCAGTCTCCACATCAAATATATTATTTTTGTCCCCTCTTTATTGGGAAGAGGATACTTTGTTTTGATGTGTATGTTTTGCACTGTTTACACTGCACTAATAGCAGTATGGTAAACATAGACCCGTGTTGATACATATCTTTTTACTCAGAAGGATCATTAGTCTGATGTTCTGATGGGCGGGTGTGTGCAGTAGGATTCACACTAATTGGCACACCTCTGTACACAGTTTGCCACACTTTAACAACAGCACCCTAGCCCTGGCATATAAAACCAGTACAACCAGATCTATCAGATTGCAGACCATTTTTTTTAATAGAAGGTTAAAATTAGTGATGAGCGGGTTCGGTTTCCGAGAAACCGAACCCCCTAGAACTTCAGCCTTTTTACACGGGTCCTAGCCATACTCGGATTCTCACGTATGGCTCAATTAACCCGAGCGCGCCCGAACGTCATCATCCCGCTGTCGGATTCTCGCGAGATTCGGTTTCTATATAAGCAGCCGCGCGTTGCCGCCATTTTCACACGTGCATTGAGATTGATAGGGAGAGGACGTGGCTGGTGTCCTCTCCGTTTATATAGTTGTTAATTATATACACTTACAGTTGATCTGATTGCTTATGCTTAGCTTATTGTGGGGAGGATTGGGGAGCAGCTGTTAGGAGGAGTACAGTGCAGAGTTTTGCTAGTTTTTACTTTTGTATCCGTTCTCTGCCTGAAAAAAACGCTCCATACCATATCTGTGGCTGTGCTCAGTGTGCTGTGCTGCATGATATATCTGTGCTGAGTGCTCACACTGCTTAATTGTGGGGACTGGGGAGCAGCTATAGCAGGAGTAAAGTGCACAGTTTTTCTGACAGTGACCACCAGTATACGTTTGTCTACCTGAAAAACACTCCTGTGGTGGCTTTTTTTTATACTATAAACGCAGTCTGCTGACAGTGTCCACCGGGTCCATTATACTGTATATAGCAGTACGGTAGGCCACTGCTGTACCTACCTCTGTGTCGTCACTCGTCGTACATAAGTATACTATCCATCCATCTACATTGTATACCTGTGGTGACTTTTTTTTTATACTATAGTATAAACGCAGTCTGCTGACAGTGTCCACCAGGTCCATTATACTGTATATAGCAGTACGGTAGGCCACTGCTGTACCTACCTCTGTGTCGTCACTCGTCGTCCATAAAGTATACTATCCATCCATCTACATTGAATACCTGTGGTGGCTTTTTTTTTATACTATAAACGCAGTCTGCTGACAGTGTCCACCGGGTCCATTATACTGTATATAGCAGTACGGTAGGCCACTGCTGTACCTACCTCTGTGTCGTCACTCGTCGTACATAAGTATACTATCCATCCATCTACATTGTATACCTGTGGTGACTTTTTTTTTATACTATAGTATAAACGCAGTCTGCTGACAGTGTCCACCAGGTCCATTATACTGTATATAGCAGTACGGTAGGCCACTGCTGTACCTACCTCTGTGTCGTCACTCATCGTCCATAAAGTATACTATCCATCCATCTACATTGTATACCTGTGGTGTCTTTTTTTTTTTAATACTATAGTATAAACGCAGTCTGCTGACAGTGTCCACCAGGTCCATTATACTGTATATAGCAGTACGGTAGGCCACTGCTGTACCTACCTCTGTGTCGTCACTCGTCGTCCATAAGTATACTATCCATCCATCTACATTGTATACCTGTGGTGTCTTTTTTTATACTATAGTATAAACGCAGTCTGCTGACAGTGTCCACCAGGTCCATTATACTGTATATAGCAGTACGGTAGGCCACTGCTGTACCTACCTCTGTGTCGTCACTCGTCGTCCATAAAGTATACTATCCATCCATCTACATTGAATACCTGTGGTGGCTTTTTTTTTATACTATAAACGCAGTCTGCTGACAGTGTCCACCAGGTCCAATATACTGTATATAGCAGTACGGTAGGCCACTGCTTACCTACCTCTGTGTCGTCACTCGTCGTCCATAAGTATACTATCCATCCATCTACATTGCATACCTGTGGTGCCTTTTAGTTGTGCGCATTAAAATATGGAGAACAAAAATGTGGAGGTTAAAAAAATAGGGAAAGATCAAGATCCACTTCCACCTCGTGCTGAAGCTGCTGCCACTAGTCATGGCCGAGACGATGAAATTCCATCAACTTCGTCTGCCAAGGCCGATGCCCAATGTCATAGTACAGAGCATGTAAAATCCAAAACACAAAAGATCAGTAAAATGACCCAAAAATCAAAATTAAAAGCGTCTGAGGAGAAGCGTAAACTTGCCAATATGCCATTTACGACACGGAGTGGCAAGGAATGGCTGAGGCCCTGGCCTATGTTCATGGCTAGTGGTTCAGCTTCACATGAGGAGGGAAGCACTCATCCTCTCGCTAGAAAAAAGAAAAGACTTAAGCTGGCAAAAGCACAGCAAAGAACTGTGCGTTCTTCGAAATCACAAATCCCCAAGGAGAGTCCAATTGTGTCGGTTGCGATGCCTGTCCTTCCCAACACTGGACGGGAAGAGCTTGCACCTTCCACCATTTGCACGCCCCCTGCAAGTGCTGGAAGGAGCACCCGCAGTCCAGTTCCTGATAGTCAAATTGAAGATGTCAGTGTTGAAGTACACCAGGATGAGGATATGGGTGTTGCTGGCGCTAGGGAGGAAATTGACAAGGAGGATTCTGATGGTGAGGTGGTTTGTTTAAGTCAGGCACCCGGGGAGACACCTGTTGTCCATGGGAGGAATATGGCCATTGACATGCCTGGTCAAAATACAAAAAAAATCAGCTCTTCGGTGTGGAATTATTTCACACAAATACGGACAACAGGTGTCAAGCCGTGTGTTGCCTTTGTCAAGCTGTAATAAGTAAGGGTTAGGACGTTAACCACCTCGGAACATCCTCCCTTATACGTCACCTGCAGCGCATTCATAATAAGTCAGTGACAAGTTCAAAAAATTTGGGCGACAGCGGAAGCAGTCCACTGACCAGTAAATCCCTTCCTCTTGTAACCAAGCTCCCGCAAACCACACCACCAACTCCCTCAGTGTCAATTTCCTCCTTACCCAGGAAAGCCAATAGTCCTGCAGGCCATGTCACTGGCAAGTCTGACGAGTCCTCTCCTGCCTGGGATTCCTCCGATGCATCCTTGAGTGTAACGCCTACTGCTGCTGGCGCTGCTGTTGTTGCTGCTGGGAGTCGATCGTCATCCCAGAGGGGAAGTCGGAAGACAACTTGTACTACTTCCAGTAAGCAATTAACTGTTCAACAGTCCTTTGCGAGGAAGATGAAATATCACAGCAGTCATCCTGCTGCAAAGCGGATAACTGAGGCCTTGGCAGCCTGGGCGGTGAGAAACGTGGTATCCATCGTTACTTCAGAGCCAACTATAGACTTGATTGAGGTACTGTGTCCCTGGTACCAAATACCATCTAGGTTCCATTTCTCTAGGCAGGCGATACCGAAAATGTACACAGACCTCAGAAAAAGAGTCACCAGTATCCTAAAAAATGCAGTTGTACCCAATGTCCACTTAACCACGGACATGTGGACAAGTGGAGCAGGGCAGACTCAGGACTATATGACTGTGACAGCCCACTGGGTAGATGTATTGCCTTCCGCTGCAAGAACAGCAGCGGCGGCACCAGTAGCAGCGTCTCGCAAACGCCAACTCGTTCCTAGGCAGGCTACGCTTTGTATCACCGCTTTCCAGAATACGCACACAGCTGAAAACCTCTTACGGCAACTGAGGAAGATCATCGCAGAATGGCTTACCCCAATTGGACTCTCCTGGGGATTTGTGGCATCGGACAACGCCAGCAATATTGTGCGTGCATTACATCTGGGCAAATTCCCGCACGTCCCATGTGTTGCACATACCTTGAATTTGGTGGTGCAGAATTATTTAAAAATGACAGGGGCGTGCAAGAGATGCTTTCAGTGGCCAGAAGAATTGTGGGCCACTTTCGGCGTACAGGCACCGCGTACAGAAGACTGGAGCACCTCCAAAAACACCTGTACCTGCCCTGCCATCATCTGAAGCAAGAGGTGGTAACGAGGTGGAATTCAACCCTCTATATGCTTCAGAGGATGGAGGAGCAGCAAAAGGCCATTCAAGCCTATACATCTGGCCACGATATAGGCAAAGGAGGAGGAATGCACCTGTCTCAAGCGCAGTGGAGAATGATTTCAACGTTGTGCAAGGTTCTGCAACCTTTTGAACTTGCCACACGTGAAGTCAGTTCAGACACTGCCAGCCTGAGTCAGGTCATTCCCCTCATCAGGCTTTTGCAGAAGAAGCTGGAGACATTGAAGGAGGAGCTAACACAGAGCGATTCCGCTAGGCATGTGGGACTTGTGGATGGAGCCCTTCATTCGCTTAACCAGGATTCACGGGTGGTCAATCTGTTGAAATCAGAGCACTACATTTTGGCCACCGTGCTCGATCCTAGATTTAAAACCTACTTTGTATCTCTCTTTCCAGCAGACACAAGTCGGCAGGGGTTCATAGACCTGCTGGTGAGAAAATTGTCAAGTCAAGTGGAACGTGACCCGTCAACAGCTCCTCCTTCACATTCTCCCGCAACTGGGGGTGCGAGGAAAAGGCTAAGAATTCCGAGCCCACCCGCTGGCGGTGATGCAGGGCAGTCTGGAGCGAGTGCTGACATCTGGTCCGGACTGAAGGACCTGCCAACGATTACTGACATGTCGTCTACTGTCACTGCATATGATTCTGTCACCATTGAAAGAATGGTGGAGGATTATATGAGTGACCGCATCCAAGTAGGCACGTCAGACAGTCCGTACGTATACTGGCAGGAAAAAGAGGCAATTTGAAGGCCCTTGCACAAACTGGCTTTATTCTACCTAAGTTGCCCTCCCTCCAGTGTGTACTCCGAAAGAGTGTTTAGTGCAGCCGCTCACCTTGTCAGCAATCGGCGTACGAGGTTACTTCCAGAAAATGTGGAGAAGATGATGTTCATTAAAATGAATTATAATCAATTCCTCCGTGGAGACATTCACCAGCAGCAATTGCCTCCAGAAAGTGCACGGGGACCTGAGATGGTGGATTTCAGCAGTGGGGATGAATTAATAATCTGTGAGGAGGGGGATGTACACAGTGAAAGGGGTGATGAATCGGACGATGATGATGAGGTGGACATCTTGCATCTGAAGAGCCAGTTTGTGCAAGGAGAGATTGATTGCTTCTTTTTTGGTGGAGGCCCAAACCAACCAGTCATTTCAGTCACAGTAGTGTGGCAGACCCTGTCACTGAAATGATGGGTTCATTAAAGTGTGCATGTCCTGTTTATACAACATAAGGGTGGGTGGGAGGGCCCAAAGACAATTCCATCTTGCACCTCTTTTTTCTTTCATTTTTCTTTGCGTCATGTGCTGGTTTGGGGAGTATTTTTTTGAAGGGCCATCCTGCGTGACACTGCAGTGCCACTCCTAGGTGGGCCAGGTGTTTGTGTCGGCCACTAGGGTCTCTTATCTTAGTCACACAGCTACCACATTGCACCTCTTTTTTTCTTTGCGTCTTGTGCTGTTTGGGGAGTATTTTTTTGAAGGGCCATCCTGCGTGACACTGCAGTGCCACTCCTAGATGGGCCAGGTGTTTGTGTCGGCCACTTGGGTCGCTTAGCTTAGCCATCCAGCTACCTCATTGCGCCTCTTTTTTTCTTTGCGTCATGTGCTGTTTGGGGAGTATTTTTTTGAAGGGCCATCCTGCGTGACACTGCAGTGCCACTCCTAGATGGGCCAGGTGTTTGTGTCGGCCACTTGGGTCGCTTAGCTTAGCCATCCAGCGACCTCGGTGCAAATTTTAGGACTAAAAATAATATTGTGAGGTGTGAGGTGTTCAGAATAGACTGGAAATGAGTGGAAATTATGGTTATTGAGGTAAATAATACTATGGGATCAAAATGACCCCCAAATTCTATGATTTAAGCTGTTTTTTAGGGTTTTTTGAAAAAAACACCCGAATCCAAAACACACCCGAATCCGAGAAAAAATTTTCGGTGAGGTTTTGCCAAAACGCGTCCGAACCCAAAACACGGCCACGGAACCAAACCCAAAACCAAAACACAAAACCCGAAAAATTTCCGGTGCACATCACTAGTTAAAATGCAACCACTGTCAGCAACCTGTGTATGACAACATTTTAAAAGTGTTGATTTATTCATAGATTTACCTCTATGACCAATTGCGTGGAATGAGACATCACTGTGAAGACAGGCTCATTCTAAACTGATGGAAAGTGCATGATCTTTATCTCTGCTCTATGAGTCAAGGTCTGTCAGCAACTCTTGGATGATAGAAGTGTATTTGGGATCGCTGATTCAATGATCTGCTATAAAATGTGTGTAACAATCCATCATTAAGAAGATAGGCCAACTCTGAACTGATGGAAAGTGCATGCCTGTTAATCTCTGCTCCATGAGTCAAGTTTTTGCCCTCACCTAAACACCACTGCCTGACCAGCCTGTAAAGCATAAAACTGCATAGGCATATAAACAGTACAATAATATAGAGTATATGAGACACGGTTTCTGTTCCCTGGAGTGGGTCCTTCACTCAGACATAAGACTGCCATATGCCAGTGTGCAATGTTATACAGCATATTAAGGTAAAGCTACTATTTTTGCTAATAACCTTGCTCTTTGACAACATTCTGATACAAATCTTGCTTTGCCTTGTCTATCTGTGTTTGATACTTCATCCTATATAGAAGGGCCACAATTGTTACCAACAGGTTTAGTAAGTACTACAGGCCGATTTGGACAGAATAATTCAAATGCAATAGAGAGGAACAAGGGCGCTGCCTTCGGAGAATACATACCTTTCTCATTCTGGACTCTCATTGGTGATTTGGGGACGTTCTCCCACGGCAGTTTTCAAACTGGTGAGACATCTGGGGGAATATTTACTAAGCTCCCTATTTTGACCGAGTTGGTGTTTTTTCTTCAAAGTGTAATCTCTGGAATTTACTAAAGTCAAATCTCGGCAGTGATGAGGACATTCGTATTTTTTTTGAAGGCAAAGAAAAAAATACTAGTGAATACACCATCGGTCAAACATGCCTGTTATTTTATACAACTCGGTAATTTACTAAAAATTTGTATTCACAATCACTGTCGGCAATAGCCAAACACTGCCGTGAAAAAATACAAATCATAAAAAAGCAGTTTTCAAATAGACCTATTTTTTTTACCGTATTCTGATAGGCATGCACGGATCAGTGAGATCAGTGCATGTTTATCAGTAGGAAGGGGTGTGAAATGGTTAAAAATCAGGAAAAAAAATTGCGTGGGGTCCCCCCTCCTAAGCATAACCAGCCTCGGGCTCTTTGAGCCGGTCCTGGTTGTAAAAATATGGGGGGGAAAATGTATGGGGTCCCCCCCATATTTAGACAACCAGCACTGGGCTCTGTGCCTGGTCCTGGTGCAAAAAATATGGGGGACAAAAAACATAGGGGTCCCCGTATTTTTAACACCAACATCGCACTCCACTAGTCAGAGAGATAATGCCACAACCGGGGGACACTTTTATATTGGTCCCTGCAGCCCTGGCATTAAATCAAGGGGTCCCCCACTCCAGCCACCCAAGGACCAGAGGTGAAGCCCGAGGCTGTCCCCCCCATCCAAGGGTGGCGGATGGGGGGCTGATAGCCCTTTGTGTAAAAAAGAGTATTGTTTTTTGTAGCATAACTACAAGTCCCAGCAAGCCTCCCCGCAAGCTGGTACTTGGAGAACCACAAGTACCAACATGCAGGGTGGAAACGGGCCCGCTGGTACCTGTAGTTCTACTACAAAAAAACTGTAGATGCAATGTTGCGCAGAGGCGCTCCATTATATCCAATGGTGGGAACTTTGCGGTCTAAGGAAGACAGTGAGGTTAAGTGGGGCCAACCACAAGAGTGACCCCACTTAACCTTGTGGTCTACCGCAGACCGCAAAGTTCCTAATATTGGATATAATGGAGCGCTTCTGCGCAACATTGTATCTACAGTGCGCCGCCTGACTGACAGTTCAGGCGCGCACAGCCAATCAGGAGAGTGCCATGATGTGGTGCTCCATGATTGGCTGAAGGGACCCTCTTTGACAGCGTCACGGGGGGTCCCAAAATTCGGGGAAAGGGGTTCCATGTGTAAACATGGGACCCCTTTCAGTGCGTAAAGTGGGTATTTCATTTTTTTTTAACCAAGTACGTGGATTATAACTAAGAAGAGGACCGATCTACACTGGATTTTTTGTAAGTATAATTTTATTTACAGGTACCCCTGGATTCTACTGGAGAAGAGGACCGACTGCTTCGTGTCAACATAGGTAAGTATGTGTGTGTGTAAGTGTGCATGTATGTTTAATAAAATTGTACTATCATGGTGTGTGTGTGTTTTGTTTTCATTTGGGTATTTTTTTTGTAGTAGAACTATAGGTACCAGCGGGCCCGTTTCCACCCTGCATGCTGGTACTTCTGGTTCTCCAAGTACCACTCCTCCAGGGTACCCTAGAGTATCCAGGGATGATTAGTTGGGGATTTAATGCCAGGGCCGCAGGAACCAATATAAAAGTGTCCCCCAGCTGTGGCATTATCTCTCTGACAAGTGGAGCATGGTGCTGGTGTTAAAAATATGGGGGACCCCTAAATTTTTTGTCCCCCATATTTTTTTTTTTTTAATGTAATATTTTTATTGAAAAGAAGTCGAATATGCTGATACAAGACAAACAGGAGATGATGACTCCAAAGAAATATCCAAAATCACATACAAGCTATCCCGTGGGGAATAACCAAATGTAACAACAACACGGATGCACATCATCAATATATTGTATGTAAATATCTGTCGACAACAATTTTTTACGTTTAAACAAAAAATAAGAGAAGAATAGGGGAGAAGAGACAAAGAAGAAGAGGAGAAGAGAGGGGGAGAGAAAGGGAAAGGGTGGGTGGGAGAAAGGGAGATCATCATAGGAGCATACAAGGTAGAGGCCGGGCGCAGGAGGGGAGACCTCCCAACTGTAAACTTTACATCCTGGTAGACGAGGGTATAGTATAGGTGAACCAAGGGTCCCAGATCCTCCTAAATTTCTCTGACCTATCCCGTAAGGAGGCCGTGATGTTCTCCATCATGGAGATATGCCAAATTTTGGCTATTAACATGCTCCTAGGGGGGGGAGTAGTTTTTTTCCAATTTTTAGCTATCACACATCTGGCAGCGTGTAGGATCTGGAGTACCAGGTTGCTCTCCTGGGAGTCTAGATTGGACAAAGGTAGGCCCAGAAGGGCCGACCAGGGACATAACGTTACTTGCGAGGAGAAAATGGAGCTAATGAGGGTTTCCACCTGAGACCAGAACGTGCAAATTTTGGGGCATGACCACCAGATGTGCAAAAAGTCTCCAATTTGACCACATCCACGCCAACACAATGGTGATGACCCAGGAAAAAACTTATGTAGTGTAGCAGGGACCCGATACCATCTAGTATAGACTTTATAGGAATTTTCCTTCACTAAGGAGGAAATTGAGGACTGAGCTACCTTTTGCCTAATAATTTCCCATGAGTCCTCTGCTGGGGGTGGGCCAAGGTCCTGTTCCCATTTACGCTCATGGGGAAGTATGTTCGCTGCCTTCAGAGAACGTAGTAAGCCATAAAGTATAGAAATAATACCCTGCCGCATGGGAGAATAAATACACAAACGTTCTAAGGGAGTAAGTTGACGTATGACTTGGGATTTTGAAAGGGAACTTAAGAAAGAACGAATTTGTAAATACTCATAAGATACAGGTTGGGGGATATTATATTTGTCACGTAGGGACTGAAGGGAGCGCCAGGAGGAGCCCTCTATGAAATCAAACACCAGTCCCGGACGTGGGCTCAAATGGAACCACAGGTGGGACCGTAAGGTGGAGCCAGGGGGGAAATCCTGATTGTCCCAAATGGAAGTGATGGGCGAAGGGAAAGTGGATAAACCGTAATGCCGAATGCAGAAACACCATAGGGAGCAGGTAAATTTAGTGGGAGAGGTGCACGCTTTCATTATCTGGGTTGGTCTGGTCGGCGCAAGTAGGGAAACCAAAGTGGAGACCCCGGCCGCCAGACGCTCGATACGGATCCAGGGTAGATGGGGCGCTGGGGAAAACCAGGCGATAGCCTGGCTCAGGTGAGTTGCGTGGTAGTATTTACGAATATCCGGCAGACCTCTGCCTCCAGATAGTGGATCACGTACTAGAGTAGAGATCCTAATTCTAGGAGGCTTACCAGACCATATAAATTTTAGGAAGAGTTTCTGCATTCGGCCCAGGGCCTCAGCGGGGATGCGTACGGGAATTGTTTGAATCAGATATAAGAGCCTGGGTAGGATGTTCATCTTTACTGAGACTATCCGTCCGAACCAGGCTATAATCTGCTTGTCCCAGACCCGAAGGTCCGACTCTATACACTTGAATAAAGCTGGGAAGTTCTCAGAGTATAGGGAGTCGTAGGAGTTCGTGATGAACACGCCTAGGTATTTAATTTTCTTGGGGCGCCAAGCAAAATTAAAGTTAGCAGCTAGGAGAGATCTGGTGTCCTCACCGAGATGTAGAGGGAGGGCCTCCGATTTGGAATAGTTAATACGATATCCCGAATAATGAGAATATGATGATAGGGTTTTAAATAGATTGGGGATAGAAATATTAGGTGAAGACAGAGTTAACAGAACATCATCTGCAAATAATGACAATTTGAACTCCTCGTTGCCAACACTAATGCCCTTAATATCAGGGTTAGCCCTAATCATGCACGCCAATGGTTCGATGGTCATAGCAAAGATTAATGGAGACAGAGGGCACCCCTGACGTGTACCGTTATTGATGTGAAAGAGGGGCGAGTCCTTACCATTAACCCTAACTCTGGCAGAGGGGTTGGAGTAGAGTGCCTGAATACCCTGAAGTAGGCTTCCTCCCAGGCCGAACCTACGTAAAGTGGCGAACATGAATGGCCACAATATTTTATCAAAAGCCTTCTCCGCGTCAAGCGAGAGAAGGACAGAGGGTAATTTATCTTTATTGATAAGATGGACCAAATCAATGGTTCTACGGGTATTGTCTCTAGCTTGTCGGCCTGGGATGAAGCCCACCTGGTCAGCGTGTATCAAACGTGGAAGAACTGGGTTTAGTCTTAGGGCGAGAATTTTGGCAAAGAGTTTGATGTCATTATTTAGTAACGAGATGGGGCGGTAGCTAGCACAGGAATTGGGGTCTTTCCCAGGTTTATGAATTAAAACTATCCTTGCCTCTAGTGCCCGGGGTGACATAGGATTACCTCTAAGGAAACCGTTGAAGAGTCTACAGAGATGGGGTAATAGGATCCCTTTAAATTTCTTGTAGTACATAATTGACATCCCGTCGGGGCCAGGGGCTTTACCAGATTTCTGAGTTTTAAGCGCACTATCTAACTCTTCCAAAGTTATCTCTGAGCTTAACTGAGAGACTGTCGTGCTACTTAGTGACGGTAGGTCACACTTATCTAAAAGGGATTCAATCCCCTCATGGAATCTCAGTGAAGACGACGGAGGGCCCGCCTCCGCGTTATATAATAGTTTATAGAATTCCTCGAATTCACCCAGGATGCGGTCAGGGTCATGTGTTAGTGTTCCCTGTTTGGTGCGAATAGATAGAATATTTTTTGAGGAGATCTGAGCCCTCAGTTTCCTGGCCAAAATTTTATCTGCTTTATCCCCTTTTTCGTAATAAATCTGGTTAAGGCGTCTAAGGCATTGTTCAGTCTTATGAGATAGCAATATATTAAGTTCACCCCTGACTTTAAGTAGTTTATCTAAATCGGCCGGGTTTAGAGAAGATTTATGGACCTCCTCCAGATGGTGGAGTTGGTCAGAGAGTTCAGATATCTTTTGGGAGCGTTGTTTGGTGAGTCTGGCCGCAATTTGAATAAAATGGCCTCTAAGGACCGCTTTATGCGCCTCCCACAGGGTCATGTCTGATATACCAGGGGTTTGGTTTTCATTAAAGTAATCTTTCAAAGCCTGAGTGATTTGTTGCGGCACCTCGAACTGTTGAAGAAGGGCATCATTAAGAGACCAAGAGGGAGGGGAGAGGGTGCGTGCCAGTCCAGACAAAGATAAGGATATTGGGGCATGGTCGGACCATGTGATTGGGTGGATACAGCATTTCTGGATTCGGGAGGTGAGGTCTCTACTTACCATGATCATATCAATTCTGGTGTATAGATTATGCACTGGGGAATAGAATGTGTAATCTTTAACTAAGGGGTCAACAACCCTCCAGGAGTCGAATAGTAAGTGATTTTTAAGTAGGGACTGCAGGGCTCGGGAATTGCGGGTATGTGTCCGGGCCTGGGACGCTGGTAGGGAACTAGAGCGATCAAGGCTATGATGGAGTATAGTGTTGAAATCTCCTGCCATTAAAATGTCGCCTTTCCTACACTGAGTGATTTTAGAGTCTAGAGAGGCGAAAAACGAGGCTTGATTAACATTGGGAGCGTAGATATTGACCAGGGTGATGGGGACACTATTAAGCTTGCCTACTATAATGAGGAACCTTCCGCGCTTGTCCCTAACAATTTTTTCTGATTCTAAATGTAGATGGGCGGGGATCAATATGGCAACCCCTCTTTTCTTCTGAGAGTGGTCACAGGCATGTATGGCAACAGGATGGCGTCTAGAACGTAGTTCAGGGTGGGACGTTCCTCTAAAATGTGTCTCCTGGAGGAACACCAGATCTCCCCCTACTTGTTTCAAAAAGAGAAATAATTTGGTCCTCTTTTGGGGGCTATTGAGACCCTTCACATTATAGGATATTACGCTAACAGACATGACCGTACAGGTAGAAGCAAAACTCTAATGGCCCTAAGGGCCCATTGATGATCTCCCTGGGGGAAGGGGGGAGGAGGAAAAATAAGAGGTAGAGAAAGAGGAAGAACAAAGAAGGGTAGTAACATAAAGAACAATGCAAAATGAAAAGCAATGAACATGTATAATATACCGAGCCAATGACCCATTGTACGCATTGTACGGGTCTGAAGGTTTGAGCTCCCGTATGGGGTATTAAGGGAGAGGGGTTCTCCCCTATGCTCAAAACTGACTATAATGGCTCGGTGGGGGGTATGGCTCCGAGTATCAGGGGGCCCACCGGCCAATCAGGTGGGGGGGGGGCGACCAGGGGGGTCACAACCTCAAATAAACTTAATAAACCATTTTTGAATCTTATGAACACAGAGAACATATGCTCAGTTATATGAGCACAGTGGAACAAAGGAACCCGTAAACCTCTAAGTTAATATGCATAACAGTGGAAAATGACATGTAGTAACCCGATCTTGCAGCTGTGAAGAAATGTTCACGGAGGGTCGTGTCTCGCGGAAGTTTTTGTCGGGACTGTCAGCCACAGGCGTCGGGGCGCCCGCTGTGGGAGAGGTGAGACTGGAGAGCATTGAAGAGCTGGAGCTTCCCGCGGGGAGACAGGTTTATCCGACTCCGGGGGAGAGAGGTTAAGTCTCAACAGAAGCCGGTGGGCCTCCTCCTTAGAACGTGCCAGCAGATTCTTCCCATCACGTTGCACAATGAGAGCAAAAGGGAAACCCCATCTGTAACGGATTTGGTTGTCCCTGAGGATTTGGGTGTACTCCCGCAAGTCGAAGCGCCTCTTAAGAGTGGTAGGGGATAGGTCCTGAAACACCATTAACTTATGCGTGTCGAACAAACACAAGTCTCTATTCCGGGCCGCTGTTAGGATTTTTTCCTTGGTTTTAAAG
Source organism: Pseudophryne corroboree (assembly GCF_028390025.1). Classification (NCBI taxonomy): domain Eukaryota; kingdom Metazoa; phylum Chordata; class Amphibia; order Anura; family Myobatrachidae; genus Pseudophryne; species Pseudophryne corroboree. Next base: position 1,222,971,161 of record NC_086444.1, read on the forward strand.
TAGTGACACCGTAAGACTACGTCTCTTGGAGGGGACGAAGTCGGGGGTTTTTGGCGCAAGGCCCGGTGAGCCCTGTCCAGAAGGAACTGCTCGCGCGGGACGTCCGGGAGGAGGTGTTGGAAAAATCTGAGGAGGAAATCCTCCAATTGTGTTGGCTCCACCGACTCCGGTATGCATTTAATACGTAGGTTATTACGTCGTGCGCGATTATCTGCGTCTTCCTGTTGGTCTTGGAGCCGGTAAATATCTTCCTGCATAACGTGGACTGAATGTTCCAATTCTTGCTGGAAGGAAATGACTTCATCAATTTTTTGTTCAGTATCGTTAGTACGGGCCCCGAGATCAGATATCTCCGCCTTGAGCCCCGAGATGGCGTTATGGATCTCCGAATGAAAAGCTTGTTTCAGTGATTTCATCTCCGCCAGGATAGAGGAAATGCCATCTTTCATGGAGGGGTCTGGGGCAGATGAGTCTTCCTCCGATTCCGAAACCGGGGCGGGAGTAGGGGCGGCCGGTACTTTAGTGGAACTGGATTTCATCTTAGAAATAAAGGAGGAGATTTCCGCAGAGGACGTATTTTTCTTGGATTTAGACTTAGACATGGTGTGTGACAGACCCGGAGCTAGGAGAGGTCATAGGGCATAGCTGAGTAATAGCATAAATAGTTACTGATCCATCATGAGGTAGAGGTTGAGAATTCACAAGGAAAAGACCCCCGTGGCCGCACCCATAGGCATTCAGCAGCACATTTCTCTGCTAGATAGCAACATAGTAGGCTGGAGTATAAAGTATAAAGCAGGTGCAGTTGCAGGGAGAGGTCAGGAGATGGCGCTCCCGGGCTTGTAAAAATGTAAAACAGAAAAATCCAGCACAGAAGGGAAGTATCAGGTAGCTTCAGTAAATGATATGAAAATTTAATGCTGGGGGGGGGTGTTATAACATATATAGGACCCCTATATGGTGAGAGGGTGGTACTCTTCTTTGGCCTAGTTGCACCTTAAGGCAATGGGGGGGGGGAGAGAGCAGACGCCCCTATCCGTGCGGGTAGTCGAGCAGGGCTCCCCAGCGGCCGAGCGTAATTGATAATGATAATGCCCCCGAGAAGGGTTATTTGAGCGCAGGCTTGGGGCTGAGGGTCAGACCCAGAGAGAGGCCGACGTGGGAGCCGTGGCGCTGCTGTGCTGTGTCACCCTCCGGCACCCAGCTCGGAGAGTCCAGCCGTGGGCGCCCGCCGGCGTCAGGCGCGGGCAATGGTGGGGGAGAGAGTGCGATGGGGGATCAGCTCACCTCTGTGTGCGGTGGAGGTCGCCGGGTCCCGAGTCCCCAGCTCCGTCACCGGGACCGAGATCTAAAATGGCCGCCGCCTCCGGAGCGTCGTATCCCCGGCGTCTGCTCTCCGGCTCGCTCTCCGCTCCTCCGCAGCCTCCCCTGTCCCGCTGGTATGAGGGAGTGTGTGTCAGCTCCCAGGGGATCCACGTCCGGGCACTTTGGGGACGGGGCTGAAGCTCCGTAAGGTCCGCCGCCAGAGGATCCGAAATTTAGGCCCCGGCTTTTAGGTGGAGGGTAGGCCGCAACCCGCAGGAGCCGGTAAACCGGCACCCCGATTCCGCAGCACTACCCCACCAACGATGAGTGTTCCCTCTGTCAGGGGGAACACGTTTAGAGGGCTCTTCCCGGGCAGGGATTGGATTTTAGGGGCAAAAACTCCTTAAACTCAGGGGAGCTCATAGAGTGTGCTGCCTATCCGTTCAGCCTCCAGGCCACGCCCCTGTCCCCCATATTTTTTGCACCAGGACCAGGCGCAGAGCCCGGTGCTGGTTGTTTAAATATGGAGGGACCCCAGTCATTTTTTCCCCTTTATTTTTACAACCAGGACCGGCTCAAAGAGCCCGAGGCTGTTTATGCTTAGGTGGGGGGACCCAACACAATTTTTTTTGGGGGGAATTTTAACACTTTATAGACTGTTTTTAAGGTACACAATGATGCCCTGCACGAATCTCACAGATCCGGCCGGGATTCATTGTGTTAAGTCCAGCAGTGTTTTACTAATCACTCCCATAAAACACTGCCAGAAATTATAAATGACATCGGCATCAGAAAAAACGAAAATGCAGAATATGACAGCATAGTAAATGAGTCGTAAAAAAAAAAGTTGCAAATTCACACTACCGATGTCATTCATGTTTAATCTCCCTCCAAATCCCGACAATTACGAATTTTAGTTAATATACCCCCTGGTCACCACCTAACCCCAAAAGCTGATCCATCTTATCTCCACTCTTTGATTACTTCCTTCTGAACTCTCATCAATGATTCGAGAGACGGACGGATAACTTACTATCATACCTCACTGCTCGTGCCCAATTTTGTCCGATCTTGGAAGCCGGGTCAGTACCTGGTGGGTGACTACCAGGGAAGACTCGGTGCAGTAGGTTGAAAACCTAGGAAAAACTCCAGTCTAACATTGAAAGTAGAATCATACTTTATCTTGCATCTGATCTCTGTGACTCCAGGCACCCCACCTTCTATCGGGCCTATTTATTTCTAGTGTTGCAAATACACAAGGTTAATACTGTACACAGGGCTTCTCACCGCCGGTGATCTCCCAATTAGCAGGGAATAGATACTTCGGACAATTTTCAGTCCTACCTACAATCGCCTTTTAAATCATTGTTACGTTGTATGTTATGTCCATGTGTCGTTGGAGATTACTCTCTTAAGTGTCCTAATTAAAAGTTAAGTTTTAATTTCATCATCTACACATTGTAATCAATTATAAGAAGAGTGTGCCCACAAAGAAGTCTTCTTTTTCTTGTGTAACAGGTGTACAGTAAGCAATTACTGACTTCAGGGTGCACCACCAGTCCAATCCACAATGGCACTCTGCCGAAATATATCTAAGGTATACTCATTATAGTATTACTTCTAGAGATTATATACCAGTGTGGAATCAAACCTAGAACTTTAGCTGCACTGTATCTGACCCACACTGTAAACTGTACTGTATCCAAATCACCCTGTATTCCAACTGTATTTGACGCCCACTGTATCCAACCTGCACTTTTACCTACACTGTATCCAACCCACATTGTATACAAACCGCACTTTGACCTGTACTGTATCTGACCCGAACAGTATCACACTGTATCCGACCTGCACTGTATCCGACCTGCACTGTATCTTACACTCTATCTGACATTGCGCTGTAGTCAATGTGCACTGTATCTGACCTACACTGTAACCTGCACTTTATCCAGTCTGCACAGTAACCTGCACTCTATCCAACCCGCATTATAACTTAAGCTCTATCTGACCCACATTGTATACAACTTACATTGTATCCATCCCGCACTGTATCCATCTGCCCTGTATCTGACCCACACTGTAACCTGCATTTTATTCAACCTGCTCTGTATCCACCCTGATTGGGGATATTTTTGGGAGCTGCTCAACAAAAAGACTGATTGATTGGGGCTTTACATGGGCACAGAGTATCAGTCATCAGTAACCCAGGGCCCCCCAGAGAGAGGTACAGACTGGGCACTGTAATAGGCATGTATTGGGGGCACTTGTGTAGGGGGCATCAATGTATGCTGTTGCTATTTTACACATGATTTCGGGAGGTTTTTTCTTTGCTGTTTGGTAAATACTATAGAGCAATGATATTCTACATACGATTCTCAGTAAATTTCTATGTTGGATTGTTTTCTATTGATGGTACTTGTGAGTTGGTTCGATTAGTTATAGCTATTACATTACTATTTCTAAAACATTTTTAAACAGAAAAAACTGCCGTGTGTTTGTGCCGCTGCTCTGTTGCTTAGTTAGCCAGCCAGGCGTGTTGTGAACAATACTGTGAGCTGTGAGGTGGTCAATTAGGTTAAAAATACCGCAGGAACAAAAACAGGCCAACATTCTGTGATTTTAGCTGTTTTAAAAAAAAATACAGATCCAAAACTAATACAGATCCAAAAACATGAAGGAGATGCAGATCCAAAACCAAAACACAAAACCCAAGAAAAGGCCGATGCACATCTCTAGTTTAAACAAAACAATCTGCACTTGAAAATGATAATGCATTTTTTTTGCAAATTTTTGCTTTCTCAATTTAAACTTTAATGATTATTATATGGCAGTGCAACAGAGCCTACCATACTGTATTTTAAAATAGATGACCACATTAAATGAGGGGAATAACTTACTAATTTTGCACCTTGATAAAAGATGGTGAAGATTTGCTCTTTAGGTCCCCCTCCCACCCAGATCTGTGTAAAATGCAATTTTTTTTATTTTTTTTATTTTTAGTGTACTATGCAACTGTTTTATTGTGTCTGGTTAACAATAAATAATAAGGGGGCACCTTGTTTCAAGGAGGAAACTTCCCTCTTTCAAGGAAGGGTGCAGACCAGTATGAAGGAAATGGAAGTCACTAGACAATAGGTAGTAGAGGGCTACTTCATTTGACAGAGGGAACTCCCCTCTTTCAAATGCGGGTGTCCTGATTGAGACCAACAACATCCCTTTGGTTACGTCTGTAATGTGGTTAATGCCTAGTGTTCGCCAGGCAAACATTTCAATGGGTGCACATAGTGTGAAAGTGGACTGCCCTTTTTCAAACATGACATTTCATTTCCTCTTTTTTCTCTGTTGTAGTGCCATCAACATGCATGTGTATGCTCCAGGCACCTCCTGGGCTACCAGCTGGCTACACGCTTATTCCTAACAGATATCTGACCTGTTGGGGAAAGTAAGTACAGTAAATATTTTTAGACCCCCTTACAGCTGTTACTGTAAGTCCCACTTATTATCTGCAGTTTTAGTGAACATGTGGAAGACAAGTGGGACTCATAATTTGTAGTGAAGGGGTAAAGTAGAAAATATTTACAGTATATTATAGGCAGTGGATATGTTGGGTATGAATGAAAGACCATTGGGAAGTGTAGCAGATACCACCTCTTGCTGTCTCAGTTGTTTCCCTAGCCACCATGAAAAGTGAAGTTACGTACAATGACTGGTACATTTTAATATTGGAGATCACTGCAGTTTGGACATCTCTCTACTGCTAAGATCTGATAATTTTAACTATGAGACAATCTATGTTCTGAGTCTCCATATAATCTATTCACCTAAAATCTGTTTTTCTATTCCTACAGCTTTCCGGTAATTAGGCCACCCCATAATCCACTCAAGGGTTAAAATGTTGCAAAAAATGACAAATATATTTTCTTGGGGCATCATCATTAATTACACAAACATGGAAGCTCTATATGCTTTTGGTGCTTTTTATGGTTAGAAGGTTATAGACATTGTCTGTTTTAAACTAAACTTTTAACTGTACCATGAATCTGGTTACCATTATGTATGGAAACCACATGTTGGAAGACAATTGTTTGGCAAGGAAATGTACAAATGATACAATATGTGATATATGGTCTTTGGATGCACACGTATTAATACAACACACAAGGAGGCGCTAAAAAGTTTATTAAAAAATAATTCAATGATATACTCAACTTCCCCCAGATGACAGCGTAATGTGCAGACTAATGTTCCAGAGAACCCTGCCGCCTGGTTCAGTGCCTAGAAACATGTATAAGTACAGTATATAGGCACCATCTGCAGTTCAGTTTAGGAATGAAGCTGATTATAACTTTCAATGGGTAGCTTAAATATTACCATCTAGTGTAGGTGCGGCTCTCTAGACTCACTCTTAAATAAACATTTTCAGGCAGAGAAAATGTACAAAGTTCAACATGTATACAGTATATACGTGTCCCAAATGCTTCCATGTTGTTCAAATATTAAATTTCTACTAATAATGTATGCAGTCACTAGGATGCTGTTATGTGACCGGTGATCAGGAGGTCACCAGTGACAATACCGATGCTGGGTTCCTGGCATCGGAAAATCCCACCGGTCGGCATGCTGACCAATAGGGACTATTCCCACATATGGGTGTCCACGACACCTATAGAGTGAGAATATAACCTGTGATAAGTACAGCAAGCCACCAAGTACACTGCATGGAGACTGCAGTGAGCTCACAAGAGGCTTTGTTGTGAACACACACACACCCCACCGTCCATGTAACACCCGCCATCAGTACTGTGACCGGTTTTCTCCTGACCACTGGTCACACATACCTAATCCGCAGTCACCTTACCTGCAATCGATATGCCGGCACTGGAAATGCGATGCCAGAATCCCGACACTGCTGCAGGGTGTATGTGTTAGGGTTAGGCACCACCGAGGAGGGTTAGAGTTAGGCTGCGGGGGAGGGAGGGTTAGAGATAGGCACTCGGTGGAAGAGTTAGGGTTACTCACCACCGGGAGAAGGGCTTGGGTTAGGTTGTGTGGGAGGGAGGGTTAGGGCTAGGCACTGGGTGGATGAGTTAGGGTTAGGCACCACCGGGGAGGGTTAGAGTTAGGGTGTGGGGGAGGGAGGGTTAGGGTTAGGGCTAGGCACTGGGAGGAAGAGTTAGGGTTAGGCACCACCAGGGAGGGTTAGAGATAGGCTGTGGGGGGAGGGTTAGGGCTAGGCACTGGGTGGATGAGTTAGGGTTAGGCACCACCGGGGAGGGTTAGAGTTAGGGTGTGGGGGAGGGAGGGTTAGGGCTAGGCACTGGGAGGAAGAGTTATAGTTAGGCATCACCAAGGAGTGCTTGGGTTAAGCTGCTGGGAAGGGTTAGGGCTAGGCACTGGGTGGAAGAGTTAGGGTTAGGCACCACCAGGGAGGGTTAGAGATAAACTGTGGGGGGAGGGTTAGGGCTAGGCACTGGGTGGAAAAGTTAAGGTTACTCACCACCGGGGAGGGCTTGGGTTAGTCTGTGGGGGAGGGAGGGTTAGGGATAGGCACTGGGTGGAAGAGTTAGGGTTAGGCACCACAGGGGAGGGTTAGAGTTAGTCTGTGGGGGAGGGAGGGTTAGGGCTATGCACTGGGTGGAAGAGTTAGAGTTAGGCACCACCAAGGAGGGCTTGGGTTAGGCTGCGGGTGAGGGTTATGGCTAGGCACTGGGTGGAAGAGTTAGGGTTAGGCACCACCGGGGAGGGTAAGATTTAGGCTGTGGGGGAGGGTTAGGGCTAGGCACTGGGTTGAAAAGTTAGGGTTAGGCACCACAGGGGAGGGTAGGAGTTAGGCTGTAGGGGAGGGAGGGTTAGGGCTAGGCACTTGGTGGAAGAGATAGAGTTAGGCACCACCAATGAGGGCTTGGGTTAGGCTGTGGGGGAGGGTTAGGGCTTGGTACTGGGTGGAAGAATTAGGGTTAGGCACCACCGGGAAAGGTTTGGGTTAGGATGCGGGGGAGGGTTAGGGCTAAGCACTTGGTGGAAAAAATAGGGTTTCTCACCACCGGGGAGGGCTTAGGATAGGCTTTGGGGGAGGGAGGGTTCGGGCTAGGCACTGGGAGGAAGAGTTAGAGTTAGGCACCACAGGGGAGGGTTAGAGTTAGGCTGTAGGGGAGGGAGGGTTAGGGCTAGGCACTGGGTGGAAGAGATAGAGTTAGGCACCACCAATGAGGGCTTGGGTTAGGCGGGGGGGGAGGGTTAGGGCTTGGCACTGGGTGGAAGAATTAGGGTTAGGCACCACCGGGAAAGGTTTGGGTTAGGATGCGGGGGAGGGTTAGGGCTAAGCACTGGGTGGAAAAGTTAGGGTTTCTCACCACCAGAGAGGGCTTGGGTTAGGCTGCGGGGAAAGGAGGGTTAGGGCTAGGCACTGGGTGGAAGAGTTAGGGTAAGGCACCACCGGGGGGTTTGGGTTAGGCTGCGTGGGTAGGGTTTGGCTAAGTACTGGGTGGAAAAGTTAGGTTTAGGCACCACAAAGGAGGGCTTGGTTTAGGCTGCGTGGGATGGTTATGGCTAGGCACTGGGTGGAAGAGTTAGGATTAAGCACAACTGGGGAGAGCTTGAGTTAGGCTGCGGGGGAGGGAGGGTTAGTGCTAGGCATTGGGTGGAAGAGTTAGGGTTAGGAACCACTGGTGAGGGCTTGAGTTGGGCTGCGGGGGAGGGAGGTGGAGGGCTAGTCATTGGGAGGAAGAGTTTGGGTTAAGCACCATCAGGGAGGGTTGGGTTAGGCTGTGGGGGAGGGTTCGGGCTAGGCACAGGGTTGAAGAGTTAGGGTTAGGCATCACCAATGAGGGCTTGGGTTAGGCTGTGGGGGAGGGAGGGTTAGGGCTAGGCACTGGGTGGAAGAGTTAGGGTTAGGCACCACAGGGGAAGGTTAGAGTTAGTCTTTGGGGCAGGGAGGGTTAGGGCTAGGCACAGGGTTGAAGAGTTAGGGTTAGGCACCACCAGGGAGGGCTTGAGTTAGGCTGCAGGGGAGGCAGGTTTAGGGGTAGGCACTGGGTGGAAGAGTTAGGATTATGCACCAATGGGGAGGGCTTCGGTTAGGCTGCGTGGGAGGGAGGGTAAGGGCTAGGCACTGGTTGGAAGAGTTATAGTTCGGCACCACCAAGGAGGGCTTGGGTTAAGCTGCGGGGGAGGGTTAGGGCTAGGCATTGGGTGGAAGAGTTAGGGTTAGGCACCTCCGGGGAGGGTTAGAGATAGGCTGTGGGGGGAGGGTTAGGGCTAGGCACTGGGTGGAAAAGTTAGGGTTACTCAGCACCGGGGAGGGCTTGGTTTAGGCTGCATGGGGAGGGTTAGGGCTAGTAACTGGGTGGAAGAGTTAGGGTTAGGCACCACCGGGTAGGGCTTGAGTTAGGCTGCGGGGGAGTCAGGTGTAAATGCTGATTTACATACAAGACTAAAAGCAACACTTTAAAAAGACATTTAATACACTTTAAATAGAGCCGCTGCTGCCGCTATATTTAATCCTCAACCTACGTACTTATTACACCATTAGCGTACAGAGTCCCATACGGACTTTGCGTACAAACGCTGCGCTGACTGTGCAAAGTACACTCAGTGCGTACACACCCAAAGATACACCGTGAAACCTTAACAGCTATGTATGCGATAGTAATACACTTTAAACCTTAGCAGGGATAGGAAAACACAACACTAGATTGTATTTAAAATGCTGGGTTCCGACACCACAACATATTATTACTGAAAGGGGGTTACAATAACAAAGCATTACAATACAAAAGAATAATGGCTACAGTCAATGGTACATACGTGTTTGGATTTCGCAGCGCTACCCAGTCTGGTCCTCGGTCATCTAGATAGATAACTTTTAGAGTCTTGTGTGACCAGTCCTGCAGCTGGCTCCTTTTGTACAATCTTCCAAAACTTAACACAATGGATACTGTAATCTCTTTGTCCGTTGGACACAGGGATGGTCATCTACAGTACAGGAGAGGTCATAGGTTGGTTTGAATAGGTGGGCGATGTCTGTTCAAGATGCACTTGTGGGTGGTCTCCTCTGGGTTCTCGCCGCATACCTAATGTACTGTAAATACAGTTTATATCTATATTCTGCTCCTGCACATAACTATCTGCAGGAACATGCGATCTTCTGCAGACCAACACCGAAATATTACCCTTAAAACACCGTACAGCTAGATACCAAACACCACCATATAACCTTAGTCTGTACCCTGCTATCCTGTAAAGGTGAATCCCTTTGTTCTGAAACCATTTAAACTGTTGTAACTGGCTGATGTGGTGCAGGGAGACTATGTGTACATTGTGCACTATTTGGATTAAATATGTAATGTGTTTTGATGGCTTTTCCATGCGTTCACAAACTCTACCGTAAATACTCATACCACACGCTAATGCGCAGGTCTGCGGGAGCGACCATACGCAAATTGCGAATATGCGCACGCACGGCAGAGCAAGTAGGTACACGGAGGCCATCTGTGTGTAGTTTGTACGTGATGTGTGTACTGCAATATTTTTCGACTTTGACAGAGGGTTAGAGCTAGGCACTGGGTGGAAGAGTTAGGGTTACTTACCACCGGGGAGGGCTTCGGTTAGGCTGCAGGGGAGGGAGGGTTAGGGCTAGGCACTGGGTGGAAGAGTTAGGGTTAGGCACCACCAGGGAGAGCTTGGGTTTGGCTGCAGGGGGAGGGTTAGGGCTAGGCACTGGGTGGAAGAGTTAGGGTTAGGCACCACCAAGGAGGGCTTGGGTTAGGTTGCGGGGGAGGGTAAGGGCTAGGAACTTGGTGGAAGAGTTAGGGTTAGGCACCACCGGGGAGGGCTTGAGTTAGGCTGTGGGGGAGGGGGGGTTGGGGCTAGCCATGGGGAGAAAAGCTTGGGTTAAGCACCATCAGGGAGGGTTTGGGTTAGTCTGTGGGGGAGGGTTTAGGCTAGGCACTGGATGGAAGAGTTAGGGTTAGGCACCACCAAGGAGGGCTTGAGTTATGCTGCAGGGGAGGGAGGGTTAGGGCTAGGCACTGGGAGGAAGAGTTAGGATTAAGCTACACCAGGGAGGACTTGGGTTAAGCTGCGGTGGAGGGTTAGGGCTAGGCACTGGGTGGAAGAATTAGGGTAAGGTAACACCGGGGAGGGATTGAATTATGCTGTTGGGGAGGGAGGGTTAGGGCTAGGCACTGGGAGGAACAGTTAGGGTTAGGCACCACCGGGGAGGGCTTGAGTTAGGCTGCAGGGAGGGAGGGTTAGGGCTTGGCACTGGGTGGAAGAGTTAGGGTTACTCACCACCGGGGAGGGCTTAAGTTAGGCTGCGGGGGATGGTTAGGGCTAGGCACTTGGATGAAGAGTTAGGGTTAGGCATAAAGGGGGAGGACTTGAGTTAGGCTGCGGGGGTGGAAGGGTTAGGGCTTGGCACTGGGAGGAAGAGTTAGGGTTAAGCACCACCAGGGAGGGTTTGGGTTAGGTTGCAGGGAGTGGAAGGTTAGGGTCAGGCTGCAGGGGTGATAGTTAGGGTTATTAAGTAGGGGGTTAGTGTTAGTATACTTACTGAACACGTGTCAGGATCCTGCACATCGGGATGTTGCTGTCAGTATTCTTACCACCAGTATCCCAAGAGCTGCTATCCTGATAACAACCACCCACTAATAGGCAGGAGGGCAATATTGCCAAAATGATAGGCTTAAGCAACAGTATAATTTACTAATTATTTAACTAGATTAGTTACAAGGTTTTACCATACTGAATTATCTTGCAACTTAAACAACTTGTCTGTCTGTAGACAGAGATCTTCCTTATTCTTGCAATTCTCTTCTAAATCAGCTTGTGGTATGTATTTTACCCTCATTGTACAATTTATTAGATCATTGTGTGTCCATATGACAGCGGAAGAGCATTCTAAGTTGTATTTTGTTTAAATGATAAAGAATGATTTGAAGTGAAAGTTACCTGAGGTTTTTACAAAATAAAGCAGCAAATTAGTTTAGAAAAAAAGTGTATCCAAAACCTGCATCATAGGGAGATGATCTGTTAATGTTTTTTTCTGTCTAAATAATAAATGGTAAAATATAGATGTTTTATACAAATTTACACAGCCCACCAATAAAGTGACTTGTCAGGTTTCATTGGTCATTTTTTTGTCAGTCTTTAGATGCCAATGTTGCAATAATAATAATTTTTAGATTATTAACTACATAATATGTTTTTATTTAAAGTATTCATTTGAGAGAATATCAGCAGCTCCAGGCTTTTATATTGGCTATTGGTGAGATTAACAAGAACCCGGACATTCTGCCCAATGTCACTCTAGGATATCACGTGTACGATTCCTGTGGTTTCAAAGTGAAAACAATAAAAGATGTTCTGCAGATTCTGTCTGGGCACCATATGGAAGTTATTAATTATTCATGTATGAAAAGTGGTAAATTGGCCGGTTTTATTGGAGATCTTCATTCGGAAACTACCAATACAATGGCTCAATTACTGAACATTTATGGTTATGCACAGGTAAAGTGATATTTTGTTGTTTTTTTAAATACAGAAGTAACATTATTCTTTTTAATAATTAAATTACTGTTATTTCACACATGAACTAGTATTGTAGAAAATATTGTATGGAATGAGAAATATACAGTATAGAGTATGTGTCTCTAATTTCCCCATACTATGGGGTGTATTCAATTGATGTCGTATCGGAAAGCATCTGACATTTCAGTATTCAATTAGCTTCTTTTAAAGTCAGATTGACATTGTTGGAAACAGGTCTAAAACCTGTTGGATTTGGCCATGAATCACCCAAAACATGTGGATCTGCTGCTAATCTACCAATCCACGTGCTTTCCGACAAGTTGGATTTTCTGAATTGTGGGGAAAATGGCAGCTAAAATTGAATAGGTTGGAACACTAGCCGACCTAAAAAAGTCAGAAACTGCTGACTACAATTGAATACATCCCATGTGCTTTGAAGTTAAGCTGTATGATTACTTTTTTATTTATATACAGCATAATGTTATTAGTGACCTGTGTATATACAGCACACTGTGTTTGATTTTGCTATAATTTAAGGCTGTGAGGGATTGGTCCACTATAAATTGTTCATGTGTAATTGGATCTAGGCTCTTTGGAGGTGGGGTGACATTCCTTCTATAGATGTGTGTCTGCAAAGTAGAATGGACCAATGCCTTGTAACATAGAAGTTACTAATGGTGATCCTACAGATGCAGTCAAGCTCATCTCACCTCTGTATGGTATATAGTGGGGGGGAACTGATATGCCTGCGCCTGTCTGCAGGTGACATTTTCCAATGCAGGGTGGTGTATACAGTCACAGTGTAAAGAACTGAGTATCCTGTGAGTGCAATACTCATGTTTGCCCGCCAGGTGTTATTTTTGAAAGCCACCATTGTGCATGCATGAAGTCTTCAATAAAACATCAAATGATGCTTGCAGTTTAGGAACTACTTTTTTATGATGCTATTTTCATTGCATAAAAGGGGGGTATACAGCGCTTAAGACACAGAATATTGTTGAATACACATTTTATTACTACATCAGAGAAAATATTTTTCCCAAATTAAAATGCAATTAATATTTGATAAAATTATTAAAAAGGAATTCCTTAAAAGTAAATATAAGTCTCAGAAGCGTGCCCTTAGTGGAGATAATTTGATTATGACCAGATTTGTAATATTGCCAAAAAAGCGTGCAGATTTGCTAGCATATATACAGTCATTGAGTATGTCCAGAAATTGACAATGAATGTTAATAATTCATCCATTTGGATGTGATTACCAGTTACGTGTTTCAATTTAGAAGGCTCCAATGATGTATGGTTCATATGGCAATGGCAACCTGTAATGGAGTTCTGGTCCACAGTGGAGAAACAGTTCTGTGTTCCCATTTGAAGGTCTCCAGTAGTGTATAATTCATACGGCAGCAGCAGCCGACAGTTGAGTCCTGGTCCATAGCAAAGGAACTGTTAGGTTAATAATCCTGACTGTTATGAACAGCCAATGGTGGCGCTGGTCAAAGGTGTCCACTTAGGGTCTTAGAACCTGACGCGTTTCGATGCACCAGGCAGCTTTATCAAAGGTGGTTTGACATTGAGACTGATCCCCTTTTTTTATAGGGGAAGTGATGTCATAAGTATGGACAGCTGATTCAGGATTTTTTGACATCCAAATTAATACTACATCAAATTCCACATTTTATACCCTAATATTCACAATAAAAACATTTCACATAATAAATTCAAAAGATTTTTTTAAAATAGAAGCTGGAGACAAGAAACAGTGCTATTTTTAATAGTCAAAAAACTCTGGTCACGTAATCGGAGTCCAATCACATGTGAAAATTGCACCAATAAAAGATCTTTGTGGGTCACATGGACAGGGATGAGTCACGTGGTCGAGGTTGTTTGAATGACAGGTGTAATTACCTGACTAGGCTCACGTTCATGTGACACTTATCTACTACAGCTGCTAGGCGAGACCACTCATCACAGTGCCTGACTATATACTGTACTTGTTATATACTGTGCTTGTATTTTCATTGCATGCCTTACAAATGTGCCATGTTTATGGACTTTGCATTTTCGGTACTGATGCATTAATACTGTAGCATGCCTTACTAATGGTAGGGTCGAGGGGCCCCCATGATATGAAGTACACTACTGTCATCACTTCTATGAAGAGCTAAGGATTACACCTCGGTATCTAATTGCCCTCTTGTGATTACCTTTTATAACCAGCTCTCTGCAGACATACCAGTAACTATACACATATACTCTACTCCAGTGGCGGAACTAGTGAGCGATGGGCCCAGTTGCAACAAGATGCTTTGGGCCCCCCTCTCATCCTTTCCAAGTTCTCCCCCTCCCCCAACTCCAAATTAGGGATTCTTTGCATGCTCCCATATCTTATATTTATATTATGTATAGATATTTATATATATTTTTAAAAAGGGATTACTGGCCACACAGGTGTATGTGCGTGTGTATATATATATATATATATATATATATATATATACATTCCAAGAATAACGGCCCTGGAGACTGTCAGCAAATGCAAATTCTGTATTGAGAGGTAGACGTTTCGGAGTTTACACTCCGTCCTCAGTACCAAATACAATCAACTAACATGACAAATACAAACATTTAAATACCTGTGCATTGCCGCGCTGTCATCGCCGCCACACGCCGGGTCCTCTCTTCCGGTCATCACCTCACACTTCCCCCATTTCCGCTGACGTCACCGTTGCCATGGTCACGCACAGCGTGCGTGTCACCAGCCCCGCTGCCCGGAACTACAGGGGATTGGATGTGTATCCGGCTATAGGAAACCCTGTGTGCTGGGTAACTGAGGCAAGCTGCAGTTAAGAACATAAACATACAAACAAATTATATTACACACATAAATTGTTAATGAAAAAAAAGGTTTTAAAAATCAAAATCACAGGCAGCATCAGGAAACATACTGGCCGAAGGTGCCTATATGGGGGGAACTCATCACAACGCTCCGATGTATCCACCCTAAATGGCTCACTACTGATCTCAAAAAAATAATTTAATTTAAGTACATATATTATGAATACTGTAGTGCCCTGGCTATAACGCATTCCAATTGATTTTATCATTTAGCCCACCTGGGGCAAAAGTGTTAAGCCGCATAATCCATCTGGACTCCCTTTCCAAGAGTGACCCAGCCCTATCCCCTCCTCTAAGTGACAAAGGGATATGATCAATTCCAAAATACCTAAGATCGTCAAGGGTATGCATAGCCAACTTAAAATGGCGAGCCACTGGTTGGTCAATGGCCTTGCCCTCCAGGGTTAACTTAATGGCAGATCTGTGCGCCGCCATTCTCTCACTCAACTTACGTGTAGTCTGACCAACGTAAAAAAGACCGCACGGACAGACTACCACGTATACGACAAAAGAAGTACTACATGTAATAACATGTCAAATGGTGTACATTTTATCAATGTGTGGGTGCTTAAACTCTTTACATACTACCATATATCGACATGTAGCACATTTAGGGCACCTATAACACCCTGGCACCTTATAGTGCACATTTGGAATGGCACTGCCACCCATCCCAGTGATATCCGACTTCACTAAGCGGTCTCTTAAATTACAACCACACCTAAATGCTACTATGGGCCTGGTATCCTTAAACACTGGTAGATCTGGATCAGAGGCTACAATAGGCCACAGAGCCTTAGAAGCTCTACGGACTATGGGACTTGCCGTTGTATAGTCGCATGCCCAAGGCAAGATATTCCTATTACTCTTAGGTCCAGATTGCAATAAATCTGCTCTGGGCATGTGCAAAATCCGCTGTTTCTGCTCTTCTAATAGGGTCCTATCGTAGCCTCGACTCACAAATTTAGCAATCATATTGTCAAGTAATCCAGGTACATCTGCACTCTCACTAGTGATACGCGCCACCCGCATCATTTGGGATGCTGGTAGCCCCCTCTTTAAGGGCTCTGGGTGGTGACTAGAGGCTAAAAGAAGTGTGTTCCTGTCTGTGGGTTTGGAGTAGATCTCAGTCTGAATCATACCATTCTTTAATCTAATTTTGACGTCAAGGTAGTCAATTTCACAACTACTGCAAGTATATGTGAACTTGATAGGAGACGCCAGACCATTGATCTCTGACATGAGGGACTCAAAGGTCTCGTGTCCTCCAACCCACATCAGGAACACATCATCTATGTACCTCGTATACATTAAGATGTTAGCACTGACTGTTGGATTGCTAAAGAACATCCTGTTCTCTTGTTCAAACATGAACACATTTGCATACGAGGGTGCGACTGATGATCCCATCGCGCACCCTCGTAGCTGGAGAAAGAAATCACCATCGAACAGGAAGTAATTTCTACACAGTGTAAGTTCAAGTAAGGTCAGAAACAGCTTATGGTCAAATAATTGTGAAGACAAATTAGAGTTCAAAAAGGCCTTCATCGCCCGCAACCCCTCCTCATGTGGTATCGACGTGTATAGGCTACACACGTCCAGACAACAGAGAAGGGTATGGGCTGGAATTTCCCCAAATTCCTGTAATTTCACAAGGAAGGAAGTAGTATCTTTAAGGAAGGTCCTTTGAGTGACCAACAAAGGCTGTAATATGCTGTCCAGGAGCTGAGCCACTGGTTGGTAAAACGAGTCTCTCGCGGAGATGATTGGTCTCCCAGGCGGAAGCGTTTCATGCTTGTGGAGCTTAGGAAGCGTATAGAGTATCGGATTTTTAGGATGACTCACGCACAGAATCTTACATATTTTCTAAGGGAGTAAGTTCTTATCAGTAGCTTGTTTAAGAATCCCGAACAGCTCCTTTTGATATTCCAAGACGGGATTCGCCTTTAATTTCTTATATACCCCAACCTCTGACAATTGTGATCTAATTTCATTTCTGTAATACTCCAGATCGAGGATCACTATGGCCCCGCCCTTGTCGGCGGGCCTGATAACTATGTCTTGGTATGAGGAAAGTTGATCCAATGCCGCCCTTTCACTTTAAGAAAGATTAAACCTAATTTTACCTGGCGCTGCCAGGAATCTCGTGACCGAATCATCCATTAGTCGACTGAATGTCTTTATTGATGCATTCTGTGAGTTGGGATCAAAATTAGATCTGGAGACCTTGCTGAGAAATGGGTCAAAAATCGAGGAACAATTGATTGACACAGAATTTTGAAAATGTTCTTTAAGACGTAATTTACGTGTGAACTTGTGTAGATCACGGGACCAATTAAAGGAGTCATGTGTATTGGTTGGAACAAAACTAAGGCCCTTATTGAGAACCTGCATCTCAAGGGCTGAAAATGATCTTTTAGATAAATTAAAAACTAGGGGTTCTTCTTGAGCGTTTCGGCTCTTACCCCTTTTGTTCTGGCCACCCCTGCGGGTGGGAGGCTTGTTGTACACGTGGCCCCATCTCGGCCACTCTGATCTAAAGGGACCGCTCTATGATGAGTGTTATCCTCTGATTCAGAGAAGATAAATTCACTATCACTACTTGAACCTCCACCCTTATCACCCTTCTTTCTAGGGTTTTGCCACGGCCTTCGTCTACTCGTGGGTCTTGTTTTTCCAGTGGGTTCTGTACCCATAAGCCAACAATAGACTTTATTCTCCTCATAATCTTGGTCTACTAGTGATTTTTTATTGCGTTTAAATTTCAACAGTTCACGTCTGTATTGATCACACTGTTTCTCCAATTTTTGTATCCAATCTTGGGAGGTATCTTTCTCCAATATAATTTTCTCTCTCTCCAGAGCTGCAATTTTGTTCTGCGTCAGCTCTAATTCTCGATGCGATTCTTCAATGACCATAATCATAAGTCAAATCCGCATCGATTCAATATTCCGATCCACTTTCTCACGAAATCTGGATTATGTCTCCCAATTGTGGGGACATTCCGTACCCCAAATCCACGTGGTATCTTGTGTTCCCTGTAATATTCCGACAGGGACGTGCCATGCAGGAAAAAATCAATCTCGCGGCGTTTAAGCTTCATCAGCTGAAAGAAATAATCATCCGCTTTCATGGTATGATCCATGGTTGATGGTGTGTCCTTAAATAGAATATTTTCAATTTGTGCTGGCGTATAGCCAAAGGTTTCACCAAGGGTCATCGCTTGCATGATATTGCATCCCGTGGGATCAAGTGCTGCAGTGGGTTGGCTTTCCATAATGTCCACTAAGCCAAAAGGGATCACCAGATAGTATACACCACTGTTGCTGATGGTCAATATAGTATGTCAATAACTTCTTGCAAAAAAGCAGCACTGCACACCACAAAGATTATGCTGAATGCCCACCACTTAGCAACCTTCGCACACACCAGCCCTGTGCTGCTTCTGTAAAGGAACAGGTATCTGAAGGCTTGTAGAAATGATATATGTGGGTGCCCGGCAAACGGTGTCCAATGACACTAGTATAAACAATCCATAGCAGCCGGCACTCCGCAACAAATAGGACAACTTCTCTCCGTGCCAGATGAAAAAGCAACATACATTCCAAGAATAACAGCACTTGAGACTGTCAGCAAATACAAATTCTGTATTGAGAGGTAGACGTTTCGGAGTTTACACTCTGTCCTCAGTACCAAATACAATCAACTAACATGACAAATACAAACATTTAAATACCTGTGCATTGCCGCGCTGTCCTCGCCGCCGCACGCCGGGTCCTCTCTTCCGGTCATCACCTCACACTTCCCCCATTTCCGCTGACGTCACCGTTGCCATGGTCACGCACAGCGTGCGTGTCACCAGCCCCGCCGCCCGGAACTACAGGGGATTGGATGTGTATCCGGCTATAGGAAACCCTGTGTGCTGGGTAACCGAGGCAAGCTGCAGTTAAAAACATAAACATACAAACAAATTATATTACACACATAAATTGTTAATAAAAAAGAAGGTTATAAAAATCAAAATCACAGGCAGCATCAGGAAACATACTGACCGAAGGTGCCTATATGGGGGGAACTCATCACAACGCTCCGATGTATCCACCCTAAATGGCTCACTACTGATCTCAAAAAAATAATTTAATTTAAGTACATATATTATGAATACTGTAGTGCCCTGGCTATAACGCATTCCAATTGATTTTATCATTTAGCCCACCTGGGGCAAAAGTGTTAAGCCGCATAATCCATCTGGACTCCCTTTCCAAGAGTGCCCCATCCATATCCCCTCCTCTAAGTGACAAAGGGATATGATCAATTCCAAAATACCTAAGATCGTCAAGGGTATGCCTAGCCAACTTAAAATGGCGAGCCACTGGTTGGTCAATGGCCTTGCCCTCCAGGGTTAACTTAATGGCAGATCTGTGCGGCGCCATTCTCTCACTCAACTTACGTGTAGTTTGACTGACGTAAAAAAACGTAAAACGCAGCGAGATTGATTTTTTCCTGCATGGCACGTCCCTGTCGGAATATTACAGGGAACACAAGATACCACGTGGATTTAGGGTACGGAATGTCCCCACAATTGGGAGACATAATCCAGATTTCGTGAGAAAGTGGATCGGAATATTGAATCGATGCGGATTTGACCTTATGATTATGGTCATTGAAGAATCGCATCGAGAATTAGAGCTGACGCAGAACAAAATTGCAGCTCTGGAGAGAGATAAAATTATATTGGAGAAAGATACCTCCCAAGATTGGATACAAAAATTGGAGAAACAGTGTGATCAATACAGACGTGAACTGTTGAAATTTAAACGCAATAAAAAATCACTAGTAGACCAAGATTATGAGGAGAATAAAGTCTATTGTTGGCTTATGGGTACAGAACCCACTGGAAAAACAAGACCCACGAGTAGACGAAGGCCGTGGCAAAACCCTAGAAAGAAGGGTGATAAGGGTGGAGGTTCAAGTAGTGATAGTGAATTTATCTTCTCTGAATCAGAGGATAACACTCATCATAGAGCGGTCCCTTTAGATCAGAGTGGCCGAGATGGGGCCACGTGTACAACAAGCCTCCCACCCGCAGGGGTGGCCAGAACAAAAGGGGTAAGAGCCGAAACGCTCAAGAAGAACCCCTAGTTTTTAATTTATCTAAAAGATCATTTTCAGCCCTTGAGATGCAGGTTCTCAATAAGGGCCTTAGTTTTGTTCCAACCAATACACATGACTCCTTTAATTGGTCCCGTGATCTACACAAGTTCACACGTAAATTACGTCTTAAAGAACATTTTCAAAATTCTGTGTCAATCAATTGTTCCTCGATTTTTGACCCATTTCTCAGCAAGGTCTCCAGATCTAATTTTGATCCCAACTCACAGAATGCATCAATAAAGACATTCAGTCGACTAATGGATGATTCGGTCACGAGATTCCTGGCAGCGCCAGGTAAAATTAGGTTTAATCTTTCTCAAAGTGAAAGGGCGGCCTTGGATCAACTTTCCTCATACCAAAACATAGTTATCAGGCCCGCCGACAAGGGCGGGGCCATAGTGATCCTCGATCTGGAGTATTACAGAAATGAAATTAGATCACAATTGTCAGAGGTTGGGGTATATAAGAAATTAAAGGCGAATCCCGTCTTGGAATATCAAAAGGAGCTGTTCGGGATTCTTAAACAAGCTACTGATAAGAACTTACTCCCTGAGAAAATATTCAAGATTCTGTGCGTGAGTCATCCTAAAAATCCGATACTCTATACGCTTCCTAAGCTCCACAAGCATGAAACGCTTCTGCCTGGGAGACCAATCATCTCCGCGAGAGACTCTCTTTACCAACCAGTGGCTCAGATCCTGGACAGCATATTACAGCCTTTGTTGGTCACTCAAAGGACCTTCCTTAAAGATACTACTTCCTTCCTTGTGAAATTACAGGAATTTGGGGAAATTCCAGCCCATACCCTTCTCTGTTGTCTGGACGTGTGTAGCCTATACACGTCGATACCACATGAGGAGGGGTTGCGGGCGATGAAGGCCTTTTTGAACTCTAATTTGTCTTCACAATTATTTGACCATA
Source organism: Pseudophryne corroboree (assembly GCF_028390025.1). Taxonomy (NCBI): domain Eukaryota; kingdom Metazoa; phylum Chordata; class Amphibia; order Anura; family Myobatrachidae; genus Pseudophryne; species Pseudophryne corroboree. The sequence goes on from NC_086444.1 coordinate 1,222,991,969, forward strand.
AGCTGTTTCTGACCTTACTTGAACTTACACTGTGTAGAAATTACTTCCTGTTCGATGGTGATTTCTTTCTCCAGCTACGAGGGTGCGCGATGGGATCATCAGTCGCACCCTCGTATGCAAATGTGTTCATGTTTGAACAAGAGAACAGGATGTTCTTTAGCAATCCAACAGTCAGTGCTAACATCTTAATGTATACGAGGTACATAGATGATGTGTTCCTGATGTGGGTTGGAGGACACGAGTCCTTTGAGTCCCTCATGTCAGAGATCAATGGTCTGGCGTCTCCTATCAAGTTCACATATACTTGCAGTAGCTGTGAAATTGACTACCTTGACGTCAAAATTAGATTAAAGAATAGTATGATTCAGACTGAGATCTACTCCAAACCCACAGACAGGAACACACTTCTTTTAGCCTCTAGTCACCACCCAGAGCCCTTAAAGAGGGGGCTACCAGCATCCCAAATGATGCGGGTGGCGCGTATCACTAGTGAGAGTGCAGATGTACCTGGATTACTTGACAATATGATTGCTAAATTTGTGAGTCGAGGCTACGATAGGACCCTATTAGAAGAGCAGAAACAGCGGATTTTGCACATGCCCAGAGCAGATTTATTGCAATCTGGACCTAAGAGTAATAGGAATATCTTGCCTTGGGCATGCGACTATACAACGGCAAGTCCCATAGTCCGTAGAGCTTCTAAGGCTCTGTGGCCTATTGTAGCCTCTGATCCAGATCTACCAGTGTTTAAGGATACCAGGCCCATAGTAGCATTTAGGCGTGGTTGTAATTTAAGAGACCGCTTAGTGAAGTCGGATATCACTGGGATGGGTGGCAGTGCCATTCCAAATGTGCACTATAAGGTGCCAGGGTGTTATAGGTGCCCTAAATGTGCTACATGTCGATATATGGTAGTATGTAAAGAGTTTAAGCACCCACACATTGATAAAATGTACACCATTAGACATGTTATTACATGTAGTACTTCTTTTGTCGTATACGTGGTAGTCTGTCCGTGCGGTCTTTTTTACGTCGGTCAGACTACACGTAAGTTGAGTGAGAGAATGGCGGCGCAAAGATCTGCCATTAAGTTAACCCTGGAGGGCAAGGCCATTGACCAACCAGTGGATCGCCATTTTAAGTTGGCTAGGCATACCCTTGACGATCTTAGGTATTTTGGAATTGATCATATCCCTTTGTCACTTAGAGGAGGGGATATGGCTGGGGCACTCTTGGAAAGGGAGTCCAGATGGATTATGCGACTTAACACTTTTGCCCCGGGTGGGCTAAATGATAAAATCAATTGGAATGCGTTATAGCCTGGGCACTACAGTATTCATAATATATGTACTGAAATTATTTTTTTGAGATCAGTAGTGAGCCATTTAGGGTGGATACATCGGAGCGTTGTGATGAGTTCCCCCCATATAGGCACCTTCGGCCAGTATGTTTCCTGATGCTGCCTGTGATTTTGATTTTTATAACCTTTTTTTTCATTAACAATTTGTGTGTGTAATATCATTTGTTTGTATGTTTATGTTTTTAACTGCAGCTTGCCTCGGTTACCCAGCACACAGGGTTTCCTATAGCCGGATACACATCCAATCCCCTGTAGTTCCGGGCGGCGGGGCTGGTGACACGCACGCTGTGCGTGACCATGGCAACGGTGACGTCAGCGGAAATGGGGGAAGTGTGTGGTGATGACCGGAAGAGAGGACCCGGCGTGCGGCGGCGAGGACAGCGCGGCAATGCACAGGTATTTAAATGTTTGTATTTGTCATGTTAGTTGATTGTATTTGGTACTGAGGACCGAGTGTAAACTCCGAAACGTCTACCTCTCAATACAGAATTTGTATTTGCTGACAGTCTCCAGTGCCGTTATTCTTGGAATGTATGTTGCTTTTTCATCTGGCACGGAGAGAAGTTGTCCTATTTGTTGCGGAGTGCCGGCTGCTATGGATTGTATATATATATATATATATATATATATATATATATACACACCCACATATACAATATTCAGCGGTACTCAGGGATGGAAAGTACAGTATGAGATAACAGGGTAGAGATACACATACAGATGGAATCTGTTCAAGTTTCGAATGTGGATGTGTCCTAGATTTAGGATGTGGAGAGGGGGGTGATTATTTGGATGCAATAGGGGCACTGTGCTGGGCAGGATCTGGTGAGGGTGACCTGCTCAGGGCCAGGGAAATAGATACCTTGTAACAGTGTCATAAATAGATCATTTAGTGCTGTGTTCAAGAAACTGCATCAGCATCCTCCCTTTATGTAAAATAGGGGCAGCGTGCACCTTAGGCACGCTCAAAAAATATAGGGGCATGGCTTCACGGTTAAGGGGTGTGGCCACAAAATAATACCAATTAATATTGCGGTGCACAGTAGTCTCCATTATTCAAATTACACCACACAGTCGCGCCACTACACCAGGTAGAGCCCTTTTTACACATTATGGCAGACAGCATCCCCTTTTTACACATTACGTCAGACAGCGTCCCTTTTTTTACACATTACGGCAGACAGTCCCCCTTTTTAAACATTATGGCAGACATCGTCCCCTTTTTTACACATTACGGCAGACAGTCCCCCTTTTTACACATTATGGCAGACATCGTCCCCTTTTTTACACATTACGGCAGGCAGTCCCATGTTTTACACTTTATTGCAGACAGCGTCCCCTTTTTTACACATTACGGCAGACAATCCCCCGTTTTAAACATTATGGCAGACAGAGTCCCCTTTTTACACATTACGGCAAACAACATCCCCTTTTATTTACACATTACGGCAGACAGTGTCCCCTTTTTTTTTTACACATTACGGGAGACAGCGTCACTTTTTTTTCACATTACGGCAGACAGCATCCCCTTTTTTTACACATTACGGCAGACAGTATTCCCTTTTTACACATTACGGCAAGTCAGCATCCCCCTTTTTACACATTACAGCAGGCAGACAGAATAGATAGATAGACAGAAAGACCAGTGGCGGAACTACCACCAGTGAAAGCGGTGCCTTGCACTGGGGCCCACCATTGTGAAGGGGCTTAAAGCCAGAGGCATGTAATGAGTCAAACTGACTCATTTCATGCCGCCTGGCTGCTACTGTGTGCTGCGCCTGCGGACTGCCTAAGATCTAAGGAGAGGAGAGAGCCACAGGGTTAAGGAGGAGGAAGGAGGGGGACTTGGAGCCACAGCAGTGCAATGTAATTGGTGGAGGCGCCGCTGCAGCTGTCCCTCTCCTTCCATATAGACTGGTCGCCGCCGCTGTGAAAGCTGGGACATGCTTCCCTCATCACAGCGGCGGCAGCCAACCTATTTGGAAGTAGAAGGAGAGCTGCAGCTGTGCTGCCACCAATTACATTGCACTGCCGCGGCTCCCGAGTCCCCCTCTCTCCTCTTCCTTCTTCTCTGACCAGGATCTGCCAGAAGCTGCACCGAGGAGCCTGACTGCCTGAGCCTGCTGTCTGTCTTTCTCAGTGGTGGAACTAGCGAGTGATGGGCCCACATGAAAAAAGATGCTTTGGCCCCCCCTCTCATCCCGTCCAAGTCCACCCCCTCACCCCCAACTCCAAATTATGGATTATTTGAATGCTCCCATAATGTAATATATATATATATATATATATATATATATATATACATACATACATATATATTATGTATTTATATTGATAAATTATTTCAAAAAGGGATAGCTGGCCACACAGGTGTATGTATGTATATAATATATCTGTTCAGGTTTAGGATGTGGATATGTCCTAGATTTAGGATGTGGAGAGACAGGTGATTATTTGGATGCAATGGGTGCACTCTGCCATAATGTGTAAAGAAGGGTACGCTGTCTGCCATAATGTGTAAAAAAGGGCTGTACCTGGTGTAGCGGCGCAAATGTGCTGTGTAATTTGAATAATAGAGACTACTGTGCAACGTAATATGAATTGGAATTATTTTGTTGCCACACCCCTTCCCCATGAAGCCACGCCCCTTATTTTTTGTGCGCGCCTACGGTACACACTGCCCCTATTTTACATATGGGGGGACGCTGATGCATTTTCTTGCACACAGCACTAAAATGTCTAATTACGGCACTGTTACAATGTATCCATTTCCCTGGCCCTGAGCAGGTCACCCTCACCAGATCCTGTCCAGCACAGTGCCCCCATTGCATCCAAATAATCACCGCCCTCTCCACATCCTAAACCTATGACACATTCACATCCTAAACCTGAACGGATCCCTTCTGTATGTGTATATCTACCCAGTTATGTCATACTGTACTTTGCATCCCTGAGTACTACTGAATATTGTATATGTGGGTGCATATACATATATATATATATATATATATATATATACACACACACACACACACACACACACACACACACACACACACACACCTGTGTGGCAAGTTATCCCTTTTGTAAATAATATAGCAATATCTATACATAATGTATATATATATATATATATATATATATATATATATAATGCTGGAGCATGCAAATAATCCCTAATTTGGAATTGGGGGTGGATGGTGGACTTGGATGGGATGAGAGGGGGGGAGGGCAAAGCATCTTGTTGCACCTGGGCCCATCGTTCGCTAGTTCCGCCACTGAGACAGACTAGACAGAAAGATAGAAAAAATAGATGATATTTACTGTCTCCACTGGCTTAGGCAGTCAGGCTCCTCGGTGCAGCTTCTGGCAGAAATCTGGGGCAGGGGAGAAGGAAGAGGAGGGGGGGGACTTGGGATCCGCAGCAGCGCAATGTAATTGGTGGCGGCACCGCTGCAGCTCTCCTTCCATATAGGATTGCCGCCGCCGCTGTGATGAGGAAAGCGTATCCCAGCATTTACAGGGGTTGCGGTCAGCCTATATGGAAGGAGAGGGACGGCTGAAGCGGTGCCTCCACCAATTACATTGCACTGTTGCGGCTCCCGAGTCCCCCTCCATCTTCCTCCTTACCCCCGTGGCTCTCTCCTTGGCTCTAAGGCTGCCCGCAGGCGCAGCACACAGCGGCAGCCGGGCAGCATGTAATGAGTCAGTCTGACTTATCACATGCTGCTGGCTTTGGGCCCCTTCACAGTGGCGGGCCCCAGTGCAAGGCACTGCTTGCACTAGTGGTAGTTTTGCCACTGCTGTACTCTCCCTAGTATATCACTATTCCATCACACATAATATGGCACAGCATTTCTGACCAGTGGTATGCCGGAATAATTGCTAATGAGAGATTTCATAACCAGTTATGAGGTACCAGTTTTGACAGAATACCTTGCTCTATATCTTCTAATTTCTTCATTTTTGTCCTTCCTAACTCTTCTCCTGCAATACGCTGCATCCTCAGTTTGATTATTTACAGTAGCTATGTGTCTCTCATTTCTTGTCCCTTTCTATATTTTTTACACTTATTTTTGTTTCATTATCTTTGTCCTTACTGTATCTAGACTATCATTACACTCTTCATGCATTTTCCTTGTGCATTTGTATCTTGTATTTTGGGTAATAAGAGTGATCACATGTACCTACTAAATATGTATGATATGCTATTTTCTCAGATGAGATCTGTTTGGGTTTTTTTTGCCCTTGATATTGGCTGTGGGGATTATCCCATATTCAGCAAGTGATACCATGATTAATATTGTCCATACTTACTGTCTATCGGGGGTCATTCCGAGTTGATCGCTCGCTAGCAGTTTTTAGCAGCCGTGCAAATGCTATGCTACCACCCACTAGGGAGTGTATTTTCACTTGACAGAAGTGCAAACGCCTGTGCAGCAGAGCGCTGGCAAAATCTTTTTGTGCAAAACAAGACCAGCCCTGTACTTACTCTTCGTGTGCGTTGATTCTAATGACGGGGGATTGGCTTTTGATGTCACCCACCCAGCGAACGCCCAGCCACGCCTGCATTTTTTCTGCCACGACTGCATTTTTCTAAGAACTCCCTGAAAACGGTCAGTTGACACCCAGAAATACCCACTTCATGTAAATTTTCCTGCATTCGACCGCACAACAGGAATGTTCATTAAAAATCCACGATGCTCATTGTACCCATATGACGTGCCAGTGCATTGCGGTGCATATGCATGCGCAGAAATGCCAATTTTTAGCCTGATCGCTGCGCTGCGAACAACGTCAGCTAGCGATCAACTCGGAATGACCCCCTTTGCCTATTTAGACTCTGAGGTTATTTTTCAACCTAACTGAAATGATTAAGAATTTTTCAGTTGACATCCAATAGAGAGGTATATGTATAACCATGGTTTGCATACTCTTAAAACAATATTAAATGCCATTTCTTGTTTTTTTATAGTAGGAAGCCCATATGGTTACTTTACTCTCTGAACGATGCCCCAAAGCCTTATTACAATAAAAATAATAATTGGTTAACCGCTCAGCAACATAATTACTGACTTATAAGCACTGGTACTCATATTGTCCTGATGGAGAGGTTTAATGACAGTGAGTGGTCTAAATTATGGCATGCTACACAGACCGGCCCCTGGATATATGTTTTACACACCATCCTCCAGGGCAAACACTCCAACTGGTCACTATTAAGAATTTATTCTAGTACTACTTCTGACACCAGAGCTAACAATGACCAAGCCAGCAATGGGTGACATGATTGTTGGGACCTGGGGTTCCCCACTATGCGCACAGTGGGACCCACACACCATAGACCTCATATGTGCTTCATTGCACTCCACAAGTAAGATCTCTATACTAAGTTCCTCTGCACTCTCATCAGCCAGAGCATTTATGCACACACACAGACAAGCCAACAGCAGAAGCAGAACTCTTAAAACTCAACCAGTGTGTTGTTCTTAAACTCTCATTCACTCCTCCACTGCATGTACCTTGGAAACAAGGAGTTGAAAAAAAAATCTCATACCCTGTTTGCAGAGTCTTTGCCACCATTCACTATATACTCTCATATATACCTGCCTATTATATTTATACATGGGGTATTGGAGGCACTCAATTATTTTCCAATGTCCATAAAACAAACAATAAACAGTTTCTGCTATTTTTTTCCATTCAGCTTTTTTGTGGGGGTTTTTGTGAGAATTAGACCGTCTTTAATAATTATCTCCAGGTCCAGAAAGATGACCATCTCTCTACTTGTGGTGGTATGATGGTAAATTCCAGGTTTAATTTGTTTTTATTCATGTACTACATGAACTAATTTAGGTATTTTTGTGGACCATCCCATGTAATGAAGAGGTCATCTATACAGTATAACTGTGCAGGTTGATATGATTTTTTTCTGTTCATGTTATTTTCAAATATTTCAACATCTTCTCATCTTGTGGTGAAATTATTCTCTTATCTAGGTGCAAATTATATCCCCATAGTGGTTCCTCTTTATTGCAAATATAAATCACAATTGTAGCACAAGTAATTATGTCTGAGTATGAAGTCGACATTATCCATGATGACCTTTGTCTGTGTATTTGAAATGTCTGTTGTACCTGATGCAGGTATAAAGGGATTTTTCATCACTTGTACACAATATATATTTATATATATATATATATATATATATATACATTCTGGCAGTCTAAGTTCTCAATTTTTTTTAGCAAACTCATGAAGTACTATACAGTAGATAAACTATTTTGTTTCTCAATAATTGTTAGCAAGGAGTGATCTATTTAGATAAATTAGATGTTATGGAGCCGAGTCCCAAAATTATTAATCTACCGCAAGGGTGAGGGGTGTTCTTGTTCATCCTTTTCCCTTTTCATAATTACTACACATCCCCCATTGTCTGCCTGCTTTATTACTTTTGGTTTATCTTCTATTAATCCCTTTAGTCCTCTTCTATCATCAGGTGTGTAACTGCATCTTGTTTTCATCTTTTTTAATGTTTTCACTTGTTTTTTTTTAATGATTCTTTAAGTGACCCTATGGCTTGAACATATTTATATTATTAAAAAAGGTCTAAATACCCACCATGTGTAACATCACTTCTTAGAATCCCACAATCAAGTTCCAAAAGGATTGACTTTTGTATGGATACAGACTAGTAACACCGCACTGAAGAGTAGGTGATGTGCTCACAAACCTAAAGAAAAATGAGACAAAATGGATCTACAACCTAAGGACTCTAAACCACAAGGTCTAATTATAGACCTACAATTAAATGAATTTTTATAATTGAATATTTAATTATTTCTTCATCCATCATACAACATAACATTACTATCTATTTTTTATTTTTATTTTAAATAAAAAAAAAAAAACATTTCATTCCAATATCAAGAGAACATGGAGTAGTTCTAGCAGGGACTAATTACATGATCTTACTGCTCTTTTAAAACGATTTTCAGTCTGTTTACTTCCATTTTTCAATGTGGAATAATAAAGAAAACACACTGGGTAGAGTTTATCCTTGACAAAGTACCATAGCAGTCAGAGGCGTAGCGTAGATACATGACACCCAGAGCAGTGCCATGTCACGGTGCCCCCACCCACCACCACACATTTTTGCATACATAGATTCACAAACATTTAGGCACAGACATACATACATAAACACACACATATACACAGATATATACACATACACACACACACACACACACACACACACACATAAACACACAAATATACACAGATGTATACACACACAAACACAAATATACACACATATACTGTATACAAAGATATATACACACACATACATGTATACACATAAACACACATATGCACACAGACATACTGTGTACACATTTACAAACACATTTACACACACAAACACAGACATAAACACATACACACACATATACATACAGTACACACACATTAATTCTCACCAAGAAGAGCACAGCAGCAGAGCATAAGCCCCTCCTCTAGCCTGGAGGGGCGGAGCTTCAATGTGATTGACAGGCTGGGCCTCCGTGGCTAGAAGGAAAGGACTGAGGGAAGGGCAGGGGAGGCCACCACACTGCCTGCATGTTCCAGATTACTGAATACAATGCAGATACCTGACAGCCAGGAAGCTTCTTCTGACAAGCCTCCAAACCTCCCCTCTTCCCTAACACACCACACTGCACTGCACTCTGCACTGCAATCATTGACATGGAACATGCAGGCAGTGTGGTGGCCACCACTTCCATCTCCTCTAATCATCTCCTCCTACCCCGAGATCCCGGCTGTCAGCTCTGCTACAGGGAGCCGGCGCCTTCTGTCCCAGCACGCCTGGAGCTTGAGCTCCACTTGCTCCACCCTCCCTACGCCCCTGATAGCGGTACAAAACACGTCTGAGCATCAATGTGAATAGCTGATATGAGCCGGGGCCTCTAACATGCAACATGCATGGCGCCCAGTGACAACACCATCGTCCCACCGTGGCAGGATGCAACCAAACACGGCCAGAAGCATCAAGCACATCTCCAAGAGGAGCAAAAGTGGACAGCCAAGCTGATCGAAGACCAGGTATGGACAATTAGGGGAAATCATCTGGGTGCACAAACACCTGCACCAGGCACAGGAATACAAATATCACCCACTATACCTGCACCATCCCGCATCCGCTGCTTAGTCTTACAAGACTATAAACATTACAAGTAATATTAAACCATATTTTTCACATTTGTTATAAGATTGTGCCAGCAAACAGCGCTCACTATTATTATATTATGCAATTACCCCTACGGGGTTAGCTGCTTACTTACACTATACTATAACACTATACTATAAACTATACTAGAACACATTATTATTATTTTTATTATTTGTATTCAATACATGCATACTGTAACATTTCTGTATATACTGTACTGTAAGTGACCACAATAATTATTCTTCCAATGTATTTTACAGTAATTGTAACCTACATTATAAGCATACAGTACATACCATTACAGTACACTTCAAAAAAATAGAATTACAGAGAAATAATATATACACATACAGTACATACAAAAGATACAGTACACTATGCATACATAGCTGTATACGGTACAGTACATACCTATTTGAAGATGTCATCTTAGCTGCTGGGGAAGGTGGACCCTCTCCATACAAGGCCACTGAAGGCCCCAGGCCCTACCAACTGCTCTAGTTATCTCATCCTGGGTGCGGAGGTAGACCTTCTGCTTCTGTTGTTTATCCAACAAGGATCTTTCCCTTCAGTGCACCAGGTTGAGATGCTCGTGCTTTGCGTAGCACATCTGCGTTGCCTCCATAATCACAGGGATATACAGTACATGATGAACGTGCTGTCCATTCCCCTGAGGAGCAGGCGGATGCACACAGTAGTTGTGTCCTGGATGCAAGAATGAGTAGAAAGGAATCCATTTGCTCTAGTGCGGGACTAGGCATCTAACCTGCCCACTTCATTAAATTTAAATTGTCGCACGCCACTTACAGAAAATGTTGCAGATCACAGTGGAAATTGTGAGACACATTTATTTAGCTCCGGTACAAGTATATAAGAGAAAAATAATAAAAGAAAAGAGCAGTGCACATAGAGGGTAATTTAGACCTGATCCGAGCAGCAAATTTTTTAGCAGTTGTGCAAAACCATGTGCACTTCAGGTGGGGCAGATATAAAAATTGCAGAGAGTTAGATTGGGGTGGGTAATATTGTTTCTGTGCAGGGTAAATACTGGCTGCTTTATTTTTACACTGCAATTTAGATTTAAGTATGAACACACTCCACCCAAATCTAACTCTCTCTGCACATGTTACATCTGCCCCACCTGCACTGCACATGGTTTTGCCCATTAGAGAAAGATTTTGCTTTTGCAATCAGGTCTAAATTAGGCTCAATATGGTAAGCACAATATTGGCCGCCCACGAGGGGAGTAAAAACAGGTGTGGACCATTGGGTCGACCACTCTTATGTCAACAGTCATTAGGTTGACCACTATTGGTCAACATGCAGTAGGTCAACATGGTCTATAGGTGGACTTGTGCTAGGTTTACATGAAAAAATGATGACATGAGTTGTTTCTGTTTAAACAGTGTCATTTTCTTCATAGAGTGACCGGGAACCCCAATTAGTGCACCGTGTCCCCTCGCTTCACTTGCCATGCTTCGTTACTGTTCCCAATCGTAGTCCACGTAGATCGTAATGTATGAAAAAGATGGAAAAAAAAACCTGAAAAACTAATATTGACCTTTTTTCATGTCGACCAAGCACATGTCGACCTTTAGACCATGCTGACCTAGCAACCCTGTCAACCTACTGCATGTCGACCAATAGTGGCCGACCCAATGACTGTCGACCTAATTACCATATCCTGTAAAAACACCAGACATTATTGCTCGCGGGGCGAATCGTCTAGTGTGTACACACCTTTAGACTGTGAGCGCACTCTGGGTGCGGTATTGGTAAGGCCATAGCTGTTTTGCAGCTAAGGAAGCTTAATTTTATGGGTCTGTAGTTATGTAACAATACCGATGTCTACATCCCGCACCCTCAAAATACCAACAGTCAGCATGCCTACTAGCAGGGACTATTCCCACTCGTGGGTGTCCACGACACTCAGAGTTGGAATAGAACCTGAGCGAGCCACCGTGCTTGCAGTGTGGTGAGCGCAGCAAGGCCGCAAATGGCTTTGTTGTGTTTGTCCCTCCCACCCAACCAGCATTCTAATCCCCGGAATCCCAGCGATGGTATGGTGACCGGCGGGATCCCAAGCGCCGGTCACCCATACCCAATCCATTTTTATGCAACCTATTCCTCAAGTATATTTAAATGTCAACATTCTACATCTTTGGGCCTCAGTTTAAGTAACAATAAATGTAATAAGAAAAAAATAGTAACTTTAAAAAAAATTCCCAAGGCAGTTGCCGTGGGTGGCTAGTCCTAAGTCCTAGCCTGGGCCATCCTGCTCATTAAATTACTAACCTTTTTTTTAAAAATTCTCATAATTGATTTTTCTAGATCAGCTATGGAGCGAGGGACCCGCTGCTGAGTGACCGGACTCTGTATCCAAACTTCTTTCGCACAGTACAAAACTACCACGTGCAACATGTGGCCATTGCAAAGTTACTGAGAAGCTTTGGGTGGAACTGGGTCGGAATTATTACATCAGGTGATGATAGTGGAGAACGGGAGCTAGAACATCTGAGCAAGCAATTTAATGATTATGAAATTTGTGTTGAATTCAAAATCAAAGTTTCCATACATTATTCTTACAAATTTGTTCTTCCTCTACACTCTACATCAGCTGAGGTAGTTGTTATTTGTGGAACAGTCAATCAATCCTTCTTTAAAGTTATAGGCAATAACCATCATTATTTCAGGAACAAGACATTTATCCTCACGGCATCGTGGTCAGTAGCTAAAGAACTTATGCACCATACTATGAGTGGTCTGGTGGATCGCAGTTTGGTATTTGCACCCCCATTCCGTTATGTCCCGGCATTACAGGAACACTTATACAGCCTCCATCCATCCAGCCATCCCTCTGACAAGTTACTGGAAGATATCTGGATTTTATTTAAAGGATGCATCTCAAGTAATCCTTCGAAGGACTTTATATTTTCACATCTTTCTAATATACAGCTCCGTAACTGCACCTGGAGGGAGAATTTCAAACGACTTCATAATTATTCTGGAGACCCAGCCACCTACCAAGTGTATATAGCCGTCCTCACCATGGCGCACGCTTTACATGACATGTACATGGCTTTCAACGTAAATGGAGCAAAGTATGGTTTATCTATGGTGGAATTTCAACACAAGGTGAGAAACAAAAATATTAAAAACAATGAAAATCATAGAAATATATCTAGTGGTGGAGCAGTTCCCATCACATTCAGTTCACCAATGGAGTTGGAAACAATCTGAACATATTGTAAGGTGTCTACAATTCTGACGTTGCATTATTATCTATGAATGTACTCAAATCACCTACAGTGATTCTCCCAAAAGTATTAACAATCGCATTTAACAAATAGGTCTTCCTGATAAATGGCTTTAATAAAGGACAGTATTTCTAGTCATCATATGGCAATAGTTTAGAATAGCACAATATAAGTTTCATTTAGTAACATCTACAATGGACTTATATTGTCTACAACTAGCAAGTTAGAAAAGTTGTTCTCCAGATTGGACATACACAAGTCAGCGTCATATTACTTATTACTTCCAATATGCTGTAGGAACAAGTCATCAAAAAATAAGTACAGTATATGACTATGGGCATCATTTATCGAGTGATAAAACTCATTGTGATTGATAAAACTCATTGTGAATGATAAATGGGGCTCCAGACAATCAGCTCCTAAATGTCATGTGTTCAGCTCCTAACTGTCATGTACTTGAAAAATGATGGAAGCTGATTGGCTGAAACACAAGTTATCATATGCAACAAGTTTTATCATTCACAGCGAGTTTTATCACTCATTGATAAATGGGCCCCTATGAGCCTAATCAGCTGTTTAGCAGTTGGGGATATATCAATATTTAGTAGAAAATACAGGTAGATAGGAAGTACACTTCCTGTTGCTATAGTTTGTAACAGAATATTCAGATTTGTTGGCAGGCAACAGGGTCATGGTGTCCTTTAGCAAGCTCTTTACGCTGTTGTTTCTTTTTGTGCTTGTTGCTAGGCAACAGCAGGAGGCTCTTCTATTCTTTTTCCGGGAGCAACGGGGGTGCCGGTGCTTTGATCGAGTGATTCAGGAGCAGAATTTATTTATTGACTCTTTTTTTATTGTTAATCCAGACATAATCAATATTCTTCTTCTATGCACCTGGAGATATTTTAGTCCGACCAAGTGTGCTGAATCTGTAATAAATTAGTACAGTATATCTACACATACTGTAAGTGGAATGAGTCAGCTACTGTATATAACAGAAAATGTATGTCTAATATATATATATATATATATATATATATATATATATGTAAATATATAAATTTATATACATATATATATATTTATAAAATATATATATATTTATTTATATATATATATATATATATATATATTAGGGAGGAACGGGCTTGGTTCTCAGAGAACCGAACCCCCCAAAACTTCACGCACCGAGCCCAGATCCGAGTCTGGCTAGGGACTTCCCACCAGACTCAGAAACCAGCACGAAGCAAAATTTAATCATCCCGCTGTCGGATTCTCGCGGGTTTTGATTCCATATAAACAGCCGTGCATCGCTGCCATTTTCACTCCAGTCCTGGAGAGTGTAGCGGGAGGATGTGTCTCCTTACTCTCTGTGTGGGAAAGTGGCGTGGCTCGTGGGATGGTGACCTGCTCTTTTGTATCATTCCAGTGGTGCTGTCTTGTGCTGCATCATTTCAGTGGTGCTGTCTTGTGCTGCATCATTCCAGTGGTGCTGTCTTGTGCTGCATCATTCCAGTGGTGCTGTCTTTTGCTGCATCATTCCAGTGGTGCAGTCTTGTGCTGCATAATTCCAGTGGTGATGTCTTGTGCTGCATCATTCCAGTGGTGCTGTCTTGTGCTGTATATTATTTACTCCAAATAAAGGGCTTATTAATATGTAATCTAGAGATGATCTGGTTTGGTTCGTTGAGATCCAACCCCCCCCCCCCCCCCCGAACTTCACGTATTTTACAGCTGTCGGATTCTCGCGAGATTCACATTCCATATAAAGAGCCGCGCGTCGCTGCAATTTTCACTCATGCATTGGAGATTGAACGGAGAGGACATGGCTACGTTCTCTCCTGAAAAGCTCCATATCTGTGCACAGTGTGCTGCAAATATCTGTGCTCAGTGTGCTGCATTGTGGGGACCACCAGTATATTATATTAGTACAGCACAGTTGCCCATTGCTGTATCTTGCAGCTTTGTGTCAGACTCAGTCCTAGACAGTATCCTGATCAGTGCTCAATATCTGCTGCATTGTTGTGTGACCAGTATATATACTATATAAATATAGTAGTACAATGCAGCATTTTGATGACCAACAGTATATAGTTGTACAGTACAGTAGGCCATTGCTGTATCTTGCAGCTCCGTGTCACTACAAGTATCCATATCTGTGCTGCATTGTTGTGAGCAGTATATATAGTAGTACAGTGCAGCATTTTAGTGACCAACAGTATATAGTTGTACAGTACAGTAGGCCATTGCTGTATCTTGCAGCTCAGTATCCCTTCAAGTATCCATATCTGTGCTGCATTGTTGTGAGCAGTATATATAGTAGGAGTGTGGTTCATCAAATCGACAGTATCTAGGTCGACAATGTTTAGGTCGACCACTATAGGTCGACAGTCACGAGGTTGACATGGATGGAATGTCGACAAGGTTTCTAGGTCGACATGTGCTAAGTCGACAGGTCTAAAGGTTGACATGAGGTTTTTTTGGGGGGTTTTGTGTCGTTTTCTCCGTAGAGTGACCGGGATCCCAAATTAGTGCACCGCGTCCCCTCGCATGGTGCCTTCGCTCCGCTACCGCTTCGCTTGGCACACTTTACTGTTCCAATCGTAGTCCACGTGGATCGTTAAGTATGAAGAAATAAAAAAAGACAAAAAATGTGAAAAACTCATGTCGACCTTTAGACCTGTCGACCTAGCACATGTCGACCTAGAAACCCTGTCGACCTTCCATCCATGTTGACCTAGTGACTGTCGACCTAAAGTGGTCGACCTAAACATTGTTGACCTAGATACTGTCGATCTTCAGACTGGATCCCATATAGTAGTACAGTGCAGCATTTTGGTGACCAACAGTATATAGTTGTACAGTACAGTAGGCCATTGCTGTATCTTGCAGCTCCGTGTCCCTTAAAGCATCCATATATGTGCTGCATTGTTGTGAGCAGTATATATAGTAGAGATGTGCACTTGAAATTTTTCGGGTTTTGGTTTTGGGTTCGGTTCCGCGGCCGTGTTTTGGGTTCGACCGCGTTTTGGCAAAACCTCACCGAATTTTTTTTGTCGGATTCGGGTGTGTTTTGGATTCGGGTGTTTTTTTCAAAAAACACTAAAAAACAGCTTAAATCATAGAATTTGGGGGTCATTTTGATCCCAAAGTATTATTAACCTCAAAAACCATAATTTCCACTCATTTTCAGTCTATTCTGAATACCTCACACCTCACAATATTATTTTTAGTCCTAAAATTTGCACCGAGGTCGCTGGATGACTAAGCTAAGCGACCCTAGTGGCCGACACAAACACCGGGCCCATCTAGGAGTGGCACTGCAGTGTCACGCAGGATGGCCCTTCCAAAAAACACTCCCCAAACAGCACATGACGCAAGGAAAAAAAGAGGCGCAATGAGGTAGCTGTGTGAGTAAGATAAGCGACCCTAGTGGCCGACACAAACACCGGGCCCATCTAGGAGTGGCACTGCAGTGTCACGCAGGATGGCCCTTCCAAAAAACACTCCCCAAACAGCACATGACGCAAAGAAAAAAAGAGGCGCAATGAGGTAGCTGTGTGAGTAAGCTAAGCAACCCTAGTGGCCGACACAAACACCTGGCCCATCTAGGAGTGGCACTGCAGTGTCACGCAGGATGGCCCTTCCAAAAAACACTCCCCAAACAGCACATGACGCAAAGAAAAAAAGAGGCGCAATGAGGTAGCTGTGTGAGTAAGATAAGCGACCCTAGTGGCCGACACAAACACCGGGCCCATCTAGGAGTGGCACTGCAGTGTCACGCAGGATGGCCCTTCCAAAAAACACTCCCCAAACAGCACATGACGCGAAGAAAAAAAGAGGCGCAATGAGGTAGCTGTGTGAGTAAGATAAGCGACCCTAGTGGCCGACACAAACACCTGGCCCATCTAGGAGTGGCACTGCAGTGTCACGCAGGATGGCCCTTCCAAAAAACACTCCCCAAACAGCACATGACGCAAAGAAAAATTAAAGAAAAAAGAGGTGCAAGATGGAATTGTCCTTGGGCCCTCGCACCCACCCTTATGTTGTATAAACAGGACATGCACACTTTAACCAACCCATCATTTCAGTGACAGGGTCTGCCACACGACTGTGACTGAAATGACGGGTTGGTTTGGACCCCCACCAAAAAAGAAGCAATTAATCTCTCCTTGCACAAACTGGCTATCCAGAGGCAAGATGTCCACCTCATCATCATCCTCCGATATATCACCGTGTACATCCCCCTCCTCACAGATTATCAATTCGTCCCCACTGGAATCCACCATCTCAGCTCCCTGTGTACTTTGTGGAGGCAATTGCTGCTGGTCAATGTCTCCACGGAGGAATTGATTATAATTCATTTTAATGAACATCATCTTCTCCACATTTTCTGGAAGTAACCTCGTACGCCGATTGCTGACAAGGTGAGCGGCGGCACTAAACACTCTTTCGGAGTACACACTTGTGGGAGGGCAACTTAGGTAGAATAAAGCCAGTTTGTGCAAGGGCCTCCAAATTGCCTCTTTTTCCTGCCAGTATAAGTACGGACTGTGTGACGTGCCTACTTGGATGCGGTCACTCATATAATCCTCCACCATTCTTTCAATGGGGAGAGAATCATATGCAGTGACAGTAGACGACATGTCCGTAATCGTTGACAGGTCCTTCAGTCCGGACCAGATGTCAGCATCAGCAGTCGCTCCAGACTGCCTGCATCACCGCCAGCGGGTGGGCTCGGAATTCTGAGCCTTTTCCTCGCACCCCCAGTTGCGGGAGAATGTGAAGGAGGAGATGTTGACAGGTCGCGTTCCGCTTGACTTGACAATTTTCTCACCAGCAGGTCTTTGAACCCAAGCAGACTTGTGTCTGCCGGAAAGAGAGATCCAAGGTAGGTTTTAAATCTAGGATCGAGCACGGTGGCCAAAATGTAGTGCTCTGATTTCAACAGATTGACCGCCCGTGAATCCTTGTTAAGCGAATTAAGGGCTCCATCCACAAGTCCCACATGCCTAGCGGAATCGCTCCGTGTTAGCTCCTCCTTCAATGTCTCCAGCTTCTTCTGCAAAAGCCTGATGAGGGGAATGACCTGACTCAGGCTGGCAGTGTCAGAACTGACTTCACGTGTGGCAAGTTCAAAGGGCATCAGAACCTTGCACAACGTTGAAATCATTCTCCACTGCGCTTGAGACAGGTGCATTCCACCTCCTATATCGTGCTGAATTGTATAGGCTTGAATGGCCTTTTGCTGCTCCTCCAACCTCTGAAGCATATATAGGGTTGAATTCCACCTCGTTACCACTTCTTGCTTCAGATGATGGCAGGGCAGGTTCAGGCGTTTTTGGTGTTGCTCCAGTCTTCTGTACGTGGTGCCTGTACGCCGAAAGTGTCCCGCAATTCTTCTGGCCACCGACAGCATCTCTTGCACGCCCCTGTCGTTTTTTTTAAAATTCTGCACCACCAAATTCAAGGTATGTGCAAAACATGGGACGTGCTGGAATTTGCCCAGATTTAATGCGCACACAATATTGCTGGCGTTGTCCGATGCCACAAATCCACAGGAGAGTCCAATTGGGGTAAGCCATTCCGCGATGATCTTCCTCAGTTGCCGTAAGAGGTTTTCAGCTGTGTGCGTATTCTGGAAACCGGTGATACAAAGCGTAGCCTGCCTAGGAAAGAGTTGGCGTTTGCGAGATGCTGCTACTGGTGCCGCCGCTGCTGTTCTTGCGGCGGGAGTCCATACATCTACCCAGTGGGCTGTCACAGTCATATAGTCCTGACCCTGCCCTGCTCCACTTGTCCACATGTCCGTGGTTAAGTGGACATTGGGTACAGCTGCATTTTTTAGGACACTGGTGACTCTTTTTCTGAGGTCTGTGTACATTTTCGGTATCGCCTGCCTAGAGAAATGGAACCTAGATGGTATTTGGTACCGGGGACACAGTACCTCCAACAAGTATCTAGTTGGCTCTGCAGTAATGATGGATACCGGAACCACGTTTCTCACCACCCAGGATGCCAAGGCCTCAGTTATCCGCTTTGCAGCAGGATGACTGCTGTGATATTTCATCTTCCTCGCAAAGGACTGTTGGACAGTCAATTGCTTGGTGGAAGTAGTAAAAGTGGTTTTACGATTTCCCCTCTGGGATGACCATCGACTCCCAGCAGCAACAACAGCAGCGCCAGCAGCAGTAGGCGTTACACGCAAGGATGCATCGGAGGAATCCCAGGCAGGAGAGGACTCGTCAGAATTGCCAGTGACATGGCCTGCAGGACTATTGGCATTCCTGGGGAAGGAGGAAATTGACACTGAGGGAGTTGGTGGGGTGGTTTGCGTGAGCTTGGTTACAAGAGGAAGGGATTTACTGGTCAGTGGACTGCTTCCGCTGTCGCCCAAAGTTTTTGAACTTGTCACTGACTTATTATGAATGCGCTGCAGGTGACGTATAAGGGAGGATGTTCCGAGGTGGTTAACGTCCTTACCCTACTTATTACAGCTTGACAAAGGCAACACACGGCTTGACAAATGTTGTCCGCATTTCTGTTGAAATACTTCCACACCGAAGAGCTGATTTTTTTGGTATTTTCACTAGGCATGTCAACGGCCATATTCCTCCCACGGACAACAGGTGTCTCCCCGGGTGCCTGACTTAAACAAACCACCTCACCATCAGAATCCTCCTTGTCAATTTCCTCCCCAGCGCCAGCAACACCCATATCCTCCTCATCCTGGTGTACTTCAACACTGACATCTTCAATCTGACTATCAGGAACTGGACTGCGGGTGCTCCTTCCAGCACTTGCAGGGGGCGTGCAAATGGTGGAAGGCGCATGCTCTTCCCAGTGTTGGGAAGGTCAGGCATCGCAACCGACACAATTGGACTCTCCTTGTGGATTTGGGATTTCGAAGAACGCACAGTTCTTTGCGGTGCTTTTGCCAGCTTGAGTCTTTTCATTTTTCTAGCAAGAGGCTGAGTGCTTCCATCCTCATGTGAAGCTGAACCACTAGCCATGAACATAGGCCAGGGCCTCAGCCGTTCCTTGCCACTCCGTGTGGTAAATGGCATATTGGCAAGTTTACGCTTCTCCTCCGACAATTTTATTTTAGATTTTGGAGTCCTTTTTTTACTGATATTTGGTGTTGTGGATTTTACATGCTCTGTACTATGACATTGGGCATCGGCCTTGGCAGACGACGTTGCTGGCATTTCATCGTCTCGGCCATGACTAGTGGCAGCAGCTTCAGCACGAGGTGGAAGTGGATCTTGATCTTTCCCTAATTTTGGAACCTCAACATTTTTGTTCTCCATATTTTAATAGGCACAACTAAAAGGCACCTCAGGTAAACAATGGAGATGGATGGATACTAGTATACTTATGGATGGACGAGCGACTGCCGACACAGAGGTAGCTACAGCCGTGGACTACCGTACTGTGTCTGCTGCTAATATAGACTGGATGATAATGAGATGAAATCAATATATATATATATATATATATATATATAATATCACTAGTACTGCAGCCGGACAGGTATATAATATATATTTATTATGTAATGACTGATGACGGACCTGCTGGACACTCTCAGCTCAGCAGCACCGCAGACTGCTACAGTAAGCTACTATAGTAGTATGTATAAAGAAGAAAGAAAAAAAAAAACCACGGGTAGGTGGTATACAATTATGGATGGACCAGCGACTGCCGACACAGAGGTAGCTACAGCCGTGGACTACCATACTGTGTCTGCTGCTAATATAGACTGGATGATAATGAGATGAAATCAATATATATATATATATAATATCACACTAGTACTGCAGCCGGACAGGTAGATATATTTATTATGTAATGACTGATGACGGACCTGCTGGATACTGTCAGCTCAGCAGCACCGCAGACTGCTACAGTAAGCTACTATAGTAGTATGTATAAAGAAGAAAGAAAAAAAAACCACGGGTAGGTGGTATACAATTATGGATGGACCAGCGACTGCCGACACAGAGGTAGCTACAGCCGTGGACTACCGTACTGTGTCTGCTGCTAATATAGACTGGATGATAATGAGATGAAATCAATATATATATATATATATATAATATCACTAGTACTGCAGCCGGACAGGTATATAATATATATTTATTATGTAATGACTGATGACGGACCTGCTGGACACTGTCAGCTCAGCAGCACCGCAGACTGCTACAGTAAGCTACTATAGTAGTATGTATAAAGAAGAAAGAAAAAAAAAAAAACCACGGGTAGGTGGTATACAATTATGGATGGACCAGCGACTGCCGACACAGAGGTAGCTACAGCCGTGGACTACCGTACTGTGTCTGCTGCTAATATAGACTGGATGATAATGAGATGAAATCAATATATATATATATATAATATCACTAGTACTGCAGCCGGACAGGTATATAATATATATTTATTATGTAATGACTGATGACGGACCTGCTGGACACTGTCAGCTCAGCAGCACCGCAGACTGCTACATTAAGCTACTATAGTAGTATGTATAAAGAAGAAGAAAGAAAAGAAAAAAAACGGGTAGGTGGTATACAATATTATATATATATTATATACAATTATATATATATATTATATATATTAAACTGGTGGTGATTATTAAACTGGTGGTCAGGTCACTGGTCACACTATCAGCAACTTGCAAGTAGTACTCCTAAGCAGACAATCACAATATATATTATACTGGTGGTCAGTGTGGTCACAATGGCCGTGTGGCACTCTGGCAGCAAGTCCTGCTCTCAGACTCTAACTGCTCCCCACTGTCAGTGTCTCCCCCACAAGTCAGATATACATTATACAGTCACACTATCTATCTATCTATCTATCACTTCAGCAAGTAGTAGTACTCCTCCTAAAGTACTCCTCCTAATGCTCCCCAAAATTACTACTGTGTCTCTCTCTACTCTAGTCTCACTCTCTTCTCTATAAACGGAGAGGACGCCAGCCACGTCCTCTCCCTATGAATCTCAATGCACGTGTGAAAATGGCGGCGACGCGCGGCTCCTTATATAGAATCCGAGTCTCGCGATAGAATCCGGGCGCGCTCGGGTTAACCGAGCAAGGCGGGAAGATCCGAGTCGCTCGGCCCCGTGTAAAAAAAACTGAAGTTCGGGCGGGTTCGGATTCCGAGGAACCGAACCCGCTCATCTCTAATATATAGTAGTACATTGCAGCATTTTTGGTGACCAACAGTATATAGTTGTACAATACAGTAGGCCATTGCTGTATCTTGCAGCTCCATGTCCCTTCAAGTATCCATATCTGTGCTGCATTGTTGTGAGCAGTATATATAGTAGTACAGTGCAGCATTTTGGTGACCACCAGTATATAGCTGTACAGTACACTTGGACATTGCTGTATCTTGCAGCTCCTTGTCACTTCAAGTATCCATATCTGTACTGCATTGTTGTGAGCAGTATATAGTAGTACAGTGCAGCATTTTGGTGACCAACAATATATAGTTGTACAGTACAGTAGGCCATTGCTATTGATATAATAATATTACTGGCATATAATTCAACACAATAAAAAATGGAGAACAAAAATGTGGAGGGTAAAATAGGGAAAGATCAAGATCCACTTCCACCTAGTGCTGAAGCTGCTGCCACTAGTCATGGCAGAGACAATTAAATGCCATCAATGTTGTCTGCCAAGGCCGATGCCCAATGTCATAGTAGAGAGCATGTAAAATCCAAAAAACAAAAGTTCAGTAAAATGACCCAAAAATCTAGATTAAAAAAGTCTGTGGGGAAGCGTAAAATTGGCAATATGCCTTTTATGATACGGAGTGGCAAGGAACGGCTGACACCCTGGCCTATGTTCATGGCTAGTGGTTCAGCTTCACATGAGGATAGAAGCACTCATCCTCTCGCTAGAAAAATGAAAAGACTTAAGATGGCAAAAGCACAGCAAAGAACTGTGCATTATTCTCAATCACAAATCCCCAAGGAGAGTCCAATTGTGTCGGTTGCGATGCCTGACCTTCCCAACACTGGACGGGAGGAGGTGGCTCCTTCCACCATTTGCACGCACCCTGCAAGTGCTGGAAGGAGCACCCACAGTCCAGTTCCTGATAGTCAAATTGAAGATGTCACTGTTGAAGTACACCAGGATGAGGATATGGGTGTTGCTGGCGCTGGGGAGGAAATTGACAAGGAGGATTCTGATGGTGAGGTGGTTTGTTTATGTCAGGCACCCGGGGAGACACCTGTTGTCCATGGGATGAATATGGCCATTGACATGCCTGGTCAAAATACCAAAAAAAATCACCTCTTCGGTGTGGAATTATTTTAACAGAAATGTGGAAAACAGGTGTCAAGCTGGGTGTTGCCTTTGTCAAGCTGTAATAAGTAGGGGTAAGGACGTTAACCACCTAGGAACATCCTCCCTTATACGTCACCTGCAGCGCATTCATCATAAGTCAGTAACAAGTTCAAAAACTTTGGGTGACAGCAGTCCACTGACCACTAAATCCCTTCCTCTTGTAACCAAGCTCCTGCAAACCACACCACCAACTCCCTCAGTGTCAATTTCCTCCTTACCCAAGAAAGCCAATAGTCCTGCAGGCCATGTCACTGGCAAGTCTGACGAGTCCTCTCCTGTCTGGGATTCCTCCGATGCATCCTTGAGTGTAATGCCTACTGCTGCTGGCGCTGCTGTTGTTGCTGCTGGGAGTCGATCGTCATCCCAGAGGGGAAGTCGGAAGACCACTTGTACTTCTTCCAGTAAGCAATTGACTGTCCAACAGACCTTTGCGAGGAAGATTAAATATCACAGCAGTCATCCTGCTGCAAAGCAGATAACTCAGGCCTTGGCAGCCTGGGCGGTGAGAAACGTGGTTCCGGTATCCACCGTTAATTCAGAGGCAACTAGAGACTTGATTGAGGTACTGTGTCCCCGGTACCAAATACCATCTAGGTTCCATTTCTCTAGGCAGGCGATACCGAAAATGTACACAGACCTCAGAAAAAGACTCACCAGTGTCCTAATAAATGCAGTCGTACCCAGTGTCCACTTAATCACGGACATGTGGACAAGTGGAGCAGTTCAGACTCAGGACTATATTACTGTGACAGCCCACTGGGTAGATGTATTGCTTCCCGCAGCAAGAACAGCAGCGGCGGCACCAGTAGCAGCATCTCGCAAATGCCAACTCATTCCTAGCCAGGCTACGCTTTGTATCACCGCTTTCCAGAAGAGGCACACAGCTGACAACCTCTTACGGAAACTGAGGAAGATCATCGCAGAATGGCTTACCCCAATTGGACTCTCCTGGGGATTTGTGACATCGGACAATGCCAGCAATATTGTGCTTGCATTACATCTGGGCAAATTCCAGCACGTCCCATGTTTTGCACATACATTGAATTTGGTGGTGCAGAATTATTGAAAAAACGACAGGGGCGTGCAAGAGATGCTGTCGGTGGCCCGAAGAATTGCGGGCCACTTTCGGCATTCAGCCACCGCGTACAGAAGACTGGAGCACCACCAAACAATCCTGAACCTGCCCTGCCATCATCTGAAGCAAGAGGTGGTAACGAGGTGGAATTCAACCCTCTATATGCTTCAGAGGATGAAGTAGCAGCAAAAGGCCATTCAAGCCTATACATCTGGCCACGATATAGGCAAAGAAGGGGGAATGCACCTGACTCAAGCGCAGTGGAGAATGATTTCAACATTGTGCAAGGTTCTGCAATCCTTTGAACTTGCCACACGTGAAGTCAGTTCAGACACTGCCAGCCTGAGTCAGGTCATTCCCCTCATCAGGCTTTTGCAGAAGTAGCTGGAGACATTGAAGGAGGAGCTAAAACAGAGCGATTCCGCTAGGCATGTGGGACTTGTGGATGGAGCCCTTAATTCGCTTAACCAGGATTCACGGGTGGTCAATCTGTTGAAATCAGAGCACTACATTATGGCCACCGTGCTCGATCCTAGATTGAAATCCTACGTTGTATCTCTCTTTCCGGCAGACACAAGTCTGCAGAGGTTCAAAGACTTGCTGGTGAGAAAATTGTCAAGTCAAGCGGAACGTGACCTGTCAACATCTCCTCCTTCACATTCTCCCGCAACTGGGGGTGCGAGGAAAAGGCTAAGAATTCCGAGCCCACCCGCTGGCGGTGATGCAGGGCAGTCTGGAGCGAGTGCTGACATCTGGTCCGGACTGAAGGACCTGCCAACGATTACTGACATGTCGTCTACTGTCTCTGCATATGATTCTGTCACCATTGAAAGAATGGTGGAGGATTATATGAGTGACCGCATCCAAGTAGGCACGCCAGACAGTCCGTACGTATACTGGCAGGATAAAGAGGCAATTTGGAGGCCCTTGCACAAACTGGCTTTATTCTACCTAAGTTGCCCTCCCTCCAGTGTGTACTCCGAAAGAGTGTTTAGTGCAGCCGCTCACCTTGTCAGCAATCGGCGTACGAGGTTACTTCCAGAAAATGTGGAGAAGATGATGTTCATCAAAATGAATTATAATCAATTCCTCTGTGGAGACATTCACCAGCAGCAATTGCCTCCACAAAGTACACAGGGACCTGAGATGGTGGATTCCAGTGGGGACGAATTCATAATCTGTGAGGAGGGGGATGTACACAGTGAAAGGGGTGAGGAATCGGAGGATGATGATGAGGTGGACATCTTGCCTCTGTAGAGCCAGTTTGTGCAAGGAGAGATTGATTGCTTCTTTTTTGGTGGGGGCCCAAACCAACCAGTCATTTCAGTCACAGTCGTGTGGCAGACCCTGTCGCTGAAATGATGGGTTCGTTAAAGTGTGCATGTCCTGTTTATACAACATAAGGGTGGGTGGGAGGGCCCAAGGACAATTCCATCTTGCACCTCTTTTTTCTTTAATTTTTCTTTGCATCATGTCACGTGCTGTTTGGGGACTATTTTTTTGAAGTGCCATCCTGCCTGACACTGCAGTGCCACTCCTAGATGGTCCAGGTGTTTGTTTCGGCCACTTGTGTCGCTTAGCTTAGCCATCCAGCGACCTCGATGCAATTTTTAGGACTGAAAATAATATTGAGAAGTGTGAGGTGTTCAGAATAGACTGGAAATGATTGGAAATTATGGTTATTGAGGTTACTATGGGATCAAAATGACCCCCAAATTCTATGATTTAAGCTGTTTTTTAGGGTTTTTTGAAAAAAACACCCAAATCTAAAACACACCCAAATCCGACAAAAAATTTTCAGTGGGGTTTTGCCAAAACGCGTCCGAATCCAAAACACGGCCGCGGAACCGAATCCAAAACCAAAACACAAAACCCGAAAAATATCCGGTGCACATCACTAGTCTACTGTCACTGCATATGATGCTGTCACCATTGAAAGAATGGTGGAGGATTATATCGGTGACAGCATCCAAGTAGGCATGTCAGACAGTCCGTATGTATACTGGCAGGAAAAAGAGGCAATTTGTGAAAACCTATATCCGCAAAGGTGGAAATGGAAATTCCAAGTTTGGCAAAGTGTTTTCCAGTAAACATATGAGTACAAAATTGGGAGAGACTACATTTGTGGCCAAAGTCAGTCAGAAGAGACAGAATCAGAATCCAGCAGAATGTGACATGGGAACATCTCTTATTTCATTTTCTCTGGCAACTGCCAGAGAAAACTAGATATTCCAAACCTACCTATGTGTATATGTCTACCATATTATTCCATAGGTGCCCTGTGTAAACTTGCTCATCTTTAGTATATATATATATATATACACATATATATATATTTATATATATCTACTAGTGTACACTTTGTTCCCAACATTAGAGAGAGAGATTCGTATCAATTGTTTCATGTTAAGGACTAAAATGAATGGCTCCGAGTAGTCAACCTTAATTTTGAATTATTAATATTCTACATTTTGGGATTATTTACAAGATGTGCATTTGTCATACAGGGTTCTTTTCCATTATTTTGTAAATGTTTTCTTCTTAATAATTGTACAACGTAGGGGCTGAGTAGGGTAATCACAAGACTTTGCGGTGTCAGAACGGAGTTTCAGTGATCTTGCATTGCAAAATTCAATCTCAGCTTTCCATTGCACGGCAGCACTAGATGGGCTAGGAGCTCATGTGATGCACAGTTACTGAATATGGGCCCAGTATGGAGTCTCATGATGGCTTCCATTAGGTATCTGTCTGGCTTGCCAGGCTAAGACAAGTTGGTGGCACAGAGTCCTACCACAGTCCTACTTGTAGTATGAAATGAGTTTTGACTGTAGAAAAGTAGGTTCCACTATGGCAGGGGCTGAATAACTTCCCCACCTTACCCCACAAGCTCACTGCCTAGGGGTCATCCTTGACTCTGAACTGTCCTTTGTTCAACACATTCAATCTTTCTCCAAATCATGTTACATGCATCTAAAAAACATATCCAAAATACGTCCTTATCTTACACAATACACTGCAACAACTCTTTCCATGCACTCATCATCTCCCGCATTGATTAATGCAATAGTCTCCTTACTGGTCTTCCCAAACAT
This sequence comes from Pseudophryne corroboree, assembly GCF_028390025.1. Taxonomy (NCBI): domain Eukaryota; kingdom Metazoa; phylum Chordata; class Amphibia; order Anura; family Myobatrachidae; genus Pseudophryne; species Pseudophryne corroboree. The sequence continues at coordinate 1,223,019,345 of NC_086444.1, forward strand.
AGGCTTTCACCACTACAATCCATTTTGAATGCAGCTGCGGGGCTAATCTTCCTCACTAGATGTTCATCGTCTGCAGATCCGCTCTGTCAGTCCCTCCATTGGTATTCTACAGTATTCAATATAAAATACTTTTACTTACATACAAGGCTATTAACCAAACTGCACCAACATACATCTCTTCACTCATCTGAAAAAATATCTCCCTACCCGACCTCTCCGCTCAGCTCAAGATCTGTGTCTCTCATCCACACACATCACTTGTTCACACTCAAAATTACAGGACTTTATCCATGCTGCACCTCTTGTCTCCAAACCTTTAAACGTTCCCTGAAAACTCACCTCTTCAGACAAGCCTATCAAATTCCAGACCCACCCACATAACCTTCAATGCTTCTCTTTCTAATCACATCCTCTCTGTAACTCACATTTTGTCTTTCAACATTGCTGGGTGATTATATCATACAAACCATTAAGAACCTAGCAATCTGGTGGACCATTATGCAATAGGTAGCAACTATCCTTGTGTATCAATGCCTATTTCCCTGTAGATTGTAAGCTTGTGAGCAGGGCCTTCCTACCACTATTTCTGTCTGTTTTGCCCAGTTTTGTTCTATTACTGTTGTTTTTAATTGTAAAGCGCAACGGAATATTCTGTGCTATATAAGAAAACTGTTAATAAATAATAACAAAAATTTCACTGCACAGTCCTGCTTAGTACTGTACCTAACCCACCCAAACTCATTTTACCCACTAGGGCAGGGGCTGAATAATAAAAAATTCACTGCACAGTCCTGCTTAGACCTGTACCGAACCCACCCAAACTCAATTCACCTGATCCGGGGCTGCTGTGGGGGCTCATAAGGGGCTGGTAAAACATACAAGGGGCTTCTTTATTTAAAAATAAAATAAGAAATCAAATAAACAAGATACACAGTTATGCTCACATGCATGTAACTGGGACACACAGTTATGCTCACATGCGTGTAACTGGGACACACAGTTATGCTCACATGCGTGTAACTGGGACACACAGTTATGCTCACATGCATTTAACTGGAAGCTCTGAAAAATGAAAATGAGGCATCTGCCACAAAATAGGCAAATAAAAATTCAATAAATAAATGGAAAAAAAGAAACCCACAAGATTTTCCCAAAATAAGTCTCCAGACTCCATGAGTGGAACATATCTAATCTCGATCTTGTGGTATACACTAGAATGAGCGGGTTCGGTTTCTCTGAATCCGAACCCGCCAGAACTTCATGTTTTTTTTCACGGGTCCGAGCGACTCGGATCTTCCCGCCTTGCTCGGTTAACCCGAGCGCGCCCGAACGTCATCATGACGCTGTCGGATTCTCGCGAGGCTCGGATTCTATCGCGAGACTCGGATTCTATATAAGGAGCCGCGCGTCGCCGCCATTTTCACACGTGCATTGAGATTGATAGGGAGAGGACGTGGTTGGCGTCCTCTCCATTTAGATTATAAGAGACTGAGAGAGATTTACTGGAGCTGACTAGGAGGAGTACTGTTACTGTAGAAGTGTAGAGACTGAGTGGAGAGAGTTTACTAGTGAGGACAGTGCAGTTTACTTTATAATCCGTTCTCTGCCTGAAAAAAGCGATACACAGCACACAGTGACTCAGTCACATACCATATCTGTGTGCACTGCTCAGGCTCAGGCCAGTGTGCTGCATCATCTATTATCTATATATAATATTATATATATCTGTCTGACTGCTCAGCTCACACAGCTTATAATTGTGGGGGAGACTGGGGAGCACTACTGCAGTGCCAGTTATAGGTTATAGCAGGAGCCAGGAGTACATAATATATTATATAGTGAGTGACCACCAGACACACAGTGCAGTTTATTTAATATATCCGTTCTCTGCCTGAAAAAAGCGATACACACAGTGACTCAGTCAGTCACATACCATATCTGTGTGCACTGCTCAGGCTCAGGCCAGTGTGCTGCATCATCTATTATCTATATATAATATTATATATATCTGTCTGACTGCTCAGCTCACACAGCTTATAATTGTGGGGGAGACTGGGGAGCACTACAGCAGTGCCAGTTATAGGTTATAGCAGGAGCCAGGAGTACATAATATATTATATAGTGAGTGACCACCAGACACACAGTGCAGTTTATTTAATATATCCGTTCTCTGCCTGAAAAAAGCGATACACACAGTGACTCAGTCAGTCACATACCATATCTGTGTGCACTGCTCAGGCTCAGGCCAGTGTGCTGCATCATCTATTATCTATATATAATATTATATATATCTGTCTGACTGCTCAGCTCACACAGCTTATAATTGTGGGGGAGACTGGGGAGCACTACTGCAGTGCCAGTTATAGGTTATAGCAGGAGCCAGGAGTACATAATATATTATATAGTGAGTGACCACCAGACACACAGTGCAGTTTATTTAATATATCCGTTCTCTGCCTGAAAAAAGCGATACACACAGTGACTCAGTCAGTCACATACCATATCTGTGTGCACTGCTCAGGCTCAGGCCAGTGTGCTGCATCATCTATATATATTATATATCTGTCTGACTGCTCAGCTCACACAGCTTATAATTGTGGGGGAGACTGGGGAGCACTACTGCAGTGCCAGTTATAGGTTATAGCAGGAGCCAGGAGTACATATTATATTAAAATTAAACAGTGCACACTTTTGCTGCAGGAGTGCCACTGCCAGTGTGACTGACCAGTGACCTGACCACACTGACCACCAGTATAGTTAGTAGTATACTTATATTGTGATTGCCTGAAAAAGTTAAACACTCGTCGTGTGACTTCACTTGTGTGTTTTTTTTTTTTTTTATTCTATAAAAATAAAACTCATTCTGCTGACAGACAGTGTCCAGCAGGTCCGTCATTATATAATATATAATATATACCTGTCCGGCTGCAGTAGTGATATATATATATTTTTTATATCATTTATCATCCAGTCGCAGCAGACACAGTACGGTAGTTCACGGCTGTGGCTACCTCTGTGTCTCTGCACTCGGCAGGCAGTCCGTCCATAATTGTAATACCACCTAACCGTGGATTTTTTTCATTCTTCTTTATACATACATAGTTACATAGACATCTTCTCTTTATCAACCAGTCTATATTAGCTGCAGACACAGTACAGTACGGTAGTTCACGGCTGTGGCTACCTCTGTGTCTGCACTCGGCAGGCAGTCCGTCCATAATTGTATACCACCTAACCGTGGTTTTTTTTCATTCTTCTTTATACATACATAGTTACATAGACATCTTCTCTTTATCAACCAGTCTATATTAGCTGCAGACACAGTACAGTACGGTAGTTCACGGCTGTGGCTACCTCTGTGTCTGCACTCGGCAGGCAGTCCGTCCATAATTGTATACCACCTAACCGTGGTTTTTTTTCATTCTTCTTTATACATACATAGTTACATAGACATCTTCTCTTTATCAACCAGTCTATATTAGCTGCAGACACAGTACAGTACGGTAGTTCACGGCTGTGGCTACCTCTGTGTCTGCACTCGGCAGGCAGTCCGTCCATAATTGTATACCACCTAACCGTGGATTTTTTTCAGTCTTCTTTATACATACATAGTTACATAGACATCTTCTCTTTATCAACCAGTCTATATTAGCTGCAGACACAGTACAGTACGGTAGTTCACGGCTGTGGCTACCTCTGTGTCTGCACTCGGCAGGCAGTCCGTCCATAATTGTATACCACCTAACCGTGGATTTTTTTCAGTCTTCTTTATACATACATAGTTACATAGACATCTTCTCTTTATCAACCAGTCTATATTAGCTGCAGACACAGTACAGTACGGTAGTTCACGGCTGTGGCTACCTCTGTGTCTGCAGTCGGCAGGCAGTCCATAATTGTATACTAGTATCCATCTCCATTGTTTACCTGAGGTGCCTTTTAGTTGTGCCTATTAAAATATGGAGAACAAAAATGTTGAGGTTCCAAAATTAGGGAAAGATCAAGATCCACTTCCACCTCGTGCTGAAGCTGCTGCCACTAGTCATGGCCGAGACGATGAAATGCCAGCAACGTCGTCTGCCAAGGCCGATGCCCAATGTCATAGTACAGAGCATGTCAAATCCAAAACACCAAATATCAGAAAAAAAAGGACTCCAAAACCTAAAATAAAATTGTCGGAGGAGAAGCGTAAACTTGCCAATATGCCATTTACCACACGGAGTGGCAAGGAACGGCTGAGGCCCTGGCCTATGTTCATGGCTAGTGGTTCAGCTTCACATGAGGATGGAAGCACTCAGCCTCTCGCTAGAAAAATGAAAAGACTCAAGCTGGCAAAAGCAGCACAGCAAAGAACTGTGCATTCTTCGAAATCCCAAATCCACAAGGAGAGTCCAATTGTGTCGGTTGCGATGCCTGACCTTCCCAACACTGGACGTGAAGAGCATGCGCCTTCCACCATTTGCACGCCCCCTGCAAGTGCTGGAAGGAGCACCCGCAGTCCAGTTCCTGATAGTCAGATTGAAGATGTCAGTGTTGAAGTACACCAGGATGAGGAGGATATAGGTGTTGCTGGAGCTGGGGAGGAAATTGACCAGGAGGATTCTGATGGTGAGGTGGTTTGTTTAAGTCAGGCACCCGGGGAGACACCTGTTGTCCGTGGGAGGAATATGGCCGTTGACATGCCAGGTGAAAATACCAAAAAAATCAGCTCTTCGGTGTGGAGGTATTTCACCAGAAATGCGGACAACAGGTGTCAAGCCGTGTGTTCCCTTTGTCAAGCTGTAATAAGTAGGGGTAAGGACGTTAACCACCTCGGAACATCCTCCCTTATACGTCACCTGCAGCGCATTCATAATAAGTCAGTGACAAGTTCAAAAACTTTGGGTGACAGCGGAAGCAGTCCACTGACCAGTAAATCCCTTCCTCTTGTAACCAAGCTCACGCAAACCACCCCACCAACTCCCTCAGTGTCAATTTCCTCCTTCCCCAGGAATGCCAATAGTCCTGCAGGCCATGTCACTGGCAATTCTGACGAGTCCTCTCCTGCCTGGGATTCCTCCGATGCATCCTTGCGTGTAACGCCTACTGCTGCTGGCGCTGCTGTTGTTGCCGCTGGGAGTCGATGGTCATCCCAGAGGGGAAGTCGTAAGCACACTTGTACTACTTCCAGTAAGCAATTGACTGTTCAACAGTCCTTTGCGAGGAAGATGAAATATCACAGCAGTCATCCTACTGCAAAGCGGATAACTGAGGCCTTGACAACTATGTTGGTGTTAGACGTGCGTCCGGTATCCGCCGTTAGTTCACAGGGAACTAGACAATTTATTGAGGCAGTGTGCCCCCGTTACCAAATACCATCTAGGTTCCACTTCTCTAGGCAGGCGATACCGAGAATGTACACGGACGTCAGAAAAAGACTCGCCAGTGTCCTAAAAAATGCAGTTGTACCCAATGTCCACTTAACCACAGACATGTGGACAAGTGGAGCAGGGCAGGGTCAGGACTATATGACTGTGACAGCCCACTGGGTAGATGTATGGACTCCCGCCGCAAGAACAGCAGCGGCGGCACCAGTAGCAGCATCTCGCAAACGCCAACTCTTTCCTAGGCAGGCTACGCTTTGTATCACCGCTTTCCAGAATACGCACACAGCTGAAAACCTCTTACGGCAACTGAGGAAGATCATCGCGGAATGGCTTACCCCAATTGGACTCTCCTGTGGATTTGTGGCATCGGACAACGCCAGCAATATTGTGTGTGCATTAAATATGGGCAAATTCCAGCACGTCCCATGTTTTGCACATACCTTGAATTTGGTGGTGCAGAATTATTGAAAAAACGACAGGGGCGTGCAAGAGATGCTGTCGGTGGCCCGAAGAATTGCGGGCCACTTTCGGCATTCAGCCACCGCGTACAGAAGACTGGAGCACCACCAAACAATCCTGAACCTGCCCTGCCATCATCTGAAGCAAGAGGTGGTAACGAGGTGGAATTCAACCCTCTATATGCTTCAGAGGATGAAGTAGCAGCAAAAGGCCATTCAAGCCTATACATCTGGCCACGATATAGGCAAAGAAGGGGGAATGCACCTGACTCAAGCGCAGTGGAGAATGATTTCAACATTGTGCAAGGTTCTGCAATCCTTTGAACTTGCCACACGTGAAGTCAGTTCAGACACTGCCAGCCTGAGTCAGGTCATTCCCCTCATCAGGCTTTTGCAGAAGAAGCTGGAGACATTGAAGGAGGAGCTAAAACAGAGCGATTCCGCTAGGCATGTGGGACTTGTGGATGGAGCCCTTAATTCGCTTAACCAGGATTCACGGGTGGTCAATCTGTTGAAATCAGAGCACTACATTATGGCCACCGTGCTCGATCCTAGATTGAAATCCTACGTTGTATCTCTCTTTCCGGCAGACACAAGTCTGCAGAGGTTCAAAGACTTGCTGGTGAGAAAATTGTCAAGTCAAGCGGAACGTGACCTGTCAACATCTCCTCCTTCACATTCTCCCGCAACTGGGGGTGCGAGGAAAAGGCTAAGAATTCCGAGCCCACCCGCTGGCGGTGATGCAGGGCAGTCTGGAGCGAGTGCTGACATCTGGTCCGGACTGAAGGACCTGCCAACGATTACTGACATGTCGTCTACTGTCTCTGCATATGATTCTGTCACCATTGAAAGAATGGTGGAGGATTATATGAGTGACCGCATCCAAGTAGGCACGCCAGACAGTCCGTACGTATACTGGCAGGATAAAGAGGCAATTTGGAGGCCCTTGCACAAACTGGCTTTATTCTACCTAAGTTGCCCTCCCTCCAGTGTGTACTCCGAAAGAGTGTTTAGTGCAGCCGCTCACCTTGTCAGCAATCGGCGTACGAGGTTACTTCCAGAAAATGTGGAGAAGATGATGTTCATCAAAATGAATTATAATCAATTCCTCTGTGGAGACATTCACCAGCAGCAATTGCCTCCACAAAGTACACAGGGACCTGAGATGGTGGATTCCAGTGGGGACGAATTCATAATCTGTGAGGAGGGGGATGTACACAGTGAAAGGGGTGAGGAATCGGAGGATGATGATGAGGTGGACATCTTGCCTCTGTAGAGCCAGTTTGTGCAAGGAGAGATTGATTGCTTCTTTTTTGGTGGGGGCCCAAACCAACCAGTCATTTCAGTCACAGTCGTGTGGCAGACCCTGTCGCTGAAATGATGGGTTCGTTAAAGTGTGCATGTCCTGTTTATACAACATAAGGGTGGGTGGGAGGGCCCAAGGACAATTCCATCTTGCACCTCTTTTTTCTTTAATTTTTCTTTGCATCATGTCACGTGCTGTTTGGGGACTATTTTTTTGAAGTGCCATCCTGCCTGACACTGCAGTGCCACTCCTAGATGGTCCAGGTGTTTGTTTCGGCCACTTGTGTCGCTTAGCTTAGCCATCCAGCGACCTCGATGCAATTTTTAGGACTGAAAATAATATTGAGAAGTGTGAGGTGTTCAGAATAGACTGGAAATGATTGGAAATTATGGTTATTGAGGTTACTATGGGATCAAAATGACCCCCAAATTCTATGATTTAAGCTGTTTTTTAGGGTTTTTTGAAAAAAACACCCAAATCTAAAACACACCCAAATCCGACAAAAAATTTTCAGTGGGGTTTTGCCAAAATGCGTCCGAATCCAAAACACGGCCGCGGAACCGAATCCAAAACCAAAACACAAAACCCGAAAAATATCCGGTGCACATCACTAGTCTACTGTCACTGCATATGATGCTGTCACCATTGAAAGAATGGTGGAGGATTATATCGGTGACAGCATCCAAGTAGGCATGTCAGACAGTCCGTATGTATACTGGCAGGAAAAAGAGGCAATTTGTGAAAACCTATATCCGCAAAGGTGGAAATGGAAATTCCAAGTTTGGCAAAGTGTTTTCCAGTAAACATATGAGTACAAAATTGGGAGAGACTACATTTGTGGCCAAAGTCAGTCAGAAGAGACAGAATCAGAATCCAGCAGAATGTGACATGGGAACATCTCTTATTTCATTTTCTCTGGCAACTGCCAGAGAAAACTAGATATTCCAAACCTACCTATGTGTATATGTCTACCATATTATTCCATAGGTGCCCTGTGTAAACTTGCTCATCTTTAGTATATATATATATATATACACATATATATATATTTATATATATCTACTAGTGTACACTTTGTTCCCAACATTAGAGAGAGAGATTCGTATCAATTGTTTCATGTTAAGGACTAAAATGAATGGCTCCGAGTAGTCAACCTTAATTTTGAATTATTAATATTCTACATTTTGGGATTATTTACAAGATGTGCATTTGTCATACAGGGTTCTTTTCCATTATTTTGTAAATGTTTTCTTCTTAATAATTGTACAACGTAGGGGCTGAGTAGGGTAATCACAAGACTTTGCGGTGTCAGAACGGAGTTTCAGTGATCTTGCATTGCAAAATTCAATCTCAGCTTTCCATTGCACGGCAGCACTAGATGGGCTAGGAGCTCATGTGATGCACAGTTACTGAATATGGGCCCAGTATGGAGTCTCATGATGGCTTCCATTAGGTATCTGTCTGGCTTGCCAGGCTAAGACAAGTTGGTGGCACAGAGTCCTACCACAGTCCTACTTGTAGTATGAAATGAGTTTTGACTGTAGAAAAGTAGGTTCCACTATGGCAGGGGCTGAATAACTTCCCCACCTTACCCCACAAGCTCACTGCCTAGGGGTCATCCTTGACTCTGAACTGTCCTTTGTTCAACACATTCAATCTTTCTCCAAATCATGTTACATGCATCTAAAAAACATATCCAAAATACGTCCTTATCTTACACAATACACTGCAACAACTCTTTCCATGCACTCATCATCTCCCGCATTGATTAATGCAATAGTCTCCTTACTGGTCTTCCCAAACATAGGCTTTCACCACTACAATCCATTTTGAATGCAGCTGCGGGGCTAATCTTCCTCACTAGATGTTCATCGTCTGCAGATCCGCTCTGTCAGTCCCTCCATTGGTATTCTACAGTATTCAATATAAAATACTTTTACTTACATACAAGGCTATTAACCAAACTGCACCAACATACATCTCTTCACTCATCTGAAAAAATATCTCCCTACCCGACCTCTCCGCTCAGCTCAAGATCTGTGTCTCTCATCCACACACATCACTTGTTCACACTCAAAATTACAGGACTTTATCCATGCTGCACCTCTTGTCTCCAAACCTTTAAACGTTCCCTGAAAACTCACCTCTTCAGACAAGCCTATCAAATTCCAGACCCACCCACATAACCTTCAATGCTTCTCTTTCTAATCACATCCTCTCTGTAACTCACATTTTGTCTTTCAACATTGCTGGGTGATTATATCATACAAACCATTAAGAACCTAGCAATCTGGTGGACCATTATACAATAGGTAGCAACTATCCTTGTGTTTCAATGCCTATTTCCCTGTAGATTGTAAGCTTGTGAGCAGGGCCTTCCTACCACTATTTCTGTCTGTTTTGCCCAGTTTTGTTCTATTACTGTTGTTTTTAATTGTAAAGCGCAACGGAATATTCTGTGCTATATAAGAAAACTGTTAATAAATAATAACAAAAATTTCACTGCACAGTCCTGCTTAGTACTGTACCTAACCCACCCAAACTCATTTTACCCACTAGGGCAGGGGCTGAATAATAAAAAATTCACTGCACAGTCCTGCTTAGACCTGTACCGAACCCACCCAAACTCAATTCACCTGATCCGGGGCTGCTGTGGGGGCTCATAAGGGGCTGGTAAAACATACAAGGGGCTTCTTTATTTAAAAATAAAATAAGAAATCAAATAAACAAGATACACAGTTATGCTCACATGCATGTAACTGGGACACACAGTTATGCTCACATGCGTGTAACTGGGACACACAGTTATGCTCACATGCGTGTAACTGGGACACACAGTTATGCTCACATGCATTTAACTGGAAGCTCTGAAAAATGAAAATGAGGCATCTGCCACAAAATAGGCAAATAAAAATTCAATAAATAAATGGAAAAAAAGAAACCCACAAGATTTTCCCAAAATAAGTCTCCAGACTCCATGAGTGGAACATATCTAATCTCGATCTTGTGGTATACACTAGAGATGAGCGGGTTCGGTTTCTCTGAATCCGAACCCGCCAGAACTTCATGTTTTTTTTCACGGGTCCGAGCGACTCGGATCTTCCCGCCTTGCTCGGTTAACCCGAGCGCGCCCGAACGTCATCATGACGCTGTCGGATTCTCGCGAGGCTCGGATTCTATCGCGAGACTCGGATTCTATATAAGGAGCCGCGCGTCGCCGCCATTTTCACACGTGCATTGAGATTGATAGGGAGAGGACGTGGTTGGCGTCCTCTCCATTTAGATTATAAGAGACTGAGAGAGATTTACTGGAGCTGACTAGGAGGAGTACTGTTACTGTAGAAGTGTAGAGACTGAGTGGAGAGAGTTTACTAGTGAGGACAGTGCAGTTTACTTTATAATCCGTTCTCTGCCTGAAAAAAGCGATACACAGCACACAGTGACTCAGTCACATACCATATCTGTGTGCACTGCTCAGGCTCAGGCCAGTGTGCTGCATCATCTATTATCTATATATAATATTATATATATCTGTCTGACTGCTCAGCTCACACAGCTTATAATTGTGGGGGAGACTGGGGAGCACTACTGCAGTGCCAGTTATAGGTTATAGCAGGAGCCAGGAGTACATAATATATTATATAGTGAGTGACCACCAGACACACAGTGCAGTTTATTTAATATATCCGTTCTCTGCCTGAAAAAAGCGATACACACAGTGACTCAGTCAGTCACATACCATATCTGTGTGCACTGCTCAGGCTCAGGCCAGTGTGCTGCATCATCTATTATCTATATATAATATTATATATATCTGTCTGACTGCTCAGCTCACACAGCTTATAATTGTGGGGGAGACTGGGGAGCACTACTGCAGTGCCAGTTATAGGTTATAGCAGGAGCCAGGAGTACATAATATATTATATAGTGAGTGACCACCAGACACACAGTGCAGTTTATTTAATATATCCGTTCTCTGCCTGAAAAAAGCGATACACACAGTGACTCAGTCAGTCACATACCATATCTGTGTGCACTGCTCAGGCTCAGGCCAGTGTGCTGCATCATCTATTATCTATATATAATATTATATATATCTGTCTGACTGCTCAGCTCACACAGCTTATAATTGTGGGGGAGACTGGGGAGCACTACTGCAGTGCCAGTTATAGGTTATAGCAGGAGCCAGGAGTACATAATATATTATATAGTGAGTGACCACCAGACACACAGTGCAGTTTATTTAATATATCCGTTCTCTGCCTGAAAAAAGCGATACACACAGTGACTCAGTCAGTCACATACCATATCTGTGTGCACTGCTCAGGCTCAGGCCAGTGTGCTGCATCATCTATTATCTATATATAATATTATATATATCTGTCTGACTGCTCAGCTCACACAGCTTATAATTGTGGGGGAGACTGGGGAGCACTACTGCAGTGCCAGTTATAGGTTATAGCAGGAGCCAGGAGTACATAATATATTATATAGTGAGTGACCACCAGACACACAGTGCAGTTTATTTAATATATCCGTTCTCTGCCTGAAAAAAGCGATACACACAGTGACTCAGTCAGTCACATACCATATCTGTGTGCACTGCTCAGGCCAGTGTGCTGCATCATCTATATATATTATATATCTGTCTGACTGCTCAGCTCACACAGCTTATAATTGTGGGGGAGACTGGGGAGCACTACTGCAGTGCCAGTTATAGGTTATAGCAGGAGCCAGGAGTACATATTATATTAAAATTAAACAGTGCACACTTTTGCTGCAGGAGTGCCACTGCCAGTGTGACTGACCAGTGACCTGACCACACTGACCACCAGTATAGTTAGTAGTATACTTATATTGTGATTGCCTGAAAAAGTTAAACACTCGTCGTGTGACTTCACTTGTGTGTTTTTTTTTTTTTTTATTCTATAAAAATAAAACTCATTCTGCTGACAGACAGTGTCCAGCAGGTCCGTCATTATATAATATATAATATATACCTGTCCGGCTGCAGTAGTGATATATATATATTTTTTATATCATTTATCATCCAGTCGCAGCAGACACAGTACGGTAGTTCACGGCTGTGGCTACCTCTGTGTCTCTGCACTCGGCAGGCAGTCCGTCCATAATTGTAATACCACCTAACCGTGGATTTTTTTCATTCTTCTTTATACATACATAGTTACATAGACATCTTCTCTTTATCAACCAGTCTATATTAGCTGCAGACACAGTACAGTACGGTAGTTCACGGCTGTGGCTACCTCTGTGTCTGCACTCGGCAGGCAGTCCGTCCATAATTGTATACCACCTAACCGTGGTTTTTTTTCATTCTTCTTTATACATACATAGTTACATAGACATCTTCTCTTTATCAACCAGTCTATATTAGCTGCAGACACAGTACAGTACGGTAGTTCACGGCTGTGGCTACCTCTGTGTCTGCACTCGGCAGGCAGTCCGTCCATAATTGTATACCACCTAACCGTGGTTTTTTTTCATTCTTCTTTATACATACATAGTTACATAGACATCTTCTCTTTATCAACCAGTCTATATTAGCTGCAGACACAGTACAGTACGGTAGTTCACGGCTGTGGCTACCTCTGTGTCTGCACTCGGCAGGCAGTCCGTCCATAATTGTATACCACCTAACCGTGGATTTTTTTCAGTCTTCTTTATACATACATAGTTACATAGACATCTTCTCTTTATCAACCAGTCTATATTAGCTGCAGACACAGTACAGTACGGTAGTTCACGGCTGTGGCTACCTCTGTGTCTGCACTCGGCAGGCAGTCCGTCCATAATTGTATACCACCTAACCGTGGATTTTTTTCAGTCTTCTTTATACATACATAGTTACATAGACATCTTCTCTTTATCAACCAGTCTATATTAGCTGCAGACACAGTACAGTACGGTAGTTCACGGCTGTGGCTACCTCTGTGTCTGCAGTCGGCAGGCAGTCCATAATTGTATACTAGTATCCATCTCCATTGTTTACCTGAGGTGCCTTTTAGTTGTGCCTATTAAAATATGGAGAACAAAAATGTTGAGGTTCCAAAATTAGGGAAAGATCAAGATCCACTTCCACCTCGTGCTGAAGCTGCTGCCACTAGTCATGGCCGAGACGATGAAATGCCAGCAACGTCGTCTGCCAAGGCCGATGCCCAATGTCATAGTACAGAGCATGTCAAATCCAAAACACCAAATATCAGAAAAAAAAGGACTCCAAAACCTAAAATAAAATTGTCGGAGGAGAAGCGTAAACTTGCCAATATGCCATTTACCACACGGAGTGGCAAGGAACGGCTGAGGCCCTGGCCTATGTTCATGGCTAGTGGTTCAGCTTCACATGAGGATGGAAGCACTCAGCCTCTCGCTAGAAAAATGAAAAGACTCAAGCTGGCAAAAGCAGCACAGCAAAGAACTGTGCATTCTTAGAAATCCCAAATCCACAAGGAGAGTCCAATTGTGTCGGTTGCGATGCCTGACCTTCCCAACACTGGACGTGAAGAGCATGCGCCTTCCACCATTTGCACGCCCCCTGCAAGTGCTGGAAGGAGCACCCGCAGTCCAGTTCCTGATAGTCAGATTGAAGATGTCAGTGTTGAAGTACACCAGGATGAGGAGGATATAGGTGTTGCTGGCGCTGGGGAGGAAATTGACCAGGAGGATTCTGATGGTGAGGTGGTTTGTTTAAGTCAGGCACCCGGGGAGACACCTGTTGTCCGTGGGAGGAATATGGCCGTTGACATGCCAGGTGAAAATACCAAAAAAATCAGCTCTTCGGTGTGGAGGTATTTCACCAGAAATGCGGACAACAGGTGTCAAGCCGTGTGTTCCCTTTGTCAAGCTGTAATAAGTAGGGGTAAGGACGTTAACCACCTCGGAACATCCTCCCTTATACGTCACCTGCAGCGCATTCATAATAAGTCAGTGACAAGTTCAAAAACTTTGGGTGACAGCGGAAGCAGTCCACTGACCAGTAAATCCCTTCCTCTTGTAACCAAGCTCACGCAAACCACCCCACCAACTCCCTCAGTGTCAATTTCCTCCTTCCCCAGGAATGCCAATAGTCCTGCAGGCCATGTCACTGGCAATTCTGACGAGTCCTCTCCTGCCTGGGATTCCTCCGATGCATCCTTGCGTGTAACGCCTACTGCTGCTGGCGCTGCTGTTGTTGCCGCTGGGAGTCGATGGTCATCCCAGAGGGGAAGTCGTAAGCACACTTGTACTACTTCCAGTAAGCAATTGACTGTTCAACAGTCCTTTGCGAGGAAGATGAAATATCACAGCAGTCATCCTACTGCAAAGCGGATAACTGAGGCCTTGACAACTATGTTGGTGTTAGACGTGCGTCCGGTATCCGCCGTTAGTTCACAGGGAACTAGACAATTTATTGAGGCAGTGTGCCCCCGTTACCAAATACCATCTAGGTTCCACTTCTCTAGGCAGGCGATACCGAGAATGTACACGGACGTCAGAAAAAGACTCGCCAGTGTCCTAAAAAATGCAGTTGTACCCAATGTCCACTTAACCACAGACATGTGGACAAGTGGAGCAGGGCAGGGTCAGGACTATATGACTGTGACAGCCCACTGGGTAGATGTATGGACTCCCGCCGCAAGAACAGCAGCGGCGGCACCAGTAGCAGCATCTCGCAAACGCCAACTCTTTCCTAGGCAGGCTACGCTTTGTATCACCGCTTTCCAGAATACGCACACAGCTGAAAACCTCTTACGGCAACTGAGGAAGATCATCGCGGAATGGCTTACCCCAATTGGACTCTCCTGTGGATTTGTGGCATCGGACAACGCCAGCAATATTGTGTGTGCATTAAATATGGGCAAATTCCAGCACGTCCCATGTTTTGCACATACCTTGAATTTGGTGGTGCAGAATTTTTAAAAAAACGACAGGGGCGTGCAAGAGATGCTGTCGGTGGCCAGAAGAATTGCGGGACACTTTCGGCGTACAGGCACCACGTACAGAAGACTGGAGCACCACCAAAAACTACTGAACCTGCCCTGCCATCATCTGAAGCAAGAAGTGGTAACGAGGTGGAATTCAACCCTCTATATGCTTCAGAGGTTGGAGGAGCAGCAAAAGGCCATTCAAGCCTATACAATTGAGCACGATATAGGAGGTGGAATGCACCTGTCTCAAGTGCAGTGGAGAATGATTTCAACGTTGTGCAAGGTTCTGATGCCCTTTGAACTTGCCACACGTGAAGTCAGTTCAGACACTGCCAGCCTGAGTCAGGTCATTCCCCTCATCAGGCTTTTGCAGAAGAAGCTGGAGGCATTGAAGAAGGAGCTAAAAGGGAGCGATTCCGCTAGGCATGTGGGACTTGTGGATGCAGCCCTTAATTCGCTTAACAAGGATTCACGGGTGGTCAATCTGTTGAAATCAGAGCACTACATTTTGGCCACCGTGCTCGATCCTAGATTTAAAGCCTACCTTGGATCTCTCTTTCCGGCAGACACAAGTCTGCTGGGGTTGAAAGACCTGCTGGTGACAAAATTGTCAAGTCAAGCTGAACGCGACCTGTCAACATCTCCTCCTTCACATTCTCCCGCAACTGGGGGTGCGAGGAAAAGGCTCAGAATTCCGAGCCCACCCGCTGGCGGTGATGCAGGGCAGTCTGGAGCGACTGCTGATGCTTACATCTGGTCCGGACTGAAGGACCTGACAACGATTACGGACATGTCGTCTACTGTCACTGCATATGATTCTCTCAACATTGATAGAATGGTGGAGGATTATATGAGTGACCGCATCCAAGTAGGCACGTCACACAGTCCGTACTTATACTGGCAGGAAAAAGAGGCAATTTGGAGGCCCTTGCACAAACTGGCTTTATTCTACGTAAGTTGCCCTCCCACAAGTGTGTACTCCGAAAGAGTGTTTAGTGCCGCCGCTCACCTTGTCAGCAATCGGCGTACGAGGTTACATCCAGAAAATGTGGAGAAGATGATGTTCATTAAAATGAATTATAATCAATTCCTCCGCGGAGACATTGACCAGCAGCAATTGCCTCCACAAAGTACACAGGGAGCTGAGATGGTGGATTCCAGTGGGGACGAATTGATAATCTGTGAGGAGGGGGATGTACACGGTGATATATCGGAGGGTGAAGATGAGGTGGACATCTTGCCTCTGTAGAGCCAGTTTGTGCAAGGAGAGATTAATTGCTTCTTTTTTTGGGGGGGGTCCAAACCAACCCGTCATATCAGTCACAGTCGTGTGGCAGACCCTGTCACTGAAATGATGGGTTGGTTAAAGTGTGCATGTCCTGTTTTGTTTATACAACATAAGGGTGGGTGGGAGGGCCCAAGGACAATTCCATCTTGCACCTCTTTTTTCTTTTCTTTTTCTTTGCATCATGTGCTGATTGGGGAGGGTTTTTTGGAAGGGACATCCTGCGTGACACTGCAGTGCCACTCCTAGATGGGCCCGGTGTTTGTGTCGGCCACTAGGGTCGCTAATCTTACTCACACAGTCAGCTACCTCATTGCGCCTCTTTTTTTCTTTGCGTCATGTGCTGTTTGGGGAGGGTTTTTTGGAAGGGACATCCTGCGTGACACTGCAGTGCCACTCCTAGATGGGCCCGGTGTTTGTGTCGGCCACTAGGGTCGCTAATCTTACTCACACAGCTACCTCATTGCGCCTCTTTTTTTCTTTGCGTCATGTGCTGTTTGGGGAGGGTTTTTTGGAAGGGTCATCCTGCGTGACACTGCAGTGCCACTCCTAGATGGGCCCGGTGTTTGTGTCGGCCACTAGGGTCGCTAATCTTACTCACACAGCTACCTCATTGCGCCTCTTTTTTTCTTTGCGTCATGTGCTGTTTGGGGAGGGTTTTTTGGAAGGGACATCCTGCGTGACACTGCAGTGCCACTCCTAGATGGGCCCGGTGTTTGTGTCGGCCACTAGGGTCGCTTATCTTACTCACACAGCGACCTCGGTGCAAATTTTAGGACTAAAAATAATATTGTGAGGTGTGAGGTATTCAGAATAGACTGAAAATGAGTGTAAATTATGGTTTTTGAGGTTAATAATACTTTGGGATCAAAATGACCCCCAAATTCTATGATTTAAGCTGTTTTTTAGTGTTTTTTGAAAAAAACACCCGAATCCAAAACACACCCGAATCCGACAAAAAAAATTCGGTGAGGTTTTCCCAAAACGCGTTCGAACCCAAAACACGGCCGCGGAACCGAACCCAAAACCAAAACACAAAACCCGAAAAATTTCAGGCGCTCATCTCTAGTATACACCAGTTTATTTGCATCTCAAAATTAAATCCAACATTGTCGTAATCCCTGAAAATGGAGAAGGGGGTACAAATTCTGAGGCTTTGGCCCCTAGTTTTTCAGTTTGTCCAGTAATGTGGTAATTATATATTTGCTTGGTTGAAGTCCTTTCTGTTCCACGCAAATATAGGAGTGGAGGTGAAAGTCTGTGTGTTGTTCCTGATTGCTTGTGCCTCTCTAATTTTTAATCACCTTCTTGACACTGGCCCTCATTCCGAGTTGATCGCTCGCTAGCTGCTTTTAGCAGCAGTGCAAACGCTAAGCCTCCACCCTCTGGGAGTGTATCTTAGCTTAGCAGAAGTGCGAACAAAAGGATCGCAGCGCTGCTACAAAAAAATTGTGCAGTTTCAGAGTAGCTGCAGACCTACTCCTACCTTGCGATCACTTCAAACTGTTTGGTTCCTGTTTTGACATCATAAACACGCCCTGCGTTCGGCCAGCCACTCCCCCGTTTCGCCAGCCACTCCTGCAATTTAATCTGGCACGCCTGCGTTTTTTCACACCCACCCCAAAAACGGTCAGTTACCACCCAGAAACACCCACTTACTGTCAATCACTCACCGATCAGCAGTGCGACGAAAAGCGTCGCTAGACCTTGTGTAAAGCTACATCGGATTTTGTGAAAGTATGTCGCGCGTGCGCAGTGCGCACCATACGCATACGCAGAATTGCCAATTTTTAGCCTGATCGCTGCACTGCGAACAACGGCAGCTATCGATCAACTCAGAATGACCCCCACTGTCCTCTTCCTCTTGCCTGTTCTCATAATGAGAAAAGCCATCAAATATGGATGTGGTATGTTTGTAACTACTGTAGTTATGATTCGGAGAACTTGGTGAGCTTTTTCCATGGGGACCACCTGTCACTGAAATAACGGGCACTCCGCTAGAAATGGGACCTTGACAAAGACCCCAGAAGGGGTAGAAACTAGTGATGAGCGAGGTTCGGTTTTACTCGGTTTTACTCGGTTTTACTCGGTTCTCAAAACGGCATCTTATTGGCTATCCAAAACACGTGACATCCGTGAGCCAATAAGATGCCGTTTTGAGAACCGAGTAAAACCGAGTAAAACCGAGTAAAACCGAATCCGCTCATCACTAGAAACGCATTGGACCTGAACTGTATTGCCGTAAGAGCCAGTGTGGAGCAGAAACCGGACGGCAGTGAAGTCAGCTACATGTGGGGGTGATTCCAGATAGCACCACATCAGACGCTTACAGAACTGTTTTTATACAGTTCAACTACCTCTGGTAATTGTCATCTATACTGATTCCATATGGATATACATCATTTATTCTATGCTCATACAGAAGATATTTATTTAGTGTGAATTATTAAGTGTGTTTTATTGTCATTAAATTCATGTTAATTGTACTTCACTATTATCTACTCATTTCCTATTCTTTGAGCCGAATTTCTGATCGCGCCAAGGAATGAGAACTACAACCAGTCTATAGACACTAGCGTATTCAAGGTTCTGTTTTACATATTTTGTTTTGCCATATAAATCCAGTCTAGTGATACTGCCATATATTTGCAGTGGTACTGCCATATAAATCCAGTGGTACTGCCGTATAAATCCAGTCCAGTGACACTGCTGTATAAGTTTAGTGGTACTGCCATATAAGTCCAGTGGTACTGCTGTATAAATCCAGTCCAGTGATACTGCTGTATACGTTCAGTGGTACTGCTGTATAAGTCCAGTGGTACTCCTGTTTAAATCCAGTCCAGCGATATTGCTGTATAAGGCCAGTGGTACTGCCTTATAATTCAAGTGATTCTGCCTTATAAGTCTATTCTACTGCCATATAAGTTCAGTGGTGCTGCCGTATAAATCCAGTACAGTGGTACTGCCATATAAGTCCAGTGGTACTGCCGTATAATTCCAGTGATACTGCTGTATAAGTCCAGTTGTACTGCCGTATAAATTCAGTGGTACTGCCATATAAATCCAGTCCAGTGGTAATGGTGTATAAGTCCAGTGGTACTGCAATATAAGTCCAGTGGTACTGCCATATAATTCCAGTGATACTGCCGTATAAGTCCAGGGTACTGCCGTATAAGTCCAGTCCAGTGGTGCAGCCATATAAGTTCAGTGGAACTGCCGTATAAGTCCAGTGGTGCTTTCCTGTGCTGTATATTATTTACTCCAAATAAAGGGGTTATTAATATTTAATCCAAATAATGTTTACAGGGTTTGCCCTGTGTGGTTTAGGGGTACGCTCTTCTTTGCCGCATATTGTTATATAACTCCATCCAAATAAAAGGGTTATTATTATTCTAAATTTTTTTACAGGCTTTGCCGTGTGTGTGTGGTTTAGGGGTACACTCTCCTGTGCCACCAATAATGTGCATGTATTACATCTGGGCAAATTCCAGCACGTCCCATGTTTTACACGTACAATTAATTTGGTGGTGCAGAATTTTTTGAGAAATGACAGTGGTGTGTAGGAAATACTGTCAATGGGCCAAAAAATGATGGGCCACTTTTGACATGCAGCCACTGCGTACCTCTCCTAGATGTGCCAGGTGTTTGTGCCGCACACTTGTGTCACTTAGCTTAGTCATACAGCCACCTCATTGCACCTCTTTTAGTTGTTTGCATGATGTGCTGTTTGGGGACTAGTTTTTTGAAGTGCCATCCTGTCTGCCACTGCAGTGCCACTCCTAGATGGGCCAGGTGTTTATGCCGCACACTTGTGTCGCTTAGCTTAGCCATCCAGCGACCTTGGTGCACCTCTTTTTTTCTTTGCATTATGTGCTGTTTGTGGCCTAGTTTTTTAAAAGTGCCATTCTGTCTGCCACTGCAGTGCCACTCCTAGATGGGCCAGGTGTTTGTGCCACACACTTGTGTCGCATAGCCTAGCCATCCAGCGACCTTGGTGCACCTCTTTTTTTTTTCTTTGCATTATGTGCTGTTTGTGGCCTAGTTTTTTAAAAGTGCCATCCTGTCTGCCACTGCAGTGCCACTCCTAGATGGGCCAGGTGTTTGTTCCACATAGTTTAGTCATCCAGCGAACTCTGTGAAACTTTTAGGCCTAAAAACAATATTTTGAGGAGTGACGTGTTCAGAATAAACTGGAAATGAGTGGAAATGAATGTTTTTGAGGGTAATAATACTGTAAGATTAAAATTACCCCCAAATTCTGAATTTAGCTATTTTTATGTTTTTTCAAAAATTATCCAGATACAAAACCAAAACCCAAAAGGGTGGCTTAGGCAAAAACTATCCAGATCCAAAACACAAGCGGGGATCCAGATCCAAAACCAAAACACAAAACACAAAAAATGCCCGCCGCACATCTCTAGATTAACGCCATATTGCATTTCATATCTCTCTCTCTCAATCCTGTAACATATCCTCCCAAGAATTATTATTGACAAAGACCGGTGAGTGTATATATATATATATATATATATATATATATATATACATACACATATATACACATTGATGGCCGGTGACTAGGGGTACTTTCTAGCAACTCATTTTAAGACTAGCTGTCAATCAGCCAGTGGGGTAATTACCAGTGGGCAGGGCTTGAGGTGGGGCAATTGCCAGTAGGCGGGGATTTACCTCAGATGACAGGGGTCACGTGACTCAGGACATGGGATATAAAAGAGCTGTCAGTTAAAGCCGACAGGCATTCTGGAAATCCCTCCTTCAGTGCTCACCCCCTGTGTCTGGCTGGCCGGAGCTGTGAACATCAGAGATGTAAACAGGCCACCAGGCACAGGGAGGTGAAGCCATAGAGTAAGCTGGGAGGTCCCCATCGCAGAGCAGGGAAGCATGGCAGGAGCCAAAGCTACTAGTGTACAGTCCCCTGTGCTCAGTGGCGGATCTATTCAGTAGCCCAGCTCCATAAATGAAGGAAGTTTAATATGGGCTGTAATGTAGAGACAGTTCAGACATTCCTGTACAGCAGTAACTGGTTGTAGTGATAACAGGAGACCATTTACATACATGGACAGTTATAACAGTATACTAATGTTACAGACTTCCCACTGAAAAGCTACTAAATAATGTAACACTTGGAGACTGGATATGAGTGTAGCCACAATCCTCTAAGTCATATCTATATCATTAGTATTGCTGGCATTACACCTGAACTGCAGCACCTAGTCATATCTATATCATTAGTATTGCTGGCATTACACCTGAACTGCAGCACCTAGTCATATCTATATCATTAGTATTGCTGGCATTACAACTGAACTGCAGCACCTAGTCATATCTATATCATTAGTATTGCTGGCATTACACCTGAACTGCAGCACCTAGTCATATCTATATCATTAGTATTGCTGGCATTACACCTGAACTGCAGCACCTAGTCATATCTATATCATTAGTATTGCTGGCATTACACCTGAACTGCAGCACCTAGTCATATCTATATCATTAGTATTGCTGGCATTACACCTGAACTGCAGCACCTAGTCATATCTATATCATTAGTATTGCTGGCATTACACCTGAACTGCAGCACCTAGTCATATCTATATCATTAGTATTGCTGGCATTACACCTGAACTGCAGCACCTAGTCATATCTATATCATTAGTATTGCTGGCATTACACCTGAACTGCAGCACCTAGTCATATCTATATCATTAGTATTGCTGGCATTACACCTGAACTGTAGCACCTAGTCATATCTATATCATTAGTATTGCTGGTATTACACCTGAACTGCAGCACCTAGTCATATCTATATCATTAGTATTGCTGCATTACACCTGAACTGCAGCACCTAGTCATATCTATATCATTAGTATTGCTGGCATTACACCTGAACTGCAGCACCTAGTCATATCTATATCATTAGTATTGCTGGCATTACAACTGAACTGCAGCACCTAGTCATATCTATATCATTAGTATTGCTGGCATTACAACTGGACTGCAGCACCTAGTCATATCTATATCATTAGTATTGCTGGCATTACAACTGAACTGCAGCACCTAGTCATATCTATATCATTAGTATTGCTGGCATTACACCTGAACTGCAGCACCTAGTCATATCTATATCATTAGTATTGCTGGCATTACACCTGAACTGCAGCACCTGGTCATATCTATATCATTAGTATTGCTGCATTACAACTGAACTGCAGCACCTAGTCATATCTATATCATTAGTATTGCTGGCATTACACCTGAACTGCAGCACCTAGTCATATCTATATCATTAGTATTGCTGGCATTACACCTGAACTGCAGCACCTAGTCATATCTATATCATTAGTATTGCTGCATTACACCTGAACTGCAGCACCTAGTCATATCTATATCATTAGTATTGCTGCATTACAACTGAACTGCGGCACCTAGTCATATCTATATCATTAGTATTGCTGCATTACAACTGAACTGCAGCACCTAGTCATATCTATATCATTAGTATTGCTGGCATTACACCTGAACTGCAGCACCTAGTCATATCTATATCATTAGTATTGCTGACATTACACCTGAACTGCAGCACCTAGTCATATCTATATCATTAGTATTGCTGACATTACACCTGAACTGCGGCACCTAGCCATATCTATATCATTAGTATTGCTGCATTACACCTGAACTGCAGCACCTAGTCATATCTATATCATTAGTATTGCTGGCATTACAACTGAACTGCAGCACCTAGTCATATCTATATCATTAGTATTGCTGCATTACAACTGAACTGCGGCACCTAGTCATATCTATATCATTAGTATTGCTGCATTACAACTGAACTGCGGCACCTAGTCATATCTATATCATTAGTATTACTGCATTACAACTGAACTGCGGCACCTAGTCATATCTATATCATTAGTATTGCTGGCATTACAACTGAACTGCGGCACCTAGTCATATCTATATCATTAGTATTGCTGGCATTACACCTGAACTGCAGCACCTAGTCATATCTATATCATTAGTATTGCTGGCATTACAACTGAACTGCAGCACCTAGTCATATCTATATCATTAGTATTGCTGGCATTACACCTGAACTGCAGCACCTAGTCATATCTATATCATTAGTATTGCTGGCATTACACCTGAACTGCAGCACCTAGTCATATCTATATCATTAGTATTGCTGGCATTACAACTGAACTGCAGCACCTAGTCATATCTATATCATTAGTATTGCTGGCATTACACCTGAACTGCAGCACCTAGTCATATCTATATCATTAGTATTGCTGGCATTACAACTGAACTGCAGCACCTAGTCATATCTATATCATTAGTATTGCTTGCATTACAACTGAACTGCAGCACCTAGTCATATCTATATCATTAGTATTGCTGGCATTACACCTGAACTGCAGCACCTAGTCATATCTATATCATTAGTATTGCTGGCATTACACCTGAACTGCGGCACCTAGTCATATCTATATCATTAGTATTGCTGGCATTACAACTGAACTGCGGCACCTAGTCATATCTATGGCCCTCATTCCGAGTTGATCGCTCGCAAGGCGAATGTAGCAGAGTTACACACGCTAAGCCGCCGCCTACTGGGAGTGAATCTTAGCTTCTTAAATGTGCGACCGATGTATGCGCAATATTGCGATTACAAACGAGTTAGCAGTTTTTGAGTAGCTTCAGACTTACTCTGCCTGTGCGATCAGTTCAGTGCTTTTCGGTCCTGGCTGACGTCATAAACACACCCAGCGTTCGCCCAGGCACACCCACCGTTTCCCCGGCCACTCCTGCGTTTTCTCCGGAAACGGTAGCGTTTCCAGCCACACGCCCCTAAAACGCCGTGCATCCGCCCAGTAACACCCATTTCCTGTCAATCACAATGCGAACGTCGGAGCGATGAAAAAGCCGTGAGTAAACTTACTTTCTTCATAGTAAAGTTACTTGGCGCAGTCGCAGTGCGAACATTGCGCATGCGCACTAAGAGAATTCTCACTGCGATGCGATGAAAATCTCCGAGCGAACAACTCGGAATGAGGGCCTATATCATTAGTATTGCTGGCATTACACCTGAACTGCAGCACCTAGTCATATCTATATCATTAGTATTGCTGGCATTACACCTGAACTGCAGCACCTAGTCATATCTATATCATTAGTATTGCTGGCATTACACCTGAACTGCAGCACCTAGTCATATCTATATCATTAGTATTGCTGGCATTACACCTGAACTGCAGCACCTAGTCATATCTATATCATTAGTATTGCTGACATTACACCTGAACTGCAGCACCTAGTCATATCTATATCATTAGTATTGCTGGCATTACACCTGAACTGCAGCACCTAGTCATATCTATATCATTAGTATTGCTGGCATTACACCTGAACTGCAGCACCTAGTCATATCTATATCATTAGTATTGCTGGCATTACACCTGAACTGCAGCACCTAGTCATATCTATATCATTAGTATTGCTGGCATTACACCTGAACTGTAGCACCTAGTCATATCTATATCATTAGTATTGCTGGTATTACACCTAAACTGCAGCACCTAGTCATATCTATATCATTAGTATTGCTGGCATTACACCTGAACTGCAGCACCTAGTCATATCTATATCATTAGTATTGCTGGCATTACACCTGAACTGCAGCACCTAGTCATATCTATATCATTAGTATTGCTGGCATTACAACTGAACTGCAGCACCTAGTCATATCTATATCATTAGTATTGCTGGCATTACAACTGGACTGCAGCACCTAGTCATATCTATATCATTAGTATTGCTGGCATTACAACTGAACTGCAGCACCTAGTCATATCTATATCATTAGTATTGCTGGCATTACACCTGAACTGCAGCACCTAGTCATATCTATATCATTAGTATTGCTGGCATTACACCTGAACTGCAGCACCTAGTCATATCTATATCATTAGTATTGCTGGCATTACACCTGAACTGCAGCACCTAGTCATATCTATATCATTAGTATTGCTGCATTACAACTGAACTGCGGCACCTAGTCATATCTATATCATTAGTATTGCTGCATTACAACTGAACTGCAGCACCTAGTCATATCTATATCATTAGTACTGCTGGCATTACACCTGAACTGCAGCACCTAGTCATATCTATATCATTAGTATTGCTGACATTACACCTGAACTGCAGCACCTAGTCATATCTATATCATTAGTATTGCTGACATTACACCTGAACTGCGGCACCTAGCCATATCTATATCATTAGTATTGCTTCATTACACCTGAACTGCAGCACCTAGTCATATCTATATCATTAGTATTGCTGGCATTACAACTGAACTGCAGCACCTAGTCATATCTATATCATTAGTATTGCTGCATTACAACTGAACTGCGGCACTTAGTCATATCTATATCATTAGTATTGCTGCATTACAACTGAACTGCGGCACCTAGTCATATCTATATCATTAGTATTACTGCATTACAACTGAACTGCGGCACCTAGTCATATCTATATCATTAGTATTGCTGGCATTACAACTGAACTGCGGCACCTAGTCATATCTATATCATTAGTATTGCTGGCATTACACCTGAACTGCAGCACCTAGTCATATCTATATCATTAGTATTGCTGGCATTACAACTGAACTGCAGCACCTAGTCATATCTATATCATTAGTATTGCTGGCATTACACCTGAACTGCAGCACCTAGTCATATCTATATCATTAGTATTGCTGGCATTACACCTGAACTGCAGCACCTAGTCATATCTATATCATTAGTATTGCTGGCATTACAACTGAACTGCAGCACCTAGTCATATCTATATCATTAGTATTGCTGGCATTACACCTGAACTGCAGCACCTAGTCATATCTATATCATTAGTATTGCTGGCATTACAACTGAACTGCAGCAACTAGTCATATCTATATCATTAGTATTGCTTGCATTACAACTGAACTGCAGCACCTAGTCATATCTATATCATTAGTATTGCTGGCATTACACCTGAACTGCAGCACCTAGTCATATCTATATCATTAGTATTGCTGGCATTACACCTGAACTGCGGCACCTAGTCATATCTATATCATTAGTATTGCTGGCATTACAACTGAACTGCGTTACCTAGTCATATCTATATCATTAGTATTGCTGGCATTACACCTGAACTGCAGCACCTAGTCATATCTATATCATTAGTATTGCTGGCATTACACCTGAACTGCAGCACCTAGTCATATCTATATCATTAGTATTGCTGGCATTACACCTGAACTGCAGCACCTAGTCATATCTATATCATTAGTATTGCTGGCATTACACCTGAACTGCAGCACCTAGTCATATCTATATCATTAGTATTGCTGACATTACACCTGAACTGCAGCACCTAGTCATATCTATATCATTAGTATTGCTGGCATTACACCTGAACTGCAGCACCTAGTCATATCTATATCATTAGTATTGCTGGCATTACACCTGAACTGCAGCACCTAGTCATATCTATATCATTAGTATTGCTGGCATTACACCTAAACTGCAGCACCTAGTCATATCTATTTCATTAGTATTGCTGGCATTACACCTGAACTGCAGCACCTAGTCATATCTATATCATTAGTATTGCTGACATTACACCTGAACTGCGGCACCTAGTCATATCTATATCATTAGTATTGCTGGCATTACACCTGAACTGCAGCACCTAGTCATATCTATATCATTAGTATTGCTGCATTACACCTGAACTGCAGCACCTAGTCATATCTATATCATTAGTATTGCTGCATTACACCTGAACTGCAGCACCTAGTCATATCTATATCATTAGTATTGCTGCATTACACCTGAACTGCAGCACCTAGTCATATCTATATCATTAGTATTGCTGGCATTACACCTGAACTGCAGCACCTAGTCATATCTATATCATTAGTATTGCTGGCATTACACCTGAACTGCAGCACCTAGTCATATCTATATCATTTGTATTGCTGGCATTACACCTGAACTGCAGCACCTAGTCATATCTATATCATTAGTATTGCTGGCATTACACCTGAACTGCAGCACCTAGTCATATCTATATCATTAGTATTGCTGGCATTACACCTGAACTGCAGCACCTAGTCATATCTATATCATTAGTATTGCTGGCATTACACCTGAACAGCAGCACCTAGTCATATCTATATCATTAGTATTGCTGGCATTACACCTTAACTGCAGCACCTAGTCATATCTATATCATTAGTATTGCTGGCATTACACCTGAACTGCAGCACCTAGTCATATCTATATCATTAGTATTGCTGGCATTACACCTGAACTGCAGCACCTAGTCATATCTATATCATTAGTATTGCTGGCATTATAACTGGACTGCAGCACCTAGTCATATCTATATCATTAGTATTGCTGCATTACAACTGAACTGCAGCACCTAGTCATATCTATATCATTAGTATTGCTGACATTACACCTGAACTGCAGCACCTAGTCATATCTATATCATTAGTATTGCTGACATTACAACTGGACTGCAGCACCTAGTCATATCTATATCATTAGTATTGCTGACATTACACCTGAACTGCAGCACCTGGTCATATCTATATCATTAGTATTGCTGCATTACAACTGAACTGCGGCACCTAGTCATATCTATATTATTAGTATTGCTGCATTACAACTGAACTGCAGCACCTAGACATATCTATATCATTAGTATTGCTGGCATTACACCTGAACTGCAGCACCTAGTCATATCTATATATCATTAGTATTGCTGCATTACAACTGAACTGCGGCACCTAGTCATATCTATATCATTAGTATTGCTGCATTACAACTGAACTGCGGCACCTAGTCATATCTATATCATTAGTATTACTGCATTACAACTGAACTGCGGCACCTAGTCATATCTATATCATTAGTATTGCTGGCATTACAACTGAACTGCGGCACCTAGTCATATCTATATCATTAGTATTGCTGGCATTACACCTGAACTGCAGCACCTAGTCATATCTATATCATTAGTATTGCTGGCATTACAACTGAACTGCAGCACCTAGTCATATCTATATCATTAGTATTGCTGGCATTACACCTGAACTGCAGCACCTAGTCATATCTATATCATTAGTATTGCTGGCATTACACCTGAACTGCAGCACCTAGTCATATCTATATCATTAGTATTGCTGGCATTACAACTGAACTGCAGCACCTAGTCATATCTATATCATTAGTATTGCTGACATTACACCTGAACTGCAGCACCTAGTCATATCTATATCATTAGTATTGCTGGCATTACACCAGAACTGCAGCACCTAGTCATATCTATATCATTAGTATTGCTGGCATTACACCTGAACTGCAGCACCTAGTCATATCTATATCATTAGTATTGCTGACATTACACCTGAACTGCAGCACCTAGTCATATCTATATCATTAGTATTGCTGGCATTACACCTGAACTGCAGCACCTAGTCATATCTATATCATTAGTATTGCTGGCATTACACCTGAACTGCAGCACCTAGTCATATCTATATCATTAGTATTGCTTGCATTACAACTGAACTGCAGCACCTAGTCATATCTATATCATTAGTATTGCTGGCATTACACCTGAACTGCAGCACCTAGTCATATCTATATCATTAGTATTGCTGGCATTACACCTGAACTGCAGCACCTAGTCATATCTATATCATTAGTATTGCTGGCATTACACCTGAACTGCGGCACCTAGTCATATCTATATCATTAGTATTGCTGGCATTACACCTGAACTGCAGCACCTAGTCATATCTATATCATTAGTATTGCTGGCATTACACCTGAACTGCAGCACCTAGTCATATCTATATCATTAATATTGCTGGCATTACACCTGAACTGCAGCACCTAGTCATATCTATATCATTAGTATTGCTGGCATTACACCAGAACTGCAGCACCTAGTCATATCTATATCATTAGTATTGCTGACATTACACCTGAACTGCGGCACCTAGTCATATCTATATCATTAGTATTGCTGGCATTACACCTGAACTGCAGCACCTAGTCATATCTATATCATTAGTATTGCTGACATTACACCTGAACTGCAGCACCTAGTCATATCTATATCATTAGTATTGCTGGCATTACACCTGAACTGCAGCACCTAGTCATATCTATATCATTAGTATTGCTGCATTACACCTGAACTGCAGCACCTAGTCATATCTATTTCATTAGTATTGCTGCATTACACCTGAACTGCAGCACCTAGTCATATCTATATCATTAGTATTGCTGGCATTACACCTGAACTGCAGCACCTAGTCATATCTATATCATTAGTATTGCTGGCATTACACCTGAACTGCAGCACCTAGTCATATCTATATCATTAGTATTGCTGGCATTACACCTGAACTGCAGCACCTAGTCATATCTATATCATTAGTATTGCTGGCATTACACCTGAACTGCAGCACCTAGTCATATCTATATCATTAGTATTGCTGGCATTACACCTGAACTGCAGCACCTAGTCATATCTATATCATTAGTATTGCTGGCATTACACCTGAACTGCAGCACCTAGTCATATCTATATCATTAGTATTGCTGGCATTACAACTGAACTGCAGCACCTAGTCATATCTATATCATTAGTATTGCTGGCATTACACCTGAACTGCAGCACCTAGTCATATCTATATCATTAGTATTGCTGGCATTATAACTGGACTGCAGCACCTAGTCATATCTATATCATTAGTATTGCTGCATTACAACTGAACTGCAGCACCTAGTCATATCTATATCATTAGTATTGCTGACATTACACCTGAACTGCAGCACCTAGTCATATCTATATCATTAGTATTGCTGACATTACAACTGGACTGCAGCACCTAGTCATATCTATATCATTAGTATTGCTGCATTACAACTGAACTGCAGCACCTAGTCATATCTATATCATTAGTATTGCTGGCATTACAACTGGACTGCAGCACCTAGTCATATCTATTAGTGATGAGCGCCTGAAACTTTTCGGGTTTTGTGTTTTGGTTTTAGGTTCGGTTCCGCGGCCGTGTTTTGGGTTCGACCGCGTTTTGGCAAAACCTCACCGAATTTTTTTTGTCGGATTCGGGTGTGTTTTGGATTCGGGTATTTTTTTCAAAAAACACTAAAAAACAGCTTAAATCATAGAATTTGGGGGTCATTTTGATCCCAAAGTATTATTAACCTCAAAAAACATAATTTACACTCATTTTCAGCCTATTCTGAACACATCACACCTCACAATATTATTTTTAGTCCTAAAATTTGCACCGAGGTTGCTGTGTGAGTAAGATAAGCGACCCTAGTGGCCGACACAAACACCGTGCCCATCTAGGAGTGGCACTGCAGTGTCACGCAGGATGTCCCTTCCAAAAAACCCTCCCCAAACAGCACATGACGCAAAGAAAAAAAGAGGCGCAATGAGGTAGCTGTGTGAGTAAGATTAGCGACCCTAGTGGCCGACACAAACACCGGGCCCATCTAGGAGTGGCACTGCAGTGTCACGCAGGATGTCCCTTCCAAAAAACCCTCCCCAAACAGCTCATGACGCAAAGAAAAAAAGAGGCGCAATGAGGTAGCTGACTGTGTGAGAAAGATAAGCGACCTCACAATATTATTTTTAGTCCTAAAATTTGCACCGAGGTCGCTGTGTGAGTAAGATAAGCGACCCTAGTGGCCGACACAAACACCGTGCCCATCTAGGAGTGGCACTGCAGTGTCACGCAGGATGTCCCTTCCAAAAAACCCTCCCCAAACAGCACATGACGCAAAGAAAAAAAGAGGCGCAATGAGGTAGCTGTGTGAGTAAGATTAGCGACCCTAGTGGCCGACACAAACACCGGGAACATCTAGGAGTGGCACTGCAGTGTCACGCAGGATGTCCCTTCCAAAAAACCCTCCCCAAACAGCACATGACGCAAAGAAAAAAAGAGGCGCAATGAGGTAGCTGACTGTGTGAGAAAGATAAGCGACCCTAGTGGCCGACACAAACACCGGGCCCATCTAGGAGTGGCACTGCAGTGTCACGCAGGATGGCCCTTCCAAAAAACCCTCCCCAAACAGCACATGACGCAAAGAAAAAAAGAGGCGCAATGAGGTAGCTGACTGTGTGAGAAAGATAAGCGACCCTAGTGGCCGACACAAACACCGGGCCCATCTAGGAGTGGCACTGCAGTGTCACGCAGGATGTCCCTTCCAAAAAACCCTCCCCAAACAGCACATGACGCAAAGAAAAAAAGAGGCGCAATGAGGTAGCTGACTGTGTGAGAAAGATAAGCGACCCTAGTGGCCGACACAAACACCGGGCCCATCTAGGAGTGGCACTGCAGTGTCACGCAGGATGGCCCTTCCAAAAAACCCTCCCCAAACAGCACATGACGCAAAGAAAAAAAGAGGCGCAATGAGGTAGCTGACTGTGTGAGAAAGATAAGCGACCCTAGTGGCCGACACAAACACCGGGCCCATCTAGGAGTGGCACTGCAGTGTCACGCAGGATGTCCCTTCCAAAAAACCCTCCCCAAACAGCACATGACGCAAAGAAAAAAAGAGGCGCAATGAGGTAGCTGACTGTGTGAGAAAGATAAGCGACCCTAGTGGCCGACACAAACACCGGGCCCATCTAGGAGTGGCACTGCAGTGTCACGCAGGATGGCCCTTCCAAAAAACCCTCCCCAAACAGCACATGACGCAAAGAAAAAAAGAGGCGCAATGAGGTAGCTGACTGTGTGAGAAAGATAAGCGACCCTAGTGGCCGACACAAACACCGGGCCCATCTAGGAGTGGCACTGCAGTGTCACGCAGGATGGCCCTTCCAAAAAACCCTCCCCAAACAGCACATGACGCAAAGAAAAAGAAAAGAAAAAAGAGGTGCAAGATGGAATTGTCCTTGGGCCCTCCCACCCACCCTTATGTTGTATAAACAGGACATGCACACTTTAACCAACCCATCATTTCAGTGACACGGTCTGCCACACGACTGTGACTGAAATGACGGGTTGGTTTGGACCCCCACCAAAAAAGAAGCAATTAATCTCTCCTTGCACAAACTGGCTCTACAGAGGCAAGATGTCCACTTCATCATCATCCTCCGATATATCACCGTGTACATCCCCCTCCTCACAGATTATCAATTCGTCCCCACTGGAATCCACCATGTCAGCTCCCTGTGTACTTTGTGGAGGCAATTGCTGCTGGTCAATGTCTCCGCGGAGGAATTGATTATAATTCATTTTAATGAACATCATCTTCTCCACATTTTCTGGATGTAACCTCGTACGCCGATTGCTGACAAGGTGAGCGGCGGCACTAAACACTCTTTCGGAGTACACACTTGTGGGAGGGCAACTTAGGTAGAATAAAGCCAGTTTGTGCAAGGGCCTCCAAATTGCCTCTTTTTCCTGCCAGTATAAGTACGGACTGTGTGACGTGCCTACTTGGATGCGGTCACTCATATAATCCTCCACCATTCTATCAATGGTGAGAGAATCATATGCAGTGACAGTAGACGACATGTCCGTAATGGTTGTCAGGTCCTTCAGTCCGGACCAGATGTCAGCATCAGCAGTCGCTCCAGACTGCCCTGCATCACCGCCAGCGGGTGGGCTCGGAATTCTGAGCCTTTTCCTCGCACCCCCAGTTGCGGGAGAATGTGAAGGAGGAGATGTTGACAGGTCGCGTTCCGCTTGACTTGACAATTTTCTCACCAGCAGGTCTTTGAAACCCAGCAGACTTGTGTGCGCCGGAAAGAGAGATCCAAGGTAGGTTTTAAATCTAGGATCGAGCACGGTGGCCAAAATGTAGTGCTCTGATTTCAACAGATTGACCACCCGTGAATCCTTGTTAAGCGAATTAAGGGCTCCATCCACAAGTCCCACATGCCTAGCGGAATCGCTCTGTCTTAGCTCCTCCTTCAATGTCTCCAGCTTCTTCTGCAAAAGCCTGATGAGGGGAATGACCTGACTCAGGCTGGCAGTGTCTGAACTGACTTCACGTGTGGCAAGTTCAAAAGGTTGCAGAACCTTGCACAACGTTGAAATCATTCTCCACTGCGCTTGAGACAGGTGCATTCCACCTCCTATATCGTGGTCAGTTGTATAGGCTTGAATGGCCTTTTGCTGCTCCTCCAACCTCTGAAGCATATAGAGGGTTGAATTCCACCTCGTTACCACCTCCTGCTTCAGATGATGGCAGGGCAGGTTCAGGCGTTTTTGGTGGTGCTCCAGTCTTCTGTACGTGCTGCCTGTACGCCGAAAGTGTCCCGCAATTTTTCTGGCCACCGCCAGCATCTCTTGCACGCCCCTGTCGTTTTTTAAAAAATTCTGCACCACCAAATTCAAGGTATGTGCAAAACATGGGACGTGCTGGAATTTGCCCAGATGTAATGCACGCACAATATTGCTGGCGTTGTCCGATGCCACAAATCCACAGGAGAGTCCAATTGGGGTAAGCCATTCCGCGATGATCTTCCTCAGTTGCCGTAAGAGGTTTTCAGCTGTGTGCGTATTCTGGAAACCGGTGATACAAAGCGTAGCCTGCCTAGGAACGAGTTGGCATTTGCGAGATGCTGCTACTGGTGCCGCCGCTGCTGTTCTTGCGGCGGGAGTCCATACATCTACCCAGTGGGCTGTCACAGTCATATAGTCCTGACCCTGCCCTGCTCCACTTGTCCACATGTCCGTGGTTAAGTGGACATTGGGTACAGCTGCATTTTTTAGGACACTGGTGACTCTTTTTCTGAGGTCTGTGTACATTTTCGGTATCGCAACCCTAGAGAAATGGAACCTAGATGGTATTTGGTACCGGGGACACAGTACCTCCAACAAGTCTCTAGTTGGCTCTGCAGTAATGATGGATACCGGAACCACGTTTCTCACCACCCAGGATGTCAAGGCCTCAGTTATCCGCTTTGCAGTAGGATGACTGCTGTGATATTTAATCTTCCTCGCAAATGACTGTTGGACAGTCAATTGCTTGGTGGAAGTAGTAAAAGTGGTCTTACGACTTCCCCTCTGGGATGACCATCGACTCCCAGCAGCAACAACAGCAGCGCCAGCAGCAGTAGGCGTTACGCGCAAGGATGCATCGGAGGAATCCCAGGCAGGAGAGTACTCGTCAGAATTGCCAGTGACATGGCCTGCAGGACTATTGGCATTCCTGGGGAAGGAGGAAATTGACACTGAGGGAGTTGGTGGGGTGGTTTGCGTGAGCTTGGTTACAAGAGGAAGGGATTTACTGGTCAGTGGAGTGCTTCCGCTGTCACCCAAAGTTTTTGAACTTGTCACTGACTTATTATGAATGCGCTGCAGGTGACGTATAAGGGAGGATGTTCCGAGGTGGTTAACGTCCTTACCCCTACTTATTACAGCTTGACAAAGGGAACACACGGCTTGACACCTGTTGTCCGCATTTCTGGTGAAATACCTCCACACCGAAGAGCTGATTTTTTTGGTATTTTCACCTGGCATGTCAACGGCCATATTCCTCCCACGGACAACAGGTGTCTCCCCGGGTGCCTGACTTAAACAAACCACCTCACCATCAGAATCCTCCTGGTCAATTTCCTCCCCAGCGCCAGCAACACCCATATCCTCCTCATCCTGGTGGACTTCAAC
The DNA here is from genome assembly GCF_028390025.1 of Pseudophryne corroboree. Taxonomy (NCBI): domain Eukaryota; kingdom Metazoa; phylum Chordata; class Amphibia; order Anura; family Myobatrachidae; genus Pseudophryne; species Pseudophryne corroboree. Next base: position 1,223,054,442 of record NC_086444.1, read on the forward strand.
ACTGACATCTTCAATCTCACTATCAGGAACTGGACTGCGGGTGCTCCTTCCAACACTTGCAGGGGGCGTGCAAATGGTGGAAGGCGCATGCTCTTCACGTCCAGTGTTGGGAAGGTCAGGCATCGCAACCGACACAATTGGACTCTCCTTGTGGATTTGGGATTTCGAAGAACGCACAGTTCTTTGCTGTGCTTTTGCCAGCTTGAGTCGTTTCATTTTTCTAGCGAGAGGCTGAGTGCTTCCATCCTCATGTGAAGCTGAACCACTAGCCATGAACATAGGCCAGGGCCTCAGCCGTTCCTTGCCACTCCGTGTGGTAAATGGCATATTGGCAAGTTTACGCTTCTCCTCCGACAATTTTATTTTAGGTTTTGGAGTCCTTTTTTTTCTGATATTTGGTGTTTTGGATTTGACATGCTCTGTACTATGACATTGGGCATCGGCCTTGGCAGACGACGTTGCTGGCATTTCATCGTCTCGGCCATGACTAGTGGCAGCAGCTTCAGCACGAGGTGGAAGTGGATCTTGATCTTTCCCTAATTTTGGAACCTCAACTTTTTTGTTCTCCATATTTTATAGGCAGAACTAAAAGGCACCTCAGGTAAACAATGGAGATGGATGGATTGGATACTAGTATACAATTATGGACGGACTGCCACGGTTAGGTGGTATAAAAAAACCACGGTTAGGTGGTATATAATACAATTATGGATGGACGGACTGCCTGCCGAGTGCCGACACAGAGGTAGCCACAGCCGTGAACTACCGCACTGTACACTGGTTGATAAAGAGATAGTAGTATACTCGTAACAACTAGTATGACGACGGTATAAAGAATGAAAAAAAAACCACGGTTAGGTGGTATATAATACAATTATGGTTGGACGGACTGCCTGCCGAGTGCCGACACAGAGGTAGCCACAGCCGTGAACTACCGCACTGTACACTGGTTGATAAAGAGATAGTAGTATACTCGTAACAACTAGTATGACGACGGTATAAAGAATGAAAAAAAAAACACGGTTAGGTGGTATATAATACAATTATGGTTGGACGGACTGCCTGCCGAGTGCCGACACAGAGGTAGCCACAGCCGTGAACTACCGCACTGTACACTGGTTGATAAAGAGATAGTAGTATACTCGTAACAACTAGTATGACGACGGTATAAAGAATGAAAAAAAAACCACGGTTAGGTGGTATATATTATAATACAATTATGGTTGGACGGACTGCCTGCCGAGTGCCGACACAGAGGTAGCCACAGCCGTGAACTACCGCACTGTACACTGGTTGATAAAGAGATAGTAGTATACTCGTAACAACTAGTATGACGACGGTATAAAGAATGAAAAAAAAAACCACGGTTAGGTGGTATATATTATAATACAATTATGGATGGACGGACTGCCTGCCGAGTGCCGACACAGAGGTAGCCACAGCCGTGAACTACCGCACTGTACACTGGTTGATAAAGAGATAGTAGTATACTCGTAACAACTAGTATGACGACGGTATAAAGAATGAAAAAAAAACCACGGTTAGGTGGTATATAATACAATTATGGTTGGACGGACTGCCTGCCGAGTGCCGACACAGAGGTAGCCACAGCCGTGAACTACCGCACTGTACACTGGTTGATAAAGAGATAGTAGTATACTCGTAACAACTAGTATGACGACGGTATAAAGAATGAAAAAAAAACCACGGTTAGGTGGTATATATTATAATACAATTATGGATGGACGGACTGCCTGCCGAGTGCCGACACAGAGGTAGCCACAGCCGTGAACTACCGCACTGTACACTGGTTGATAAAGAGATAGTAGTTAACTCGTAACAACTAGTATGACGACGGTATAAAGAATGAAAAAAAAACCACGGTTAGGTGGTATATATTATAATACAATTATGGATGGACGGACTGCCTGCCGAGTGCCGACACAGAGGTAGCCACAGCCGTGAACTACCGCACTGTACACTGGTTGATAAAGAGATAGTAGTATACTCGTAACAACTAGTATGACGACGGTATAAAGAATGAAAAAAAAAACCACGGTTAGGTGGTATATAATACAATTATGGTTGGACGGACTGCCTGCCGAGTGCCGACACAGAGGTAGCCACAGCCGTGAACTACCGCACTGTACACTGGTTGATAAAGAGATAGTAGTATACTCGTAACAACTAGTATGACGACGGTATAAAGAATGAAAAAAAAAACCACGGTTAGGTGGTATATAATACAATTATGGTTGGACGGACTGCCTGCCGAGTGCCGACACAGAGGTAGCCACAGCCGTGAACTACCGCACTGTACACTGGTTGATAAAGAGATAGTAGTATACTCGTAACAACTAGTATGACGACGGTATAAAGAACGAAAAAAAAACCACGGTTAGGTGGTATATATTATAATACAATTATGGATGGACGGACTGCCTGCCGAGTTCCGACACAGAGGTAGCCACAGCCGTGAACTACCGCACTGTACACTGGTTGATAAAGAGATAGTAGTATACTCGTAACAACTAGTATGACGACGGTATAAAGAACGAAAAAAAAACCACGGTTAGGTGGTATATATTATAATACAATTATGGATGGACGGACTGCCTGCCGAGTTCCGACACAGAGGTAGCCACAGCCGTGAACTACCGCACTGTACACTGGTTGATAAAGAGATAGTAGTATACTCGTAACAACTAGTATGACGACGGTATAAAGAATGAAAAAAAAACCACGGTTAGGTGGTATATAATACAATTATGGTTGGACGGACTGCCTGCCGAGTGCCGACACAGAGGTAGCCACAGCCGTGAACTACCGCACTGTACACTGGTTGATAAAGAGATAGTAGTATACTCGAAACAACTAGTATGACGACGGTATAAAGAATGAAAAAAAAACCACGGTTAGGTGGTATATATTATAATACAATTATGGATGGACGGACTGCCTGCCGAGTGCCGACACAGAGGTAGCCACAGCCGTGAACTACCGCACTGTACACTGGTTGATAAAGAGATAGTAGTATACTCGTAACAACTAGTATGACGACGGTATAAAGAATGAAAAAAAAACCACGGTTAGGTGGTATATAATACAATTATGGTTGGACGGACTGCCTGCCGAGTGCCGACACAGAGGTAGCCACAGCCGTGAACTACCGCACTGTACACTGGTTGATAAAGAGATAGTAGTATACTCGTAACAACTAGTATGACGACGGTATAAAGAACGAAAAAAAAACCACGGTTAGGTGGTATATATTATAATACAATTATGGATGGACGGACTGCCTGCCGAGTTCCGACACAGAGGTAGCCACAGCCGTGAACTACCGCACTGTACACTGGTTGATAAAGAGATAGTAGTATACTCGTAACAACTAGTATGACGACGGTATAAAGAACGAAAAAAAAACCACGGTTAGGTGGTATATATTATAATACAATTATGGATGGACGGACTGCCTGCCGAGTTCCGACACAGAGGTAGCCACAGCCGTGAACTACCGCACTGTACACTGGTTGATAAAGAGATAGTAGTATACTCGTAACAACTAGTATGACTATGACGACGGTATAAAGAAAGAAAAAAAAAACCACGGTTAGGTGGTATATAATACAATTATGGATGGACGGACTGCCTGCCGAGTGCCGACACAGAGGTAGCCACAGCCGTGAACTACCGCACTGTACTGTGTCTGCTGCTAATATAGACTGGTTGATAAAGAGATAGTATACAATACTACTAATATACTGGTGGTCAGGCACTGGTCACCACTAGTCACACTGGCAGTGGCACTCCTGCAGCAAAAGTGTGCACTGTTTAATTTTAATATAATATTATTTATCATGTACTCCTGGCTCCTGCTATAACAACCTGCAGTGCTCCCCAGTCTCCCCCACAATTATAAGCTTTATATACAATACATTGATGTGCAGCACACTGGGCTGAGCAGTGCACACAGACTGAGTCACTGTGTGACTGTGTATCGTTTTTTTCAGGCAGAGAACGGATATATTAAATAAAACAAACAACTGCACTGTCTCTGGTGGTCACTGGTCACTGTGGTCGTCAGTCACTAAACTCTGTCTGCACTCTCTTCTAATCTACAGTATCACAGCAATCTCTCTCTCTCTCTCTCTTCTAAATCTAATCTAAATGGAGAGGACGCCAGCCACGTCCTCTCCCTATCAATCTCAATGCACGTGTGAAAATGGCGGCGACGCGCGGCTCCTTATATAGAATCCGAGTCTCGCGAGAATTCGACAGCGTCATGATGACGTTCGGGCGCGCTCGGGTTAACCGAGCAAGGCGGGAAGATCCGAGTCGCTCGGACCCGTGAAAAAAAAAGTGAAGTTCGTGCGGGTTCGGATTCAAAGAAACCGAACCCGCTCATCTCTAATATCTATATCATTAGTATTGCTGGCATTACACCTGAACTGCAGCACCTAGTCATATCTATATCATTAGTATTGCTGGCATTACAACTGGACTGCAGCACCTAGTCATATCTATATCATTAGTATTGCTGGCATTACAACTGAACTGCAGCACCTAGTCATATCTATATCATTAGTATTGCTGGCATTACACCTGAACTGCAGCACCTAGTCATATCTATATCATTAGTATTGCTGGCATTACACCTGAACTGCAGCACCTGGTCATATCTATATCATTAGTATTGCTGCATTACAACTGAACTGCAGCACCTAGTCATATCTATATCATTAGTATTGCTGCATTACAACTGAACTGCGGCACCTAGTCATATCTATATCATTAGTATTGCTGCATTACAACTGAACTGCAGCACCTAGTCATATCTATATCATTAGTATTGCTGGCATTACACCTGAACTGCAGCACCTAGTCATATCTATATCATTAGTATTGCTGGCATTACACCTGAACTGCAGCACCTAGTCATATCTATATCATTAGTATTGCTGCATTACAACTGAACTGTGGCACCTAGTCATATCTATATCATTAGTATTGCTGCATTACAACTGAACTGCGGCACCTAGTCATATCTATATCATTAGTATTACTGCATTACAACTGAACTGCGGCACCTAGTCATATCTATATCATTAGTATTGCTGGCATTACAACTGAACTGCGGCACCTAGTCATATCTTTATCATTAGTATTGCTGGCATTACACCTGAACTGCAGCACCTAGTCATATCTATATCATTAGTATTGCTGGCATTACACCTGAACTGCAGCACCTAGTCATATCTATATCATTAGTATTGCTGGCATTACAACTGAACTGCAGCACCTAGTCATATCTATATCATTAGTATTGCTGGCATTACACCTGAACTGCAGCACCTAGTCATATCTATATCATTAGTATTGCTGGCATTACACCTGAACTGCAGCACCTAGTCATATCTATATCATTAGTATTGCTTGCATTACAACTGAACTGCAGCACCTAGTCATATCTATATCATTAGTATTGCTGGCATTACACCTGAACTGCAGCACCTAGTCATATCTATATCATTAGTATTGCTGGCATTACACCTGAACTGCAGCACCTAGTCATATCTATATCATTAGTATTGCTGGCATTACAACTGAACTGCGGCACCTAGTCATATCTATATCATTAGTATTGCTGGCATTACAACTGAACTGCGGCACCTAGTCATATCTATATCATTAGTATTGCTGGCATTACACCTGAACTGCAGCACCTAGTCATATCTATATCATTAGTATTGCTGGCATTACACCTGAACTGCAGCACCTAGTCATATCTATATCATTAGTATTGCTGGCATTACACCTGAACTGCAGCACCTAGTCATATCTATATCATTAGTATTGCTGCATTACACCTGAACTGCAGCACCTAGTCATATCTATATCATTAGTATTGCTGCATTACACCTGAACTGCAGCACCTAGTCATATCTATATCATTAGTATTGCTGAATTACACCTGAACTGCAACACCTAGTCATATCTATATCATTAGTATTGCTGGCATTACACCTGAACTGCAGCACCTAGTCATATCTATATCATTAGTATTGCTGCATTACACCTGAACTGCAGCACCTAGTCATATCTATATCACTAGTATTGCTGGCATTACACCTGAACTGCAGCACCTAGTCATATCTATATCATTAGTATTGCTGGCATTACACCTGAACTGCAGCACCGAGTCATATCTATATCATTAGTATTGCTGACATTACACCTGAACTGCAGCACCTGGTCATATCTATATCATTAGTACTGCTGGCATTACACCTGAACTGCAGCACCTAGTCATATCTATATCATTAGTATTGCTGGCATTACACCTGAATGCAGCACCTAGTCATATCTATATCATTAGTATTGCTGGCATTACAACTGAACTGCAGCACCTAGTCATATCTATATCATTAGTATTGCTGGCATTACACCTGAACTGCAGCACCTAGTCATATCTTTATCATTAGTATTGCTGGCATTACAACTGAACTGCGGCACCTAGTCATATCTATATCATTAGTATTGCTGGTATTACACCTAACCTGCAGCACCTAGTCATATCTATATCATTAGTATTGCTGCATTACACCTGAACTGCAGCACCTAGTCATATCTATATCATTAGTATTGCTGGCATTACACCTGAACTGCAGCACCTAGTCATATCTATATCATTAGTGTTGCTGGTATTACACCTGAACTGCAGCACCTAGTCATATCTATATCATTAGTATTGCTGGCATTACAACTGGACTGCAGCACCTAGTCATATCTATATCATTAGTATTGCTGGCATTACAACTGAACTGCGGCACCTAGTCATATCTATATCATTAGTATTGCTGGCATTACACCTGAACTGCAGCACCTAGTCATATCTATATCATTAGTATTGCTGACATTACAACTGAACTGCAGCACCTAGTCATATCTATATCATTAGTATTGCTGCATTACAACTGGACTGTAGCACCTAGTCATATCTATATCATTAGTATTGCTGCATTACAACTGGACTGTAGCACCTAGTCATATCTATATCATTAGTATTGCTGGCATTACACCTGAACTGCAGCACCTAGTCATATCTATATCATTAGTATTGCTGACATTACAACTGAACTGCAGCACCTAGTCATATCTATATCATTAGTATTGCTGCATTACAACTGAACTGCAGCACCTAGTCATATCTATATCATTAGTATTGCTGCATTACAACTGGACTGTAGCACCTAGGCATATCTATATCATTAGTATTGCTGGCATTACAACTGAACTGCGGCACCTAGTCATATCTATATCATTAGTATTGCTGGCATTACACCTGAACTGCAGCACCTAGTCATATCTATATCATTAGTATTGCTGACATTACAACTGAACTGCAGCACCTAGTCATATCTATATCATTAGTATTGCTGGCATTACACCTGAACTGCAGCACCTAGTCATATCTATATCATTATTATTGCTGGCATTACACCTGAACTGCAGCACCTAGTCATATCTATATCATTAGTATTGCTGACATTACAACTGGACTGTAGCACCTAGTCATATCTATATCATTAGTATTGCTGCATTACAACTGGACTGTAGCACCTAGTCATATCTATATCATTAGTATTGCTGGCATTACACCTGAACTGCAGCACCTAGTCATATCTATATCATTAGTATTGCTGACATTACAACTGAACTGCAGCACCTAGTCATATCTATATCATTAGTATTGCTGCATTACAACTGAACTGCAGCACCTAGTCATATCTATATCATTAGTATTGCTGCATTACAACTGGACTGTAGCACCTAGGCATATCTATATCATTAGTATTGCTGGCATTACAACTGAACTGCGGCACCTAGTCATATCTATATCATTAGTATTGCTGGCATTACACCTGAACTGCAGCACCTAGTCATATCTATATCATTAGTATTGCTGACATTACAACTGAACTGCAGCACCTAGTCATATCTATATCATTAGTATTGCTGCATTACAACTGGACTGTAGCACCTAGTCATATCTATATCATTAGTATTGCTGCATTACAACTGGACTGTAGCACCTAGTCATATCTATATCATTAGTATTGCTGGCATTACACCTGAACTGCAGCACCTAGTCATATCTATATCATTAGTATTGCTGACATTACAACTGAACTGCAGCACCTAGTCATATCTATATCATTAGTATTGCTGCATTACAACTGAACTGCAGCACCTAGTCATATCTATATCATTAGTATTGCTGCATTACAACTGGACTGTAGCACCTAGGCATATCTATATCATTAGTATTGCTGGCATTACAACTGAACTGCAGCACCTAGTCATATCTATATCATTAGTATTGCTGGCATTACACCTGAACTGCAGCACCTAGTCATATCTATATCATTAGTATTGCTGACATTACACCTGAACTGCAGCACCTAGTCATATCTATATCATTAGTATTGCTGGCATTACACCTGAACTGCAGCACCTAGTCATATCTATATCATTAGTATTGCTGGTATTACAACTGAACTGCAGCACCTAGTCATATCTATATCATTAGTATTGCTGCATTACACCTGAACTGCAGCACCTAGTCATATCTATATCATAAGTATTGCTGGCATTACACCTGAACTGCAGCACCTAGTCATATCTATATCATTAGTATTGCTGGCATTACACCTGAACTGCAGCACCTAGTCATATCTATATCATTAGTATTGCTGACATTACACCTGAACTGCAGCACCTAGTCATATCTATATCATTAGTATTGCTGGCTTTACAACTGAACTGCAGCACCTAGTCATATCTATATCATTAGTATTGCTGGCATTACACCTGAACTGCAGCACCTAGTCATATCTATATCATTAGTATTGCTGGCATTACACCTGAACTGCAGCACCTAGTCATATCTATATCATTAGTATTGCTGGCATTACACCTGAACTGCAGCACCTAGTCATATCTATATCATTAGTATTGCTGGCATTACACCTGAACTGCAGCACCTAGTCATATCTATATCATTAGTATTGCTGGCATTACACCTGAACTGCAGCACCTAGTCATATCTATATCATTAGTATTGCTGGCATTACACCTGAACTGCAGCACCTAGTCATATCTATATCATTAGTATTGCTGACATTACACCTGAACTGCAGCACCTAGTCATATCTATATCATTAGTATTGCTGCATTACAACTGAACTGCAGCACCTAGTCATATCTATATCATTAGTATTGCTGGCATTACACCTGAACTGCAGCACCTAGTCATATCTATATCATTAGTATTGCTGGCATTACACCTGAACTGCAGCACCTAGTCATTTCTATATTATTAGTATTGCTGGCATTACACCTGAACTGCAGCACCTAGTCATATCTATATCATTAGTATTGCTGCATTACAACTGAACTGTAGCACCTAGTCATATCTATATCATTAGTATTGCTGGTATTACAACTGGACTGCAGCACCTAGTCATATCTATATCATTAGTATTGCTGGCATTACAACTGAACTGCAGCACCTAGTCATATCTATATCATTAGTATTGCTTGCATTTCAGATTGTATTATTTACTATAATGATGTAAATTTGCATACAATTTAAATATTTGTGCCAGTTGTCGCTAATGTGTGTTTAGACAAACTTAATATATATATTTATGTAAATTACATTCAGTATACATACTCTCTCTCTCTCAGAGAATACAAGTGAATGTTTAGTCAACAGGTATGTATACTTAAGAAAAGGATATATACACAAAATCCGGCGCTATTTGTTGTAATAAGCACGCCTGCTGCTATGTCCAAAAGGCTAGGTTCACAGCCTGAACAACGACATACAAAAAATACAAGGACAGCGCTGGCACAGTCACATTAAAATAATACTTTTAATAACCTATATAAAATATTCAGGTACACAGTATTTCTAACTAGATATAATTAAAATATATGGTTCCTATAATTCATACCATATTTCATACCATATTACTATCTTATATTACCAGCCAGAGAATATTGCACAATCCCAACTATATATAATAGCGTGCAGCTATACACTTAACCTGAGCAGTCTCGTAAGGCCCTATTATCACAATTGTAACATTTGCCTTGCAGTCCTTAAGAATAGTAGCTGATATTTGTAACTTAGTGCCAGTATAGCTTTTTAACGAGCCTCCTTCAAATAGCTTTTCTTTGCATATACACTTTGTAATACAGTCTCTTCACGGAGTTTCTCCGTATATTTTTAACTGGTGTTAGATGTTATTACCAGCTTTATACTTATTCAAAGTCCCCGCTCTTCAGAGCCATAAGATGGATCATTTCTGTATTAATTGACAGCTTTACATGTACTTGAATACCTCTCCCGGCTATCGCTTCAAAAAATAGCCTTATCCGGAGTCCACCGTATAATGGATGGCAGGTGAGATGTCGAATCCTTTACATGTGGGTGGCTGTCTCTGGCCGGCCGGCACTTACTTGGTATGTCAACTCCTCCTTGCAGTAATTATGACAAACGCGTTTCTCCGCTTAGAGTCCCATCAGCGGCTTCATCAGTGTCTATATTTATACTGCAGATAGTCGGGGCTTTTTTATATTTAGCGCCGCTCAATTTGCGCATGCGTATACATTAATGCGGTTCATGACTCGTTTTGACCATATTCCCGCACTCTCATTTACGGGATTCTATGCGTTCCATATAAGCATAGCTCGTCTTATTTTCTTATTCAGGCTTCAATCTCCCACTATACCATAATATTCTCTGGCCTCAACAACCATTATTTATGAGTCATATCGATCCATACACAGATATATATGCATAAACAAATATCTTATAAGGATATGTAACTTTAAAGTACAATAATAAGCTGCTGCACACGTACTACTACCTTAAACCATAATAAAAATAAAAATAATTATACATACATAAAAGCCACATTAATATAAAATATATATATATATACAAAATTTTTTTTTTTATATACACATATATATAATACTCATAATTATAATGATGATAACAATAAAAAATAAATAAAATATAAAAATGATAATAATGAGAGACACCACTTCATCACGAAAAGTTATATGGGTTCATTTTATCCATACCCACATCCATATATATAGGTCAGATCAGAGGAATACACCATTACCAACTATTGGCCATATAATACCTTATCCCTAATGACTACGTATTAAGTTATAAAAGACATGGTAATATTCTATCTGCATCATTATATACCATTAAGCTCTACAGTATCATTCAGCCCACCAGGCGTCAGGGTATCCATCCTAAATATCCAGTATGCTTCCCGTCTACACAGCACACTGTATCTATCACCTCCTCGTTTTGTAGTTTTAATTTGTTCTACAGCCAACATATTGATATTATTAAAATTTGTACCCTGACAATTTACCACATGACTCGACAATGGATGCTTTGCTTTTCTTGAGACATTTCTTCTGTGCTCCATATATCTTATGTGTAGAGTACGTGTCGTGCGGCCAACATATTGTTTGCCGCATGGGCACGTAATCACGTAAATTACATATGTGGACATGCAATTTAAGAAATCTTTGATTTTGAACACCTCACTAGTTCTTGTGGATTGAAATTCACAACTCTTCCTTGGCATAAACTTACAGGATAAGCATTCCATTTTCCCACATTTATGAAACCCTACTGGTCTTTCTGGGATCCATGACACTGTTGGGGCTACGTCTATCTTTTTATTACAAAAATGACTAGGCACCAATTTTGATCTCAAATTATCTGCTTTTCGAAACATGATAGGTCCCCTTGGGTCCACTATATCATGAAATATTTCGTCTAACATCAGCAGTGAGGTATTTTTCTTTATTATATGTTTAATTTGATGAGCACAATTGTTAAACTGAGTGGAGAAACACATACTTCTTTCATATTTATTTTCTTCCCTTTTCTGTAATGCTTCCCTGGGTATTAACAATGTATGTCTATCTATCTGCTCTACCTCTTTATACGCTTTCTCTAATATATCTGGTGGGTAGCCTTGTTCATAAAATGATTCCATTAACATTCCTGCCTGTATTCTAAATGTCTCAATTGAGGTACAGTTCCGACGTATGCGGATCAGTTGGCCCCTGGGGATGTTGTCCTTCCAACAATTTTTATGTGCACTTTTATAGTGCAAATATCGATTTTGATCAACTGGTTTGACATATGTCTTGGTATTTAATAATCCATGCTCAATGGTCAGTTCTATATCAAGAAAAGTAATCTTGTTCAGACTATATTTTGACGTGAATTTGAGTCCAAATGTATTGTCGTTTAAATTCTCCATAAATGATAATAGTGAATCTAAACCACCACCCCATATAATAATTAAGTCATCTATAAACCGGCCATAGTATACCAGGTCCGCGCCGAATCCGCCTCCCCAAATGTGCCTGTCCTCAAACACACCCATATATAGATTGGCGAAACTCGGCGCGAACCTAGCACCCATGGCCGCACCCCATGTCTGTAAATAATACTGTGAATCAAAAGTAAAATAATTGTGAGACAACATAAATTTAATGGCAACTAACACAAAGGCACGCAGAGAGTCCGACATGTCATCCTGTTTTAGATAATGTTCAATTGCCTCTACGCCTTGGTCATGAGGAATATTTGAATATAATGATTCAACGTCACACATTAAAAAATAATAATTTTCCTTCCACTCAATTTTACTGATTAAATTCAAAAAGTGTTGTGTGTCCTTGATATGTGATTGCAGACTCTCTACGTGTCTTTGCAAGTAATGATCTACAAAACAAGATAAATTATTAGTGAGAGAACCCACCCCCGAAATAATAGGGCGCCCGGGTGGATGTGAAAGTGTTTTGTGAATTTTGGGCAAATAATAAAAAGTGGGTGTGACAGGGTGTGCACAAATAAGAAAATTAATTACCTCCTTGGAAATTGCTCCCTCCACATAGGCCACATCCAGAAGATCATTATATTCTTTTTGGAATAGGGCGGTGGGATTGTGAGTCAGTCTTCTATAGAAGGATGTGTCGTTCAACTGTCTATGAGATTCCCTGATATAATCCTCCGAGTCGAGGATCACAATCCCACCGCCCTAATCCGCAGGTTTTACTACTATGCTTTTATCCGCTTGTAACATTTTTAAGGCTTTTCGTTCCCCCGGGGTCAAGTTATCCGCATATTGTTTCTGTTCTGCATTTTTACACATAGTTTGAAAATTTGCAAGTGTAGCCTTATAGAAACTATCTACCTGTGATCCTCTATATTGTAAGGGATAGAACTCTGATTTTTTTCTTAAAACCACTGACTCTGATGTCATAAATTTGTATAGAGGTCTCTCTTTTAGTTGCATCACTCTCATCATCCTGCTGTAGTGATTCTAAAATGTCTATAATATTGTCATCCTCCCTATCTAGTATTATGGGGAGATCGCTTCTTCCTTGTTGTTTGAGTGTTTTTAATGCAAAATATCGTTTCCTGCTTAGCGTTCTCACATAGCGATTTAAATCAACGAACAAACGAAACAAATTAGGTTTAGCCACTGGGGCAAAATTTAAGCCTCTATCCAATAAACTGATTTCTTCTGTCGTTAATTTTCTTTTTGATAGATTATATATACCTTTACCCGATTTATTCCTTTTTATCTTACACATTGTGTTTTTATTTTGTTTCCCTCTCCCCCCTCTACATCCTCTGTATCTTTGTTTCTGCTTCTTTTGCGTATATTTCTCTGTGTCTGCCATGATGTTTGTTCCTTGTAATCTCGTCTCCCTAAAAAAACTTGATTATCACTCGCATAGTCACAGTCCTCTTCTGTTTCAGAGGGTCTAAGGTTATTCCTAAATCTATTTCTAGGGGTGTAGGGTCTTTCCTGTGGTGGGACCAGATCTCGCTCCAGAGATATCTGGATGGTAATTTAATACCGAGGGGTCTGAGGATTCTAAAAGAATCCACCTTTAAGGAGGATAAATCATTTACAGATGAGTGGAACATGAACCTGGACAATTGTTCTAGAAGTCTTATGAAAATGCTTATAAAACATAGAGAACAGAAAGTACAAGAAGTACAGAGGGAAATAGAAAAAGTTCAGATACAATTAAAAGCTTTCGATAAATCTGAAGATTTCAGGGAAAGGGATTTGAAAGTAAATAAAAAATTAGAAGATTTTGAGCAATCTATTATTTATAGAAAGGAAAACAAAATGGATAGGGATGTTACTGATTACCAGAAAGGCATGGCACGTAGCTATAATAGAAATCCCAAAAGAGAATATATAGTTGAACACCCTATATCACATTATAAGATAAATAGAGAAAGAATACCATCACAACAGAATAGATTTCAAGTAAAAGATCAGAGAAGAAGGGGACAAATCAAGAAAGATATGGTTTTGTACATAGGAATAAATATGAAGCTTTACAAACACCACAGGAAAGACCCTACACCCCTAGAAATAGATTTAGGAATAACCTTAGACCCTCTGAAACAGAAGAGGACTGTGACTATGCGAGTGATAATCAAGTTTTTTTAGGGAGACGAGATTACAAGGAACAAACATCATGGCAGACACAGAGAAATATACGCAAAAGAAGCAGAAACAAAGATACAGAGGATGTAGAGGGGGGAGATGGAAACAAAATAAAAACACAATGTGTAAGATAAAAAGGAATAAATCGGGTAAAGGTATATATAATCTATCAAAAAGAAAATTAACGACAGAGGAAATCAGTTTATTGGATAGAGGCTTAAATTTTGCCCCAGTGGCTAAACCTAATTTGTTTCGTTTGTTCGTTGATTTAAATCGCTATGTGAGAACGCTAAGCAGGAAACGATATTTTGCATTAAAAACACTCAAACAACAAGGAAGAAGCGATCTCCCCATAATACTAGATAGGGAGGATGACAATATTATAGACATTTTAGAATCACTACAGCAGGATGATGAGAGTGATGCAACTAAAAGAGAGACCTCTATACAAATTTATGACATCAGAGACAGTGGTTTTAAGAAAAAATCAGAGTTCTATCCCTTACAATATAGAGGATCACAGGTAGATAGTTTCTATAAGGCTACACTTGCAAATTTTCAAACTATGTGTAAAAATGCAGAACAGAAACAATATGCGGATAACTTGACCCCGGGGGAACGAAAAGCCTTAAAAATGTTACAAGCGGATAAAAGCATAGTAGTAAAACCTGCGGATAAGGGCGGTGGGATTGTGATCCTCGACTCGGAGGATTATATCAGGGAATCTCATAGACAGTTGAACGACACATCCTTCTATAGAAGACTGACTCACAATCCCACCGCCCTATTCCAAAAATAATATAATGATCTTCTGGATGTGGCCTATGTGGAGGGAGCAATTTCCAAGGAGGTAATTAATTTTCTTATTTGTGCACACCCTGTCACACCCACTTTTTATTATTTGCCCAAAATTCACAAAACACTTTCACATCCACCCGGGCGCCCTATTATTTCGGGGGTGGGTTCTCTCACTAATAATTTATCTTGTTTTGTAGATCATTACTTGCAAAGACACGTAGAGAGTCTGCAATCACATATCAAGGACACACAACACTTTTTGAATTTAATCAGTAAAATTGAGTGGAAGGAAAATTATTATTTTTTAATGTGTGACGTTGAATCATTATATTCAAATATTCCTCATGACCAAGGCGTAGAGGCAATTGAACATTATCTAAAACAGGATGACATGTCGGACTCTCTGCGTGCCTTTGTGTTAGTTGCCATTAAATTTATGTTGTCTCACAATTATTTTACTTTTGATTCACAGTATTATTTACAGACACGGGGTGCGGCCATGGGTGCTAGGTTCGCGCCGAGTTTCGCCAATCTATATATGGGTGTGTTTGAGGACAGGCACATTTGGGGAGGCGGATTCGGCGCGGACCTGGTATACTATGGCCGGTTTATAGATGACTTAATTATTATATGGGGTGGTGGTTTAGATTCACTATTATCATTTATGGAGAATTTAAACGACAATACATTTGGACTCAAATTCACGTCAAAATATAGTCTGTACAAGATTACTTTTCTTGATATAGAACTGACCATTGAGCATGGATTATTAAATACCAAGACATATGTCAAACCAGTTGATCAAAATCGATATTTGCACTATAAAAGTGCACATAAAAATTGTTGGAAGGACAACATCCCCAGGGGCCAACTGATCCGCATACGTCGGAACTGTACCTCAATTGAGACATTTAGAATACAGGCAGGAATGTTAATGGAATCATTTTATGAACAAGGCTACCCACCAGATATATTAGAGAAAGCGTATAAAGAGGTAGAGCAGATAGATAGACATACATTGTTAATACCCAGGGAAGCATTACAGAAAAGGGAAGAAAATAAATATGAAAGAAGTATGTGTTTCTCCACTCAGTTTAACAATTGTGCTCATCAAATTAAACATATAATAAAGAAAAATACCTCACTGCTGATGTTAGACGAAATACTTCATGATATAGTGGACCCAAGGGGACCTATCATGTTTCGAAAAGCAGATAATTTGAGATCAAAATTGGTGCCTAGTCATTTTTGTAATAAAAAGATAGACGTAGCCCCAACAGTGTCATGGATCCCAGAAAGACCAGTAGGGTTTCATAAATGTGGGAAAATGGAATGCTTATCCTGTAAGTTTATGCCAAGGAAGAGTTGTGAATTTCAATCCACAAGAACTAGTGAGGTGTTCAAAATCAAAGATTTCTTAAATTGCATGTCCACATATGTAATTTACGTGATTACGTGCCCATGCGGCAAACAATATGTTGGCCGCACGACACGTACTCTACACATAAGATATATGGAGCACAGAAGAAATGTCTCAAGAAAAGCAAAGCATCCATTGTCGAGTCATGTGGTAAATTGTCAGGGTACAAATTTTAATAATATCAATATGTTGGCTGTAGAACAAATTAAAACTACAAAACGAGGAGGTGATAGATACAGTGTGCTGTGTAGACGGGAAGCATACTGGATATTTAGGATGGATACCCTGACGCCTGGTGGGCTGAATGATACTGTAGAGCTTAATGGTATATAATGATGCAGATAGAATATTACCATGTCTTTTATAACTTAATACGTAGTCATTAGGGATAAGGTATTATATGGCCAATAGTTGGTAATGGTGTATTCCTCTGATCTGACCTATATATATGGATGTGGGTATGGATAAAATGAACCCATATAACTTTTCGTGATGAAGTGGTGTCTCTCATTTTTATTATTTTTATATTTTATTTATTTTTTATTATTATCATCATTATAATTATGAGTATTATATATATGTGTATATAAAAAAAAATTTTTTGTATATATATATATATATATTTTATATTAATGTGGCTTTTATGTATGTATAATTATTTTTATTTTTATTATGGTTTAAGGTAGTAGTACGTGTGCAGCAGCTTATTATTGTACTTTAAAGTTACATATCCTTATAAGATATTTGTTTATGCATATATATCTGTGTATGGATCGATATGACTCATAAATAATGGTTGTTGAGGCCAGAGAATATTATGGTATAGTGGGAGATTGAAGCCTGAATAAGAAAATAAGACGAGCTATGCTTATATGGAACGCATAGAATCCCGTAAATGAGAGTGCGGGAATATGGTCAAAACGAGTCATGAACCGCATTAATGTATACGCATGCGCAAATTGAGCGGCGCTAAATATAAAAAAGCCCCGACTATCTGCAGTATAAATATAGACACTGATGAAGCCGCTGATGGGACTCTAAGCGGAGAAACGCGTTTGTCATAATTACTGCAAGGAGGAGTTGACATACCAAGTAAGTGCCGGCCGGCCAGAGACAGCCACCCACATGTAAAGGATTCGACATCTCACCTGCCATCCATTATACGGTGGACTCCGGATAAGGCTATTTTTTGAAGCGATAGCCGGGAGAGGTATTCAAGTACATGTAAAGCTGTCAATTAATACAGAAATGATCCATCTTATGGCTCTGAAGAGCGGGGACTTTGAATAAGTATAAAGCTGGTAATAACATCTAACACCAGTTAAAAATATACGGAGAAACTCCGTGAAGAGACTGTATTACAAAGTGTATATGCAAAGAACCGCTATTTGAAGGAGGCTCGTTAAAAAGCTATACTGGCACTAAGTTACAAATATCAGCTACTATTCTTAAGGACTGCAAGGCAAATGTTACAATTGTGATAATAGGGCCTTACGAGACTGCTCAGGTTAAGTGTATAGCTGCACGCTATTATATATAGTTGGGATTGTGCAATATTCTCTGGCTGGTAATATAAGATAGTAATATGGTATGAAATATGGTATGAATTATAGGAACCATATATTTTAATTATATCTAGTTAGAAATACTGTGTACCTGAATATTTTATATAGGTTATTAAAAGTATTATTTTAATGTGACTGTTCCAGCGCTGTCCTTGTATTTTTTGTACGTCGTTGTTCAGGCTGTGAACCTAGCCTTTTGGACATAGCAGCAGGCGTGCTTATTACAACAAATAGCGCCGGATTTTGTGTATATATCCTTTTCTTAAGTATACATACCTGTTGACTAAACATTCACTTGTATTCTCTGAGAGAGAGAGAGAGAAAGAGACGGAGAGAGAGAGAGAGAGAGAGAGAGAGAGAGAAGTCAGGTACTGTATAATTGTATACTAACCTAATTTATTTTATACTTATAGCATATGTGAGGATGTTAAATATGATTATTACACACCTCCATGTAGGACACTATTAGATTCCATACCTAATCAGTATTACCCAAGCAAGCCCATTAGACTAGTTACAGCTTGGCTGGAGGCACTTACATATTAAGTACTACGGGGTGGTAAGTAAAGATGAGCGGGTTCGGTTCCTCGGAATCCGAACCCGCCTGAACTTCAGCTTTTTTCTCACGGGTCCGAGCGACTCGGATCCTCCCGCCTTGCTCGGTTAACCCGAGCGCGCCCGAACGTCATCATCCCGCTGTCGGATTCTCGCGAGGCTCGTATTCTATCGCGAGACTCGGATTCTATATAAGGAGCCGCGCATCGCCGCCATTTTCACACGTGCATTGAGATTGATAGGGAGAGGACGTGGCTGGCGTCCTCTCCGTTTATAGAGAAGAGACTAGAGTAGAGAGAGACACAAAAATTTAGTAATTTTGGGGAGCATTTTCAGGAGTACTACTACTTGCTGAAGTGTAGTGTGACTGTATATGTATATCTGACTTGTGGGGGAGACAGTGGGGAGCAGTTTGAGTCTGAGAGCAGGAGTACATATTTTAACATACAGTGCACACTTTTGCTGCCAGAGTGCCAGCCACACTGCCATTGTGACCACACTGACCACCAGTATTTTTTGTGATTGTCTGCTTAGGAGTACTACTTGCAAGTTGCTGATAGTGTGACCAGTGACCTGACCACCAGTTTAATTAATCACCACCAGTTTAATATATATATATAATTGTATATATATATAATTGTATACCACCTACCCGTGTTTTTTTTTTCTTTCTTCTTGATACATACTATAGTAGCTTACTGTAGCAGTCTGCGGTGCTGAGCTGACAGTGTCCAACAGGTCCGTCATCAGTCATTACATAATAAATATATATACCTGTCCGGCTGCAGTACTAGTGATATTATATATATACTAATAAAAAGTATATCAAATACATTAGCTAAAGGCACAACTTATTGGAAGCAGGGAATTTTACTTGTGGATCCTCATAGAAGTGAAGTATGAATCTATAAGTAGAGCTTAACCTTTATTTAGGTTGATTTAACTATTAGAGATCATCTTTAATTAAAGGAAGTGATGTATGCAGGCAAGTAATTTAAATAGCAGCTGCAGCAATCACTGCATTACTCTGTGACTTCCACATGCGGCTAAGGTATTCCCAGGGTGAGTGCACATATCATCTCTGTTTGTTTCATTTTTCTGAAGGCTTCAGTTAATAACTGTGAATGTAAATCTCTTGCTAGTTTATTGGAATTGATCATTTGTTTATTATTTTTGTTTGTTCAATTCAATTTTTGTTGATGGCTATAATTAATTACTATGTATATAGGCATTATACTTACCATCTGAATTGTGCTTCTTGCAAATGGTGAGAATGTCTCCATCTGTTGAAAGGATTGCTGTTGCTTTTTTGAGACTAATTTGAAGTTGTTGTGGTTAGAACTATACCTTTTGGAAATAGTGACAATGTTTCCATTTTTTCTAAAAAGATCCATTCTGTGAGACCTATTGAGGAGGCCACATCATTTATACCTTTTTGAGATTGTCAAACCAGCCATTTTATTCTGGGTATGTACACATATATGTATATTTGTAAGTGATTCTCAATGACTGACACACCTTTCATTAAAAAACAATATAAAACAATAAATTAATATTGATCTTTTTAGAATTTTCTTCTGTATGAAGGTCAATATTGGAATTAGAAGTAGTTCCGGTTCTTAAAGGTGGATACCATTTTTTAGGTATGTTTCACCAAATTACCTTAAATTATATCAATAGGTATATTTTTGTGAATAACATCATTTTTGTTTTTTATTAGGTAGTTTATTAAAATGCCGATATACGGTTGTCAGCACTCCTAAGAGGCTAGAATCAATAATTCCTATAGGTGGTCTGACAAAGATTTTACGCCAAAACTATCTTTAAGGTATGGTATTTCCTATGATCAGTTAATAGAACCAAATAGGCAGCTGACTACCCAAATTGGTCCATATTGGATTCTCCCCTTCTCTCTTTATTAGGCAGTCCATAAAACATCAGCACTTAATTGGCTATGCTTCCATTAGGAGTCCGAATATAAGAGCTCCACTTATTGAGTCCTGACATATTTCGAATAATCCTTTTTTGAGGTAGGTCTAGTTGACAACTATAATAATATTAATAATGTTTCATTAGTTCCATCAAATGAACACATGTAAGAATGTGTTGTTTATATCCATTTTAGGATAGGATTATTTACACAAATCCATCGAGAGCAAATTAGTCCTCTTTCTATACTCGGTAGGTACTGTTTTTATATTACGTATACATAATTCCCCCAATTTTTCAAAAACAGTTTCAAATAGAATTATTTTATTATCTCCAAACAAGTTGCCCCTGATAAAGTCGATAAGACGAAACGCGTTGGGTTTGTCAGTCAAAGGATCACAATCTAGTTTGTGAAGATACTCCCTGTCGAGCTCGCACCTTGCAAAAGGTGAGGGGTATCTAGGATCCATCTCGCAAACTTGTTGGCTGTGTATTCTTTTGGTTGTATTTTATTCATATAATTTTATATTGTTAACTGTGTAAAAACTTATATGTTCAATTACATGGTATCAAAATAACTTTTTACTAATTGGCCGATTGGCCTCTTGTTTGGGTGACTATTTTTGGTGAGGGGTGTTGGTTACAGGTACCCAGTTTTAAACATCCTCCAGTCTACATTCTGACGAAATTATCGCCTGAAGAAGTGTGTAAATACATTCCATCTTAGCGCACTTGGGAATTTGTATTTTATTTTATATATATATATATATATATATATATATATATATATTAATTTCATCTCATTATCATCCAGTCTATATTAGCAGCAGACACAGTACGGTAGTCCACGGCTGTGGCTACCTCTGTGTCGGCAGTCGCTCGTCCATCCATAATTGTATACCACCTACCCGTGGTTTTTTTTTTTTCTTTCTTCTTGATACATACTACTATAGTGTCAGGAATCGACTTACCAGGCTGACATCCGTCCGCCGCTGCGGACTCCGTCCTGGCTCCCTGCGGTCACCTGTCACCTATGCCCCTGCCATGGGACATCATCAAGGGCCTGGGAACACTCCTGAGACAGCGGGCATGTAGCGCGCCGCGTCCCTGCTAGGCCGCAGCGTGGGCGCCGCCATGACAGTCTGTAAACAGCCAGTATACTGCGGCCAATCCGGTGCTTGGCCGCACCCACTTTCCTTCACTCATCCAATCCCTGTGCACCATGGGGTACATAAGAGACTGCAGGATCAGTCTGCAGGCATCCTGGACTTTGTGTCATTCCTGCGACCCATGTGAAAGGATCTGTTCCTGTTCCTCCTGTGTTCCTGGTTCTCTGGTTAAGAACTTGTACTCCTGGTTACTCTGCACAGCTCCGTGGAACTTCAAGGCCCAGCAATACCTGCAACCTGCAACAAGGCTTCACACTCATCACCACCTTGTGTGCTTCAGCCTGCAGTTGAGACTGACTCCAGGTGTGTTTCATTCCTCCACCTGTGATACAGCTTGCTGCTGCCAGTGCCTCATCACCTGCACTGTGAAGTCAGACTCCTGCCTCTGCTCAGGTTTGCCATTCTACACCTTGCTGCCTAAGTTTCCTGTTTTAAAACCTGCACTGGTTTTCAAACCAGAACCATTTCACAAGCACTTGTTCTTCTGTTTATATATTACCGGTTATTATTTTCTCAAGTCATCTGTCATCCATTGCCATAGACTTTCAGTTATCATGCTGAGTGATTGACTTTATTCATCTGTTATTATTGTTTCTGCTACCATCCTGTTTAATATCATCTGCCAAATAAATACCATTGCGCTCATGCGCAGGAACGTTATCCAGCCTCCTCGTTTTCTCCCATCTACCTCCACTGACCCACTAGCGCCCCCTCCGGGGACACAGCCCAAACACAATCTGACAGTAAGTCCAGGATCGATGGACTCGGATGGTGGACGGAGTGTGGGGTCAGAGGCCTTGCAAAATCTGGTCTCCCGTCTGGATGGTCAAGAGGTTGCGCAGCAGCAGATGCTTCAATTCCTGCAAGGGAGGTCCTCCCGATTAGATACACTACAGCAATCCCTGCCTAGTGTACTCTCTCCTACTGTTCCTGTTACTCCAGCACCTGCCAGTGCTGTGAGTTCTTCTATGCCGGCTGCATCAGCTCCAGTGTCACGTCTGCATCTGCCCGTGCCGAGCAAGTTAGATGGCAGTCCTAAGTTATGTCGCGGGTTTCTCAATCAATGTGAAATACAGTTTGAGTTATTGCCACATAATTTCCCCACGCCAAGATCCAAGGTTGCCTACATCATCTCCTTACTCTCTGGATCTGCTCTGAGTTGGGTGTCTCCTCTGTGGGAACGTGCTGACCCTCTGATTAACAACTACACAGACTTCGTGTCAACCTTCAGACGGATCTTTGACGAGCCTGGTCGTGCGACATCAGCTTCGGCAGACCTGATCCAACTTCGTCAAGGTACCCGAAGCATGGGACAATATGTCATCCAGTTCCAGACGTTGGCTGCAGAGGTTCAGTGGAACAACCAAGCTCTGGTAGCAGCTTTCTGGCACGGACTCTCGGATCGGATCAAGGATGAATTGGCGACCCGTGACATTCCTGTTCAACTGTCTGATTTGACCTCCCTGTGCATTAAGTTGGACTCTCGCATCCGCGAACGCAATAATGAACGCGCTCGGAGTGAGCCACGCAGATCAAGGTTCATACCTTCTGTACAGTTCCAGTCTCCCTCTTCTGACGAGCCTATGCAGATAAATAGGTCCCGCCTAACTCCTGAAGAGCGGGCAAGAAGAATACGTGAGAGACTCTGCCTATACTGTGCTGCTGCGGGCCATCAGATTAACTCCTGCACGGTGCGTTCGGGAAACGCCAGATCCTGACTTGTAAGGGAGGAGTCAAGTTGGGATCTTTCAGTCAAGCTCCTTCTCAACAAGACCTCATCCTTCCAGTGATGCTAGAGACTCCAGTTGGGCTCCAGTCTGCGTCAGCATTAGTGGACTGCGGTGCTGCAGGAAACTTTATCACCCAAGCTGCGGTAAATAAATTTTGCCTATCTACCTGTGAACTTTCTTGTCCAGTTTACATTACTGCTGTGGATGGTAGTCGAATCTCCAAGGGGAACATTTCTCATCAAACTGTTCCAGTGGTTCTGGGAGTTGGATTTCTCCATTCTGAACTGATCAAGTTCCTGGTCATCCCTCAAGCCACCCAGGAGATTGTCTTGGGCATGCCCTGGCTCCAGCTACATAATCCACAGTTTGACTGGTCAACGTTGCAGCTTACCTCATGGGGTTCACATTGTCATCAATCCTGCTTAGCCCAAGTGTGTCCCTTTAAGTCTACCGAAGTAAAGACACAGTCAAGTCTCCCAGCAGCTTATCAAGACTTCTCAGACGTCTTCTGTGAAAAGGCTGCTGATATCCTGCCGCCCCATAGGGAATGGGATTGTCCCATCGATCTCCTTCCTGGCAAGAAGCCACCTAGGGGGCGCACCTACCCGTTGTCTGTTCCTGAAACTGAGGCGATGAGTAATTACATCAGAGAGAATCTTCAGAAGGGATTCATCCGTCCGTCATCATCTCCCGCTGGTGCAGGTTTCTTCTTTGTTAAAAAGAAGGATGGAGGACTGCGTCCATGCATTGACTATCGGGGTCTCAATGACATTACTATCAAGAATAGTTATCCATTACCACTCATTACCGAATTATTTGACAGAGTTAAAGGAGCCCGCATCTTCACCAAGTTAGATCTCCGCGGTGCCTATAATCTCGTCAGAATCCGGAGTGGTGACGAGTGGAAGACAGCTTTCAACACTCGAGATGGCCATTATGAATACCTGGTAATGCCATTTGGGTTGAGTAATGCTCCAGCAGTGTTCCAACACTTTGTGAACGAAATCTTTCGTGATGTCCTGTATAAGTACCTCGTTGTTTACTTAGATGATATCCTTATCTTCTCCCAAGACCTTCCATCTCATCGTCTACAAGTTTGTGAAGTTCTCCGACGTCTTCGTGAGAACCGGCTCTACGGGAAACTATCTAAATGCACCTTTGAAGTTCCCTCTATACCCTTCCTGGGTTATATAATTTCCGGATCGGATCTTCAGATGGACCCGACAAAATTGGAAGCTATTGCCAATTGGTCCATTCCAAACTCTCTCAAGTCTATCCAGCGATTCCTGGGTTTCGCCAACTACTATAGAAAATTTATTCGAGGATTCTCCACTCTCATCGCTCCTATTACCAACCTAACTCGGAAAGGGGCAGACCATTCCAACTGGTCAGAAGAAGCCTTGGCAGCCTTCCAGAAGATCAAGCTAGCCTTTATGTCTGCTCCAGTGCTGTCTCAGCCAGATGTCAACAGACCATTCGAGTTGGAGGTAGATGCCTCTACAGTTGGGGTTGGAGCTGTTCTCTCCCAGAAGGGATCCGATGGGAAAGTCCACCCTTGTGGATTTTATTCTCGAAAGTTTCTTCCTGCAGAAGCTAACTACTCCGTGGGAGATCAAGAACTACTGGCGATCAAGCTGGCTCTCGAGGAATGGAGATATCTCCTAGAAGGGGCCAAACATCCGTTTAATATCTACACGGATCATAAAAACCTGCTATATTTAAAGGCAGCTCAGTGCCTTAACCCTCACCAGTCCAGGTGGGCTATGTTTTTCTCACGTTTTAATTTCAAGCTTCATTTCCGCCCAGGTTCGCAGAATGTGAAAGCCGACGCGTTATCCCGATCCATGGAATCTGAAGAAGGAACATCTGACTCAGTGCCACATTCCATCCTGAGTCCCGTGGTTTTCGCTGCATCTCAAGTCTCCCCAGCTCCTCCTCCTGGTAAGACTTTTGTTTCCCCAGATCTCCGTCCCAAGTTGCTATCTTGGGCCCATCAATCCAAGTTTACTGGTCATCCTGGGGTCCTGAAGACCTACAAGTTCCTTTCTGCTACATATTGGTGGCCAAAGATGAAAATGGACATCCAGGATTTCGTGGCATCCTGTCCTAAATGTGTGCAGCACAAGACTCCTCGTCAGTCTCCAGCAGGTCAGTTACAACCACTGTCTATCCCTAGTCGTCCCTGGTCACACCTGTCCATGGATTTTATCACCGACCTTCCTCCTTCTCAAGGACATAATACCATTTGGGTTGTAGTGGACAGATTCACCAAGATGGCTCATTTTGTTCCTCTCCAGGGTCTCCCTTCTGCCCCAAAACTTGCCCAAATCTTCCTACGGGAGATTTTCCGCTTACATGGTTTACCCTCTGAAATAATATCTGACCGGGGGGTACAGTTTGTAGCGAGGTTTTGGAGGGCCCTCTGTTCTGCCATGCAGGTCAAACTGAAGTTTTCATCTTCATACCATCCTCAGACGAATGGGCAGACAGAGAGGGTCAATCAAGAACTTGAGACTTTTTTAAGATTATATGTTTCATCTTCCCAGGATGACTGGTTCGATCTGCTCCCATGGGCCGAGTTTGCCCACAACTTTCGATACCATACTGCCACTGAAACGACACCATTCTTTGCAGTATATGGGCAACATCCCCGTGTACCTGATTTCCAAGAACTCCCTCATATGGATGTTCCTGCTGCCACTACTGCTCTGACTCAGTTTTCATCTATTTGGAGAAAAATTCACGTTTCCCTCAAAAAGGCCTCCAGTCGGTACAAGGTCTTTGCCGACCGCAAGAGACGTGCGGTTCCCCATTTGAAACCTGGGGACAAGGTTTGGCTATCAACCCGTAACCTCCGTCTCAGGGTCCCATCCATGAAGTTTGCACCACGCTTCATTGGTCCTTACCCTGTCGAAAGAGTCATCAACCCAGTGGCCTATAAATTAAAGTTACCATCTTCCCTTCGTATACCTAACGCTTTTCATATTTCTCTCCTCAGACCTCTAGTCCTAAACCGCTTTCAGAATACTCTTCCAGTAGGTCCCAAGGTTCGAACTCAGCGGGGCGTGGAATTCGAGATCAACAAAATTCTGGACTCCCGTTGTCGGTATGGACGTCTCCAGTACCTGGTCGATTGGTCCGGTTATGGCCCAGAGGAGAGAAGTTGGGTGAATTCGTCCGATGTCCATGCTCCTAGGTTGGTCCGTGTCTTCCACAGCACTCATCCCTCCAAACCACGTGGGTGTTCGGTGTCCACCCCTAAAGGAGGGGGTACTGTCAGGAATCGACTTACCAGGCTGACATCCGTCCGCCGCTGCGGACTCCGTCCTGGCTCCCTGCGGTCACCTGTCACCTATGCCCCTGCCATGGGACATCATCAAGGGCCTGGGAACACTCCTGAGACAGCGGGCATGTAGCGCGCCGCGTCCCTGCTAGGCCGCAGCGTGGGCGCCACCATGACAGTCTGTAAACAGCCAGTATACTGCGGCCAATCCGGTGCTTGGCCGCACCCACTTTCCTTCACTCATCCAATCCCTGTGCACCATGGGGTACATAAGAGACTGCAGGATCAGTCTGCAGGCATCCTGGACTTTGTGTCATTCCTGCGACCCATGTGAAAGGATCTGTTCCTGTTCCTCCTGTGTTCCTGGTTCTCTGGTTAAGAACTTGTACTCCTGGTTACTCTGCACAGCTCCGTGGAACTTCAAGGCCCAGCAATACCTGCAACCTGCAACAAGGCTTCACACTCATCACCACCTTGTGTGCTTCAGCCTGCAGTTGAGACTGACTCCAGGTGTGTTTCATTCCTCCACCTGTGATACAGCTTGCTGCTGCCAGTGCCTCATCACCTGCACTGTGAAGTCAGACTCCTGCCTCTGCTCAGGTTTGCCATTCTACACCTTGCTGCCTAAGTTTCCTGTTTTAAAACCTGCACTGGTTTTCAAACCAGAACCATTTCACAAGCACTTGTTCTTCTGTTTATATATTACCGGTTATTATTTTCTCAAGTCATCTGTCATCCATTGCCATAGACTTTCAGTTATCATGCTGAGTGATTGACTTTATTCATCTGTTATTATTGTTTCTGCTACCATCCTGTTTAATATCATCTGCCAAATAAATACCATTGCGCTCATGCGCAGGAACGTTATCCAGCCTCCTCGTTTTCTCCCATCTACCTCCACTGACCCACTAGCGCCCCCTCCGGGGACACAGCCCAAACACAATCTGACATATAGTAGCTTACTGTAGCAGTCTGCGGTGCTGAGCTGACAGTGTCCAGCAGGTCCGTCATTACATAATAAATATATATACCTGTCCGGCTGCAGTACTAGTGATATTATATATATATATATTAATTTCATCTCATTATCATCCAGTCTATATTAGCAGCAGACACAGTACGGTAGTCCACGACTGTAGCTACCTCTGTGTCGGCAGTCGCTCGTCCATCCATAATTGTATACCACCTACCGGTGGTTTTTTTCTTTCTTTCTTCTTGATACATGCTACTATAGTAGCTTACTGTAGCAGTCTGCGGTGCTGAGCTGACAGTGTCCAGCAGGTCCGTCATCAGTCATTACATAATAAATATATATACCTGTCCGGCTGCAGTACTAGTGATATTATATATATATATATTAATTTCATCTCATTATCATCCAGTCTATATTAGCAGCAGACACAGTACGGTAATCCACGGCTGTAGCTACCTCTGTGTCGGCAGTCGCTCGTCCATCCATAATTGTATTCCACCTACCCGTGGTTTTTTTTTCTTTTTTTCTTCTTGATACATACTACTATAGTAGCTTACTGTAGCAGTCTGCGGTGCTGAGCTGACAGTGTCCAGCA
This sequence comes from Pseudophryne corroboree, assembly GCF_028390025.1. NCBI lineage: Eukaryota > Metazoa > Chordata > Amphibia > Anura > Myobatrachidae > Pseudophryne > Pseudophryne corroboree. The sequence goes on from NC_086444.1 coordinate 1,223,083,050, forward strand.
GGTCCGTCTTCAGTCATTACATAATAAATATATATACCTGTCCGGCTGCAGTACTAGTGATATTATATATATATATATATTAATTTCATCTCATTATCATCCAGTCTATATTAGCAGCAGACACAGTACGGTAGTCCACGGCTGTAGCTACCTCTGTGTCGGCAGTCGCTCGTCCATCCATAATTGTATACCACCTACCCGTGGTTTTTTTTTTCTTTCTTCTTGATACATACTACTATAGTAGCTTACTGTAGCAGTCTGCGGTGTTGAGCTGACAGTGTCCAGCAGGTCCGTCATCAGTCATTACATAATAAATATATATACCTGTCCGGCTGCAGTACTAGTGATATTATATATATATTAATTTCATCTCATTATCATCCAGTCTATATTAGCAGCAGACACAGTACGGTAGTCCACGGCTGTAGCTACCTCTGTGTCGGCACTCGGCAGTCCATCCATAAGTATACTAGTATCCATCCATCTCCATTGTTTACCTGAGGTGCCTTTTTCATCTGTTTGATGTAAGCTATAAAGTAAGCACATCACAGATCATGTCCACCTGGGTGATCCTCTAATATAGATTGACACACAAAGTGGGAATATAATCTATAGGACCCTTGTTTTTATCCATCCCTTGTGATTGCTGAATAAGACTTTACTACACATTGGACTCTCTTTGTGTTTTTTGTATTCCTGTCTCCACCATCTATGATACCTATTTTGGGGAAGAAAAAAGACATTTGAATTTTCCAACTGAAAGGAAGAACCTAGAAATATCGTCATTTGGACTTACGACATCAGAACTCTGATCCATATAAGTATTCGGTACATCATATCCAATGTTGGGCGCACGAGATATCTAACTTTTTCCTGTATTGTTACCTTTCCAGTTTTTGATAACACTGGTTGATATCATTGTGCTGCCTACATTTTCCAGCGCAGGGGTATACATATTTGTTTTTTTTAACAGTACGGTAGTCCACGGCTGTAGCTACCTCGTGTCGGCAGTCGCTCGTCCATCCATAATTGTATACTAGTATCCATCCATCTCCATTGTTTACCTGAGGTGCCTTTTAGTTGTGCCTATTAAAATATGGAGAACAAAAATGTTGAGGTTCCAAAAATAGGGAAAGATCAAGATCCACTTCCACCTCGTGCTGAAGCTGCTGCCACTAGTCATGGCCGAGACGATGAAATGCCATCAACGTCGTCTGCCAAGGCCGATGCCCAATGTCTTAGTACAGAGCATGTCAAATCCAAAACACCAAATATCAGTAAAAAAAGGACTCCAAAATCTAAAATAAAATTGTCGGAGGAGAAGCGTAAACTTGCCAATATGCCATTTACCACACGGAGTGGCAAGGAACGGCTGAGGCCCTGGCCTATGTTCATGGCTAGTGGTTCAGCTTCACATGAGGATGGAAGCACTCAGCCTCTCGCTAGAAAAATGAAAAGACTCAAGCTGGCAAAAGCACCGCAAAGAACTGTGCGTTCTTCGAAATCCCAAATCCACAAGGAGAGTCCAATTGTGTCGGTTGCGATGCCTGACATTCCCAACACTGGACGTGAAGAGCATGCGCCTTCCACCATTTGCACGCCCCCTGCAAGTGCTGGAAGGAGCACCCGCAGTCCAGTTCCTGATAGTCAGATTGAAGATGTTAGTGTTGAAGTACACCAGGATGAGGAGGATATGGGTGTTGCTGGCGCTGGGGAGGAAATTGACAAGGAGGATTCTGATGGTGAGGTGGTTTGTTTAAGTCAGGCACCCGGGGAGACACCTGTTGTCCGTGGGAGGAATATGGCCGTTGACATGCCTGGTGAAAATACCAAAAAAATCAGCTCTTCGGTGTGGAAGTATTTCAACAGAAATGCGGACAACATTTGTCAAGCCGTGTGTTGCCTTTGTCAAGCTGTAATAAGTAGGGGTAAGGACGTTAACCACCTCGGAACATCCTCCCTTATACGTCACCTGCAGCGCATTCATAATAAGTCAGTGATAAGTTCAAAAACTTTGGGCGACAGCGGAAGCAGTCCACTGACCAGTAAATCCCTTCCTCTTGTAACCAATCTCACGCAAACCACCCCACCAACTCCCTCAGTGTCAATTTCCTCCTTCCCCAGGAATGCCAATAGTCCTGCAGGCCATGTCACTGGCAATTCTGACGAGTCCTCTCCTGCCTGGGATTCCTCCGATGCATCCTTGCGTGTAATGCCTACTGCTGCTGGCGCTGCTGTTGTTGCTGCTGGGAGTCGATGGTCATCCCAGAGGGGAAGTCGTAAGCCCACTTTTACTACTTCCACCAAGAAATTGACTGTCCAACAGTTCTTTGCGAGGAAGATGAAATATCACAGCAGTCATCCTGTTGCAAAGCGGATAACTGAGGCCTTGACAACTATGTTGGTGTTAGACGTGCGTCCGGTATCCGCCGTTAGTTCACAGGGAACTAGACAATTTCTTGAGGTAGTGTGCCCCCGTTACCAAATACCATCTAGGTTCCACTTCTCTAGGCAGGCGATACCGAGAATGTACACGGACGACAGAAAAAGACTCACCAGTGTCCTAAAAAATGCAGTTGTACCCAATGTCCACTTAACCATGGACATGTGGACAAGTGGAGCAGGGCAGGGTCAGGACTATATGACTGTGACAGCCCACTGGGTAGATGTATGGACTCCCGCCGCAAGAACAGCAGCGGCGGCACCAGTAGCAGCATCTCGCAAACGCCAACTCTTTCCTAGGCAGGCTACGCTTTGTATCACCGGTTTCCAGAATACGCACACAGCTGAAAACCTCTTACGGCAACTGAGGAAGATCATCGCGGAATGGCTTACCCCAATTGGACTCTCCTGTGGATTTGTGGCATCGGACAACGCCAGCAATATTGTGTGTGCATTAAATATGGACAAATTCCAGCACGTCCCATGTTTTGCACATACCTTGAATTTGGTGGTTCAGAATTATTTAAAAAACGAGAGGGGCGTGCAAGAGATGCTGTCGGTGGCCAGAAGAATTGCGGCACACTTTCGGCGTACAGGCACCACGTACAGAAGACTGGAGCACCACCAAAAACGCCTGAACCTGCCCTGCCATCATCTGAAGCAAGAAGTGGTAACGAGGTGGAATTCAACCCTATATATGCTTCAGAGGTTGGAGGAGCAGCAAAAGGCCATTCAAGCCTATACAATTGAGCACGATATAGGAGGTGGAATGTACCTGTCTCAAGCGCAGTGGAGAATGATTTCAACGTTGTGCAAGGTTCTGCAACCTTTTGAACTTGCCACACATGAAGTCAGTTCAGACACTGCCAGCCTGAGTCAGGTCATTCCCCTCATCAGGCTTTTGCAGAAGAAGCTGGAGGCATTGAAGGAGGAGCTAAAAGGGAGCGATTCCGCTAGGCATGTGGGACTTGTGGATGGAGCCCTTAATTCGCTTAACAAGGATTCACGGGCGGTCAATCTGTTGAAATCAGAGCACTACATTTTGGCCACCGTGCTCGATCCTAGATTTAAAACCTACCTTGGATCTCTCTTTCCGGCAGACACAAGTCTGCTGGGGTTCAAAGACCTGCTGGTGACAAAATTGTCAAGTCAAGCGGAACGCGACCTGTCAACATCTCCTCCTTCACATTCTCCCGCAACTGGGGGTGCGAGGAAAAGGCTCAGAATTCCGAGCCCACCCGCTGGCGGTGATGCAGGGCAGTCTGGAGCGACTGCTGATGCTGACATCTGGTCCGGACTGAAGGACCTGACAACGATTACGGACATGTCGTCTACTGTCACTGCATATGATTCTGTCACCATTGAAAGAATGGTGGAGGATTATATGAGTGACCGCATCCAAGTAGGCACGTCAGACAGTCCGTACTTATACTGGCAGGAAAAAGAGGCAATTTGGAGGCCCTTGCACAAACTGGCTTTATTCTACCTAAGTTGCCCTCCCACAAGTGTGTACTCCGAAAGAGTGTTTAGTGCCGCCGCTCACCTTGTCAGCAATCGGCGTACGAGGTTACTTCCAGAAAATGTGGAGAAGATGATGTTCATTAAAATGAATTATAATCAATTCCTCCGTGGAGACATTGACCAGCAGCAATTGCCTCCACAAAGTACACAGGGAGCTGAGATGGTGGATTCCAGTGGGGACGAATTGATAATCTGTGAGGAGCGGGATGTACACGGTGATATATCGGAGGATGATGATGAGGTGGACATCTTGCCTCTGTAGAGCCAGTTTGTGCAAGGAGAGATTATTTGCTACTTTTTCGGTGGGGGTCCAAACCAACCCGTCATTTCAGTCACAGTCGTGTGGCAGACCCTGTCACTGAAATGATGGGTTGGTTAAAGTGTGCATGTCCTGTTTATACAACATAAGGGTGGGTGGGAGGGCCCAAGGACAATTCCATCTTGCACCTCTTTTTTCTTTCATTTTTCTTTGCGTCATGTGCTGTTTGGGGAGTGTTTTTTGGAAGGGCCATCCTGCGTGACACTGCAGTGCCAATCCTAGATGGGCCAGGTGTTTGTGTCGGCCACTAGGGTCGCTTAGCTTACTCACACAGCTACCTCATTGCGCCTCTTTTTTTCTTCTTTGCGTCATGTGCTGTTTGGGGAGTGTTTTTTGGAAGGGCAATCCTGCGTGACACTGCAGTGCCACTCCTAGATGGGCCAGGTGTTTGTGTCGGCCACTAGGGTCGCTTAGCTTACTTACACAGCTACCTCATTGCGCCTCTTTTTTTCTTTGCGTCATGTGCTGTTTGGGGAGTGTTTTTTGGAAGGGCCATCCTGCGTGACACTGCAGTGCCACTCCTAGATGGGCCAGGTGTCTGTGTCGGCCACTAGGGTCGCTTATCTTACTCACACAGCTACCTCATTGCGCCTCTTTTTTTCTTTGCGTCATGTGCTGTTTGGGGAGTGTTTTTTGGAAGGGCCATCCTGCGTGACACTGCAGTGCCACTCCTAGATGGGCCAGGTGTTTGTGTCGGCCACTAGGGTCGCTTATCTTACTCACACAGCTACCTCATTGCGCCTCTTTTTTTCTTTGCGTCATGTGCTGTTTGGGGAGTGTTTTTTGGAAGGGCCATCCTGCGTGACACTGCAGTGCCACTCCTAGATAGGCCAGGTGTTTGTGTCGGCCACTAGGGTCGCTTATCTTACTCACACAGCTACCTCATTGCGCCTCTTTTTTTCTTTGCGTCATGTGCTGTTTGGGGAGTGTTTTTTGGAAGGGCCATCCTGCGTAACACTGCAGTGCCACTCCTAGATGGGCCAGGTGTTTGTGTCGGCCACTAGGGTCGCTTATCTTACTCACACAGCTACCTCATTGCGCCTCTTTTTTTCTTTGCGTCATGTGCTGTTTGGGGAGTGTTTTTTGGAAGGGCCATCCTGCGTGACACTGCAGTGCCACTCCTAGATGGGCCAGGTGTTTGTGTCGGCCACTAGGGTCGCTTAGCTTACTCACACAGCTACCTCATTGCGCCTCTTTTTTTCTTTGCGTCATGTGCTGTTTGTGGAGTGTTTTTTGGAAGGGCCATCCTGCGTGACACTGCAGTGCCACTCCTAGATGGGCCAGGTGTTTGTGTCGGCCACTAGGGTCGCTTAGCTTACTCACACAGCTACCTCATTGCGCCTCTTTTTTTCTTTGCGTCATGTGCTGTTTGGGGAGTGTTTTTTGGAAGGGCCATCCTGCGTTACACTGCAGTGCCACTCCTAGATGGGCCAGGTGTTTGTGTCGGCCACTAGGGTCGCTTAGCTTACTCACACAGCTACCTCATTGCGCCTCTTTTTTTCTTTGCGTCATGTGCTGTTTGGGGAGTGTTTTTAGGAAGGGCCATCCTGCGTGACACTGCAGTGCCACTCCTAGATGGGCCAGGTGTTTGTGTCGGCCACTAGGGTCGCTTATCTTACTCACACAGCTACCTCATTGCGCCTCTTTTTTTCTTTGCGTCATGTGCTGTTTGGGGAGTGTTTTTTGGAAGGGCCATCCTGCGTGACACTGCAGTGCCACTCCAAGATGGGCCAGGTGTTTGTGTCGGCCACTAGGGTCGCTTAGCTTAGTCATCCAGCGACCTCGGTGCAAATTTTAGGACTAAAAATAATATTGTGAGGTGTGAGGTATTCAGAATAGACTGAAAATGAGTGGAAATTATGGTTTTTGAGGTTAATAATAGTTTGGGATCAAAATGACCCCCAAATTCTATGATTTAAGCTGTTTTTTAGGGTTTTTTTAAAAAAACACCCGAATCCAAAACACACCCGAATCCGAAAAAAAAAATTCGGTGAGGTTTTGCCAAAACGCGGTCGAACCCAAAACACGGCCGCGGAACCGAACCCAAAACCAAAACACAAAACCCGAAAAATTTCAAGTGCACATCTCTAGTGGTAAGAGGAGGTTACATTGTTTAAACACATATTGCCTTAGGACAGAGGTTCCCAAACATGGGGGTCTATTTACTATTTCTTGGATGGGGATAAAGTACCAGCCAATCAGCTCAAAACTGCCGTGTTACAGGCTGTGTTTGAAAAATGACAGTTAGGAGCTGATTGGCTGGTACTTTATCTCCAGAAACACAAGATTTTTTCCCCAGCCCACAGAACAGAATGTAAACAATTGAAGAAACACTAAATGCAATAATTTATTTTGTATTCACAATTCTTTTTATATCTATTTTATTGAAGAATTCAAAAGTAATTAGGTTTTCAGCTTAAAACCACATAAAATTGTAAACGTGTGACTACCTATTACCGGTAAACAAAGACACAACAAGAACAGACATAAAACATATATAAAAAATATATAAAAATGGGTGCAAAAAATCAATAAATAATGTAAAATGATTATTATGCCCCACAGTACTTCAGTAGTCTCCAGTACATGAGTTAAATATAAATCATTCTAATAGATGGGACGCGCTAATCTGCGGCTTATTCCCTCTATAGCAAATGAGTTAGTCACTACTAGTATGCTTTCCAGAAATAATCCTTATAGGGGCACCCTCTCAGTTATGTTAGAAAGCACCAGACGTTATTGATCCTCCCAGTCACAGTCAAGTGTATCCATACAGTCACTGGTATTGTGCTGTTTAGAGATCCTTTCTGGTTAGGAAATACCTTATAGGGACGTCCAAGTAATGTCTTTCACACGGGAAGGCTGTGCAATCCTCAGCATTGATGAACGGGGCCCGGAGTCCGCCGGCGGAAATCCCGTGCACGCTGCCTGTAGCGCTACACAGCGTTGCTCGGGATCGATGTTCTCTGCAGAACTTTTTGGAATCCTCAGACTCAACACAATTTTTTCAGATGGTTTGAATGAGACGCTCAAACTCAACTCTGCCCTATGTTCTTGGTTTATCAACACCTCTGATTTACCTTTTACTCCATTTCACAGTTACTTTAGCATTGTATGTTTTTCATGTCAACCATTGTGACAATCCAGCCACAAAGTTCCCTCAACAGACCCTGTAATAATTTTCTGTTCTCTTGTTAACCCTTTCTCTATAGTTCACCCGCCTTTACCTTTGGTTCCTACTTCTATCCTTATTTTCCTTCTAAGTTGTTTCTAGAAACCCTATGACTCATTTACATTAACCCTTCAAAGCACAGCGTTCATATTTTTCACATTTAATTTATGGTCTCCCCTCGGCCAATGTCCTAACTTCATTGGTAATTCAAAATATTTTTAATTTACATGGAATTCTATGCAATTTAATTTCCTATAGAGAGTTAGTTTGCTCCATGCTTCTTGAAATCATTTTGTTTATTACAGTACAAGTTTCTTTCAAATGGACAAACAGAGAATATGAATCAAGATTAAACTGGAAAGAAGTTTGAAGGGCTTGTGCCACGATAGTTTAGCAGTGTAGGGTCAGAGTTTGCAAACTGTGATCTTTGGAACTTACACAAAGCTACTGAGGTATAGAACATATTTGTTTTAATCTGACGCTTTCAGAAACCTCAGGGGAAAAAAATATTTCCAGGAATAGTCTCACAATTTGGTGTTGTTCTCTCCTAGGTGTATGGGGATAGCCATACACAGTATATACATACTGAGCATATCATCAATGTAAATCTGGTATACAAAATGTATAGATCTGTGTAATTCTTTTTTTATATAGCTCTTCATTTGTGAAATACCAGAGTCAAACCATAGCTTGATTAATATTTTTACAGATTAGAGCATTAACGTTTGTAAATACCACTTACTGTACTTATCCTTACTTCCTGTCTCTCTCTTGCATCTTAAAGCTTAGAAACTATGTGAATAAAATTAACTTCATCAGTCAAAATACTGAAACTTTACGTTTTGATGAAAATGGGGAATTTCTTGAAATACTACATATTGTGAATTGGGCATGGGAATTGGATGGCAATAAACTGATTGCAAATCAGATTTGTGTGGGTAAATTTGATCCATCACGTCCACAAGATCAGCAGCTGCATATTTTTCCTTGGAAAATAAAGTGGAAAAATGACAAGGTCAATGATAAAATGATAACATAAATATGATAAGTATATAATAGCTACCAGTGGGCAAATTCAAACACTTAAATATATTTTTATTTATATTTTAATTTGAAATTTAATATAAGGCTTTTGTGTTGCCTTATTTGTTTTCTTACATGTAATTTTTGATTGTTGCAGTAATTATTATTAACTGCTATATCAGATTTTAACACATTAATTTGCAGCATTTGTAAAATGTAAGATTCTTTAGGAAATATAATACTTTGTCCTAGTCATAATAATAACAATCTCCAATTTCCACCCAAATAAAAAGCTTAAAACATTTTGTAAACATTTTAAATGAGGAACTATATGAATGCACTTAACAGAGGAATTAAGACCTCCAGGAGACAAGTTTAAAGTGTGTGTCCGAGGAGGGAGCAACTACAGGTGAGGACATTGTGGGAGTGTCAGACAATCCCTATGTGAGAATGAGTGTGAAAAACCAAAGTAAACATATCAGTTGCTTGCCACCCCCCTGTCACAGTGAGCAGGGGGAATCAGGCAAGTAGTCCTGAAGGGAAACACCATGTAGTCCAATTAAGAAAGGAAAGGAGAATGCAGAGCACAATTATGAACCCAAAGGAAAAAAAAAACACATTGCTTCAAACCACATTTTCTAAATTTTCCAAATATTAACAAAAACAGGATGAACACTATGTAAATCTGTGGTGCCCTCTGAAAGTAGTCCAGCCTTCAAAATTATGTGACCCTGAGAATCAGGCTTAGGATAAAGGAATCAGCAATCACAGTAGATGACTCAAACTGACCAAGCATGCAGTCAGGGATGATATAGTGAGATTGTTTAATATGATGGAGCAACAAGTTATCAGAGATATTGAGAGTCCCAATTACAGTAGTAAAGAGAAACTTGTACTGTAGATTCAGGGCTGGCAACAAAAATTTTGGGACCTGGTAAAGTGACATCTCTGCGTTCCCCTCAGATTTTATATATATATATATATATATATATATAAAATTGGGTGATATGGGCGGCACTCAAGGCAGACTTCACAGCGTAGCAAGAAGATACTTTATTGGGCCAATAAAGTATCTTCTTGCTACGCTGTGAAGTCTGCCTTGAGTGCCGCCTATATCACCCAATTTTGTCTATCCGGGACTTTGTTCACCTGACCGGGAGGGCACCACAGCAGTTGTTATACTTTAGAGTGGAGTGCCGGGCTGTCTCTATTTTGTTTTATATATATATATATATATATATATATATATATATATGTATATATGAAGAATGTAGTAGTTGGCACTCCAGACCATAATGAAACAAGCACACACAAACACAAGTGCTATTGTGGTCAACATTTCAGGGACCATTATCCCTTTTATCAAGAAATAAAACAAGTTACAACATACAACATTTAAATAAACTCACCCTAGCATGCAGGAGCAGCCGCCGCGCTGTCCAGCGGGGGTCCATTGACGTCATCGATGCGACCCTGAGCCGGCGCTCCGTCCTTTTAGGGTAGGCACAGCTTGCTGTCACATGATATAAGTAACCTAGCAACCAACAAAACAAATAAACATGTGGAAAAAAAACAGATAGACTAGCAAAACACAAGATGCCTAACGACTAGTCATTATAGTGATGTAAGCCCTCTTACTACAAAATATTGTAACACTGTAGGGGAACAGGGTGCCGTCTCCTGGGGTAGACGGAAGTGAGCAGCAGCTGAGAAATTATTCAAGTCCTGTTTTGTGGTGCAACTGGCCGCAACCAGTTATATTAAGCAGAAAATAAAACAAACATCAAAAGAAAATACCTTGCCTGTCCAGCACTAACTATACACAAGATGGTCTTGACTGTCTCTAAACAAAACACAGAGTTTTCCAGTAAATACTGTATGGCTCACTTGTATAAGGAAGCATGTTTCCCTCAGAGAGATTCTGCAGTTTCTCCCCAGGCAGTCTGCACACACTGATCAGGCTAGCAACTCTATAATACTCTTACACAGCTGAAAGCCCAAATGAGGAGGAGGGGCCAAAACACAAGAGAAGCGATGAAGGACGGCAAGCAAGAAGACGTACTCTTTATCCTTTCTTCATGCCAACTTACGATCGATGAACTACTCAATAAAGGCCTTTTGTTTGTACCCACACATACCCAGAACACGTTTACTAACAAAGTTAATTTGTTTAAATTCAATTCGCGCATGAAATTGACAGAATTTTTAAAAGATGCGCCTACGTTACAAAACACTCTTCCTGTGTACAAAAAAATTGAAGTTTGATCCAGATTCTAATAATAAAAGTATTAAGACCTTTAAACGGTGCATGGAATCAGTCATTAAGAAGAGTGCACTATCTGTGTACCCCGGGCGCTTCAATTTGACTAGCGCGGAATCTAAGGCATTAAAAGATCTGGGCAACTATCAGGACATTGTCATACGATCAGCAAAGGGGGCGTAGTGGTCCAAGATCTAGTCCAATATAAGGAAGAAGCACTAAGACAATGAAATGATGTTTACACTTACGAGATCATGCCAAAAGACCCTACCATTGAATATAAACAAGAACTGGATGCCCTATAACAAATGGCGGTCACCAATAAAATCATCACATCCACTTTGATGGAAACATTGGTTCAGGATTGGCCGGTAACTCCAGTGTTCTACACCATCCCCAAACTCCATAAAAACATCAAAGTGCCACCGGGACGCCCAATTATAGTGGCTAGAGATTCGCTGTACTATGTCATATCCCAATTCTTGGACTTTTACTTACAATCTTTTAGTTTCAGACTGTCTGACATGCCTACTTGGATGCTGTCACTCATATTATCCTCCAGCATTCTATAATTCCAGAATTATATGCAGTGAAAGTAGACATGTCAGTAATCGTTGGCAGGTCCTTCAATCAGGACCAGATGTCAGCTTTCACTCCTGACTGCCCTACACACTGCCAGCGGGTGGGCAAGGAAATCTTAGCCTTTTCCTTGCAGCCACAGTGGTGGGAGAAATTGAAGGACGAGCTGTTGACGGGTCACGTTCCGCTTGAGTTGACAATTTACTAACCAGCAGGTCTTTGCACCTCTGCATACTTGTGTCTGCTGGAAAGAGAGATACAATGTAGGCTTTAAACCTAGGATCGAGCACGGTGGGCAAAATTTAGTGCTCTGATTTCAACAGATTGACCACCCTTGAATCCTGGCAAAGCGAAAGAAGGGCTCCATCCACAAGTCCCACATATTTTGTGGAATCGCTCTCTTAGCTCCTCCTTTAATTTATCCAGCTGCTTCTGCAAAAGCCTGATGAGGGTAAAAACCTGACTCAAGCTGGCAGTGTCTGAACTGACTTCACGTGTGGCAAGTTCGAAGAGTTGGAGAACCTTGCACAAGACAGAAATCATTCTCCACTGCGCTTGAGTCAGGTGCATTACACCTCCTTTGCCTATATCATAGGTGGATGTATAGGCTTGAATGGCCTTTGCTGCTCCTTCATCCTCTGAAGCATATAGAGTGTTGAATTCCACCTCGTTACTACCTCTAGCTTCAGTTGATGGCGGGGCAGGTTCAGGAGTGTTTGCTGGCACTCCAGTCTTCGGCACGCAGTGACCGAATGATGAAAGTAACCCACAATTTTTTGGGCCACCAACAGCATCTTTTGCACACCCCTGTCATTTTTAAAAAACTTCTGCACCACCAAAATTAATTGTATGTGCAAAACATGGGACATGCTGGAGTTTGCCCAGATGTAATGCACGCACAATATTGGTGGCATTGTCTGATATCGCAAATCCCCAGGAGAGTCCAATTGGGGTAAGCCATTCTGCAATGATGTTCCTCAGTGTCTATAAGAGGTTGTCAGCTGTGTGCCTCTTAAGGAAAGTGGTGATACATAGCGTAGCCTGCCTAGGAACGAGTTAGTGTTTGCGAGATGCTGCTGCTGGTGCCGCTGCTGTTGTTGCTGTGGGAGACCATACATCTACCCAGTGGGCTGTTACAGTGATATAGTCCTTAGTATGCCCTGTTCCACTCGTCCACATATCTGTGGTTAAGTCGACACTGGATACAACCACATTTTGTAGGACACTGGTGACTCTTTTTCTGACATCTGTGTACATTCTCGGTATCGCCTGCCTAGAGAAGTGGAACCTAGATGGGATTTGTTACCGGGGACACAGTACCTCAAACAATTCTTTAAGTCCCACTGAACTAATGGTGGATACTGGACGCATGTCTAACACCAACATAGCTGTCAAGGCCTCAGTTGTCCGCTTTGCAAAAGGATGACTGCTGTCATATTTCATCTTCCTCACAAAGGACTGTTGGACAGGCAATTGCTTACTGAAAGTAGTACAAGTGGTCTTCCGAATTCCCCTCTGGGATGACAATCCACTCCCAGCAGCAATAACAGCAAATGCAGCAACAGCATGCGTACCACTCAAGGATCCTACGGAGGAATCCAGGTTAGGAGGGGACTCCTCAGTGTTGACAGTGACATGGCCTGCAGGACTACTGATGTTCCTGACTGAGGAGGAATTTGACGTTGAGGAAGTTGGTGGTGTGGCTTGCAGGAGATTGGGTACAGGAGGAAGATGGGATATAGATGTCAGTGGACTGCTTACGCTCTTACCCAAAGTTTCAAAACTTGAAACTGACTTCTGATAAATGCGCTGCAGGTGACATATAAGGAAGGATGTTTCTAGGTGGTTAACATCCTTACCCCTACTTATTACAGATTGACAGAGGCAACAGATGGCTTGACACCTGTTGTCCGGATTTGTGAAAAAATAATTTCACACCGAAGAAGTGGCTTTTTTGGTAGTTTGCCCAGGCATCACAATGGGCTTCTTCATTCCAAGGACAACAGGTGTCTCCCCCAGATCCTGACTTAAACAAACCACATCACCATCAGAATCCTCATCGTCAACTTCATCCTCAGCACCAGCAACACCCATATCCTCATCTTGGTGTACTTCAACAGTGACATCTTCAATTTGAGTATCAGGAAGGTGACTGTGGGTGCTCCTTCCAGCACTTGCATGGGGCGTGCAATTGGTGGAAGGAGCCACCTCTTCCCGTCCAGTGTTGGGAAGGTCAGGCATCGCAACTGCCGACAAACTTGGACTCTCCTTGGGGATTTGTGACACCATCTCAGAACGCACAGTTCTTTTCTGTTTTCTTTCCAGCATAACTATTTTAATTTTTCTAGCGGGAGTATGACGTCTTCCATCGTCATGTGAAGCTGAACCACTAGCCATGAACATAGGACAGGGCCTCAGCCGTTCCCTGCCACTCCGTGTTGTAAATGGCATATTGGCAAGTTTACGTTTCTTCTCAGACGATTTTATTATATTTTTTTTTTGTTCTTTTTACTGAACTTTGGCTTTTTGGATTTTACATGCCCTCTACTATCACATTGGGCATTGGCCTTGGCAGACGACGTTGATGGCATTTCATCTTCAATGTCATGGCTAGTGGCAGCAGCCTAAGCACTAGGAGGAAGTGGTTCTTCTTCCCTATTTTCTCCTCAAAATTTTTGTTCTCATTATTTTTTGGGAGTTATATGAGACAATGGGGGTAATTCCAAGTTGATCGCAGCAGTATTTTTGTTAGCAGTTGGGCAAAACCATGTGCACTGCAGGGGAAGCAGATATAACATGTGCAGAGAGAGTTAGATTTGGGTGTGGTGAGTTCAATCTGCAATCTAAATTGCAGTGTAAAAATAAAGCAGCCAGTATTTACCCTGCACAGAAACAAAATAACCCACCCAAATCTAACTCTCTCTGCAAATGTTATATCTGCCCCCCCCCCACCGCAGTGCACATGGTTTTGCCCAACTGCTAACAAAGTTCCTGCTGCGATCAACTCAGAAATACCCCCAATATGCGGCACAGGAATGACTGGTATGACTTATAGACAGGACACTACCACTGGTCTGATGCAGCACAACACGACAACACTGTAAGGGACTTGTGGTTGTTTTTATTATTATTATGCGGCAGCAGTGGACATATAGCAGCAGCGTATATCATCACTGGAATGACTGATAAGACAGGACACTACCACTGGTCTGATGCAGCACAACACAACAACACTGTAAGGGACTTGTGGTTGTTTTTATTATTATTATGCGGCAGCAGTGGACATATAGCAGCAGCGTATATCGTCACTGGAATAACTGATGGACAGGACACTACCACTGGTCTGATGCAGCACAACACAACAACACTGTAAGGGATTTGTGGTTGTTATAATTATTATATGGCAGCAGTGGACATATAGCAGCAGCGTATACCACTGTGACTGCCTCGTCACAGGAATGACTGATGAGAAAGGGCACTACCACTGGTCTGATGCAGCACAACACAACTCCACTTTATACAGCTACACTGGATACATGGCAGCAGAGGACACCAACACTGTGACTGGCTGGACTGATGCAGCACAATACACTGACTACACTGGACTGGACAGCACAACACAGCACCACTTTATACAGCTACACTGGATATATGGCAGCAGATGACACCAACATTGTGACTACACTGGACTGGATAGAGCAGCACAACACAGCACAAGACTCGCTTCCCCACTTTCCCGCCCCCACACAGACACTGAACACTGAGGACACGTCCTCTCAATACACTCTCCGAGACTGGAGTAAAAATGGCCATGACGCGCGGCTCCTTATACGGGATCCAAATCCCGCGAGAATCCGACAGCGGGATGATGACGTTTGCCGCTTTCGGGTTTCCGAGTCAGTCAGGAAATCCCGAGCCTGGTTCGGAACCGAACTCGGAAGGCAAAGTCCAGTAGGGTTCGGTTCTCTGAGAACCGAACCCGCTCATCTCTAGTGCCAACTACTATATTCTTCTTACATTACACCGAGTAAGGTGTCAGTGAGGCACCCGACACTTTGCTGCACGAATCTCTGTGAGTGCCGGACTTCTACTATATTTTATATATAGATAGATATATATATATATATATATATATATATACAGAAACAAAATGGAATTCCATCCACTATCAGAGTCCCGGGGTGCTTACCAAGGTAAATAGACTTTACATGTATAGCAGCGATCAGGTAGCACTCCACGGTGTTTCAATGAGACAACACACTTCCCAGCATTATGCCAACATTTCAGATGTATTTAACATCTTTTGTCAAGGATATAATACATTTAAATAAATCCTGCCTTATAAACCTTTTGCACCCATGTGATTGGCAGCCCGGTCAGGGTCAGGTGGTGCATCCATAGTCAACCAAAAGAGTTAAATGTGTACACCATCACCATGGCAACTACAAACAACTTTATATATACTGACAATACTGACACAACACTGGTTTTTAAGCATGTGTAATGGTAATGGTAAAGGAACCCCCCATTTTTGCTCAAGATAGGCATTGTAATCAAACACAGTTAATGATTAAATAAATTGTGCTACCCCAGAGATGTAACATCTCTTCCCACTGTATTTGAACTTAACCCGGCTTACATTGTTGTAAACAAACAGTTAAAATGCAAGTTTTCATTTAAGACTGATGGTGCTACAGTGTTTAATTTAAAGATTCAACAAGATTCCAGCTGGATCAGTTTCTTACCGCGATCTCCTCCTCTGCTCATGGGGGTACACAATCTATAACTTTCTCCTTGAGTGTGGCCAATGAATATCTGACTGCCACGAAGTGTCTGGCTACAGGCTGATCTATTGCTTTACCTTCTAAGGCTAGACTGATGGCTGACTTATGTTGGGTAGCACTCACCCTAAAGGAGCAGATTGTCTTACCCACACAGGCCAGTCCACTTTGTCATTTGATGATGTATATTACAAATTTGCTGGTGCATTTTAAAACATGCTTGATTGGGACTTTTTTACCTGAATTGAGGGGGTTTGAAATATGGACCAATTTCCAGATGGCGACAAGTCGCACACCCTATAGACCGATAACAACCTGGTGCTTTTGTTAAAAAATGACCTGTATTTAAATAGGTGTTATCTGTTATGTCATTTTTAATTAACCAATCTTGTAAGTTTCTTCCCAATTTAACAACCGAGCATTTTTTAATAATGCTACACATTTGCCTGTGGCTATTAATGGACAGTATTTCTTCAAGTTCATTCTCATCATTGGACTTGCTGTATTACACTCACTTACAAAGGGAAAGATACACTGACTATTTGCTGTTTACTTTGTAGACAGAACTCTCTTCTGATAGCCAAAGCTATATTTTTTGCTTGTGCTAATAGTTGTCTAGAGTATCCCCTCTCTAGAAATGTATCACTGATGCAAATCATTTGACTTTCTACTTCGGAGTCATCACTAGTTATGCGTGGATGATGACTGCCTGCATGCAGCATCACATTAGTGTCTGTTGCTTTAGAATAGATATTGATTATAAGAACTTGAGGGGTTCTGCTAATGGTAACATCTAAATAATTTACAGAGGACTCAATGCAAGTGTAAGTGAATTTGATTGTGTCATCCATGATGTTGATAACACCCATATTATATTCAAATTCCAACCCTACACCGGCCCAAAAGATTGTATATTGTCTATAAAACGTACATAAAAAAGCCTTTTGTCAGAAAAAGAACCAACATCTTAGTTTCCATACAAAACATGTATGCATTGGCTAGCGCAGGGGCCACATTCGACCCCATTGTGCAGCCTTGGTGCTGCAAATAATAATTACCATCAAAGTAAAAAAAAATGGGTTAAGGTTTTTCCCAAAAGCAAAAGAAAAATTTAAATATCTGGTCCTTTATATTGCATGTTGTACTCAATGAGTAGTTTAATTGAATGCAATCCTTTATGATGAGGTGCAGTTTGGTTAATAGCCAGTATTTTATATTGAATACGGTAGAATGCCGGAAACCAATGGAGGGACTGACAGAGTGGGTCTGCAGATGATGAATGTCTTGCTAGGAATATTAGCCTTGCAGCTGCATTCAGAATGGATTGTAGTGGTGAGAGCCTATGTTTGGGAAGACCAGTCAGGATACTATTACAATAATCAATGCGGGAGATAATGAGAGCATGGATTAGAGCTTTTGCAATGTCTTATTTAAGGTATGATCATATTTTGGATATGTTTTTTTTATGCATGTAACATGATTTTGAAACAGATTGACTGTGGGGAACAAAGGAAAGCTCAGAGTCAAGGATGACACCTAGGCAGCGAGGTTGTGGGGTAGGATTGATTGTCAAGTTCTCAACAGTGATAGAGATATCAGGTTGGTAACTACTATTGGCCAGTGGAAATATAATTAACTCTGTTTTGGAAATATTAAGTTTCAGGTGGTGAGATGACATCCAAGATGAGACAGCAGCGAGGCATTCAGTGATGCGGACCAATACAGATAGAGTCAAATCTGGGGTTGATAGGTAGATTTCAGTATCATCTGAGTACAGATGAAACTGAAATCCAAAAGAGCTAATTAGTTTACCAAGAGAAGAAGTATAGATTGAGAAAAGCAGAGGACCTAACGCTGAGCCTTGTTGCACTCCAACTGATAGATGTGGCTAGAGGAGGTGGATTCAGAAAAGTGAACACTGAAGGAGCAATTAGATAGGTAGGATAGGAACCAAAAAAGGTCTGTGTCCTGTAGACCTAGGGATTGTACTGTTTGTATAAGACGAGATTGGTCAACAGTGTCAAAAGCAGCAGAGCAATCTAGAAGAATAATACTTCACAGTGACCAGATCATTCACTACTTTAATCAGTGCTGTCTCTGTGGAGTGCTGGAAATGAAAGCTTGATTGATGTGGGTCCAATAAGTTCTGTGAGTTGGGAAAGTGTGTGAGGTGAGTGTAGGCAAGTCTCTCACGTAACTTGGAGAGGCAAGGGAGCTGAGATATGGGACAGTAGTTTAAAAGAGTTAGGGTAAGAAAATCATTTTTTCAGAGTGGAAATAATCTCTGAATGCTTGAACAGTGAAGGAAATATATCAGTAGAGAGAGAGAAAGAGAGATTACAGATGTTTGTTAAGGTTGGGTTGAGCACAGGAGACAGATATTTACTTATTTGTGAGGGTATTGGATCAAGAGGAGACGTAGTAGAGTAACAGGATGAGAAGAGTCTTGATACTATACTTCATCTTCATTTGTGAAATCAAATGAAGAGAAAGTGCCAGAGGGTTTAGGTAGGGAATTAAGCAGGTCTCTGGTTGAGGAAGAGCATGCCATTTCATCTTGGATCTTATCTATCTTGTCCTTAAAGTATGAAGCAAGATCTTGCGCCTTGATAGTGTCTGGTGGGTTGGGTGAGGGAGGGTTGAGAAGTGATTTAAATGTTTTAAAAAGTCATTTGGGGCTAGAGGCTTCTGGAGATATTAGAGTTTGGAAATATGATTGTTTGGCAGTGTCGAGGACATTACGATAAGAGTGGTAGACAGTTTTATATGTGAGGTAGTCTCTTGGAATATGAAATTTACGCCACTGACGTTCAATTTGCAAGACAATTTTTGTAGGTGTCTTCTTAATCTAGAGTGCAAGGGTTGACATCTAGGACTACATGGAGTGTGATGGGTAGGTGGAGCCACTTCATAAAGGGCTATTTCTAGAGTCTGGTTCAGGTGTGGTACAGCCGTTTCAGGAGAAGTGAATACAGAAATATGCAAAAGCAGTTGTTGGAGTGAGGTGGAGAATTCTTGAAAATTGTGTTAATATTTATGTGGGTTTGAGGAGGATTGGAGGACTTCAGTGAAACTGAATTTGAAGTAATGGAGGAACGTATGTAGCTGAAAAGGTTATGATCTTAGAGAAAGGAGTGTTAGTGAATTCAAAAACTGAGCATAGTCTGGTGAAAACTAGATCAAGGCAGTGGCCCTCCTGATGAGTTGAGGAGTCAGTCCATTGGGAGTGGCTGAGAGAAGAGGTTAGAGTGAGTAGTTTGGAGGCATAAGCAGCAGATTTAGGACTATCTGTTTGGAGATATGAGCAGCAAGTGTTGGACTATCAATAGCAATATTGAAATCGTCCATAATGATAGTGGAGATGTAATAGGATAGGAAGTGAGGTAGCCAGGCAGAATAATCTTCTAGAAATTGTTTGGGTTGTCCTGGTGGGTGATACATAGCTGCAACAGAGAGAAAGGTGTGTAAGTCCTGATAGAATGTACTTCAAATTATTTAAATGTGAATGATGGAACCTTTTGTAGAACAGTATATGTGAAATATTGAGATAGTAATAATCCAACCCCACCACCTTTACAGTTACCAGGCCTGGGGGGGTGTGTGTGAAGGGAAGACAACCCTGTGACAGTGCGGCAAGGGAGGCCATGTCTAGTTGAGTGAGCCATGTTCCTTTAATAGCCAGCAGGTTGAACTTGTTAGATATAAAAAGTTCATGAATGGATGTTAATTTGTGACAAATTGAGAATGCATTCCATAAGGCACATTTTAGTGATTTGGAAAGTGATGGGAGACGTAATATTTATGAGGTTAGCTGAATTTCTATATTGCTGTGAATCAGGTGAATGTGAGATGGACAAGTGGTAGGGGCCTGAATTTGGTGAAATTTCACCAGCTAATAGAAATAAAAGAGATAAATAAATAAATATAGTTGTAGAAGGTTTGTGATTTTTTTTTATGGTGACAGGTTGTGGATGTTATTGTCAAAGTACAAAGATAAGTAAAAAGCTCATGAGTGTTAATTAGATGTGAATGGATAATTGAGGTGGCAATGTGTACAGAGGGGTAGCTTGCAGGGAGAAAGAATGATGTATTTGCTTTGGAGAGAATACAATGTAGTACAACAATTTGAGGTACATGGTGTGTTTGAGAAAGAAGGTATTTAGGCTAGAGCATAGTGAATTTGCATATTTTAAGTTAAGCATTCAAATACTTCATTACTGGTGTTCAGCTGTTCATTTACAAACAGTGGTATGAACACTTTGTGTATGTGAATGCATGTTGACCAGCATAGCTGGCCCTAGATTGCATGTAATGCATATTATGGCTAGTTAATACAGTGTGATAAATATTATGCTGATTAAAAGTGATAGATTACATTGTATTTGACAACAGCCCAATATACCTTCATTAACTAAGTGTTACTGAGTACAATTTGAAGTACAGATGGAGCCACACTAGGTATGGCTCTGTCTGTGACTAGGTGCGCCCATATGGGTGCACCTAGCAATGAGAGCATTTCCATCCGACCGAGCGCGCATGCCCGCAACAGAGACACACCCCATATACTTTAATGGAGAGCGTCTCCATCCAGGCGGGTGCGCACGCCCGGACAGAGACACTCACAATGGGAGCGTATCTGTGCACTCCCGGTGTGATTAGGTGGACGGACCGCCTAGTCATGCCAGTAGTGAATGCCTGAGATGGAGCCACCTCAGATGAGCGAGGCGCCATCTGTACAAATATTAATAATTGCATGCAAATCATGATATTACAAATGTTGCTAAGCATAGATTGGTTTCATAGTTATTACAAAGTGAGGATTGTAGAGTAATATATACATACATTTGAAGTTTCAATGAAGTTCATCTGTTTTTGTTTTAGGTGTTTGATGTTTTCTTTCAGTTTTCATTCAGTTTAAGTACAAGCTAATTATAGGCTAAAAACACTTTGATTTCTTCACCCTGCCTACAGTATGTCAGCCACTGCTATTCAGCCTTGTATAACTTAATATGTAGACCAAATAACATGTGTCTGAATGTTCCAATATGTAGACCAAATAACATGTGTCTGAATGTTCCCTGATTAAGAACCCACCTCACTGCCCATCACCCGCATAGAAGGGGAACCACACTATAAAACAAATGCTGAGGTGGATGAAAACATCACAAAAATCACAAAACACTAACATAGTTAATAATTGCAAATTACCGAAGAATGCTGTGATATTAACTAAGCCCAATGAATCAATGTCTGCTGGAAGCAGTAGTTCAAATTACCTAAGAATGCAAGATATTAATTTCTCCTGTAAAACCTCCTTCCTTTCTCCAAGAAACATGAATGAGTGGCCCCATCTCTAATAGGGCCATATCTGTGCTTTACAGGTACTGTATTTTATATTGATTGTAGGTGAAATCCTTCATGATGGGCTTTGGGATTTTGGGTTTTAAATTAAGAGCCAATGTGGCATCACTTTTTGGCACTCTTGGATCTTTACATTCAGTGCTGAGCAGCAAGCATGTCCACATGGGAGTTGCATATTTAGAAGTCTTTGATGCACAGTCAGAGGGGAACCCTGATTAGTGCAGTGGTGCCAGGGATCTTCCGCCCACTGCCCCATCCTAGAGCAGGAGACTAGCACTGCCAGATCTAGTAAGCGAGTACTGGGTTCCGGCACACTGTGACACCTGAGGAAAGCTCGAGGATAGACGGTTGCAGGAGCCAGAACACAAATAACACTTGCCGAGAACATGACATGATGAGTGCAGACACAGACTTGACTTATTGCACTGGCATATAAGGGATTGTGAAGCAGGTTTAAATAAGAGTGTACATGTGCTGCTCAAAGCTGCTATTTCAGATGATTACCACAAGCTGCAAGGACACAGACCAGAGTGTGCTAGAAACACCACAGCAGACAGGCAGGGAAGAGGACCTACATGTGTTGTGGCAATGTGTTTTATTGCTTCTGAAAAACCTGCTGAATAATTCTCAAAATCCTCAGCTGATAGTTAAATAAATATTTGTTACAAGAATTTTTATTTTAAGCTGGGGGAGTGGGGTGATTTTTGAAGTTAATTTCTCTTCCCTCTATGGGGTATATTTACTAAGGTGTGTTATTTAGAAGTTGAGATGTTGCCCACAGCAACCAATCAGATTACACTTACCTTTTATCTAGCTGCTTCTAGAAGGTAAAAGCGAAAATCTGATTGGTTGCTGTGTTCAACATCTCCACTTCTAAAAAATCTCATACCTTTGTAAATATACCCCTTAGATTTTACTTGGTCTTTAAACCTCCGAAATGTTTTTTTTTTTTTTTTTTTCATGATGATCTCTTTTGTTTTCTTTTTATCTCTGGAGAATTTCTTGTTCCTTATTTTTAAAATCATCCAGAAATTTAATTGGTTTACATTAATTATTTAACTTATTAATCATTCTTAACTCTGCTCTTCTTTGATTAACATTTAAGTATGTTGCTGAAAGTGAACATGCTTTAAAGTTCTCTGTACATTTGCCGTGGAGATTAATTGTGACTTCTTTTTTTTTTAAATTGTGTTTATTGAGAAGAATAAATGTAACACACATGTATCATTATTAATACAGAACATTAAAGGCGAACAGTCAAATCCACTGTCCGTACATCATAGTGATATGTTTACTTGTAGGATATTAAGAAACAAGGTAGTGTATTCCCTAGTGATCATGAAATACAGTATAACAAAATAAACCAACTACACAGGTGTATGGCTATAGGTAATTGTGGAGTGGTAATTATCCACTGGCGAGAGATCTGTTCAAAGAAACTCAAAACGGTGGTGACCCATCAGTAAGAGTAACTGCATTATACCAAGTTGTTATCCTTAGCACCTTACGAATACTTTCTTTGGTATCAGCAGGCAATGTGGTTAGAAAAAGAAGCCAGATCTCAAAAAACTTAGCAGCACGAGATTCAACATCTAAAGAACATTCTGTCCCGTCCATTTGGAATAGAAATAATAACTGGGGTAACATAAGAGACACAGGAATAGTATCTTTTTGTATCCACTGAGATAATACTGTTTTCTTCACTGCTGCTGCTGTAATGCGAGCCAGAAGCAGTCTCATACCCTTGGTTAATGCAGGAGTTTGGAGTTCTATATAATTCCAAAAGGCCCATGCACTGTCAATGTAAATGGTATACCCAAGTTAGTCTTAATATATACTTGTATTAGGTCCCAAGACCATAAACAATGTATAATATGAGCATCCGGGGACCTACATTTGAAACATATAGAATCGTCCGCTGCCCCGTAAGAAATCGAAGCCGAGGGGTGTAATAAGCTCTATGCAAAAAATGTTAAATGCATCTGTGCATAAGAGGAAGATACCAATTGTTTATTAAGTAAATTAGACCACTTAATAATAGTGTGTATATCTACTCCCGTAAAGATGCCTTTCCGTTTAACTATGCCTGTAGTGAGCTTATTATAGGCCCTCATTCCGAGTCGTTCGCTCGGTATTTTTCATCGCATCGCAGTGAAATTCCGCTTAGTGCGCATGCGCAATATTCGCACTGCGACTGCGCCAAGTATCTTTGCTATGAAGAAAGTATTTTTACTCACGGCTTTTTCATCGCTCCGGCGATCGTAATGTGATTGACAGGAAATGGGTGTTACTGGGCGGAAACACAGCGTTTTATGGGCGTGTGGCTGAAAACGCTACCGTTTCCGGAAAAAACGCAGGAGTGGCCGGAGAAACGGGGGAGTGGTTGGGCGAACGCTGGGTGTGTTTGTGACGTCAAACCAGGAACGAAAAGCACTGAACTGATCGCACAGGCAGAGTAAGTCTGAAGCTACTCTAAAACTGCTAAGTAGTTTGTGATCGCAATATTGCGAATACATCGGTCGCAATTTTAAGATGCTAAGATACACTCCCAGTAGGCGGCGGCTTAGCGTGTGTAACTCTGCTAAATTCGCCTTGCGACCGATCAACTCGGAATGAGGGCCATAGTCAATCTTTCGTCTGATATAAGAGTATATTAAAGACGTAGAGTGGGGGGAGTCTAGACATTTTCGTACTATTCCATCCAATGGAAAAGTAAGATCATTGGGCTGTAAGCGGGCTATAATGTATGTGGCAAAACTACGCATATGAAAATATGCAAAGAAGGGAAATTTTAAGGTCGGGTATCTATCTTGTAATTGGGACAGTGACAATACCGCTGAACAGTCATCATTCAAACATTTGAAATAAGGAACAGAGTCCCCGGAGGTGCCAACTGTACATAACCTCACCAGCCTCTCCTCCCTGGAAAGCTGGATTCCCTAATAAAGGTTAAAACAAAGAATGTACCAGAGTGAGTCTAGAACATTTTCTAATTTGATGCCATGCCTTGTAAGGAGCATATAACAATGGAATTGATTTTATATCCTGTAATATGAAGGAGTTCGGGAAATGTAAAATCTTTAGTAAATCATGATTAGGAAATAAGGCCTGTTCCAGTGCCTTGTTAACAAAATTGTCTCCATTACCTATACAATCTAGGGCACATCTGTAATTAGTCGTCAAGGAGTATTATTCTGGACAAGGGAGATTAAATCCTCCAAGTGAGGGTGGTTGTTTTAATTTAAACAATGCTATACGAGGGCGCTTATTCGCCCATATAAAAAAAGTAATGGCTTTATTTATTGTATGAATGTCTTTTTTTAGTAGCAAGAATGGAAGCATCTGTATGGGGTAAAGCAAACGGGGAAAAGATACCATTTTATACAAGTGGCACCTACCCAAGTAAGATATCGGCAGGTGTTGCCACCTCATAAAGTCCTCAATCATCCTATTAATATAATAAGAAAAGTTTAAAGAATACAATTCCAAGGGATTAGATAATACACGTATACCAAGATATTTTATATAATTGTGTGCCCATTTAAATGGTAACGTATCATCCCATCCCACCCTCGTATCTTCACCCAATGCCAGTGCCTCCATCTTGTCAAAATTAATAAAAAATCCTGACATCAAATTAAAATCCTGTAATGTAGTCAATAGCGAGGGAAAGGATGTTATAGGGTCGCTGAAATATAGTAGAAGGTCATCTGCAAAAGCGGAGACCTTTTTGATGTGGGGGCCCACTTCGATACCCTTCCAAGATACATCACTTATGAACATGCATATTAGTTGGTCTAAAGCCAAGTTAAACAACAAGGGGAGAGGGGGCAGCCCTGTCTCGTCCCCCTATGTTACTGAAATGATTTTGTGTTTAATCCATTAATCGTGATAAACGCCTGTGGTGTGGAATATAGTGTTATAAAGACATCAATAAATTTTGTACCAAAGTGTTGGACATGTCGGACTCACAGTATATGAGCCCAGGAGACACGATCGAATGCCTTATCAGCATCACAACTGCTTTTTGCTTTTTGACAACCTGATTGTTTCGAACTATGTATTGCCACCAACAAAGTACGGATATTGGGGGTCATTCCGAGTTGTTCGCTCGTTATTTTTTTCTCGCAACGGAGCGATTAGTCGCTACTGCGCATGCGCAATGTCCGCAGTGCGACTGCGCCAAGTAAATTTGCTATGCAGTTAGGAATTTTACTCACGGCATTACGAGGTTTTTTCTTCGTTCTGGTGATCGTAATGTGATTGACAGGAAGTGGGTGTTTCTGGGTGGAAACTGGCCGTTTTATGGGTGTGTGCGAAAAAACGCTACCGTTTCTGGGAAAAACGCGGGAGTGGCTGGAGAAACGGAGGAGTGTCTGGGCGAACGCTGGGTATGTTTGTGACGTCAAACCAGGAACGACAAGCACTGAACTGATCGCACTGGCAGAGTAAGTCTCGAGCTACTCAGAAACTGCACAGAGAAGTCTTTTCGCAATATTGCGAATCTTTCGTTCGCAATTTTACTATGCTAAGATTCACTCCCAGTAGGCGGCGGCTTAGCGTGTGCAAAGCTGCTAAAAGCAGCTTGCGAGTGAACAACTCGGAATGACCCCCATTATGTACTGAAGTTCTGTTCCTAAAAAAAACATTTTGAGCTGGGTGCAAAATTCACTGCAAGATGGGAAGAAATCGAAACGCTAATAATTTAGTTAATAATTTTAAGTCCTGGGTCAGCAAGGAAATTGGCCTATAGGATTGAACATATTTGGGATCCTTTCCGGGTTTCGGAAAGACTACTATTCTAGCTTCATCAAAGCCAGTCGGGGCTGGATTTTCCTGTAATAAAGAATTAAAAAGAGCTAGCATGTGAGGCATCAAGTGAGGAGCAAGCATTCGGTAATACTACGCCCCCAAACCATCCGGTCCAGGGGATTTCCCTTTTTTTAACAATTGAATTAAAGATGATAATTCCTGTTCCTGAATCGGTACCGTAAGCGATTCCCTCTCTCCCTCTGTTAACACTGGGAGTCCTGCTTTATCCAAAAATCTCATGCCATCTATTGGGTGATCAGGCGGAGACTTATACAAAGTTTGGTAATCACGTAAAAATTCCTCCGAGATAACAGGAGTATCCATAACGGTAGAGGTGGGATCAATAGATAATTGAGTGATACGTGAAGGAGCAGAGTATGACCAAACTAAATTTGCCAACAACCTGCCCGATTTATTACCGATTCTAAAAAACTTGTTTCTACGAATATCATGGGAAAAACTCGCTCGTTCAGTGCATAGTGTATCATATTGCTGTTTAGCAGCAAGGCAGGCCTGCCGATTTTCAAGTGAGTTATGAGAAATGAGTAAATTATAAGTTTTAGTAAAGTTTTGACTAAGGTCCTTTAATTGATTGTTAAGTGCCTTGCGTCTCCTGGATACATACTCCATAATCTGACCTCGTATTACCGGCTTCGAGGCAGGCCAAAAAAGATCAATGTCTAAAACATGTTGCATATTATCAGTTTTATAGTTTAGAAATGACTGTTCAAGATGTAGGCGAAAATCTGAAGAGTTTTCCATATACGCTGTAAGCCTCCAGTTGTAATACTGTGATATAGAAGTGTCTAACTTTATAGTGAACCACACCAGGGCATGGTCAAAAAGGAGAATAGGGTCTATCTGGGAGTGTACCACCTGCTGCATAAGGGTATCCGTAATAAACCAATAATCTAATCTGGACGAGGAGTGATGGGGGTGCGAGTATAATGTATACCCATGAGAATCAGGATGTTGGTACCAGGGATCACATAATCTCATCAAGTTGGTTAACAAAGAAAGCGATGGGGAAGCTACCGAACCTTGGGTATTGGCTGAGGTGGATCTGTCCAGTCCTGCCAATTGAACACAATTAAAGTCCCCACCCAGAATAATTGCGCCCTCTGCCCAATCTTGCAATTTTACATAGATATCCGAGAAAAAGTGGGCATAGGTTCCCGTGGGAGCATAAATATTAGCTATTGTGTAAGATATACCATGTATAGTCAATTTTAAAAACAGATACCTTCCCTCCGGGTCTATAAGCAGTCACTAATATTATAAACAAGAAATTTGCTAAAAATAATAGGGATGTGCACTTGAAATTTTTCGGGTTTTGTGTTTTGGTTTTGGGTTCGGTTCCGCGGCCGTGTTTTGGGTTCGACCGCGTTTTGGCAAAACCTCACCGAATTTTTTTTGTCGGTTTCGTGTGTGTTTTGGATTCGGGTGTTTTTTTCAAAAAACCCTAAAAAACAGCTTAAATCATAGAATTTGGGGGTCATTTTGATCCCAAAGTATTATTAACCTCAAAAACCATAATTTCCACTCATTTTCAGTCTATTCTGAATACCTCACACCTCACAATATTATTTTTAGTCCTAAAATTTGCACCGAGGTCGCTGGATGACTAAGCTAAGCGACCCTAGTGGCCGACACAAACACCTGGCCCATCTTGGAGTGGCACTGCAGTGTCACGCAGGATGGCCCTTCCAAAAAACACTCCCCAAACAGCACATGACGCAAAGAAGAAAAAAAGAGGCGCAATGAGGTAGCTGTGTGAGTAAGCTAAGCGACCCTAGTGGCCGACACAAACACATGGCCCATCTAGGAGTGGCACTGCAGTGTCACGCAGGATGGCCCTTCCAAAAAACACTCCCCAAACAGCACATGACGCAAAGAAGAAAAAAAGAGGCGCAATGAGGTAGCTGTGTGAGTAAGCTAAGCGACCCTAGTGGCCGACACAAACACATGGCCCATCTAGGAGTGGCACTGCAGTGTCACGCAGGATGGCCCTTCCAAAAAACAATCCCCAAACAGCACATGACGCAAAGAAGAAAAAAAGAGGCGCAATGAGGCAGCTGTGTGAGTAAGCTAAGCGACCCTAGTGGCCGACACAAACACCAGGCCCATCTAGGAGTGGCACTGCAGTGTCACGCAGGATGGCCCTTCCAAAAAACAATCCCCAAACAGCACATGATGCAAAGAAGAAAAAAAGAGGCGCAATGAGGCAGCTGTGTGAGTAAGCTAAGCGACCCTAGTGGCCGACACAAACACCAGGCCCATCTAGGAGTGGCACTGCAGTGTCACGCAGGATGGCCCTTCCAAAAAACACTCCCCAAACAGCACATGACGCAAAGAAGAAAAAAAGAGGCGCAATGAGGTAGCTGTGTGAGTAAGCTAAGCGACCCTAGTGGCCGACACAAACACCTGGCCCATCTAGGAGTGTCACTGCAGTGTCACGCAGGATGGCCCTTCCAAAAAACACTCCCCAAACAGCACATGACGCAAAGAAGAAAAAAAGAGGCGCAATGAGGTAGCTGTGTGAGTAAGATAAGCGACCCTAGTAGCCGACACAAACACCTGGCCCATCTAGGAGTGGCACTGCAGTGTCACGCAGGATGGCCCTTCCAAAAAACACTCCCCAAACAGCACATGACGCAAAGAAGAAAAAAAGAGGCGCAATGAGGTAGCTGTGTGAGTAAGATAAGCGACCCTAGTGGCCGACACAAACACCTGGCCCATCTAGGAGTGGCACTGCAGTGTCACGCAGGATGGCCCTTCCAAAAAACACTCCCCAAACAGCACATGACGCAAAGAAGAAAAAAAGAGGCGCAATGAGGTAGCTGTGTGAGTAAGCTAAGCGACCCTAGTGGCCGACACAAACACCTGGCCCATCTAGGAGTGGCACTGCAGTGTCACGCAGGATGGCCCTTCCAAAAAACACTCCCCAAACAGCACATGACGCAAAGAAGAAAAAAAGAGGCGCAATGAGGTAGCTGTGTGAGTAAGATAAGCGACCCTAGTGGCCGACACAAACACCTGGCCCATCTAGGAGTGGCACTGCAGTGTCACGCAGGATGGCCCTTCCAAAAAACACTCCCCAAACAGCACATGACGCAAAGAAGAAAAAAAGAGGCGCAATGAGGTAGCTGTGTGAGTAAGCTAAGCGACCCTAGTGGCCGACACAAACACCTGGCCCATCTAGGAGTGGCACTGCAGTGTCACGCAGGATGGCCCTTCCAAAAACACTCCCCAAACAGCACATGACGCAAAGAAGAAAAAAAGAGGCGCAATGAGGTAGCTGTGTGAGTAAGATAAGCGACCCTAGTGGCTGACACAAACACCTGGCCCATCTAGGAGTGGCACTGCAGTGTCACGCAGGATGGCCCTTCCAAAAAACACTCCCCAAACAGCACATGACGCAAAGAAGAAAAAAAGAGGCGCAATGAGGTAGCTGTGTGAGTAAGCTAAGCGACCCTAGTGGCCGACACAAACACCTGGCCCATCTAGGAGTGGCACTGCAGTGTCACGCAGGATGGCCCTTCCAAAAAACACTCCCCAAACAGCACATGACGCAAATAAAAATGAAAGAAAAAAGAGGTGCAAGATGGAATTGTCCTTGGGCCCTCCCACCCACCCTTATGTTGTATAAACAGGACATGCACACTTTAACCAACCCATCATTTCAGTGACAGGGTCTGCCACACGACTGTGACTGAAATGACGGGTTGGTTTGGACCCCCACCGAAAAAGAAGCAATTAATCTCTCCTTGCACAAACTGGCTCTACAGAGGCAAGATGTCCACCTCATCATCATCCTCCGATATATCACCGTGTACATCCCGCTCCTCACAGATTATCAATTCGTCCCCACTGGAATCCACCATCTCAGCTCCCTGTGTACTTTGTGGAGGCAATTGCTGCTGGTCAATGTCTCCACGGAGGAATTGATTATAATTCATTTTAATGAACATCATCTTCTCCACATTTTCTGGAAGTAACCTCGTACGCAGATTGCTGACAAGGTGAGCGGCGGCACTAAACACTCTTTCGGAGTACACACTTGTGGGAGGGCAACTTAGGTAGAATAAAGCCAGTTTGTGCAAGGGCCTCCAAATTGCCTCTTTTTCCTGCCAGTATAAGTACGGACTGTCTGATGTGCCTACTTGGATGCGGTCACTCATATAATCCTCCACCATTCTTTCAATGGTGAGAGAATCATATGCAGTGACAGTAGACGACATGTCCGTAATCGTTGTAAGGTCCTTCAGTCCGGACCAGATGTCAGCATCAGCAGTCGCTCCAGACTGCCCTGCATCACCGCCAGCGGGTGGGCTCAGAATTCTGAGCCTTTTCCTCGCACCCCCAGTTGCGGGAGAATGTGAAGGAGGAGATGTTGACAGGTTGCGTTCCGCTTGACTTGACAATTTTCTCACCAGCAGGTCTTTGAACCCCAGCAGACTTGTGTCTGCCGGAAAGAGAGATCCAAGGTAGGTTTTAAATCTAGGATCGAGCACGGTGGCCAAAATGTAGTGCTCTGATTTCAACAGATTGACCACCCGTGAATCCTTGTTAAGCGAATTAAGGGCTCCATCCACAAGTCCCACATGCCTAGCGGAATCGCTCCCTTTTAGCTCCTCCTCCAATGCCTCCAGCTTCTTCTGCAAAAGCCTGATGAGGGGAATGACCTGACTCAGGCTGGCAGTGTCTGAACTGACTTCACGTGTGGCAAGTTCAAAAGGTTGCAGAACCTTGCACAACGTTGAAATCATTCTCCACTGCGCTTGAGACAGGTACATTCCACCTCCTATATCGTGCTCAATTGTATAGGCTTGAATGGCCTTTTGCTGCTCCTCCAACCTCTGAAGCATATAGAGGGTTGAATTCCACCTCGTTACCACTTCTTGCTTCAGATGATGGCAGGGCAGGTTCAGGCGTTTTTGGTGGTGCTCCAGTCTTCTGTACGTGGTGCCTGTACGCCGAAAGTGTACTGCAATTCTTCTGGCCACCGACAGCATCTCTTGCACGCCCCTGTCGTTTTTTAAAAAATTCTGCACCACCAAATTCAAGGTATGTGCAAAACATGGGACGTGCTGGAATTTGCCCATATTTAATGCACACACAATATTGCTGGCGTTGTCCGATGCCACAAATCCACAGGAGAGTCCAATTGGGGTAAGCCATTCCGCGATGATCTTCCTCAGTTGCCGTAAGAGGTTTTCAGCTGTGTGCGTATTCTGGAAAGCGGTGATACAAAGCGTAGCCTGCCTAGGAAAGAGTTGGCGTTTGCGAGATGCTGCTACTGGTGCCGCCGCTACTGTTCTTGCGGCGGGAGTCCATACATCTACCCAGTGGGCTGTCACAGTCATATAGTCCTGACCCTGCCCTGCTCCACTTGTCCACATGTCCGTGGTTAAGTGGACATTGGGTACAACTGCATTTTTTAGGACACTGGTGAGTCTTTTTCTGACGTCCGTGTACATTCTCGGTATCGCCTGCCTAGAGAAGTGGAACCTAGATGGTATTTGGTAACGGGGGCACACTGCCTCAATAAATTGTCTAGTTCCCTGTGAACTAACGGCGGATACCGGACGCACGTCTAACACCAACATAGTTGTCAAGGCCTCAGTTATCCGCTTTGCAACAGGATGACTGCTGTGATATTTCATCTTCCTCGCAAAGGACTGTTGGACAGTCAATTGCTTGGTGGAAGTAGTACAAGTGGGCTTACGACTTCCCCTCTGGGATGACCATCGACTCCCAGCAGCAACAACAGCAGCGCCAGCAGCAGTAGGCGTTACACGCAAGGATGCATCGGAGGAATCCCAGGCAGGAGAGGACTCGTCAGAATTGCCAGTGACATGGCATGCAGGACTATTGGCATTCCTGGGGAAGGAGGAAATTGACACTGAGGGAGTTGGTGGGGTGGTTTGCGTGAGCTTGGTTACAAGAGGAAGGGATTTACTGGTCAGTGGACTGCTTCCGCTGTCGCCCAAAGTTTTTGAACTTGTCACTGACTTATTATGAATGCGCTGCAGGTGACGTATAAGGGAGGATGTTCCGAGGTGGTTAACGTCCTTACCCCTACTTATTACAGCTTGACAAAGGCAACACACGGCTTGACAAATGTTGTCCGCATTTCTGGTGAAATACTTCCACACCGAAGAGCTGATTTGTTTGGTATTTTCACCAGGCATGTCAACGGCCCTATTCCTCCCACGGACAACAGGTGTCTCCCCGGGTGCCTGACTTAAACAAACCACCTCACCATCAGAATCCTCCTTGTCAATTTCCTCCCCAGCGCCAGCAACACCCATATCCTCCTCATCCTGGTGTACTTCAACACTGACATCTTCAATCTGACTATCAGGAACTGGACTGCGGGTGCACCTTCCAGCACTTGCAGGGGGCGTGCAAATGGTGGAAGGCGCATGCTCTTCACGTCCAGTGTTGGGAAGGTCAGGCATCGCAACCGACACAATTGGACTCTCCTTGTGGATTTGGGATTTCGAAGAACGCACAGTTCTTTGCGGTGCTTTTGCCAGCTTGAGTCTTTTCAGTTTTCTAGCGAGAGGCTGAGTGCTTCCATCCTCATGTGAAGCTGAACCACTAGCCATGAACATAGGCCAGGGCCTCAGCCATTCCTTGCCACTCCGTGTGGTAAATGGCATATTGGCAAGTTTACGCTTCTTCTCCGACAATTTTATTTTAGATTTTGGAGTCCTTTTTTTACTGATATTCGGTGTTTTGGATTTTACATGCTCTGTACTATGACATTGGGAATCGGCCTTGGCAGACGACGTTGCTGGCATTTCATCGTCTCGGCCATGACTAGTTGCAGCAGCTTCAGCACGAGGTGGAAGTGGATCTTGATCTTTCCCTAATTTTGGAACCTCAACATTTTTGTTCTCCATATTTTAATAGGCACAACTAAAAGGCACCTCAGGTAAACAATGGAGATGGATGGATACTAGTATACTTATGGATGGACGAGCGACTGCCGACACAGAGGTAGCTACAGCCGTGGACTACCGTACTGTGTCTGCTGCTAATATAGACTGGATGATAATGAGATGAAATCAATATATATATATATATATATATATATAATATCACTAGTACTGCAGCCTGACAGGTATATATATTTATTATGTAATGACTGATGACGGACCTGCTGGACACTGTCAGCTCAGCAGCACCGCAGACTGCTACAGTAAGCTACAATAGTAGTATGTATAAAGAAGAAAGGAAAAAAAAAAAACACGGGTAGGTGGTATACAATTATGGATGGACGAGCGACTGCCGACACAGAGGTAGCTACAGCCGTGGACTACCGTACTGTGTCTGCTGCTAATATAGACTGGATGATAATGAGATGAAATCAATATATATATATATAATATCACTAGTACTGCAGCCGGACAGGTATATATATTTATTATGTAATGACTGATGACGGACCTGCTGGACACTGTCAGCTCAGCAGCACCGCAGACTGCTACAGTAAGCTACTATAGTAGTATGTATAAAGAAGAAAGAAAAAAAAAACCACGGGTAGGTGGTATACAATTATGGATGGACGAGCGACTGCCGACACAGAGGTAGCTACAGCCGTGGACTACCGTACTGTGTCTGCTGCTAATATAGACTGGATGATAATGAGATGAAATCAATATATATATATATAATATCACTAGTACTGCAGCCGGACAGGTATATATATTTATTATGTAATGACTGATGACGGACCTGCTGGACACTGTCAGCTCAGCAGCACCGCAGACTGCTACAGTAAGCTACTATAGTAGTATGTATAAAGAAGAAAGAAAGAAAAAAAAACACGGGTAGGTGGTATACAATTATGGATGGACGAGCGACTGCCGACACAGAGGTAGCTACAGCCGTGGACTACCGTACTGTGTCTGCTGCTAATATAGACTGGATGATAATGAGATGAAATCAATATATATTATATCACACTAGTACTGCAGCCGGACAGGTAGATATATTTATTATGTAATGACTGATGACGGACCTGCTGGACACTGTCAGCTCAGCAGCACCGCAGACTGCTACAGTAAGCTACTATAGTAGTATGTATAAAGAAGAAAGAAAAAACCACGGGTAGGTGGTATACAATTATGGATGGACGAGCGACTGCCGACACAGAGGTAGCTACAGCCGTGGACTACCGTACTGTGTCTGCTGCTAATATAGACTGGATGATAATGAGATGAAATCAATATATATATATATATAATATCACTAGTACTGCAGCCGGACAGGTATATATATTTATTATGTAATGACTGATGACGGACCTGCTGGACACAGTCAGCTCAGCAGCACCGCAGACTGCTACAGTAAGCTACTATAGTAGTATGTATAAAGAAGAAAGAAAAAAAAAACCACGGGTAGGTGGTATACAATATTATATATATATTATATACAATTATATATATATATATATATATATATATATATTAAACTGGTGGTGACTGGTGGTCAGGTCACTGGTCACACTATCAGCAACTTGCAAGTAGTACTCCTAAGCAGACAATCACAATATATATTATACTGGTGGTCAGTGTGGTCACAATGGCAGTGTGGCACTCTGGCAGCAAAAGTGTGCACTGTACGTTATATGTACTCCTGAGTCCTGCTCTCAGACTCTAACTGCTCCCCACTGTCAGTGTCTCCCCCACAAGTCAGATAATATACAGTCACACTATCTATCACTTCAGCAAGTAACTAGTACTCCTCCTAATGCTCCCCAAAATTACTACTGTGTCTCTCTCTACTGTCTCACTCTCTTCTCTATAAACGGAGAGGACGCCAGCCACGTCCTCTCCCTATGAATCTCAATGCACGTGTGAAAATGGCGGCGACGCGCGGCTCCTTATATAGAATCCGAGTCTCGCGATAGAATCCGAGCCTCGCGAGAATCCGACAGCGGGATGATGACGTTCGGGCGCGCTCGGGTTAACCGAGCAAGGCGGGAAGATCCGAGTCGCTCGGCCCCGTGTAAAAAAACATGAAGTTCGGGCGGGTTCGGATTCCGAGGAACCGAACCCGCTCATCCCTAAAAAATAATCATAACCCCTCTTTGGATGTATAAGGTGCCATTTTGAAGTCTCCTATCCATGTATCCCTTACCACATTAGGGTCAGAAATCTTGCAGGGCGTTTCTTGTAGTAAAACTATATCTGGTCGTAAACGTTTTAAGTGGGTCAGAATCTTCTTCCTCTTTATAGGGGAATTAATGCCCTCCACATTCCAAGTTACTAATTTAAGGGCTGTTTCTATCTTTGTAGGGGGATTCACAGTTGCTGTCATTTAAACAATGCCAACCCTAGGCCAAGTCAAATATTTATCAATTCTCTTTAGAAGAACCTTACCCATCCCAGCGAGCGGGCAAGGGGGAAGGGAATACAGGCCCAACAGGGGAATATATAAACATATCACAGTTAGTAGCTGTATTATGTGTGTTAACCACAGTTAAATTACCAATAATTTTCATCAACCTTTTTAACATTATATGAACCCAGTAGGATTTCCGACTGAGTTACATCCCTGCATAACTTGCCAGGACATAATCATACCAGTGTAGCAATAGGGATTTCGAACCAGAAGGCCATCTTATACTATAGCATTCTAAAAGCTGAGTAGAGAAGAAAAGAAAAAGAAGAAGGAAGATTAGTGGGATATAGAAAGAGAATAAGAAAAAAAGGGCGAGTGAGCCAAAGAAGAAAAGGGTAAACCTGAATAGAAGGTTTTCAACATGAAATTTGGCCCTTGAAAAACTCCAACAAATGCTAAGAAATATCACAACATAGCTAGGCACTAAACAACCTGAAATAAACTGAAACATTTCCAACCCTGTACGGCCATCCATAACCTGAATGTTCAAAAATTGAAGATGGCATCACAATGCAATTTTGTAGTGTCAATCCGCATCGTCCATCCTAGACGAGCATGAAGAAATCAAAGAGTCCACAAAGTTTTTTGCAGATTGTGGAGTGTCAAAGATGTAGGATTTTCCTGAGTGAGTGACCCTCAGCTTGGCAGGATACAGTAATGCAAACCGAAGTTCCATCTCGAACATGCGTTTGCATATTGGGGAAAACTCACCTCGCTTTGCAGCACCATGTAAGAGAAGTCCTGAAAAAGTAGGATCTTGGATTCTTGGTATTTGAGAGTGGAGCATTCTCTATAGGCATCAAGCAGACAAACCTTATCAGCATAATTTAAAAACTTCATGATAACCGGTCTAGGCCTGTCCTTGGTAGATTATCGATCAGGACCGATATGGTGAACACGTTCAATCAGCAATGAGTCTGAATCCGATACACATCCCAATTCTCTCGGTAGCCACTGAGAGACTAGATTCATAAGTTCATAAGGTTTCACCATTTCTGGGAGTCCTATAAGGCGCGCATTACTTCTATTCTCCAAATCTTCAAGTTTCTCCTGCATGGACATCACTATTTTACCTTGTTCAGAGAGCACCGTTCTAGCCGTTGTTAAATCGTCTTCAAGGTCTGAGATTCTTTGCTCCGTCTCCGATAAACATTGGTCATGATGGTTCGATTGGGTAAGAGCGGAATCCAATGAATCCTTTAAAGGGGCCAATTTTTGATCTAGAAGTGAAGCCAATATGTCAATAATCTCATGTGGTGTAAGGGATTTGGCGTGTTCCTGTGTTGTAGTAAGTGATGAGTGTCCCAATGGACTATTATTAGGGCCAGATGCCGGTGATTGAAGGCTATCTGTAGGGATGTTGCTCCGACCCCGGCCTTTATTCGCATGTGAGCCGCTGGGATTTCTGGGAGTTTGAGCCATATTTTTATCCATTATTAGGAACTTGAGGTATTAAAAAGGCCGAAGTATTTGACAAGGTATAAAAGACGTAGATAAGTGAGTATAAAAGTAAATGTACTGCAATATAATTTCACGCCAGCTGGGGGAGCTCCAACACCATAAATTAAGGGTGGTTAGTTGTTTCTAAAGTTTCACAGAATAATTGATATTTGGAGAAAATGAAAGATTGTTAGACTGTTCTCCAGGAGAGCGGGCCTCAGGACAACTGCAATTTATAGATCAGGTGAACAATAGTGTCCAGTACCCAGCACTGATGGCTGTTTGAATGTAAATATTAATTTCCAGAAGGGAGACGAACAATAGAAAAAAAATAGAATAAAATAAAATAAAAAGCATACATATAGAAATATATAAATCAGAGGAAAAAAAAGTATAAATATAGGATGAAGAGTTAGAGCACCACACTGCCCTTTCTTGCTTACCCCCACCAAAATATATGTAAGGCATCAGACAGCCCAGCGTGCAGAGCCAGTGGAGCTTCCCAGATCTATCCAGCCAGTGATAAGATCAGCATCCGCAGGTGATTGATGGAACTGCAGGCTTTCCCTCATTTAATTTTTAATTTTTTGGGGGGGAGAGAAAGGCCAAATTACTGCCTTGCCCCGGGTGCCATAAATCCTAGTTTTGCACTGCACCTGACCATTGCATCTGCTGCAGGAATGTACAAGTGACACGATGTTCTCTGTGTGAAAAATAAACTTTTTGATTTTGATTCCATCCGCCTCAAAGGTTCTTTGGTCAGACTGTATAAAATGTAAATAAGAGGCTCTTCTTTTCATTTGAAGAGCATTATATGGATGGTATCAGGATGCCGGCTCTCGGGATGCCGGCCGTCACAATACCGACAGTGGCATCCCAATGTGCAGAATCCCGACACTTTGTAGGTATGTACCCTAGTCCTCACCCACAACCCCCCTAAACCTCCATGCCCACAGCCTAAACTTAACACTACCCCCCCACAGCCTAACCATAACCCTCCCTGTGGTGCCTAACCCTAACCCTCCCTCCATGCAGCCTAACCTCCCTGGTGGAACCTAAACCTAACCCTCCTCGCAGCCTAACCCTAACCCTCCTTCCCCACAGCATAACCCTAACCCACCCTCCCGCAGCCTAACCCTAACCTACTCAGTGGTGACTAACCATAACCCTCCTCCCCACAGCATAACCCAAACCCTCCCTTCCCTCCAGCCTAACCTACCTGGTGGTGACTAAACCTATCCTCCCTCCCCACAGCCAAACCCTAACCCTCCCTTCCTGATGCTTAACCCTAACATCCCTGGTGGTGACTAAACCTAACCTCCCTCCCCACAGCCAAACTCTAACCCTCCCTTCCTGATGCTTAACCCTAACCTCCCTGGTGGTGACTAAACCTAACCTCCCTCCCCATAGCCAAACCCTAACCCTCCCTTCCTGATGCTTAACCCTAACCTCCCTGGTTGATTTTAAACCTAACCCCCCTCCCTAAAGCCTAACCCTAACCCTCCTTCCCCACAGCATAACCCTAACCCTCCGTTCTCTGCAGCCTAACCCTAACCTCCCCAATGGTGCCTAAACCTAACCACCCTCCCCACAGCATAACCCTAACCCTTCCTTCCATGCTACCTAACCCTAACCTCCCTGGTGGTGACTAAACCTAACCTTCCTGGGGTGTATGTTAATCCCAGTCACCCAGAGGCAGGTTTCACCCCTTCCCCCTTAAAAAAATGGCACAATCTATTTAATAGGTAGTGCTGTCTACAGGTGCCGGAGCCTGCAGTGAATTTAGCAGTGCTACAGCTGTGCTGTGTGACAACAACCGGTGGGCCAGGATCAGACTCATGAGATTCAGACAACTAAAGCATCCAGAATCAGCAATCACCCGTGAGTCTGATCTCATAGTCCAGCAGCAGTGACAGATTCACTATTCCTTGCTGCAGCATCAGCTGACCAGTACCAGGTGAGAGCCATACTGTTCCCTATTGCAGGTGTTATCAGGGCTCCTGGGACAGAGCTGACGAACTCTGCAGCAGTGGCAGCTGTGCCGCAGAGATCCATTAGAAAGCAGAGGTCATACATGAATCCCGCTGTTAACCACACAGGTGCTGCTGTACATGCAGGTGCTCCTTCAGGGCTTGGATCTTGGAGGCAGTAGTCTCCATTGTGTCTGGGAGTAATGCCCCTGCTTCCTTCCCCTCAGCCTAACCCTAACCTCCCTGGTGGTGCCTAAACCTAACCCCCCTCCCCACAACATAACCCAAACCCTCCCTTCCCTGCAGCCTAACCTCCCTGGTAGTGACTAAACCTAACCCCCTCCCCACAGCCAAACCCTAACACAGGGCAATATTTTAGTATTGGCTCAATGGGCACTTGCCCAAGGGCCCCAGAATTAAAAGGGACCCTGAAGTATAAGGACCCTATGCTGATAGCTGGGGCTATCCTTTTACCAGGGGTACCAGAATTTTTAAAATCGGCCCTACGGAACCAGAGATATTCGACTTCAAAGCAGTGGTCCCCATCCAAGCCGTTAAATTGCTCTTCCCAACCAGATATCTTACTTTCTGTTTGATTTAGCATTTTTCTGAGGAAATATGCCAAAAGCTGAGAATAGCCTGCAAGGATGGCAAAGCTGACCGTGAGCTGCTAGAACAAAGTCCTACAGGGCGGCAAAGCGGTTCCTCACGCTGATCGCTAGCCACTGCAGAGAGAGAGGGCGCTGATTAGAGGCAGCAGTAGGAGGGGAACCAATGGAAGCCTGCTTATTAGCACAAGCCCATCCGTGTAGGGACATAAAAGGGGGCTTTTCAGCGCTGATCAGAAGTCTGCAGTTCCCTCGGTCAGTGCACAGTACCTGGGTGCTTCCCCGCTGCAAAAAAGCTGTCTGTAACATTGGGCGGAGGACAGTTCCTGGGCTGTGGCGAATGCTGAGCAACAGCCAGTGTAAAGGCGCATTGACTGGTAGTGCTGTTGAGGTCTCTCTGCTGATGTCACTCAGATCAGCTGTAAACACGAGTGAGCAGAGAGGGGACTTAAAGGGCTACCTTAGATGCATGCCTAGGGGATTGTATGGCACTCTTCACGTTGTGCCTACTGCCACTCATGTTGAGCTGTAAATACTGAGTGGGTGGTAGGAGGGCAGAGCACGCTACCCTCCATACACATAAGAGCTAGGCACATTGAGGGTATTTCTACGGCAGGGGTGGAGAGTGCCTTTAGATGTTAATACCAAAGTAAATAAGTTGGCCACGGACAGCTGTGAGTGTAGCTGCATAGTGTGAGCTAAAACAGAGGTTGCCCAGAAGTCATCCTTCTCCACTGTATGCCGAGGCCGAGTGTAGTCAGAGCTGAGTAGCTGAGGTACCATAAATATATAAATCTCTGATAAACTAGAGACAAACATAAGGAGCGCTGGTTTAAAATTCAATTCATAAATTTAATATCAATTTAAACACACATAGTATAGTAAAAACTCAATTGAGTATCTATATAAGCTGACGCTTCAATAAGCTCATAGAAGTGCACATAACTGTATTTAAAAGTTCAAAGATAGATTCCAATCATGATCTACAGCAACAGAAATCAGCTGGTAATTGTCGGTCAAAGCTTAATTAGCAATCCAGGGTTCCTTTTATCTGCCTTTCAGTTGTAATTATGTCCTCCAAGTGCGCAGATGATTAGAAGCCTCATATATCTCAGGCACAGAGAGGATAATGTAAGAAATGTTTTAAACCCAGATGTATCACCTGTAGATTCATTGATTCAGAGAGCCATGACTTTTCAGCCCCGAAAGACACTGGGAATTATAAATTTAGTATTATCGGATCCATTACCTGTCAGACCACATATGTTATATATGTAATAACTTGCATATGTGGCCTGCAGTATGTAGGTCGTACTACCCGGTCACTCAACACACGGTTCTTAGAACATAGAAGACTAATTAACAAGAAGTCACTCACGCACAGTGTGCCCAGACATGTGGTTCAATCACATGAGGGGGACATTAAGGTTATCTCTATTAAGGGCATTGAGCACATAGAAGAGACCCCAAGAGGTGGCGATAGGTTCAATCGCCTCTGCAAGCGAGAGGCGTATTGGATCTGTTCGCTCAATACCCTTGTTCCAATGGGTTTGAACGAAAACATTGAAATGAACAACATATGACAAATTAGTCTATGGCCCAATATTGTATGACTATGTATCTATAGAATACTATTACTTTTTTCTTGTGGGTGTCTGGTTATATATATATATATATTTTATAATTTTTTTTTTTTATATATATATAAAAAAACTTTATTAGTCTAGGTCTGGCAATGTTGAAATATTGTCTACTTAAAAAAGCTAAAGTAAATAACTATATAAATTAAGGTTGTGATCTGATTTTGTTGTGGGTCTCGCTGTGGCTCGATGCTGTGACCTTGGGAGCTGGAGTCCTAGAACTTACCTGATGAGCTATTGAGACTTATGCTTAAACCAAAGCTCTTAGTAATATTAGGAGTGCTATAGGCATTTTCTGTTTAAATGATACTTATGTTCTCTGTGATGCCATAAATTAAATAATAATGAAATAAGGAAATGTTGTTATGTAGAATACTATAATTTATATACCTGTATGCAATTATTGATGTGTCAACAAAGAATTTAGATACATGTAATCTCCCTTAAGCATGTTTTATCGATTGATAGAGTTTTCCCTATAAAGATAGATAGGTTTATTTCCTCTGAATGAATTAAGCTGGTGCATCAATTAAATACAGGTGTAGTCCAAACGAATGAGACTTTCTTATTGGCTGAATGGACTTTATAAGCATACCTGCTATGGACACCTGTATTAACCTCCTGAGGAAACCGCTTACCACTAGAGCGGAGAAACGCGTAGAGGACGCTCCATTGTGCACCGTGTATGCTACAGTCAGCCTGGTTCCCTGCCACTCGTTTCCTCCGTGTGCAAACCTTTCAGTGCGTCTACCAGTTGTGAGGACCGAACGCCGTGACCGCCATATCCGGCAAGCCCTCCCGGGACATCCTGACCGCTGGGTCCAACACCGTTAAGTATCCATGCAGTGTCAGCTTGAAAAATACTAGCAATTTGGTGAAGAAATTTCCGTGACAGCCTGGTCTGGTAATTCCATCTTCTGCATTGTCTGTGTGATTATACTAAACGGATAATTGAACTGCTATAGAGGTCTAATCTGAATTATCATAAAACCATTCTATGCTCTCTAATTATCTGCGCACTTGGAGGACATAATTACAACTGAAAGGCAGATAAAAGGAACCCTGGATTGCTAATTAAGCTTTGACCGACAATTACCAGCTGATTTCTGTTGCTGTAGATCATGATTGGAATCTATCTTTGAACTTTTAAATACAGTTATGTGCACTTTTATGAGCTTATTGAAGCGTCAGCTTATATAGATACTCAATTGAGTTTTTACTATACTATGTGTGTTTAAATTGATATTAAATTTATGAATTGAATTTTAAACCAGCGCTCCTTATGTTTGTCTCTAGTTTATCAGAGATTTATATATTTATCTTATCTTGACATCCAGTTGTCCCATAGGAGCTGCTATTGGAAGCTATTTATTATATGTATTGACAAAAGATAAAACCTTTTTTCCGTGTGTTTACAGGTAGATATATTTGCTTTTGTGCGCCCGATCAAATATTCATATACACTCAAGTAACGTTGAGTGTATATTGAAAATTATATTAGCTGAGGTACCAGACAGCAAGGAGCAGATTGAGGGAGAGCCGGAACCAGCATTACCCATTGCAGCACATAGTGAAGCAGTTCAGGAAAGAAAGTGCAAGGAGTCCAGCTAATCGTGGATTGGTGAGAATTGAAACTTGTACTCACCTACTACATCCATAAACACTTGAGCCATAGTATTCAATTAATTTACAAAGGATATAGACGTGACTACAGCCTAATAGCTGCAGAGAGTTAACATAAGGAGAGACAAAAATCTGCATTTAAATTACCTTCATAATTAGTGATGTGCACAGGAAAATTTTCCGGGTTTTGTGTTTTGGTTTTGGATTCAATTCCGCGGACGTGTTTTGGATTCGGACGCATTTTGGCAAAACCTCCCTGAAAATTTTTTGTCGGATTCAGGTGTGTTTTAGATTCGGGTGTTTTTTACAAAAAACCCTCAAAAACAGCTTAAATCATAGAATTTGGGGGTCATTTTGATCCCATAGTATTATTAACCTCAATAACCATAATTTCCACTCATTTTCAGTCTATTCTGAACACCTCACACTTCACAATATTATTATTAGTCCTAAAATTTGCACCGAGTTCGCTGTGTGACTAAGCTAAGCGACCCTAGTGGCCGACACAAACACTTGGCCCATCTAGGAGTGGCACTGCAGTGTCAGACAGGATGGCACTTCAAAAAAATAGTCCACAAACAGCACATGATGCAAAGAAAAAAAGAGGTGCACCAAGGTCGCTAGATGGCTAAGCTAAGCGACACAAGTGGCCGACACAAACACCTGGCCAATCTAGGAGTGAAACTGCAGTGTCAGGCAGGATGGCACTTCAAAAAAATAGTCCCCAAACAGCACATGATGCAAAGAAAAATGAAAGAAAAAAGAGGTGCAAGATGGAATTGTCCTTGGGCCCTCCCACCCACCCTTATGTTGTATAAACAGGACATGCACACTTTAACAAACCCATCATTTCAGCGACAGGGTCTGCCACACAACTGTGACTGAAATGACTGGTGGGTTTGGGCCCCTACCAAAAAAGAAGCAATCAATCTCTCCTTGCACAAACTGGCTCTACAGAGGCAAGATGTCCACCTCCTCCTCATCGTCCGATTCCTCACCCCTTTCACTGTGTACATACCCCTCCTCACAGATTATTAATTTGTCCCCACTGGAATCCACCATCTCAGGTCCCTGTGTACTTTCTGGAGGCAATTGCTGGTGAATGTCTCCACGGAGGAATTGATTATAATTCATTATGAAAAAACATCATCTTCTCCT
Organism: Pseudophryne corroboree; assembly: GCF_028390025.1. NCBI lineage: Eukaryota > Metazoa > Chordata > Amphibia > Anura > Myobatrachidae > Pseudophryne > Pseudophryne corroboree. The sequence continues at coordinate 1,223,127,176 of NC_086444.1, forward strand.
CATTTTCTGGAAGTAACCTCGTACGCCGATTGCTGACAAGGTGAGCGGCTGCATTAAACACTCTTTCGGAGTACACACTGGAGGGGGGCAACTTAGGTAAAATAAAGCCAGTTTCTGCAAGGGCATCCAAATTGCCTCTTTTTCCTGCCAGTATACGTAGGGACTGTCTGACGTGCCTACTTGGATGCGGTCACTCATATAATCCTCCACCATTCTTTCAATGGTGACAGAATCATATGCAGTGACAGTAGACGACATGTCAGTAATCGTTGGCAGGTCCTTCAGTCCGGACCAGATGTCAGCACTCGCTCCAGACTGCCCTGCATCACCACCAGCGGGTGGGCTCGGAATACTTAGCCTTTTCCTCGCACCCCCAGTTGCGGGAGAATGTGAAGGAGGAGCTGTTTACGGGTCGCGTTCCGCTTGACTTGACAATTTTCTCACTAGCAGGTCTTTGAACCTCAGCAGACTTGTGTCTGCCGGAAAGAGAGATACAACGTAGGTTTTAAATCTAGGATCGAGCACGGTGGCCAAAATGTAGTGCTCTGATTTCAACAGATTGACCACCCGTGAATCCTGGTTAAGCGAATTAAGAGCTCCATCCACAAGTCCCACATGCCTAGCGGAATTGCTCTATTTTAGCTCCTCCTTCAATGTCTCCAGCTTCTTCTGCAAAAGCCTGATGAGAGAAATGACCTGACTCAGGCTGGCAGTGTCTAAACTGACTTCACGTGTGGCAAGTTCAAAGGGTTGCAGAACCTTGCCCAACGTTGAAATCATTCTCCACTGCGCTTGAGTCAGGTGCATTCCCCCTCCTTTGCCTATATCGTAGGCAGATGTATAGGCTTGAATGGCCTTTTGCTGCTCCTCCATCCTCTGAAGCATATAGAGGGTTGAATTCCACCTCGTTACCACCTCTTGCTTCAGATGATGGCAGGGCAGGTTCAGGACTGTTTGCTGGTGCTCCAGTCTTCGGCACGCGGTGGCTGAATGCCGAAAGTGGCCCGCAATTCTTCGGGCCACCGACAGCATCTCTTGCACGCCCCTGTCATTTTTAAAATAATTCTGCACCACCAAATTCAATGTAAGTGCAAAACATGGGATGTGCTGGAATTTGCCCAGATGTAATGCACGCACAATATTGCTGGCATTGTCCGATGTCACAAATCCCCAGGAGAGTCCAATTGGGGTAAGCCATTCTGCGATGATGTTCCTCAGTTTCCGTAAGAGGTTGTCAGCTGTGTGCCTCTTATGGAAAGCGGTGATACAAAGCGTAGCATGACTAGGAACGAGTTGGCGTTTGCGAGATGATGCTACTGGTGACGCCGCTGCTGTTCTTGCTGCGGGAGGCAATACATCTACCTAGTGAGCTGTCACAGTCATATAGTCCTGAGTCTGCAGGAATAAGGTACAAAATACCCAGGGGTATTCGACCTTTGAAAAAGCTGCAAGGTCTATGCAGCGAAACGCGTCAGTCATTTACCCTTTGGAACAGGACAACCCTGAATTGGACCCGAACCAGCCCACATCGCTTACCAGCTATCCAGTGAAGTCCTAGAGAGGCACCATCCTATCTCCGCACTGCATGAGGTACCCACCATACATGGGACATTGCAATAACCCTCTAGCGGCATATGGAACTTTCTTTTGGACTCTCTATAATATCATCTAAAAGGGACTCTTTACAGTGGAATCTAACTGGACATATCATCTATGGGCAAAATGTGGAACGGATCCTATAGAATATAAAACATCAGTTCTGAATCATTACCTGGGGTAAACTTCATCCATCTTATATAATTGGCAAAATCACTTCTTGCTTATAATTGGCTTATTTGCACAAAATACTGTTTTTTAATGAGTTATTGTTTTTTAATAAATTGTTTTAAAATTTACACACTTAGTGAATGGTACTGTTCTTTCCTCTGACAGCGCAGCCTTCTTTCCCTTTTTTATGTAGTCCTGAGTCTGCCCTGCTCCACTTGTCCACATGTCCATGGATAAGAGAACATTGGGTACAACTGCATTTTTTAGGACACTGGTGACTCTTTTTCTGACATCTGTGTACATTTTCGGTATCGCCTGCCTAGAGAAATGGAACCTAGATGGTATTTGGTATCGGGGACACAGTACCTCAATCAGGTCTGTAGTTGCCTGTGAATTAACGGTGAATACCGGAAACAAGTTTCTCAACGCCCAGGTTGCCAAGGCCTGAGTTATCCGCTATGCAGCAGGATGACTGCTGTGATATTTCATCTTCCTCGCAAAGTACTGTTGGACAGTCAATTGCTTACTGGAAGTAGTACAAGTGGTCTTCCGACTTCCCCTCTGGGATGACGATCGACTCCCAGCAGCAACAACAGCAGCGCCAGCAGCAGTAGGTGTTACACTCAAGGATGCATCGGAGGAATCCCAGGCAGGAGAGGACTTGTCAGACTTGACAGTGACATGGCCTGCAGGACTATTGGCTTTCCTGTGTAAGGAGGAAATTGACACTGAGGGAGTTGGTGGTGTGGTTTGCAGGAGCTTGGTTACAAGAGGAAGGGATTTAGTTGTCAGTGGACTGCTTCCGCTGTGACCCAAAGTTTTTGAATTTGTCAATGACTTCTGATGAATGCGCTCCAGGTGACGTATAAGGGAGGATGTTCCGAGGTGGTTAACGTCCTTACCCCTACTTATTACAGCTTGACAAAGTCGACACACGGCTTGACACCTGTTGTCCGCATTTGTGTTAAAATAATTCCATACCGAAGAGGTGATTTTTTTTTGTAATTTGACCAGGCATGTCAATGGCCATATTCGTCCCACAGACAACAGGTGTCTCCCCGGGTGCCTGACTTAAACAAACCACCTCACCATCAGAATCCTCCTTGTCAACTTCCTCCTCAGCGCCAGCAACACCCATATCCTCATCCTGGTGTACTTCAACAGTGACATCTTCAATTTTACTATCAGGAACTGGACTGCGGGTGCTCCTTCCAGCACTTGCAGGGGGCGTGCAAATGGTGGAAGGCGCCACCTCTTCCCGTCCAGTGTTGGGAAGGTCAGGCATCGCTGCCGACACAATTGGACTCTCCTTGGGGATTTGTGATTTAGAAGAAAGCACAGTTCTTTGCTGTGCTTTTGCCAGCTTAAGTCTTTTCATTTTTCTAGCGAGAGGATGAGTGCTTCCATCCTCATGTGAAGCTGAACCACTAGCCATGAACATAGGCCAGGGCCTCAGCCGTTCCTTGCCACTCCGTGTCGTAAATGGCATCTTGGCAAGTTTAATCTTCTCCTCAGACGCTTTTCATTTTGATTTTTGGGTCATTTTACTGAACTTTTGTTTTTTGAATTTTACATGCTCTCTACTATGACATTGGGCATCGGCCTTGGCATACGACGTTGATGGCATTTCATCGTCTCGGCCATGACTAGTGGCAGCAGCTTCAGCACGAGGTGGAAGTGGATCTTGATCTTTCCCTATTTTACCCTCCACATTTTTGTTCTCCATTTTTTAATGTTTGGAATTATATGCCAGTATCAATAGCAATGGCCTACTACTATATATACTGCGCACAACTGAAATGCACCAAAGGTATGGATGGATAGTATACTTGACGACACAGAGGTAGGTAGAGCAGTGGCTTTTTGTACCATACTGCTATATATTATATACTGGTGGTCAGCAAAATGATGCACTGTACTTCTACTATATACTACAATGCAGCACAGATATGGAGCGTTTTTCAGGCAGAGAACGTATAATACTGGTGGTCACTGGTCACTGGTCAGCAAAACTCTGCACTGTACTCCTCCTATATAATACTGGTGCTCCCCAGTCCCCACAATAAAGCAGTGTGAGCACAGATATATGCAGCACACTGAGCACAGATATGGAGCGTTTTTCAGGCAGAGAACGTATAATACTGGTGGTCAATGGTCACTGGTCAGCAAAACTCTGCACTGTACTCCTCCTATATAATACTGATGGTCCCCAGTCCCCACAATAAAGCAGTGTGAGCACAGATATATGCAGCACACTGAGCACAGATATGGAGCGTTTTTCAGGGAGAGAACGTATAATACTGGTGGTCACTGGTCAGCAAAACTCTGCACTGTACTCTTCCTATATAATACTGCTGGTCTCCAGTCCCCACAATAAAGCAGTGAGCACAGATATTTGCAGCCACCTGAATAAAACTGAGAGGATGCCAGCCACGTCCTCTCACTATCATTTCCAATGCACGAGTGAAAAATGGCGGCGACGCGCGGCTTTATATAGAATCCGAATCTCGCGAGAATCCGACAACGGGATGATGACATTCGGGAGCGCTCGGGTTAACCGAGCAAGGCGGGAGGATCCGAGTCTGCCTCGGAACCGTGTAAGATGGGTGAAGTTCGGGGGGGGGGGGGGGGGGGTTCGGATTCCGAGGAACCGAACCCGCTCATCACTATTCATAATACAGTAAGTGCAGGATTAATTGATAACCAGACATTAGAAGTGCTGCCAGACAAGCTAACAAAGGACTTTAGCAACACTAAAGATACATTGATTAAAATAGTTCAGTCTGGTTAAACTACATAACTAATACACGGTTCCAAGCCAAGTCAGACCTTGGACTCCCACCATTTACACTGCAGTGCCAATCTGAGATATTCTCGGATCGGCACCGCTTACACAGTGTCTTGTGGGTTGGCACTTAGAGATGATGTAATTTCCAAGCGCCAGGAAACACTACAGACTGGTGCTCCGGAGAATCTTGCTGGGGGCAAGCCCAGCAATCTGGAAGCTGCTGTGCTTCTCCCAGCCTCCGGCGCTTCCAGGCACCAGACATGATGCTGCTGTATGCATAGACAGCGTGTGCCGTGACCCCCAGCCTCCCGACCGCCGTCCGGACACTGCGGTACGGGAAGTTTGCCATGCTGTAAATGGGTGCCAGGTCGGCTGACCCGGCTTACCCAACACCGCCTCCTACCCGGGTCTTACCCATGTCCAACCCTGAGTACAAGCCGGGTTGGGTTCCAGGAAAGTGGATCCTGGGTTCAGGAGAAGGACCCTTTTACACCACCTGCAGTCCCGGGATTTTGCGTGCTCCTGTGCAAAATCACGGGATATTTCAGGTGATGTAAAAGGGGTATAACATACTCTGGGAACACTGCCAGACAGTCTAGTTGTTTGGCTACAACAGAAAAAATACAAAATTGTAACAATTACTGTCTGGGCAAATAAAAGTACTTTATCTTATGGAATCCTCCCATCCTGCAGACGGGATCAGTACTAAATGCCGCCGGCCGGAATCCCGGCGGTCGAAATACCGACGCTGGAATCCCGACCACACAATCCCGACAGGGGTGGCTAGCGGAACACAGCCCCTTGCGGGCTCGCTTCGCTCGCCACGCTGCGGGCACGGTGCCTTGCCACGCTCGGCACACTATTATATTCTCCCTCTATGGGTGTCGTGGACACCCACGGAGGGAGAATATGTCGGGATTGTGGCGGTCGGGATTGTGGCGGTCGGGATTCCGGCGTCGGTATTTCGACCGCCGGGATTCCGGCCGGCGGCATCTTGACCGCATCCCCTGCAGACAGCACACTTGAATGTATAAACCAGCGGTTCCCAAACTTTTTTGAATCTCGGAACCCTATAGTATCAGATTTTTCTTTGCAGCACCCCTATGCCAAAAGGTTCTTATTGAGAAGTTTAAAAAAATATATTAAATTAAGTATTTTTTGTTTTTATGTCATCCTTAGGGTCAGTTGTGTGGTGATGGACAAGATTTGCTTCTGTTTGTCCACATAGTTTATAACTGACTGCCACAAACATTGGTTTTGCCTATTACATTGACCATAAATAATTTGGATTAATCCCAGACCAGCCATCCAAGACACCCCTGCAAGTGACCCAAGGCACCCCAGTGTGCCACAGCACACAGTTTGAGAACCACTGGTATAAACTGACCTTAAAAGCAAATGTACAGGACACACAGATTCATGTGTTATTATACAGCACTCTAAGTGTAAATGAGCATTTAAAGTGGACATTAACTTGGCGTCTGCAGCACCTACATGAACTTGCATTAAGTGCTAAGTAAAAGACACAAACGTTAAGTTATGCATTAATGTGTGTGTATATATATATATATATATATATATACATATTTAGATATATATATAGATATATATCCTTGAGCTTTAAGTTCGATTAACGTATGTATATGAGAAGGTGTGTCATGCATGACATCTAATTTAGTGACCCGATCGTTCACCTTTGATTATTTTCCACAGTCAATGGTGAACTCAGGTATCTACCTCAAAGGTAAATGTATTTTTTGTAATGCATGCAGGTGACCTGTACAGGACTAAAGGGGGTAGGATTAGAAGGGAGTTGTTATTTATTGTTATTTATAAATTGTATTTTCCTGTTATATTACAATTTTTGTAATATTGTACCACCTTAGTCTTATTAAATATTATCACACTCATTTAAACACAGGAAAGCAGAGTGTAAGAGTGGTAATACATTTATTAAGCAGGAATAGATTTAATTAGCTTGCTGTCCCAAGCCAGCCCTATAGAGTAAAAGTATAATAATTTAAAGCTTAAGTCAAGTTTGGGTGGAGGCACAGTATATCATAAGTTAGGAAGTGCATAGTATAATATAATTATACGTAACCTAGGATTACATCACATTGAAAGCTATTTCCAGGAACTGGAGATATCTGCAGTCAAGAAAGCTGCCCTCCCACAAGAACATGATTAATTTTTAGCCTACTCCACTATCGACCCTGCATATTAAACAATCCCTACTACACTGGAAGTCATATACCGGGATCCCTTCATTCAGCCCTATGCCCCCTTTCAACATTTTAGTGTCCTCCCACCCCATCACCCATTATCTGTGCAGTAAAAGCGTCATTAGCAGAAATTACTAACCCCCCTCCCCACAGCATAACCCTAACCCTCCCTTCCCTACAGCCTAACACTAACCCTCCCTTCCCCACAGCATAACCCTAACGCTCCATTCCCCACAGCCTAACACTAACCTCCCTTCCCCACAGCATAGCCCTAACCCTCCCTTCCCTACAGCATAACACTAACCCTCCCTCCCCACAGCATAACACTAACCCCCCTCCCCACAGCATAACCCTAACCCTCCCTTCCCCACAGCCTAACACTACACGCCCTCCACACAGCATAACCCTAACCCTCCCTTTCCCACAGCCTAACACTAACCCTCCCTTCCCCACAGTATAACCCTAACCCTCCCTTCCCCACAGCCTAACACTAACCCTCCCTTCCCCACAGCATAACCCTAACCCCCCTCCCCACAGCATAACCCTAACCCTCCCTTCCCCACAGCCTAACCCTAATCCTCCCTTCCCCACAGCCTAACACTACACCCCCTCCACACAGCATAACCCTAACCCTCCCTTCCCCACAGTCTAACACTAACCCCCCCTTCCCACAGCATAACCCTAACTCTCCCTTCCTCACAGCCTAACACTAACCCTCTCTTCCCCACAGCATAACCCTAACCCTCCCTTCCCCACAGCATAATTCTAACCCTCCCTTCCCCACAGCATCACACTAACCCCCCTCCCCACAGCCTAACACTAACCCTCCCTTCCCCACAGCATAACCCTAACCCTCCCTTCCCCACAGCCTAACCCTAACCCTCCCTTCCCCACAGCCTAACACTACACCCCCTCCACACAGCATAACCCTAACCTTCCCTTCCTCACAGCATAACACTAACCCTCCCTTCCCCACAGCATAACACTAATCTCCCCAGTGGTGCCAACACCTAAAACACCCCAGTGGTGTAATCCTAACCCAGCACGCATATTTACATTTGGGATTTTGGACTTGGCATTGTGATCAATATTGAGATTACAAATTGGTATTCCGGTAGGCCTATGTACTGCAGCCAGGTGACTTCATCACATGGGTCCCTAACATTCCTAATACTATCACATTACATAAATGTATCCCGGCCTTACCTTTAAATAGCGACCTTATCAATATATGATCTGAAATGCAAAAACCTTGTTCATTAAAACACCTGAGGGTACAAGGGTGGAGTGCAAATACCAGAGAATGGGGAGAATGTACAAACTCCACACTGTTATGGTTGTGGTGGAAATCAATCCCAAGCAGCGGTGGCTCCAGAGGCGCAGTCCCAATTTCAAATAGGGGAGTCGCACCAACTGCCAGTGAGTCAGTTCGGGGTGGCAGTTGGTGGCAGTAGGTATGGATCTCCTATTTAACATCCCACCTCTGGAGCCACCACTGATCCCAAAACATATGTGCTGTGAGGCTGTAATGCTAACCATTACACCATCTGTGTTGTCCACTACTCATATTGTATGTTCTGCGACAATAAAATAGTACTTGCTGTTATAACTGTGTTCAGGACCAGACTGGCCATCTGACATTTCTGGCAAATGCCAGAAGAGCCCATGGCCTGAAGGGTCAGTCCGGTTACAGAGAGAGTGGGGCTGGTCGAGCAGTGCAGCCTCCCGGTACTCTGCTCAGTTGCCTGGCATTCAGATAGATGGAGGCATGATGCAAAGCCCATGACCACAGGAGCCAAGGCCACGCCCCTCTGGGCCGCATGCACACCTGTAGTGCATGTGACCACTACTATGCCAGGACCATTGCACAGCCCCAGTCCACTCCTGTCTTATAGTTTTATTAACAGCAATAACATTCATTTCCAGTGAATTTTGTCAGCATCACAAGGCACTCTCCTGGGTGAAGTGACACCTGAAATCACGAGGGAGGATCTTTCATGCAATCCAAAACCAAAGATGAATTTTTTAAATCCGAGTTCCAAACTACAGTAGAGAGAAGATCAACTCATGATTTGGTCAACTTGGACCCCCAAAATTGATCCGAACCAAGACTTTGTTTTTCGCAGTTCCTGAAAGTTTGGGTGTGCTCAGTTTTCAACAGAACCAAACTGCTTATTTCTATATATAGTAATCCCTTAGTAAATCTGTATTGCATTTATAGCAATCCCTCTGTAAATCTGTATTGCATTTATAGTAATCCCTCAGTAGATCTGTATTGCATTTATAGTAATCCCTCTGTAAATCTCTATTGCATTAATAGTAATCCCTCTGTAAATCTGTATTGCATTTATAGTAATCCCTCAGTAAATCTGTATTGCATTTATAGTAATCCCTCTGTAGATCTGTATTGCATTTATAGCAATCCCTCAGTAAATCTGTATTGCATTTATACTAATCCCTCAGTAAATCTGTATTGCATTTATAGTAATCCCTCTGTAAATCTGTATTGCATTTATAGTAATCCCTCAGTTTATCTGTATTGCATTTATAGTAATCCCTCAGTAAATCTGTATTGCATTTATAGTAATCCCTCTGTAAATCTGTATTGCATTTATAGTAATCCCTCTGTAAATCTGTATTGCATTTATAGTAATCCATCTGTAAATCTGTATTGCATTTATAGTAATCCCTCAGTAAATCTGTATTGCATTTATAGTAATCCCTCAGTAAATCTGTATTGCATTTATAGCAATCCCTCTGTAAATCTGTATTGCATTTATAGCAATCCCTCTGTAAATCTGTATTGCATTTATAGTAATCCATCTGTAAATCTGTATTGCATTTATAGTAATCCCTCTGTAAATCTGTATTGCATTTATAGTAATCCCTCTGTAAATCTGTATTGCATTTATAGTAATCCCTATGTAAATCTGTATTGTATTTATAGTAATCCATCTGTAAATCTGTATTGCATTTATAGTAATCCCTCTGTAAATCTGTATTGCATTTATAGTAATCCCTCTGTAAATCTGTATTGCATTTATAGTAATCCCTCTGTAAATCTGTATTACATTTATAGTAATCCATCTGTAAATCTGTATTGCATTTATAGTAATCCCTCTGTAAATCTGTATTGCATTTATAGCAATCCCTCAGTAAATCTGTATTGCATTTATAGTAATCTCTCAGTAAATCTGTATTGCATTTATAGTAATCCCTCAGTAGATCTGTATTGCATTTATAGTAATCCCACAGTAAATCTGTATTGCATTTATAGTAATCCCTCAGTAAATCTGTATTGCATTTATAGCAATCCCTCAGTAAATCTGTATTGCATTTATAGTAATCCCTCAGTAAATCTGTATTGCATTTATAGTAATCCCTCAGTAAATCTGTATTGCATTTATAGTAATCCCTCAGTAAATCTGTATTGCATTTATAGTAATCCCTCTGTAAATATGTATTGCATTTATAGTAATCCCTCTGTAAATCTGTATTGCATTTATAGTAATCCCTCAGTAGATCTGTATTGCATTTATAGTAATCCCTCAGTAGATCTGTAATGCATTTAAAGTAATCCCTCTGTAAATCTGTATTGCATTTATAGTAATCCCTCAGTACATCTGTATTGCATTTATAGTAATCCCTCTGTAAATCTGTATTGCATTTATAGTAATCCCTCTGTAAATCTGTATTGCATTTATAGTAATCCCTCTGTAAATCTGTATTGCATTTATAGTAATCCCTCTGTAAATCTGTATTGCATTATAGTAATCCCTCAGTAAATCTGTATTGCATTATAGTAATCCCTCAGTAAATCTGTATTGCATTTATAGTAATCCCTCAGTAAATCTGTATTGCATTTATAGCAATCCCTCAGTAAATCTGTATTGCATTTATAGTAATCCCTCTGTAAATCTGTATTGCATTTATAGTAATCCCTCTGTAAATCTGTATTGCATTTATAGTAATCCCTATGTAAATCTGTATTGCATTTATAGTAATCCCTCTGTAAATCTGTATTGCATTTATAGTAATCCCTCTGTAAATCTGTATTGCATTTATAGTAATCCCTCTGTAAATCTGTATTGCATTTATAGTAATCCCTCTGTAAATCTGTATTACATTTATAGTAATCCATCTGTAAATCTGTATTGCATTTATAGTAATCCCTCAGTAAATCTGTATTGCATTTATAGTAATCCCTCAGTAAATCTGTATTGCATTTATAGCAATCCCTCTGTAAATCTGTATTGCATTTATAGCAATCCCTCTGTAAATCTGTATTGCATTTATAGTAATCCATCTGTAAATCTGTATTGCATTTATAGTAATCCCTCTGTAAATCTGTATTGCATTTATAGTAATCCCTCTGTAAATCTGTATTGCATTTATAGTAATCCCTATGTAAATCTGTATTGTATTTATAGTAATCCATCTGTAAATCTGTATTGCATTTATAGTAATCCCTCTGTAAATCTGTATTGCATTTATAGTAATCCCTCTGTAAATCTGTATTGCATTTATAGTAATCCCTCTGTAAATCTGTATTACATTTATAGTAATCCATCTGTAAATCTGTATTGCATTTATAGTAATCCCTCTGTAAATCTGTATTGCATTTATAGCAATCCCTCAGTAAATCTGTATTGCATTTATAGTAATCTCTCAGTAAATCTGTATTGCATTTATAGTAATCCCTCAGTAGATCTGTATTGCATTTATAGTAATCCCACAGTAAATCTGTATTGCATTTATAGTAATCCCTCAGTAAATCTGTATTGCATTTATAGCAATCCCTCAGTAAATCTGTATTGCATTTATAGTAATCCCTCAGTAAATCTGTATTGCATTTATAGTAATCCCTCAGTAAATCTGTATTGCATTTATAGTAATCCCTCAGTAAATCTGTATTGCATTTATAGTAATCCCTCTGTAAATCTGTATTGCATTTATAGTAATCCCTCTGTAAATCTGTATTGCATTTATAGTAATCCCTCTGTAAATCTGTATTGCATTTATAGTAATCCCTCTGTAAATCTGTAATGCATTTATAGTAATCCCTCAGTTAATCTGTATTGCATTTATAGTAATCCCTCAGTAAATCTGTATTGCATTTATAGTAATCCCTCAGTAAATCTGTATTGCATTTATAGTAATCCCTCTGTAAATCTGTATTGCATTTATAGTAATCCCTCTGTAAATCTGTATTGCATTTATAGTAATCCCTCTGTAAATCTGTATTGCATTTATAGTAATCCCTCTGTAAATCTGTATTGCATTTATAGTAATCCCTTTGTAAATCTGTATTGCATTTATAGTAATCCCTCTGTAAATCTGTATTGCATTTATAGTAATCCCTCTGTAAATCTGTATTGCATTTATAGTAATCCCTCAGTAGATCTGTATTGCATTTATAGTAATCCCTCAGTAGATCTGTAATGCATTTAAAGTAATCCCTCTGTAAATCTGTATTGCATTTATAGTAATCCCTCAGTACATCTGTATTGCATTTATAGTAATCCCTCTGTAAATCTGTATTGCATTTATAGTAATCCCTCTGTAAATCTGTATTGCATTTATAGTAATCCCTCTGTAAATCTGTATTGCATTTATAGTAATCCCTCTGTAAATCTGTATTGCATTATAGTAATCCCTCAGTAAATCTGTATTGCATTATAGTAATCCCTCAGTAAATCTGTATTGCATTTATAGTAATCCCTCAGTAAATCTGTATTGCATTTATAGCAATCCCTCAGTAAATCTGTATTGCATTTATAGTAATCCCTCTGTAAATCTGTATTGCATTTATAGTAATCCCTCTGTAAATCTGTATTGCATTTATAGTAATCCCTATGTAAATCTGTATTGCATTTATAGTAATCCCTCTTTAAATCTGTATTGCATTTATAGTAATCCCTCTGTAAATCTGTATTGCATTGGTAACAGGTAACACTGTACTTTTAATTAAGTATTTTAATTTTTAAAACAATATATCTGGCGATAGGTACAGTAACACCTGTGCAGGTCAGAACAATGTTCCCATATTTAAAAATGAAACTACTGTACATCAAGAACATCCACAGAGAGTGGATTTGACTTTATAATCATTTTGTTTCCCAGGTTCCCCAAGGTCTGTGCACTGCGGTCTGTCTTCCAGGAACCAGACGGGCGCTGAGAAAAGGCTCTCACACCTGCTGCTATGACTGCATTTCCTGCTCAGAGGGAGAGATATCCAATGTGTCTGGTAATCATCGTACATACAGTACTTTGTCTTACAGCATCTCTGTGTTCACTGTAGGGCAGAGGTTCCCAAACGTGGTCCTCAAGGCACCCCAACAGTCCAGGTTTTAGGTATATCCATGGCTCAGCACAGATGGTTAAATCCAATTGACTAGGGTGCTAATTAAGTCACCTGTTGGCAAGCATGGATACATTCAAAACCAAGACCGTTGGGGTTCCTTTAGGACCGCGTTTGGGAACCTCTGCTGTAGGGAGAAGTATAAATGATGTTATTATTGAATGTTTACGGTTATGTGGTAGATGTAATACCACAGTGGTAGATGTAATAGACTTCTGTGATTAGTTTGGACAAAATACTTTACCCATCATTACTGAGAGCTTCTGTCCATTCTCATCATCCTATGCTAATGTATGAACAGAAGTAGCAGGAGGCATTAAGCTAATATACGGCACATGAACATTTGAATTCATTGTTGCTTTCTGAGTTACAATTTAGCATTGCAGTACTATGTATAATGTAACTAGATAATAATCAGACTTACTGTTGTGCAGGCAGTACGGGTGTATTCCTCTTCTAGGACAGTGTGAAAGTCATTAGTTCTAAAGGATCCTATTTATTATTAATCAGGTCTTCTTATTCTGGTATAGCAGCTGGGACAACACACCTGGAAAGAGGCAATTCCCTCACAGGCTATTCCCAATGTGAAGTCTTTCAGTGGACCACTTCCCATCCAGGATGCTGTGGGGAAGCTTCAGTACTTCATGCACACAGATACCAGAGAGGGATCCAAAGCTCTCTGCTCGTGATACTTGGGACAATTGGCTACAGCTGCTAACTTTATATAAGATCACGGGAAGGGGACTCATTCTGCACAGTGTTTGTCTGGATGTAATCATATGGATATGTTGTAGATGCAGGGGCGCTTTAAGAGAGGAGGAGGTTCAGGTGCAGCCTCCTCCATTCGGGCCCCCTCCTCTCTGCCAGCAGTGATGAGAATCTGAGCACTAGAGTGCTCAGACTCTACTGCACATGCACAGATCTCCGGGAAAATGGTGCGGCGGCTATTATTAATATTATATTTGTACTGCGCAGAACTCCGTGAAAATGGCCGCTGAATCATTTTCATGGAATTTTAACACCCATGGAGGGGTGAGTATTTAGAAAATGGGTACAGCGTGTGCAGTGGGGGCCCCTGCTGGACTCAGGGGCCCGTGTGCACCACACATACTGCACCATTATAGATACACCAGTGTGTAGATGATATTACAGTGACCAACGTATATCTCATAAAGCCTTATATTCAAGGTCACTGAGCTAGGTTGGTGGTGCTCCCAAGAGTCAGGAACATTGTTGCAAAGACAAGGAAGGACTCTGGTGTTGGGGCACTCTAACACATAAATGTTCTTATAACAGTTATAATGTCTCATTTTTATTGCTATGCGTTAAAATCTGGTAATAACCATCACATAGAACTAGTACAATAGTATTCAATACATGCATATACAGATGGAGCCTCGCTCATCTAGCCTTCTCTGCTGCACCTATGTGCACCAAGGTTTATTAGCATAAGCTTTCATCTATTGTTCTCAGCTGCAATACAATACGGAGAGAACAATACAGCAGGGGATTAAATCATTACAGCACTGGTTTAATTAATCCTATTAAAGGGATAGATGATCAGGGCTCCATCTGTATACACATGGTGGATAAAACTCAATCAACAGGTAGAAAATCATAAATGAGAATTGTTAAAATAAAAAAAGCCAAACTCCAGGTTGTTAAATCAGATTATGAGGAACACTGAGTATATCGGTGGTTTACAGGCACCGTCTCACCTACCAGAGACTTTTTACTCCAGAGTTTTGGTTATAAAAATGATTAGAATAATACAAAGAAGATATTTTTGACAGATTCTTTGTACTTTTCATATACTTTATACAATAAAAACTCTGGTGGAAACATTAGTATGGCAGGAAAGGCTCTGCCTCACCTGCCTCATCCCACCGCACGTCGCTGCCGGTGGCAGAGGAACTACTGACTGCACCATAGCACCCCCTAGACATCTGACTGCACACTTCAGTGAACTCTGGTAAGATTGTCCTGTGGGAAAAGGGTTCTGGGCAGTTAAGAGAACTTAAAATTGGAGAGACTATAGTCACTGGCCTTGGAGACTGGCAGCAAGATCTCTGCCTGATAGTGGTATAATGACATACACTTAGGGAAATTTACTAAGCTCCCGATTTTGTCCGAGATGGTGTTTTTTCTTCAAAGTGTCATCTCGGGAATTAACTAAACTCAAATCACGGCAGTGATGAGGGCATTCGTATTTTTTTGGAACTCAAAAACTGTGTCTCCTGTTTTTATTGGGGTATTTTTTTAGTAGTAGTACTACAGGTACCAGCGGGCCCGGTTTTCCTCCTCATGCTGGTACTTGTGGTTCTCCAAGTACCAGCTTGCGGGGGAGGCTTGCTGGGACTTGTAGTACTGCTACTAAAAACAATATTCACATTTTGACAAAAAGGCTATCAGTCCCCCATCCGCCGCCCTTGGATGGGGGGGACAGCCCCGGGCTTCACCCCTGGCCCTTGGGTGGCTGGAGGGGGGTGACCCCTTGATTTAAGGGGTTCCCACTCCTCCAGGGTACCCCGGCCAGGGGTGACTAGTTTGGTATGTAATGCCAGGGCCACAGGGACCAATATAAAAGTGTCCCCCGGCTGTGGCATTATGTATCTTGCTAGTGGAGCCCGGTGCTGGTTTCAGAAATATGGGGGACCCCTACGCTTTTTGTCCCTTGTATTTTTGGAACCAGGACCAGGCGCAGAGCCCGGTGCTGGTTGATTAAATATGGGGGAACCCCTGTCACTTTTTTCCCGATATTTTTTCAACCAGGACCGGCTCAAAGAGCCCGAGGCTGGTTTTGCTTAGGAGGGGGGACCCCACGCATTTTTTTTTTATTTTTAACTATGTTTTATTTTTTACGAAAGGTGCACAATGAAGCCCAGCACGGATCTCACAGATCCGGCCGAGATTCATTGTGTTAAAGGCGGCAGTGTTTTACAATTCACTCCCATAAAACACTGCCAAAAAATACGAATGACATCGACATCGGTAAATACGAAAATGCAGAATACGACAGCTTAGTAAATTAGTCGTAATAAATTAAAAAAGTTGCAAATTTACACTTTCGATGTCATTCGTGTTTGAACTTTAACCTCATTCGGAAAAATACGAATTTTAGTAAATTTACCCCACTGTATTTAAGTGCAACCATATAAAAGGTCATTATTTAAATGAATTGTGCATGAGGGTGCATTATGCAGTTTGTATTATAGCAATTTTGCACAGGAGAAACACATTTGCACTTGAGATTCTAACACCGTTTTGGCAGTGACTAAATCTGCCTCAAACTGTGCAAAAAAAGTAAAAATTATATTTGCAATACATTTATGGCATGAGATTGATGGGTATACAGTATGTAATACAGTTTCAGTTGGTTTTGAGCTAGCATTTTGACTAACATCTAATTATATAGTACCCATCATTTGATACATAAATACTGTAAATGGGTCATTTATACCATGAAACTGGATTTACACCCTGTCTGTGTGGGTAATTCAGACCTGATTATAGCAGCAACTTTGTTAGCAGTTGGGCAAAACCATGTGCAGTGCAGGTGGGGCAGATGTAACATGTGCAGAGAGAGTTAGATTTGGGTGGAGTGTGTTCAAACTGAAATCTAAATTGCAGTGTAAAAATAAAGCAGCCAGTATTTACCCTGCACAGAAACAATATAACCCACTTAAATCTAACTCTCTCTGCACATGTTACATCTGCCACACCTGCAGTGCACATGGTTTTGCCCATCTGCAAACAAAGTTACGATCAGGTCTGAATTAGGCCCCATGTGAATAGACTCTAACAATTGTTCAGTTTGCTGCTAGAATTAATATCCCTATTGATTGATCTCTATATTCAGCAAGACATTATTTACAGATTTATCTACAGTAGAGATTATGGGGTTAATCCAATTAGGTGTGAATCTGCAAATTTGTTTCATGATACGCATAGACTTTTCACAAATGTAAGCACTTGCGAATTCTCCAATACAATAAAAAATGCCTATTTGCTGTACTCACGGCAGGGGTGAGCGAATTCTCTACGATATGCAACATGGAAGAAAAAGTGGGGAGACCTTCCTTTACCCCAGAAAAGTGACAATTTTGTTAGCAGAATCGTACAGAAGGACATTAGTGGCGAAATTTAAAATACTGATATCAAAAGGCTGATTGGTGCGTTTTTTTTAAAAAAGTAAAAAACTTACATTTTGTTTAATTACAAAGTATTTAAATGAAAATGGCAAAAAAAGAAAAAAGTGCTTTTGGTGTAATTTGTGGCTATTTAAAATAAATCAAATGTAAAGAAAAGATCAAAAGCAATTATTTAGCTGATTTAATACTTTCATTAAATTTGGGGTACATAATCTAATAAAAAAAATATTTGGGGGTAATTTGAGGGCATTATATCTTAGTCATTAAGGGGTGGGGGTAGGGGGTTCTGAAGCAAGTCCTTCCATTTTTACCTTAAAAAACTCAACATCAATATAAAGGGTATGCACTCTGGATCCCGGCGGTAAAGAATAGGGTTAGGGTTAGGTACCACCGGGGGGGGGGGGGGGAGTGTTAGGGTTAGGCACTTAGGGGGAGGTTAGGTTTAGCTTGCGGGAAAAGGGGGGGTTAGCTTTAGGCACCACTGGGGTGAGGTTATGGTAATAGACCAATAGCGGAAGTAAGTGTTAAATTGAGGACAGGGAGGGTTAGTGGGGAGAGGTGGGCGTTAGGGTACCTAATACACTCCTGTCAGCATTGCTCACGATCAGGATGCCGGTGTCGGGATACTGACAGCTGGCATCACGACCACTGCTTTCCATAATCAACCCATATAAAGATTTTCCCTAACTTTTTACACCCTCAGCGTAATCGTTAAAAAAAAATACAAGTTTACTCTGACTGCTTCAATGCGAGTTTCTAATTGGATTGCAAAATTAATTTGCATTGCGAATTTCTGTGCATACGGCAACTCGCAACTCAAACAAATCAACTTGCATCTAATTGGATAGACCCCTATGTAATAAGTGAATGAACAACATACCGTATCATCAGAGGTTACATTGTTGTAGATATATTTAACATTTTACAACCATTCAATTCTGGTATTACATTTTAGATCTTGGAATTTATATTTTAGAAATTACTAACACCGCCATAAGAGGCATTATCCATATGCAATAATGTATTTATTGGAAGTAAGAATGAGACACCGGTTATATAAAACAAACATTATATTAAAGAGCAAACTATTACAGTAACAATCTTACAAATAATGTTCAACTATTACAGCTCAGTGTCTACTGAGAGACGTGATTTTGAAAAAAATATATATTTATTGAGAACAAATGCAAGTTACAAGTGCAATCTGGGAAAAGGATATAAAAATGTACTCATTAACTTGAAGAAAGGCAATAAAGTAACTGCATATCATAACAAATAGCAATATAACAAGTATACAAAATATACTTCTATGTGGGGAGGAGGAAGATGGGAATGGGGGGGGGGGAATTTAGGAGAGACTGCAAAGCACACAGCCATGGAGCCAAAGTCTGTTGGAATTTAGGGGTCTATTTACTGAGACTTGGATGGAGGTAAAGTGGACGGAGATAAAGTACCAGCCAACCAGCTTCTAACTGCCATTTTTCAAACACAGCCTGTGACATGGCAGTTAGGAGTTGATTGGCTGGGACTTTATCTCCAATCACTTTATCTCCATCCAAGGCTTAGTAAATAGACACCCCAATATTTTGGACATGAAGATAGTAGGTAATTTTCTCCATATGTTCTATGAACCAGAAGTAGGATTTGAGAGAGGATATTCTTGGAGAGATCGCCAGTTTCCAGACTTTAGCTATGAGACACTTGGCAGCTGAAAGAACATGAGAGGCCAACTTAGATGAGTGCAAATCAGCTTCTGGGATGGGACAACATAGGAGAAATGTCCATGGGTCTCTCTGAGCAGGACAGTGAAAGAGAGATGAAAGGAGGGAAGAGACTTTATTCCAAAAGAGAGAAATCCTGGGACATGTCCACCATATATGTAAAAATGATCCATCCTGACTACACTCCCTCCAACACATAGTCAAAATAGAGGGATACATTTGAGGTAATCTGCCTGGAGGAAGAAACCATCTAATATACACTTTATACACATTCTCTTTAATCTTGGTAGAAATCAAATTAGATGCCACAGCAGCCCTAATGAGTTCCCAGCTGTCCACATCTGGGGGGCACCTAGGTCCCTTTCCCAAACCCTTTCATGCCCGTATCCAGAAACAATAGTAAAATCTGGGAAGAGTGAATAAAGTGTAGAGATCAAACCTTTACGAAGGTCATCAGATGGGCAGAATTGTTGACACAGGGATGTTACAGGGGGAGTATGATCCGACAGGAGAGATTCCACAAAATGCCTGAGCTGAAAGTGCAGAACTCATACAAAAGAGAGGAGAGGTCAGGGAATTGAATATGGAAGTCTGCTCTGGAAATTAGAAGGGCAGGGTCATGGAAGGATTTATGTTGGAGTTCCAGCTGGTGTAAGGTACAGTATCAGATAGGTGCATCATTTTAGCAAGTATTTCTTGTTTAGTGCAATAGAGCACAATAAGATGATCTCTTATGACTGTTTGTCATTGGGGATATATCAGCTGTGTCATTAGTGAGAAAACGAATCATCTAGAAGTGATGAGATGTACCACGAGGTTTGCGGAGGATGAAGAGCCAGAGAGGAGAGGTCTGTGGCAACTGGCACATGATTGGACCACATTATTGGGCATATCTGGCAACCAGACAGTTTTAAGGTGAGATTGTGGCTGAGCAGGATTATTATTATTATTATTATTACTACTACCAGTTACTTATATGGTGCACTCATATTCTGCAGTGCTGTACAGAGAATATTTGCCCATTCACATCAGTCCCTGCCCCAGTGGAGCTTACAATCTATATTCCCTATCACATATACACACAGACACATTCACACTAGGGTTAATTTTGTTGGAAGCCAATTAACCTACCAGTATATTTTTGGATTGTGGGAGGAAACCAGTGTACCCGGAGGAAACCCACGCAAGTACGGGGAGAATATACAAACTCCGCACAGTTAGGGCCATGGTGGGAATTGAAAAATCAAATGACTCTGAGAGCAGGAGTGATGAGGGGTAGAATAAATATAATAGCCCCTGGTTAAAGGGTCAGAGAGTCTCTAAGAGTCATGGAGGTTATACAATTTCATGAACTCTTGTAACACCTTAAAGTTTAAGGAATTCCCCTGTTGGGTAGGGAGCAGACCAGTTTTGGACATCAGAGGTAACAGCATTGAAATCCCACTGACAATCAGCTCTCCCTGTTGGATCTGAGAGAGGAGAGAGCTTAAGGCTTTAAAAAAAATGCATGCTGGTTTCAGTTAGGAGCATACACATTGTAATGGAAAAAGTACAACCTCACTTTCTGCGCTCCAAATGTCCCCTTGATTGTATGGTTCTTGCCAAGATAGTGGTTTTACATGGAACAAAAGCACATAAATCACAATATAGTGTAATATTGTCTATATGAAATAGTTCTTCCTACTGTGTGGGGTAGAAGAATAAGTGATGGAGAAAAATCCCAGAGAGAGTTCCAACGTCCACCTTCTTATAGGATCACCCAAAGTGATGTCATGCCAACGGAACAGGGAATTCGTACATGTATGCTTACTTGTATAAGAGAAGTAGAAAACACATAAAGGGTTCTTTAGAGATATGGACTTTCTTCTTTAACCAATGCACTCAGAATGAGTATCACTCATGTAAGTGAATAAAAAATTAAAAGGGAGCCAATTAGGGCAAAGCTTAACCCCTTTATTTAAGAATAAAATACACATAAACGACCAGCCATACCATGGAAGAAAACTTGAGATGGAACCAGCTGACAAATATGACCCGGGTATCAATATGTCATAAGTTTTCCCTCATGTCTATGCCAGGTTAAAAACATCAAATAGGCACTGTATCAACGCGTTTCAACACTCACCGTCATCTTTATCAAGATTTGACAGTGTATGTGACTATAAAAATACAGATATACAATAATATCAATCCAATTGCACTTATCACCATTTCAAATGGAATTATCACAGAAATTAAACAATCCTAACATAAGTATGAAGACATGTAACATACCACTGATGTACAGCCTCTTCTATATTATCAGCTGAATGAGAGGTTAAAGATCTAATATTCCTTAAATAACATGGGTATAAGTGGGTAGGGAATCCTATCAGCCAATCCACTACAATCCACTCTAAAATTACCACAGAAATCGAACAATCCTAACATAAGTATGAAGACATGTAACATACCACTGATGTGCAGCCTCTCCTGTATTGTCAGCTGAATGAGAGGTTAAAGATCTAATATTCCTTAAATAGCATCGGTATAAGTGGGTTGGGAATCCTATCAGCCAATCCACTACTGTCCATTATAATGAACACCCAGACTGACCAATTATATAGGCCATCTCTATTAGAACATTTGCATATTTAGCGCCAAAGTTGAATCTGTGACGTTCCGTCCTGTCCCCATGGTTACATATCAACTTCCGGTCACAGAGTCATCTAATGACAAACAACAATCCCCGGCATATACACGCCCCCTGCGTCTCATCCCCGTGACTCCACGTCAGGCCGGCGACGCAGTGCGCATCACCCGACAGCCGCGTCACGTGATCGCGTTCCGTGACACATCACAAAAAGAAACTGTCATGATGCGCATCTTCCCCATGGTTACCCGCTGGGCCTGTGACGCAATACGGGTCACCGGATAGCCGCGTCACGTGATAACAATCCGTGTCTTATTATAACAAAGACCTGGCATGTGGATAGGATGTAGTATATCCAATGTTTCCCTTCGGTTTTAGTCTATCTCCAAGTGATTAGTAAATATACATATTATAGATGGATTAGCTGACTAGTTACATATAGTAATCGAATGCACACTACAAAGATGGCGGCCGCTAATAAAGAACAATTACCATAATATATCATTTGCCCTTTTGTATTATATCAGGCCACCCAATAATCCTAATGACAATATTAATGGATAGGGTGACTCTGCAGAAAATATATTCCCTAAAATAAATGAAACACAAGGATATGGTAAGCCTAAACAGGTCACAAGAACCACCTATTTTCAAAATCGTGGTTTAGGCCATGAGGTTTCAAACTATTGAATTAGTTGACCTTAATCATCCATTTTCTATGCATTTTAAAGAAAAACACGACATGTCCTTAAAAGGTATAAAAAGGTTTTGCGCAATCAAATGGATTAAAAACAATTGGAGAACAAGAGATAGGGACAATAGTTTGGCTAAGGCCGAAATGAGGAACATATATGAATTCAATAGTTTGAAACCTCATGGCCTAAACCACGATTTTGAAAATAGGTGGTTCTTGTGACCTGTTTAGGCTCACCATATCCTTGTGTTTCATTTATTTTAGGGAATATATTTTCAGCAGAGTCACCCTATCCATTAATATTGTCATTAGGATTATTGGGTGGCCTGATATAATACAAAAGGGCAAATTATATATTATGGTAATTGTTCTTTATTAGCGGCCGCCATCTTTGTAGTGGGCATTCGATTACTATATGTAACTAGTCACCTAATCCATCTATAATATGTATATTTACTAATCACTTGGAGATAGACTAAAACCGAAGGGAAACATTGGATATACTACATCCTATCCACATGCCAGGTCTTTGTTATAATAAGACACGGGTTGTTATCACGTGACGCGGCTATCTGGTGAGGCGTATTGCGTCACGGGCCCAGCGGGTAACCATGGGGAAGATGCGCATCATGACAGTTTCTTGTTGTGAAGTGTCACGGAATACGATCACGTGACGCGGCTGTCGGGTGACGTGCACTGCGTCGCCGGCCTGACATGGAGTCACGGGGATGAGACGCAGGGGGCGTGTATATGCCGGGGATTGTTGTTTATCATTAGATGACTCTGTGACCGGAAGTTGATATGTAACCATGGGGACAGGACGGAACGTCACAGATTCAACTTTGGCGCTAAATATGCAAATGTTCTAATAGAGATGGCCTATATAATTGGTCAGTCTGGGTGTCCATTATAATGGACTGTAGTGGATTGGCTGATAGGATTCCCAACCCACTTATACCCATGCTATTTAAGGAATATTAGATCTTTAACCTCTCATTCAGCTGACAATACAGGAGAGGCTGAACATCAGTGGTATGATATATGTCTTCATACTTATGTTAGGATTGTTCAATTTCATTGGTAATTTTAGAGTGGATTGTGGTGGATTGGCTGATAGGATTCCCTACCCACTTATACCCATGTTATTTAAGGAATATTAGATCTTTAACCTCTCATTCAGCTGATAATATAGAAGAGGCTGTACATCAGTGGTATGTTACATGTCTTCATACTTATGTTAGGATTGTTTAATTTCTGTGATAATTCCATTTGAAATGGTGATAAGTGCAATTGGATTGATATTATTGTATATCTGTATATTTATAGTCATATACACTGTCAAATCTTGATAAAGATGACGGTGAGCGTCGAAACGCGTTGATACAGTGCCTATTTGATGTTTTTAACCTGGCATACACATGAGGGAAAACTTATGACATATTGATACCCGGGTCATATTTGTCAGCTGGTTCCATCTCAAGTTTTCTTCCATGGTATGGCTGGTCGTTAATGTGTATTTTATTCTTAAATAAAGGGGTTAAGCTTTGCCCTAATTGGCTACCTTTTAATTTTTTATTCATTTACATGAGTGATACTCATTCTGAGTGCATTGGTTAAAGAAGAAAGTCCATATCTCTAAAGAACCCTTTATGTGTTTTCTACTTCTCTTATACAAGTAAGCATACATGTACGAATTCCCTGTTCCGTTGGCATGACATCACTTTGGGTGATCCTATAAGAAGGTGGATGTTGGAACTCTCTCTGGGATTTTTCTCCATCACTTATTCTTTTACCCCACACAGTGGGAAGAACTATTTCATATAGACAATATTACACTATATTGTGATTTATGTCTTTTTGTTCCATGTAAAACCACTATCTTGGCAAGAACCATTCAATCAAGGGGACATTTGGAGTGCAGAAAGTGAGGTTGTACTTTTTCCATTACATATCGTTTCATAGGTTGGTGACCTATTTCTGTACTGCCCATTGCCGCTCCATCTTGCAGCGCCACGAGAGGTTTCCTTTTCCATTTCTTACTGAGGAGCATACACATTGACTAAATGGCTGAGAAGATTGTTCTGGGTGAAGATGTTGGACAAAATGAGTCTCTTTTATGAATATCCAGTCGACTCTAAAGGGGTGAAGGCAGTTACACTATTTAATATTATTTGTCACAAGATGCATGGTCATGAAAAGGTCAGTGGGGAGGTATCAGGAGATAAGAACTAAAACAGACAACCAAGGGGGCAGGAATCAAACAAGCCAGAAGCATCAGATGACCAAAATGGCAGGGGAAGTGGAAAAGGGGGAGGGATGAGGCAAGGGAGGGGGGTTGAAACACAATTGGTCATATTAAATGTTGCCAAGCAGTAGGGAGCAACGCCAGTGGCCTCTAGGGACCAACAAAGAACATATTGCTTAAATGCAGAAGCCCAGTAGTAGAGGGGTAGGAGAAAACACAGCCAGTGAGATTACAGGGCAGTGTCAACAAACTACTAGAGATGAGCGCCTGAAATTTTTCGGGTTTTGTGTTTTGGTTTTGGGTTCGGTTCCGCGGCCGTGTTTTGGGTTCGAACGCGTTTTGGCAAAACCTCACCGAATTTTTTTTGTCGGATTCGGGTGTGTTTTGGATTCGGGTGTTTTTTTCAAAAAACACTAAAAAACAGCTTAAATCATAGAATTTGGGGGTCATTTTGATCCCAAAGTATTATTAACCTCAAAAACCATAATTTACACTCATTTTCAGTCTATTCTGAATACCTCACACCTCACAATATTATTTTTAGTCCTAAAATTTGCACCGAGGTCGCTGTGTGAGTAAGATAAGCGACCCTAGTGGCCGACACAAACACCGGGCCCATCTAGGAGTGGCACTGCAGTGTCACGCAGGATGTCCCTTCCAAAAAACCCTCCCCAAACAGCACATGACGCAAAGAAAAAAAGAGGCGCAATGAGGTAGCTGTGTGAGTAAGATTAGCGACCCTAGTGGCCGACACAAACACCGGGCCCATCTAGGAGTGGCACTGCAGTGTCACGCAGGATGGCCCTTCCAAAAAACCCTCCCCAAACAGCACATGATGCAAAGAAAAAAAGAGGCGCAATGAGGTAGCTGTGTGAGTAAGATTAGCGACCCTAGTGGCCGACACAAACACCGGGCCCATCTAGGAGTGGCACTGCAGTGTCACGCAGGATGTCCCTTCCAAAAAACCCTCCCCAAACAGCACATGACGCAAAGAAAAAAAGAGGCGCAATGAGGTAGCTGTGTGAGTAAGATTAGCGACCCTAGTGGCCGACACAAACACCGGGCCCATCTAGGAGTGGCACTGCAGTGTCACGCAGGATGTCCCTTCCAAAAAACCCTCCCCAAACAGCACATGACGCAAAGAAAAAAAGAGGCGCAATGAGGTAGCTGACTGTGTGAGTAAGATTAGCGACCCTAGTGGCCGACACAAACACCGGGCCCATTTAGGAGTGGCACTGCAGTGTCACGCAGGATGTCCCTTCCAAAAAACCCTCCCCAATCAGCACATGATGCAAAGAAAAAGAAAAGAAAAAAGAGGTGCAAGATGGAATTGTCCTTGGGCCCTCCCACCCACCCTTATGTTGTATAAACAAAACAGGACATGCACACTTTAACCAACCCATCATTTCAGTGACAGGGTCTGCCACACGACTGTGACTGATATGACGGGTTGGTTTGGACCCCCCCCAAAAAAGAAGCAATTAATCTCTCCTTGCACAAACTGGCTCTACAGAGGCAAGATGTCCACCTCATCATCACCCTCCGATATATCACCGTGTACATCCCCCTCCTCACAGATTATCAATTCGTCCCCACTGGAATCCACCATCTCAGCTTCCTGTGTACTTTGTGGAGGCAATTGCTGCTGGTCAATGTCTCCGCGGAGGAATTGATTATAATTCATTTTAATGAACATCATCTTCTCCACATTTTCTGGATGTAACCTCGTACGCCGATTGCTGACAAGGTGAGCGGCGGCACTAAACACTCTTTCGGAGTACACACTTGTGGGAGGGCAACTTAGGTAGAATAAAGCCAGTTTGTGCAAGGGCCTCCAAATTGCCTCTTTTTCCTGCCAGTATAAGTACGGACTGTGTGACGTGCCTACTTGGATGCGGTCACTCATATAATCCTCCACCATTCTATCAATGTTGAGAGAATCATATGCAGTGACAGTAGACGACATGTCCGTAATCGTTGTCAAGTCCTTCAGTCCAGACCAGATGTCAGCATCAGCAGTCGCTCCAGACTGCCCTGCATCACCGCCAGCGGGTGGGCTCGGAATTCTGAGCCTTTTCCTCGCACCCCCAGTTGCGGGAGAATGTGAAGGAGGAGATGTTGACAGGTCGCGTTCCGCTTGACTTGACAATTTTGTCACCAGCAGGTCTTTCAACCCCAGCAGACTTGTGTCTGCCGGAAAGAGAGATCCAAGGTAGGCTTTAAATCTAGGATCGAGCACGGTGGCCAAAATGTAGTGCTCTGATTTCAACAGATTGACCACCCGTGAATCCTTGTTAAGCGAATTAAGGGCTCCATCCACAAGTCCCACATGCCTAGCGGAATCGCTCCGTGTTTGCTCCTCCTTCAATGTCTCTAGCTTCTTCTGCAAAAGCCTGATGAGGGGAATGACCTGACTCAGGCTGGCAGTGTCTGAACTGACTTCACGTGTGGCAAGTTCAAAGGGCATCAGAACCTTGCACAACGTTGAAATCATTCTCCACTGCGCTTGAGACAGGTGCATTCCACCTACTATATCGTGCTCAATTGTATAGGCTTGAATGGCCTTTTGCTGCTCCTCCAACCTCTGAAGCATATAGAGGGTTGAATTCCACCTCGTTACCACTTCTTGCTTCAGATGATGGCAGGGCAGGTTCAGTAGTTTTTGGTGGTGCTCCAGTCTTCTGTACGTGGTGCCTGTACGCCGAAAGTGTCCCGCAATTCTTCTGGCCACCGACAGCATCTCTTGCACGCCCCTGTCGTTTTTTAAAAAATTCTGCACCACCAAATTCAAGGTATGTGCAAAACATGGAACGTGCTGGAATTTGCCCATATTTAATGCACACACAATATTGCTGGCGTTGTCCGATGCCACAAATCCACAGGAGAGTCCAATTGGGGTAAGCCATTCCGCGATGATCTTCCTCAGTTGCCGTAAGAGGTTTTCAGCTGTGTGCGTATTCTGGAAAGCGGTGATACAAAGCGTAGCCTGCCTAGGAAAGAGTTGGCGTTTGCGAGATGCTGCTACTGGTGCCGCCGCTGCTGTTCTTGCGGCGGGAGTCCATACATCTACCCAGTGGGCTGTCACAGTCATATAGTCCTGACCCTGCCCTGCTCCACTTGTCCACATGTCCGTGGTTAAGTGGACATTGGGTACAACTGCATTTTTTAGGACACTGGTGAGTCTTTTTCTGACGTCCGTGTACATTCTCGGTATCGCCTGCCTAGAGAAGTGGAACCTATATGGTATTTGGTAACGGGGGCACACTGCCTCAATAAATTGTCTAGTTCCCTGTGAACTAACGGCGGATACCGGACGCACGTCTAACACCAACATAGTTGTCAAGGCCTCAGTTATCCGCTTTGCAGCAGGATGACTGCTGTGATATTTCATCTTCCTCGCAAAGGACTGTTGAACAGTCAATTGCTTACTGGAAGTAGTACAAGTGGGCTTACGACTTCCCCTCTGGGATGACCATCGACTCCCAGCAGCAACAACAGCAGCGCCAGCAGCAGTAGGCGTTACACGCAAGGATGCATCGGAGGAATCCCAGGCAGGAGAGGACTCGTCAGAATTGCCAGTGACATGGCCTGCAGGACTATTGGCATTCCTGGGGAAGGAGGAAATTGACACTGAGGGAGTTGGTGGGGTGGTTTGCGTGAGCTTGGTTACAAGAGGAAGGGATTTACTGGTCAGTGGACTGCTTCCGCTGTCACCCAAAGTTTTTGAACTTGTCACTGACTTATTATGAATGCGCTGCAGGTGACGTATAAGGGAGGATGTTCCGAGGTGGTTAACGTCCTTACCCCTATTTATTACAGCTTGACAAAGGGAACACACGGCTTGACACCTGTTGTCCGCATTTCTGGTGAAATACCTCCACACCGAAGAGCTGATTTTTTTGGTATTTTCACCTGGCATGTCAACGGCCATATTCCTCCCACGGACAACAGGTGTCTCCCCGGGTGCCTGACTTAAACAAACCACCTCACCATCAGAATCCTCCTGGTCAATTTCCTCCCCAGCGCCAGCAACACCCATATCCTCCTCATCCTGGTGTACTTCAACACTGACATCTTCAATCTGATTATCAGGAACTGGACTGCGGGTGCTCCTTCCAGCACTTGCAGGGGGCATGCAAATGGTGGAAGGCGCATGCTCTTCACGTCCAGTGTTGGGAAGGTCAGGCATCGCAACCGACACAATTGGACTCTCCTTGTGGATTTGGGATTTCGAAGAATGCACAGTTCTTTGCTGTGCTGCTTTTGCCAGCTTGAGTCTTTTCATTTTTCTAGCGAGAGGCTGAGTGCTTCCATCCTCATGTGAAGCTGAACCACTAGCCATGAACATAGGCCAGGGCCTCAGCCGTTCCTTGCCACTCCGTGTCGTAAATGGCATATTGGCAAGTTTACGCTTCTCCTCCGACAATTTTATTTTAGGTTTTGGAGTCCTTTTTTTTCTGATATTTGGTGTTTTGGATTTGACATGCTCTGTACTATGACATTGGGCATCGGCCTTGGCAGACGACGTTGCTGGCATTTCATCGTCTCGGCCATGACTAGTGGCAGCAGCTTCAGCACGAGGTGGAAGTGGATCTTGATCTTTCCCTTATTTTGGAACCTCAACATTTTTGTTCTCCATATTTTAATAGGCACAACTAAAAGGCACCTCAGGTAAACAATGGAGATTGATACTAGTATACAATTATGGACTGCCTGCCGAGTGCAGACACAGAGGTAGCCACAGCCGTGAACTACCGTACTGTACTGTGTCTGCTGCTAATATAGACTGGTTGATAAAGAGATGTCTATGTAACTATGTATGTATAAAGAAGAAAGAAAAAAAAACCACGGTTAGGTGGTATACAATTATGGACGGACTGCCTGCCGAGTGCAGACACAGAGGTAGCCACAGCCGTGAACTACCGTACTGTACTGTGTCTGCTGCTAATAATATAGACTGGTTGATAAAGAGATGTCGTAGTAGTATGTATGTATAAAGAAGAAAGAAAAAAAAACCACGGTTAGGTGGTATACAATTATGGACGGACTGCCTGCCGAGTGCAGACACAGAGGTAGCCACAGCCGTGAACTACCGTACTGTACTGTGTCTGCTGCTAATATAGACTGGTTGATAAAGAGATGTCTATGTAACTATGTATGTATAAAGAAGAAAGAAAAAAAAACCACGGTTAGGTGGTATACAATTATGGACGGACTGCCTGCCGAGTGCAGACACAGAGGTAGCCACAGCCGTGAACTACCGTACTGTACTGTGTCTGCTGCTAATATAGACTGGTTGATAAAGAGATGTCTATGTAACTATGTATGTATAAAGAAGAAAGAAAAAAAAACCACGGTTAGGTGGTATACAATTATGGACGGACTGCCTGCCGAGTGCAGACACAGAGGTAGCCACAGCCGTGAACTACCGTACTGTACTGTGTCTGCTGCTAATAATATAGACTGGTTGATAAAGAGATGTCGTAGTAGTATGTATGTATAAAGAAGAAAGAAAAAAAAATCACGGTTAGGTGGTATACAATTATGGACGGACTGCCTGCCGAGTGCAGACACAGAGGTAGCCACAGCCGTGAACTACCGTACTGTACTGTGTCTGCTGCTAATATAGACTGGTTGATAAAGAGATGTCTATGTAACTATGTATGTATAAAGAAGAAAGAAAAAAAAACCACGGTTAGGTGGTATACAATTATGGACGGACTGCCTGCCGAGTGCAGACACAGAGGTAGCCACAGCCGTGAACTACCGTACTGTACTGTGTCTGCTGCTAATATAGACTGGTTGATAAAGAGATGTCTATGTAACTATGTATGTATAAAGAAGAAAGAAAAAAAAACCACGGTTAGGTGGTATACAATTATGGACGGACTGCCTGCCGAGTG
This sequence comes from Pseudophryne corroboree, assembly GCF_028390025.1. Taxonomy (NCBI): domain Eukaryota; kingdom Metazoa; phylum Chordata; class Amphibia; order Anura; family Myobatrachidae; genus Pseudophryne; species Pseudophryne corroboree. The sequence goes on from NC_086444.1 coordinate 1,223,157,660, forward strand.
CAGACACAGAGGTAGCCACAGCCGTGAACTACCGTACTGTACTGTGTCTGCTGCTAATATAGACTGGTTGATAAAGAGATGTCTATGTAACTATGTATGTATAAAGAAGAAAGAAAAAAAAAACACGGTTAGGTGGTATACAATTATGGACGGACTGCCTGCCGAGTGCAGACACAGAGGTAGCCACAGCCGTGAACTACCGTACTGTACTGTGTCTGCTGCTAATATAGACTGGTTGATAAAGAGATGTCTATGTAACTATGTATGTATAAAGAAGAAAGAAAAAAAAACCACGGTTAGGTGGTATACAATTATGGACGGACTGCCTGCCGAGTGCAGACACAGAGGTAGCCACAGCCGTGAACTACCGTACTGTACTGTGTCTGCTGCTAATATAGACTGGTTGATAAAGAGATGTCTATGTAACTATGTATGTATAAAGAAGAAAGAAAAAAAAACCACGGTTAGGTGGTATACAATTATGGACGGACTGCCTGCCGAGTGCAGACACAGAGGTAGCCACAGCCGTGAACTACCGTACTGTACTGTGTCTGCTGCTAATATAGACTGGTTGATAAAGAGATGTCTATGTAACTATGTATGTATAAAGAAGAAAGAAAAAAAAACCACGGTTAGGTGGTATACAATTATGGACGGACTGCCTGCCGAGTGCAGACACAGAGGTAGCCACAGCCGTGAACTACCGTACTGTACTGTGTCTGCTGCTAATATAGACTGGTTGATAAAGAGATGTCTATGTAACTATGTATGTATAAAGAAGAAAGAAAAAAAAAACACGGTTAGGTGGTATACAATTATGGACGGACTGCCTGCCGAGTGCAGACACAGAGGTAGCCACAGCCGTGAACTACCGTACTGTACTGTGTCTGCTGCTAATATAGACTGGTTGATAAAGAGATGTCGTAGTAGTATGTATGTATAAAGAAGAAAAAAAAACCATGGTTAGGTGGTATACAATTATGGACGGACTGCCTGCCGAGTGCAGACACAGAGGTAGCCACAGCCGTGAACTACCGTACTGTGTCTGCTGCGACTGGATGATAAATGATATAAAAAATATATATATATCACTACTGCAGCCGGACAGGTATATATTATATATTATATAATGACGGACCTGCTGGACACTGTCTGTCAGCAGAATGAGTTTTATTTTTATAGAATAAAAAAAACAACAACACACAAGTGAAGTCACACGACGAGTGTTTAACTTTTTCAGGCAATCACAATATAAGTATACTACTAACTATACTGGTGGTCAGTGTGGTCAGGTCACTGGTCAGTCACACTGGCAGTGGCACTCCTGCAGCAAAAGTGTGCACTGTTTAATTTTAATATAATATTATGTACTCCTGGCTCCTGCTATAACCTATAACTGGCACTGCAGTGCTCCCCAGTCTCCCCCACAATTATAAGCTGTGTGAGCTGAGCAGTCAGACAGATATATAATATATATAGATGATGCAGCACACTGGGCTGAGCCTGAGCAGTGCACACAGATATGGTATGTGACTGAGTCACTGTGTGTATCACTTTTTTCAGGCAGAGAACGGATATATTAAATAAACTGCACTGTCTGGTGGTCACTCACTATATAATATTATGTACTCCTGGCTCCTGCTATAACCTATAACTGGCACTGCAGTGCTCCCCAGTCTCCCCCACAATTATAAGCTGTGTGAGCTGAGCAGTCAGACAGATATATAATATATATAGATGATGCAGCACACTGGGCTGAGCCTGAGCAGTGCACACAGATATGGTATGTGACTGAGTCACTGTGTGTATCGCTTTTTTCAGGCAGAGAACGGATATATTAAATAAACTGCACTGTCTGGTGGTCACTCACTATATAATATTATGCACTCCTGGCTCCTGCTATAACCTATAACTGGCACTGCAGTGCTCCCCAGTCTCCCCCACAATTATAAGCTGTGTGAGCTGAGCAGTCAGACAGATATATAATATATATAGATGATGCAGCACACTGGGCTGAGCCTGAGCAGTGCACACAGATATGGTATGTGACTGAGTCACTGTGTGTATCGCTTTTTTCAGGCAGAGAACGGATATATTAAATAAACTGCACTGTCTGGTGGTCACTCACTAGTAAACTCTCTGCACTCTCTACACTTCTACAGTACTCCTCCTAGTCCTAAGCTCCAGCAAATCTCTCTCTCTTATAATCTAAATGGAGAGGACGCCAGCCACGTCCTCTCCCTATCAATCTCAATGCACGTGTGAAAATGTCGGCGACGCGCGGCTCCTTATATAGAATCCGAGTCTCGCGATAGAATCCGAGCCTCGCGAGAATCCGACAGCGTCATGATGATGTTCGGGCGCGCTCGGGTTAACCGAGCAAGGCGGGAAGATCCGAGTCGCTCGGATCCGTGTAAAAAAAGCTGAAGTTCGGGCGGGTTCGGATTCCGAGGAACCGAACCCGCTCATCTCTACAAACTACCCAGAGGGAAGTTAGGAAAGAAAATTAAATAACATTTTTTTTAAAACAAATTAATAAGGGGGGGGGGGGGGTCAAACCCAACCTATAAATAAAATACAGTACAACTTTCCTATAGAAAGCACATATAAAACATTGTGAGCAAGATAACATCATTGAAAAATTGTAAGGAGAATATTTTGGATCTACACAAAAGAGTTAACATGTAAGAAATGTATAAATCATATTCCTAGCAAAAAGTACCAGGGTGGCAATAACAAGGGAACATAATAAACAGGGAGAAGCCCAATAAAGAGGAGGAGGTTCAGGATCTCAGAAGCTAGTTCGGAATACTTTTTTTAAGGTACAGGTATTTTATTTCAAATATTTATTTTTATTTAAGCAAAAAACAGTATATAGAAAAAAGGTATAACCAGCAAAAGACATATAAACAATTGAAATAAAATTCAAAACAAAACATCTGTTTAAGGAAGATAATGAATGGAAGTGCCACAGATAATAAGGATACATTGCATATAGCTGAAACAGGGTCCAAAATACTGTAAATATAACACTGAAGGAGTAAAGACTGGTGTGTCCTTGTCAAACAGTCTAAGAGAGTAACAGTTAGTACGCGGAAAAGTTTTTAAAATGTGATACTGGAGAGATGAGGTCAACATGGAGATACTGTATTACTCTCCCAGACCACACAAAAGGATTCCACCTTAACCTTCTTAGGAAATATAAAATATGAAGGAAACATTCCTTCCCATTAAGACTGTTTGATCGATTGTCAGGGTATTTCCTAGGATACTTCCCTATCTGTAATATAATGCCTGACTTTATACATTGTTATTACATGTGTGTTAGTCACTGGTTCTCAGAATTATTATTTATGTATTTATTTATTAAATGTTTCTTATATAGCCAGCATATTCCGTTGCACTTTACAATTGTATCAGGATATTCTCTTCTTATTTTAAAGTCCTAAATTAAAAGTTATATTTTATATTTAACATATATAACAAAGTGTGTCCCGAAAAATAGAGTCTACTTCCTTTTTCCCTTGTAAAATATGAAATTGGCCTTTACAGTCCATTTGGAAAATATGTTTAATGGTGGTATAACTGGATAGCAGCAGGACATGTCTGAATCTAATTTTGAAGTGTAATTTTCTTACCTGTGGCACTAAGTACCACCAAAAGCTTTCTGCCTCTCCTGAAAGCCCTCTGTCCCACAGGAAGTCATCCCATTATAGCCCTGAGGGGGACAAAATTAATCAAATTGTTCTCGCCATGACAATACTTGCCAGCCAAAATCCTTGAATCACCGTGCACTCCCAGTATAATGGAAAGGCTCTAATAGCTGGGTATAGCATAGAGGCTTCAGTATAAGATAAAGGTCTAGAACCCATTACATCAATCAAATGCCTGATATAGGAGACACAACCTAATCTCAAATTGAAGGGATGGGAGCCATACCACCCTGCAAGTCAACATTTCCAATGACAGTGGAATAAAGGGATCTGTGTCCATTGAGGCCCAAATTGTGGATTGTAAGGTGCCACACCCATCTGGTTCAGTGATATCAATGTCAGATAAGAAACGTTGCTCCAATGAGGTGGTGTTGTAAAATTTACTACCATGCAACCAGTTCCACAAATGACATAATATTGCAGAATGATAATAATCTACAATGTTAGGGATATTAATTACACCAGTAGACTTTAATTGATATATTTTTCTCATGCTAATACAAGGGCAACCACCTTCCCAGAGAAGTCTGCGGAAAATGGCCATAATGTATTCAACATCTTTCCAATGAAGTAGAAGCAGAAGAGATTGGAGGAGATATACCAATTTTCTTTCAATACATCTGTCCCAGTAGTGATAGGGTCAAGTACAAACGGCTTGTGCTGACTCTTCAACAACTCTTGTGTCTTGATTTGCATCAGGTGCCTCTGCCTGTACCTTTGTCTTGTTTCCAGGAGAAGGGGTACACAGGAGTATGCTTGGAGATGGTCCCATGACCTACAGTGTAGGTGTGGTGGACAGTGTTCCCTTCCCCCAAAATAATCCAACCCGCAGAGATCGCTCCCATTCATTCCTATGGCAAATTACCCTCTTATAATATTCTAACATTGTTTCACACATATATTTTCATGTCATAATTACGGATGCTACTTGTAAGGCCCCTTCCCTATAAAGGAGTAGTACAGATGAAAATGAGAGCTGTGGGGGAGTGGTTATTTTTTAAAATGACTCCTGTAGATTTATTAGCATTTTTACAGGTGCACTACAAATGCCAATGTGCCCTGTCACCAGAGAAAGCTGGAACTTTTGGTTTTCCAAGTTCCAGCATGCCCTGGCTTTCATTTATACTGGACATGAATGAGAACCTCTGGTGCACCGGTAAAGTACAATATTAATTATTTTCTAAATGAACATTTATTTTCTCAATCCACACAACCCAAGGGGTGTTGGGAATAAACCAGCACATAGTTCATTGCCTTTAAGGGGACAGAAGTTTGTGTAGGCTCCACTTCCCTAGTGATTCCATCTCTGTGCTGACTGGTCTAGGGATGGTTGTCACTATAGTAATGACACCGCAATATTCCCTGATACAGTATATTGCAACAAGTCCTGGCCGGGAAAGCTTAATGCTGGACTGTGAAAAATCAGGGGAGGGCGTCACATGTTTGTCAATCCTCATTTTTCATAGGTTTAAAGGCCTAGGTCTGGTTAACCATTTAAGACCATTTCTTTCCAATTTACCTCTTTTTGCCAATACAAATAATTAAAAAGCTGCAGAAACCCCACTTGTCAATAACAAAGTTGTATTGCTAAAATAATAAAATATTATTATTTTTTAAACTTAAAAAAAAAAAAAGATTATCCAGCTGTTTTAGGGTACTTGGAAGAATTACTGATGCAAATAAAACCTTATTCAAGACCAATCAGTGAAATGTACTACAAAAAATATGTAAACTAAACATAGTGCAAATTTTATGAGTTTGCATACAGTAACTTGAATTTTCTCAATTTATTTTTTAGACAGTAAAAACTGCCAGAAATGTCCTGATGATGAATGGCCTAACGAGGATAAAGATGCTTGTGTTCCAAAGATAGTAGAATTTCTATCATACAATAATGACACAGTAGCTACAGTTTTTTCTGCAATCTCTGGGTTATTTTCTTGTTTAACTTTATTTATATTTGGAATATTTGTTTCATTCCGAGACACTCCCATAGTAAAAGCCAATAACCGAAACCTTAGCTACATTCTTCTGATTTCTCTCAAAATGAGCCTACTCTGTGTGAATATGTTCATTGGCCGTCCAGTGGACATCACCTGCATGCTACGTCAAATATCCTTTGGAATTTTTTTTGCTGTTGCCATGTCTTCTATCCTGGCCAAGACTATCATGGTTTGCATTGCTTTCAAAGCCACCAGACCTGGAAGTTCCTGGAGAAAATGGCTGGGTGTTAAATTGCCGAATTCTGTAGTATTGATCTGCTCATCTGTTCAAGTTCTCAACAATGCTATTTGGTTGTTAGTTTCTCCACCTTTTCAAGAACATGACACAAATGCTAATCCTGGGATAATGGTAATCCAATGTAATGAGGGTTCTGACCTTGGCTTTTATTTCATGTTGGGTTACATGGGTTTTCTGGCAGCTCTGAGCTTTGGTCTGGCTTTCATGGTGAGGACATTACCTGACGTTTTCAATGAAGCCAAATACATCACCTTCAGCATGTTGGTGTTCTGCAGTGTATGGATCTGTGCTATCCCAGCCTATCTGAGCAGTAAGGGGAAAAACGTGGTCACTGTGGAGATTTTTGCCATATTGGCATCAGGTATTGGAATACTGAGCTGTATATTTTTTCCTAAATGCTACAATATTCTACTGAGACCTGAAATGAGAAATAAGAGACACTTGTTAGAGAAACATTATTCATAACGTTGTAATTATTCTTTTTCAATTAAAATAATTGTTTTATAGGTTAAAATGTAAAAGTTTTTTTTGACATACAATAAAAAGTGAAACATATTTTATATATTTTTTTCTATATAAATGTTATTAAAATAGAATGAACTGTCATTAAGTGGTAAATCAAATAAAGGGTTATACAGCATTAAATATTTGTTATTCTTGTTGGACAAAGATTTATAGGAAATGTTTCACACGTGTCATATTTTACATGTGTTTAAAATGATGTCCCATTTGATTTTGAATAGGAGTATAGAATTTTTATTTTTATTTTACTTTTTGCATTAGAAAGATGAATAGACAAAAACTTACTGAGAGAAAAAAATAGCTAAATAAGGAGTTATTTTAGAAAATAAATTGTATACAGTATGTCTTTAGGTATATTTCAATTTAATAAATATAAAAAAACAATAATTTCTATCAATCCAAACAACAAAACAACTACCGAAGATATGTGCTACAAATATCCTGTGGTAGTTAAACAATGAAAGAAGTCACATGACCACACAAGATTTTATATATTTAATGTATTTAATCTTATTATATAGCATTATATGTCATTATATAGATACATAAGAAAATAGATAAAATGTGCACATAATACAAAATAAATCTACTGTAAGAAAATATTTCAGTTGGCTTTGACAGAGCTATTAGGCCATTTACATATGATATAGGTTTATCATAAAACAACATCTGTTCTTAATTTGCAATTTGAAAGATCCTAAGAGCCATCACTGGCAATCTGGTAAATAAGACTCAGTGTTGGACTGGTGCAATAAGGGGCCACTAAGGAAACGCAAGGGAAGGAGCCCACTGAAAGGGAGGGGATCAACCATTAAGTAGGTGTGGTTATAAATAGGAGGGGTGTGGCCATCCCATAAAGGACATGGCATAATTTTACACTTTCTCAAATTCCCAGACACAGCACTATCTGTGATCACCATTTTATTTTCAATTTCTTTGAACACTTGAGAAAAGAAAATTATTACCCGAAATGCATCGGCAGCAGGTGACAGGAGTAATAACCTACATTACATATACATTAAAGGACAATCTAGATTCTGGAAGAGGAAAGGTCCTAGAGACTGGATCCGAAACCACCTGTTTGGCCTACTTTTCACCAGAATCTGGTAATCCTCCACCTTGCGTGTTTTGTTTGCCTATCGCATTGTTTTATTGCACCTTTTTGGAAAAATAAATAATTTGTTGAATTGCACTATGTTCTGCCATATGTCATGGATTTCTGAATGTATATACTGTATGCTGACAAAAGACACAACATTCCACAGAGATATATACTATGAATGGAAGTCATATTTCTTTATATATTAATTTATTTATTTCCCTGTAATCTCTACGATATATACGTTCTGCATAAGCGCTACCATCTGACCCACTTTCTCTTCATTTTGCTATATGTAATGAGCCTGTTGCCTATACCAGTAGACTGTCAGAGAGTTAAGCTTTTCTACTGAGGTAATAGAGTATAACTCCTCTGGTTTAGAGTTTATACAGTTTGCTTGGTGCATTCACAGAAAGTCTCCAGTTACATCAACTGGGAGGTCACCTACCTCCTACAGTACAATTTAACTAATCTCTCTGCTGTAGGTGTCTGTGGCACATATATTTTATACCTGTTAGCTGATGTTACTTGACAGCTGAGCACTGCAGTGCAGTCAGGAAGCAGCACACTGTAGAGTGTATACCAGGATAGCCCAGAAAGCGGGAGACATCACTGAGGAGGAGTAAGAGGAAGGGCTAGCTACAGTTTCTTGCAAGGAAATTTGTCTTTGTACTTCCCAGGCATACTCAGTACTGCAGGCCATGTCTCTGCACCTGAGCTGTCCATGGTACTGCAGTCAGGCTGGTGGGCCAGGCTCCAGAAGCTGCCGTCCCCATCATCCCACTTACTCCATGCTTGCTCAATGCACAACCCTGACAAACTTCCATGGGCCCCATTCCCGGATGGTATTGGGTGAACACAAAACTGTTTATTTTATTTATTTTTTATAGAATTTTATTGACATAGGAAGATAAAGTAACAGTTATACAGTAACATCTCTCAAGCAATTGGTGACGGAGCCCACTCGCAAAGATTCAATATTAGATTTAATTCTTACAAATGGTGATAGGATATCCGACATATATGTGGGTGAGCATCTGGGATCCAGTGATCATCAAGGAGTATGGTTTAGTATAAAGACAGGATCCAACTCCTGTCACACAAAAACAAAGGTGTTGGATTTTAGAAATGCTGATTTTGCAAAAATGGAGAGATGTTTAAGTGATTCATTGGCGGACTGGTGGAACTTGGAAGGAGTGCAGGAGAGGTGGGAAAAACTGAAAAGTGCAATACTAAGTGCAACTGATCTTTGTATCATAGTTGTTAGGAAAAGCACCAGGAAAAGGAAGCCAGTGTGGTTCACAAAAGAAGTATCAACTAGTGTGAAAGCAAAAAAGATGGCTTTTAGGAAATACAAACAGACTCAAAATAATAATGACAAAGAGGTGTATCTTGACATACAGAAGGATGCTAAGAAAGTGATCAGACGTGCAAAGGCAGAAGCTGAGGAAAAAATGGCCCAGTCAGTAGATAAAGGGGGCAAAACTTTTTTTAAGTATATAAGTGAAAGGAGAAAATCAAATGGAGGAATAATAAGACTTAAGACAGAGAGTGAGAATTTGGTGGAGGGAGACAAGGCAATAGCAGATCACCTAAATAATTATTTTTGCTCAGTATTTGCTACAGAAGAAGGGATGGGGCCACAGTTAAGTTGCAAGGACATTCATAAAAATAAGGTAGATGAAAGTACATTTACAGAGGAGAAGGTCCTAACAGAACTTTCACAACTAAAAGTGGATAAATCAATGGGACCAGATGGGATACACCCAAGGATACTCAAAGAGCTAAAAGATGTGCTGGTTACACCGTTAACAGAATTATTTAACCAGTCACTAAATACAGGTGCCATTCCAGAGGACTGGAAAAGAGCAAATGTAGTTCCACTGCACAAAAGTGGAAGCAAGGAAGAAGCAAGTTACTACAGACCAGTAAGCCTTACATCAGTAGTGGGGAAAGTAATGGAAAAACTATTAAAAGAAAGAGTTGTGGAATATCTTAAATCAAACCACTTACAGGATCCAAAACAGCATGGATTTACTGGTGGTAGATCATGCCAAACACATCTTATTAACTTTTTTGACTCTGTGACGAAAATAATAGATCAAGGGGGAGCTGTAGATCTAGCATATCTAGACTTTAGTAAGGCATTTGACACTGTCCCACATCGCCGACTGCTAAATAAACTTGAAAGCGTGGGGGTGGATTATAAAACAGTTAAATGGATAAGAACCTGGTTGCAGGATAGGAAACAGACAGTTGTAGTTAATGGAGTGCAATCTATGGAGGGAAATGTTACCAGTGGAGTACCCCAGGGATCTGTACTTGGTCCAGTTCTCTTTAATATCTTTGTTGGTGACATTGCAGATGGTATTGAAGGGAAGGTATGCCTTTTTGCAGATGATACAAAGATATGCAACAGGGTAGACACACTGGGAGGGGTAAAACAAATGATTGATGACCTAGCTAGGCTTGAGAAATGGCCTAGAACGTGGCAACTACAGTTTAATGCTAAAAAATGCAAAATCATGCACTTGGGTCTCAAAAACCCAAAGGCTAAATATAGTATCAAGGGTACTATAATGGAAACTACTGAGGAGGAAAGGGATTTAGGAGTCACTATTTCAAGTGACTTGAAGGCAGGAAAGCAATGCAACAAAGCAATGAGAAAGGCAAGTCAGATGTTTGGTTGCATAGGGAGAGGAATCAGTAGTAGGAAAAAATAAGTAATAATGCCACTGTATAGGTCATTGGTGCGGCCCCATCTGGAATACTGTGTCCAGTTCTGGAGGCCATATCTCCAGAAGGATATAAATACATTAGAGAGTGTACAAAGAAGGGCAACTAAAATGGTGCATGGCCTACATCACAAAACGTACGCGGAAAGGCTAAAAGATCTTAACATGTATAGTTTGGAGGAGAGAAGAGAAAGGGGAGACATGATAGAAACTTTCAAATATATCAAGGCTCTTAACAAAGTTCAGGAGGGAAACATTCTTCAAAGGAAGAGAAGTATTAGAACTCGAGGACATACACTGAGACTGGAGGGGGGGGAGGTTCAGGGGAAATTTAAGGAAAAATTACTTCACAGAAAGGGTAGTGGATAAGTGGAATAGTCTCCCATCAGAGGTGGTAGAGGCTAAGACTGTAGAGCAATTTAAACATGCTTGGGATAGGCATATGAATATCCTTACAAAGAATTAAGGTTCAAAAAGGGTTGAGATTACCTAAAGGATAAAAAAAAGGGGCAGACTAGATGGGCCTAGTGGTTCTTATCTGCCGTCAAATTCTATGTTTCGATGTTTCTATGTAACATATAGATTAGGTGAGGTCAGATAGCAATGATTAATGCAGATATGAATGGATTAAATATCAGAAAATATGGGCGTGCAGTAAATATAGTTAACACAACTATAACTCATCTGTGCATGTCTATCCACTCGTATTGTAATAATAACCTTTAATAGCAGATTAAGGAAAGTGATATGTCTAATAATTAAGGGAACATAGTGGCTATTAAAATACAAGAAGGAGGCGGTAACTATGTTATAATGCTGCAAGCAACCACTCCTCAAAAATGCTCTCATTACTCCAAGAAAATAAATACAGAAAACTACTTGACAATTACAATGACAATTACAAGTTCCTCCTGACGTGCCATTATACCAAGTTTTCAGATGGAAGCCACCATTAAGAGACAGTTTCACTTCTGAAGAAAGTTATTATGTTATGCAACCAAGTGTAAAAAAATGTATCAGTTACTGTACAGATGTGGATAATACACCTAGGATCTATACACCAATGACCTGCAATGTGACTGAACCAGTGAAGCATACACTCTACCATATTTTTGTTTAAATGTTGTGTATATTTAGCTTCACAGACTTATTCACACACAGATGTACAAATGTCGCATATCAAATTGAATAGTATATTTTGTTAGTCATTTTGTCACTTCCATTATGTTACAAGGATTTTGTAAAACTCTGCGCTTAAACAATATACAGTATGGACCCAATTGTGCTTTATGTCACAACAAAATCGACTCAGTGAGACTCAAATAAAATATAATATTTTATCAAAACATATAATAAGAAACACACATCAATACATACATAAAATAATTAGTATAAATAATTAACTGAGGTATATAGAATGACTCTCTCGTATAGTTCAAGTACCCAAGTCACTGGTGTCCCAGTGATATATGATAATACTTCTCCACTAGGTTACACAGCAATGTTAGTATGTTAGTACTGTGCCTTCTAATATATTTACCAATGTGTTGGTTCCTTTATGCTGATGTTCAATGTTCCTTTAGATGTATTTTACACGTGGTATAGAACTCCGTGAAATAGCTGCAGCTTTGTTGACAGCATGAGATTGTCCAGACCTGCTGAAAGACACCAGCTGTCTCTGTACTCCGGTGAGTATATGTGCTGGATCTCAGTAAAGCCGTTAATCGGCGCCGGGCAGTTGATAAATCCGTACCTCACAGTGGAGGGTGGAACAGCCAGCAGACAGCGGAATGAGCATGCAGTGATGGTTTAAAGCTGACAATCACTTCAGATAAATCTGTGCTGCAGTGTATATAAATTGCTGCTGAATCCCCGTACAGCCGTCAATAGGCTCCGTACAGATAGGGCGTCTCGTATCTCATGGCAGAGATCGAGTGTGGATGGCCAGCAGACAGCAGAATCAATGAGCTGAGATAACCTGTGGCTTGTTGGTTACTTGGTAGTCGATCAGCAGTGGGAGAGTATAGGTGTAGAGAGGTAGGCTTCAACGCGTTTCTTCTCTTAGCAACCAGATACTTCCTCAAGACAAGTCCCTCCTCTCTGTCGGCTCCAAATTTATACTCAACTGATGAGTTAAATGGATTCAGGTGTATCTAGTAATCTCATAATCACTTAGTCTCAGGATACATATTAATACTAACATTTTAATATATTTATATATATATATATATATATATATATATATACAGAGAAGTTGAAGTGGCACTCACAGTAAATCCAATAGCAGCTGCTGGGGTGCCTGAATTCCAGGGAAAAATTTGCTTTTACAAGGTCCCATAGCTTAGCCAATTTGATATAAAGAAGGCACTCACCAGACCTATAGTAAATTGCAGGTAAAATTTTTATCAAACCTCACATCAGCAGCTTAATCATGGTTGGTCGACGTTTCGGTCCCAAACCGGACCTTTTTCAAGACCAGAATGTACAGCAATCCGAATCACAAACCAAATGACCGTCAGTGTGGAACTACAAATACCCCACAGGCCCCACCTGTTAACTTATCAGCCAATCCGATCATTACCATAAAGATCGTTTTATCAAATAATCAAAAATACCCAAAGCACATATATCCTTATAATAAATAATTCTAGCTAGTCACAAGAGCCACATTAGAACTAAATAGCCCCTGAAGTAGCGCTCACCTCTTTCTCTAGTAACTATTCACCGGTTGGTGGAACGCACGCCGTGACCCGCATGGCACTTCCGTTAGCTCTGGACAAAATATATCAACTTCCGGCTGCACGAGTAAACACTGGAACGCAGCATGACACGCTGCACTATGGCAAGCTCATTAAGTCATCGTTACATACATGATAGCGGTGCCAATCAAATATTGTCTTTTTTGTGTATATGTATGTCATATATTTTGTTGTTTTTTGTTATATTGTGATATAATCGGTGTGGAACTGCAAGTGCCATAATAGGATGCCTGATTTAGTAAGATCTGAGTAGGTGATGTAATAAGGTTAAATACCGCAAATGCTATATATTTGATTGGCACCGCTATCATGTATGTAACGATGACTTAATGAGCTTGCCATAGTACAGCGTGTCACGCTGCGTTCCAGTGTTTACTCGTGCAGCCGGAAGTTGATATATTTTGTCCAGAGCTAACTGCGGCGTGCGTTCCACCAACCGGTGAATAGTTACTAGAGAAAGAGGTGAGCGCTACTTCAGGGGCTGTTTAGTTCTAATGTGGCTCTTGTGACTAGCTAGAATTAATTTATTATAAGGATATATGTGCTTTGGGTATTTTTGATTATTTGATAAAACGATCTTTATGGTAATGATCGGATTGGTTGATAAGTTAACCTGCGTGGCCTGTGGGGTATTTGTATTTCCACACTGACGGTCATTTGGTTTGTGATTCGGCTTGCTGTACATTCTGGTCTTGAAAAAGGTCTGGTTTGGGACCGAAACGTCGACCAACCATGATTAAGCTGCTGATGTGAGATTTGATAAACAATTTTACCTGCAATTTACTATAAGTCTGGTGAGTGCCTTCTTTATATCAAATTGACTATGCTATGGGACCTTGTGGAAGCAAGTTTTTACGAAACAATAAAAAGGAAAGGATTGTCTATTTGTTGGCGCACTTTAGAAAGAAAGGTAAGTATATTTAAAATGTAACTTTTATTAACATGCAGTTAAAATCGCCCAATGGTGTGAAAAATTATAAGACAAACAATTACAGACCATATGAATAAAAAAAATTTAATTGAGTACTCTTGTGTGTCTTTATTTATAAAGTTGTTATGTATGTGTGATCATTTCCAATAACCACCTTAATATATTTGCTTGAATTAAATCCCTATTTAGGGTTATCTGATCATATAGGGTATGTTAAGATACAATGGATCTGTCACTAATCCCATAAATGATACAGTGTGATTGTATTATCAAATCCTCATATAATTAAAATGGGGTTGAATGTTTTATAGTCAGTGAGCAAACATAGAGTGTTCTTTTTATCTCTATGTTAAATGTCTTTAATCGGTCTTGGAATGTTGACAGAAAATTCTGTCTTAAAATTGCTACTGATAATTCACATTTCTTATAGTGTGGTTTTTATCGTGTTTTAGCTCACTTTCAAAACCACTATTCTGTTGTCAATACCAAGATTGCAACTATAGTTGCATCTTATCATTGGGCAAAGATAAGTTGTACACTGTATCTATTTATCATGTGGATTGTTGGAAAGGTATTTGAATTGGAACTATCTATTGTACCAATATAGTACTATGGGATATAAGCATATCAATAATCTCAATTCTGATTTGTGCTTCCCCTATGCACTACACAGGATAAGGCTGTATGAAGTATTAGTTTTATTCAGCAAAACACACTTAAATGAATATGCCTGAAATACGGCTCTCTCTCTTAGATTTAGAACATAAGAGTCTCACTAAAAAAGCGATGTCTCATGGACATTATAGCAGCAGAAACTTATCACATCTATGTCTCTATTCCTTAATTGTACTTTATGTAATGCTCATCAGGAATAGCTTGATCAGTAATGCATGACATGCATATGCACTGATATGTCACGTAATTATTGCATCAGCGTTGGCACTTAATGGGTGAAACAATTATCTAGTGAAACTTCCAGCCGTTATATGGAAAATATATATATATATATATATATATATATATATATATATTATTTTTTTTTTAAAAACATGTTGCTCCGGGATGAACTCGTATTATTTAAAGGAGCAATTCTGGCATTTGCATTATCATGTTAGACTGACATGTTACTGCGGGATGCACTCATGTTTCACATATCAAAGGTGCAGTTCTGGCGTTTATATTGTTTCATAGGGGTACAATTCTGACTGATATGAGTGGTTTACTATATCAATTTAGGGTCATACAGTCTCTTTGACCCAGCTAGAGGATACCCCTGTTAAACAGATGGTATCATTGATGGATTATTATGAACTGTGTCAATCCCGTTTTGCACCCTCTTCATGGGCTGACGTACTCACGCTGCTCCTGAATCGCCTGATCCCGTTTTATTGTCTTAATGCTCAGTCCTTACATATGATATATTGATTTAAATCAGCAAAATATACTTAGATTAATATACCTAAAATACGGCTCTCTCTCATGGATTTAGCATGAGAGTCTCACTAAAGAACAATGTCTCATGAACATTGTAACAGCGGTTTTTTTTGCCCTGAGGAAGCGAGTGTGAAACGTGCACGTGGGCGTTTCAGAGCGGTGGCGGCACGCCAGCTCGTTTACTATGTGTCTAAATTAAAAAGTTAAAAACGATCTGCAAATATGTATGTGTGCATGAGAATCAATGTAATCTAAGAGTACTGCAAAGCGGGTTTAGGCGACCTAGGAGCGGCGTGAGCACGCCAGCTCGTGGAGAGGGTGCAAAACAGGATTGATATAGTTCATTATAATTCACAAATGAACAGCGGTATCCTCCAGCTTGGTCGAGACTGTATGACTTAATTGAATGCAATGGGGAGAGCCCGCATATTGTAAAGTGATTTAGTGAACTATTTATATCTACCAGAAGCGTACCCCTATAATACCTAGATGATAATATGAACGCCAGAACTGCACCCTTGATATACAAAATATAAGTGCATCCCGCAGTAACAATGTCAGTTTAAAACACATATTCTCTTTATGACGGCTTGAAGTATTACCAGCCAACTGTCTCACTCATTATGTGCTAACGCTGATACGAAATAAATGTATGACATGCATTATTGAACAAGCTATTTCTGAAGAGCAATATATAAAGTATAATTAATGAATAGAAACACAGATGTGACGAGTGTCCGCTGTTACAATGTTCATGAGACATTGTTCTTTAGTGAGACTCTCATGCTAAATCCACGAGAGAGAGCCGTATTTTAGGTATATTAATCTAAGTATATTTTGCTGATTTAAATCAATATATCATATGTAAGGACTGAGCATTAAGACAATAAAACGGGATCAGGCGATTCAGGAGCTGCGTGAGTACGTCAGCCCATGAAGAGGGTGCAAAACGGGATTGACACAGTTCATAATAATCCATCAATGATACCATCTGTTTAACAGGGGTATCCTCTAGCTGGGTCAAAGAGACTGTATGACCCTAAATTGATATAGTAAACCACTCATATCAGTCAGAATTGTACCCCTATGAAACAATATAAACGCCAGAACTGCACCTTTGATATGTGAAACATGAGTGCATCCCGCAGTAACATGTCAGTCTAACATGATAATGCAAACACCAGAATTGCTCCTTTAAATAATACGAGTTCATCCCGGAGCAACATGTTTTTTTTTTTAAATATATATTTTCCATATAACGGCTGGAAGTTTCACTAGATAATTGTTTCACCCATTAAGTGCCAACGCTGATGCAATAATTACGTGACATATCAGTGCATATGCATGTCATGCATTACTGATCAAGCTATTCCTGATGAGCATTACATAAAGTACAATTAAGGAATAGAGACATAGATATGATAAGTGTCTGCTGCTATAATGTCCATGAGACATCGCTTTTTTAGTGAGACTCTTATGTTCTAAATCTAAGAGAGAGAGCCGTATTTCAGGCATATTCATTTAAGTGTGTTTTGCTGAATAAAACTAATACTTCATACAGCCTTATCCTGTGTAGTGCATAGGGGAAGCACAAACCAGAATTGAGATTATTGATATGCTTATATCCCATAGTACTATATTGGTACAATAGATAGTTCCAATTCAAATACCTTTCCAACAATCCAGATAATAAATAGATACAGTGTACAACTTATCTTTGCCCAATGATAAGATGCAACTATAGTTGCAATCTTGGTATTGGCAACAGAATAGTGGTTTTGAAAGTGAGCTAAAACACGATAAAAACCACACTATAAGAAATGTGAATTATCAGTAGCAATTTCAAGACAGAATTTTCTGTCAACATTCCAAGACCGATTAAAGACATTTAACATAGAGATAAAAAGAACACTCTATGTTTGCTCACTGACTATAAAACATTCAACCCCATTTTAATTATATGAGGATTTGATAATACAATCACACTGTATCATTTATGGGATTAGTGACAGATCTATTGTATCTTAACATACCCTATATGATCAGATAACCCTAAATAGGGATTTAATTCAAGCAAATTTATTAAGGTGGTTATTGGAAATGATCACACATACATAACAACTTTATAAATAAAGACACACAAGAGTACTCAATTAAAAATTTTTTATTCATATGGTCTGTAATTGTTTGTCTTATAATTTTTCACAACATTGGGCGATTTTAACTGCATGTTAATAAAAGTTACATTTTAAATATACTCACCTTTCTTTCTAAAGTGCGCCAACAAAGAGACAATCCTTTCCTTTTTATTGTTTCGTTTCAACTTTTTTGTCTATGGCGGCACCCCCTAAAAAAGCATTGTGAATTAATGTATGATATACAAATTGGGGAATCATATCGAGTAATATTACCTATTTGAGAATAGTCTGGTGCAGAGGATTCCCAGTCCCCCTTTTCCCTAATCTATTGGAAGCAAGTTTTTCCCTGGAATTCAGGCACCCCAGTAGCTGCTAATGGACTTACTGTGAGTGCCACTTCAACTTCTCTGGATATATGATAATATCAATGTGATATGTATTTATGTGAGCACCCTACATGAATATTGGGACTGATAAGTTCTTCTTTGGTGAATATTTTATGGACTTTAAAACGGATTTTCTTGGTGCAAAAAATGTTTCAATGCAATTTGTCCGGAATTACAGTCTTATGACTAAATTTGTGTATGTCATATATGTTTTTTAGTATATTTTGTACGTTGCTTATTGACTGAATCATTGGATATAGTATTGCTCATATTTCTGCCTGGTTTAGAATGTCTCCGAATAGTGGTGCTTTAGATGAAAATTTGCTAAGTGAGGCTGAGAATGCATTAGTTAGTTTTATTGATGATGACATTGAGAAGGTTTTATTTAATCAAACAGACTTTGAAGAGTTGCCAGCTCGAACACCTATAGACCTTTTCCACAAGCTCAACAAATTAAAACAGAGAGAGATTGATTTGACCCTGCATGGGCAATTCCTCTCCGAGTATTATCGTAAAAAGAGGATTCCTAGGGGCTTCAGAATTTCCAATGTTCCCACTATTAGTAGAAAGAATCCATCATAAAATGGTGCGGAATACTAAATGAGTGCTCGTCTGATTTGTTGGTGCTTGTGGTGGAGGAGGTAGGGACAGAGCTTAATAAGGTGAAGGGTGACATTGATTTATTTGAACGTGAACATACTGTGAGCCTGAAGGCTGATAAATCAGAGGATTGGTTCGAAAAAATCAAGTTGCAGATTGATAAATATAGAACTGATTTGTTAGCATATAAAAGGAAGAAGTGGGAGACAGTGGAGTCTGATTACCAGCGGCATTCGGTATACAAATAGCTGTCTGGAGAGGATCAATCCACTAGGTGGCGACGTAATCGACAGAGTAGATATAATCAAAGACAACAAAGGTTCAATAACCCTCAGAGATACTCCTCGTCTGAATTTACTGATACAATACCTCCATCAGTAGCTGGTGCCTCTTCCTTTTTTTTAGGACCAGGCACCAGGTCTCGGAAGGGCAAAGCTACTACAGGCGACCCCATCCGCGGAGGGGGATGCGCAAAAGCGCGAGGATGAGGAGGGAGCGGCTCCCGAAACTAATATTTAATTTGTCCTGCCATGTGTTATTTGAGGCTGAAACGACATTGTTAAATAAAGGCCTTTCATTCGTTCCAACCAGCCACTTTAAACCTTTTAAGTGCTCGATTGAACGATATAAGATTGGACGTCAATTACGCCTAAGGGAATTCTTTGATAATAAGTTTGCCAATAATCAGTTACATCCTGAGATGCAAGCTTGATCATTTGGGTCCTTTAAAATCTCAAGCAAATTTGACCCGGTATCCAATAATGCCAGCCTGAAAACTTTTTTGCAAGTAATTGACAATGAGATAAAGAAAGGACATAGAGGTGATGAAGGTTACTCTAATTTGTCAAGTGCTGATTGGCATGCACTTAGAAATTTAAAACAGAATATCAATCTGGTGATTAGGAATGCTGACAAGGGAGGGGCAGTTGTCCTCCAGGACTTTGCTGAATATGATGCAGAAATTAAATAACAATTGTCTGACAACAATACTTATACTCAGGTTCCTTACAATCCCATTCCTAGATTCAAAAAGGAGGTTGATAATTTTACTATTACAGGCACTGTAATGTGCATGGATTAATGACGATGTTTTGGTTATTTATCTGTGACTCACCCTGTGTGCCCAATTATCTATACCCTTCCCAAGGTGCACAAATCATTGGAATGACCCCCAGGAAGACCTATAATATCTGCACAGGGGTCACTCTTACAACCTTTGGCACGATTTGTCGATCATTTTTTGCAACCTTGCGTTAAAGTGATGGATAGCTATATTCGTGATACTGGCGATCTCCTGGGGGTCTTAACTCGGATTACTGATGATGTGTCTACATGTTTGTTGGCGACTCTAGATGTAACATCGTTATACACGGTTATTCCTCATGAAGAAGGGATAGCCGCTGTAAGAGAGGCATTGGTTAAGGGGCCCTATGAGGGTCCTCCAATTGAATTCCTGTTTTCAATACCAGGACGAATATTCTGTACAATTGGCGGGCACCGCTATGGGCTCGAATTTGGCCCCGGTGTTCGCCAATCTATACATGGCGAAATATGAGCAAGAGAATATCTTTGTGAAGTATGCTGAGCATATTATATGCTACAAGAGGTACATTGATGATCTCTTCATCATTTGGCGGGGATCCGCCTCATCTTTTCATTCCATGGTAAATGCCCTTAATGGACTTGATAGCCCAATTAGACTGTCTGCTACTATAAGTGAATCCACCATTAATTTTTTGGACATTACTATCTACAAAGATCCATCCTCTCCATCAGTACTTGATTATACTCTATACCGTAAGCCCACTGATCGAAACACTCTATTATGGGCGTCTAGCCACCACCCGGATAAGTTGAAATCAAGTCTACCCGTTTCTCAATTCCTTCGGGTATTAAGAAATAATTCTAACAACACTAATGCTGAAGCACAATTGCTTGAATGTAGACAACGTTTTATTGACCGTGGGTATGCAGCTTCTGTGGTGGAAAGTTGTCTAGTCAAAGCACGTAAATTGCATACAAAAAATATCTGCAGCAAAAATAGAAATAAGAACTGTGACCGTATAATCTTTAAGACCAGTTGTAACACCAATTTGCATACTGTGGAAAAAGCAATAAGAAAGAATTGGTCTATGATCAGTACTGTCCCTAAATTTAAGAGAGTTGACAGCAAACCACCTCTACTTAGTGTACAGAGAGGGTCTAATCTGAAAGATATGCTGATGAGACCAAATATGCGACCAACAACGATGCCTGGAACAACTTGGTTGAAAGTACATCCAGGATGCTTTAAATGCCTGCAGTGCATGACCTGTCGAGCTATGATCACTGGGCAATTTTTCAACCATCCATTATATGGGACAAAAGTTCATTTACGACACCATCTTACGTGTTTAATGGATCATGTGGTATATTACCTCACTTGCCCTTGCGGGAAAATGTACGTTGGTAAGACTTTGAGAACTTATCGTGAACGTATTAACCAACATAGGTCCTCAATACAATTGGCACTCACCAGCGGTAAAACTGACAAACCGGTGGCTCTCCACTTTATGCAGATGAAACACCAAGTCTCAACTTTACGTCATATGATTATTGACTGGATTCCGCCACCTCTACGGGGGGGTGACAGGGGTTTACTACTCCTGAAGAGGGAAGTTATTGGATTCACTATTTAGGAACAGTGTCGCCAAGAAGACTAAATGAACAAAACCATTTAAGTATTTTTCTCTGAGTATTTTTCACTGGACATTTGTTTCCGATAGTTCCCGCTATAACTACATTAATATTCTGTATAAGTATATGTAGTGTCCATTGGTTTTTACCATGGCTATCCAGCGATTCAGTCTATAAATAGGGATATTTTAATATATTGTCTTGTCTGTGTATATGTATTAAATTTATTAAGCTTCTATTTTGTTGTTTTTTGTTATATTGTGATATAATCGGTGTGAAACTGCAAGTGCCATAATAGGATGTCTAATTTATCAAGATCTGAGTAGGTGATGTAATAAGGTTAAATACCGCAAATGCTATATATTTGATTGGCACCGCTATCTTGTATGTAACGATGACTTAATGAGCTTGCCATAATGCAGCGTGTCACGCTGCGTTCCATTGTTTACTCGTGCAGCCGGAAGTTGATATATTTTGTCCAGAGCTAACGGAAGTGCCATGCGGATCACCTGTGGAGTGCGTTCCACCAACCGGTGAATAGTTACTAGAGAAAGAGGTGAGCACTACTTCAGGGACTGTTTAGTTCTAATGTGGCTCTTGTGACTAGCTAGAATTAATTTATTATAAGGATATATGTGCTTTGGGTATTTTTGATTATTTGATAAAACGATCTTTATGGTAATGATCGGATTGGCTAATAAGTTAACAGGCGGGGCCTGTGGGGTATTTGTAGTTCCACACTGACGGTCATTTGGTTTGTGATTCGGATTGCTGTACATTCTGCTCTTGAAAAAGGTCTGGTTTGGGACCGAAATCTCGACCAACCATGATTAAGCTGCTGATGTGAGGTTTGATAAACAATTTTACCTGCAATTTACTATAAGTCTGGTGAGTGCCTTCTTTATATCAAATTGACTTTATATATATACAGATGTAGCCACCTTTATCTTGACTGGCTGAGGCATTTGTCCCGATCGAGCATACGCAGCGTAGGGAGGCGCGCCTAGTCACAGAGAGGCGTACCTAATCGCACGGAGGCAGACAGAGCGTTTGGCGTTACCTTTACGTGTAATACCTGCGATCAGCCACCAGATGTCGCTTTTTACAATCACCACTGAGCATGCGTGTGGTCTCCCGTAAAATACAATACTGAAATATATAATAAGGACTACTTTACTAAGGCGTCTCATTACGCTGCATACAGTAAATACTCATTACGCTGCATTATTTAATACAGTATATACGATACAGACACAGATAGTACAGCATACAGTATATGATCCGTCTACAGTACTTTATGAATATGTGAGCGTCCAAGTCCCGCAGACAAAACAACAGAAAACCAGTAGTGTACACTGTCGCAAATGGACGTGTTAGAAGTTCACTATTGCCTCTTGAGATTAGGAATTTTGTACAGTATGTTAGCGTCCTAATCCTGTAGTCATTACAGCATAATCAAAACCAATGGATTTATTCATCTGTCTGCGGCGAAGTGGTGAAGTGTTCCGCTTCCTATACTCAGAGTCCTGAGTTCGATTCCTAAAGTACAAATGCATGTTAGTTTTTTCCAGACACTTTATTATTTTTTTTATTCACATAAACCAGGGCAAAGCTGCATGAGCGGTTCTACTGTTAAGGTTCTATGCATCGTACAATACACATACAATTCTGTAGCTGAGCAGACTCAATAGAAATGGCTACCACCTATGACTCCTTGCCCCACAGAGGCCCTAGGCTACGGAGCAAGTAACAGTCCAGATTTTAAAGGCTATGGGGCAATGCTGAAGGAGCGTCACAATCCTCTAGCTAAAATACACAGGGGCGATAGGAATAAGCGAGGTCTATGCACATTATGGTACACCGGACTCGATCGCATAGCACACTGGCAAAATGGCCGCCGCCCCTGAACCCTTGAGCATGGGGCAATGCTGAAGGAGCGTCACAATCCCCTAGCTAAAATACACAGGGGCGATATGAATAAGCTAGGTCTGCACATCACGGTACACCGGACTCAATCGCATAGCACACTGGCAAAATGACCATTACCCCTGAACCCCCACCTCGTGGCAGGCAGCGATGGCTATGGGGCAATGCTGAAGGAGCGTCACAATCCCCTAGCCAAAATACACAGGGGCGATAGAGATAAGCGAGGTCTGTGCACATTACGTTGCACCGGACTCGATCGTATAGCAAACTGACAAAACACAAGTTTTACATAAAGCAGGGCAAAGCTGCAGGAGAGTTTCTACTGTCAAGGTTCTATGCACTTTACGGTACACATACAATTCTATAGCAGGGCAAACTCAATTGAAATGGCTACCGCCTGTGACTCCTAGCTCCATGGAGTCACTCGGCTATGGAGCAAGTAACAGCACAGATTTGAAGCAATGCTGAAGGAGCGTCAGATTCCCCTAGCTAAAATACACAGGGGTGATAGGGATAAGCGAGGTCTCTGCATAGTATTTTCTATTAGGGTACTAATTAGCACAAACAGCTAATTAGTACCCTAATAGAACATACTGTACAGAGATACTAAGTACGGTGATTTGGCATCCAGGAACTTACTGAGGAGCTTTTATCTCTCTCCATTATACATAGAAATATTAAACTTGCCGCTGTACGTTACAAGCTGTTCGTGCTAATTAGTACACTAGTAAAACATACTGTACAGAGATACTAAGGACGGTGATTTAGCATCCAGGAACTTACTGAGGAGCTTTTATCTCTCTCCATTATACATAGAAAGATTAAACTTGCCGCTGTACGTTACAAGCTGTTCGTGCTAATTAGTACACTAGTAAAACATACTGTACAGAGATACTAAGGACGGTGATTTGGCATCCAGGAACTTACTGAGGAGCTTTTATCTCTCTCCATTATACATAGAAAGATTAAACTTGCCGCTGTACGTTACAAGCTGTTCGTGCTAATTAGTACACTAGTAAAACATACTGTACAGAGATACTAAGGACGGTGATTTGGCATCCAGTTAAAAGCTGTTCGTGCTAATTAGTACACTAGTAGAACATACTGTACAGAGATACTAAGGATGGTGATTTGGCATCTAGGAACTTCCAGAGGAGCTGTTATCTCTCTCCATTATACATAGAAAGATTAAACTTGCAACTGTACATTACAAGCTGGTCGTGCTAATTAATACACTAGAAGAACATACTGGGGACTCAGACTCATACAGTACTTGCATTTCAAAAGCACAGTATTTTCCACCGCCTCCCGCTTGCCCATCGCCCTTCCCCCCTGGGATCCTGCACAGGTCATGCAGTAGACAGGGAGGGAGTTATTCACACAAACTAGGGCAAAGCTGCAGGAGCAGTTGTACTGTTTAGGGTCTATGCACCATATGGTATACATACAATTCTGTAGCAGGGCAGACTCTATTGAAATGGCTACCGCCTGTGACTACTCGCCCAATGGAGGCCCTCGGCTATGGAGCAAGTAACAGCACAGATTTGGTAGGTCACGGGGCAATGCTGAAGGAGCGTCAGAATCCCCTAGCTAAAATACACAGGGGTGATAGGGATAAGTGAGGTCTTTGCGCATAACGATACACCGCAAAGTTCCCCATGGTTTTGATTATGCCTTTTCTTTGAATACGGTATTTTCCACTGCCTCACCCTACCCCCATCCCACTTTCCCCTTCCCCCCCTGGGAGCCTGCAAAGTACATGCAGTAGACAGGGAGGGAGTTCCGATCAGGTTACAAGACATGTGCAACAGTATACTACTGTATGTAGGAAAATCCACCGCCCACTCTGATTTATGTGAAACCTGTGTGCACCCGTCCATTGAATGTATAACAAAGAAAAATAATAATAATAAAGTGAATGTTACAGGAGCACATTAAAAAAGGTTGGCACTTCCTTCCCATTGGTGTTGGTTTATGCCTTAGGGGACTCGGACGTTAATACTTGTATTTCAAAAGCACAGTGTTTTCCACCGCCTCTCCCTACCCCCATCGCCCTTCCCCCCTGGGAGCCTGCACAGGTCATGCAGTGGACAGGGAGGGAGTTCAGGTCAGGTACAATACACAAATGCTGACGATCTACAGTACTGTGTTGCTCAGTTAGTTGCGTCGGAATACACTAATTTATACTCATTACCGCTGTGTATTTGTATATAGCGGAATGAATCGCTGCTGCAGATTTACTTTGATTTATGTGAAACCTGTGTGCACCCTTTCATTGAATGTACAACAAAGAAAAATAATAATAAAGTGAATGTCACGGGAACATAGAAAAAAAAGGTTGGCCCTTTGTGACTCTCAGCATGGGAGGTGGGAGCCTTCATCACTAGGTTGGTATGGAAGGGGAGACAATTAGCTACCGGAGGGTACCAACCCCAAGTTTCTGTGACCCCCACAAGGCTCATGGCAAGCGTCAGAACCTATGGTGGGTCTGAATTAACGGTCCCATTATAGTCTATGGGAAAATGGGTCCACTTTGCGTACTGATATCTTTAGTTCTGGGTGTACCAGAGAATCAGGACTTGTACCATACAAAAGAGGAGACTCTTGGCTTTCGGGGCTGACCAACCACTAGTTTATGTGACACTGGGAAGGGAAACGGGGAGCAACCGTGTTTCAGGTCCCCTCCAGTTGTCCGCCTAGCTTGCACAGGATACAGGGTTTCTGGCTAGATAGGAAATACTGTACAGAAATGCTAAGCGTGGTAATTTGACATCCAGGAACATAGGGAGGAGTTTTTATCTCACTCCATTATACTTAGAAAAATTACACTTGCCACTGTACGTTACAAGCTGTTTGTGCTAATTAGTACACTAGTAGAACATACTGTACAGAGATACTAAGGACAGTGATTTGGCATCCACGAACTTAGGGAGGAGCTTTTATCTCTCTCCATTGTAATCTTTCTAAGTATAACGGAGAGAGATAAAAGCTCCTCCCTAAATGCCTGGGTGCCAAATTACCGTCTTTAGTATCTCTGTTTAGTATTATCTATTAGAGTACTAAATTAGCACGGACAGCTTGTAAAGTACAGCGGCAAGTTTAATCTTTCTATGTAAAATGGAGAGAGATAAAAGCTCCTCTGGAAGTTGCCAGATGCCAAATCACCATTCTTAGTATCTCTGTACAGTATGTTCTACTAGTATACTAATTAGCACGAACAGCTTTTAACTGGATGCCAAATCACCATACTTCGTATCTCAGTACAGTATGTTCTATTAGGGTACTAATTAGCACGAACAGCTTGTAACGTACAGCGGCAAGTTTAATCTTTCTATGTATAATGGAGAGAGATAAAAGCTCCTCAATAAGTTCCTGGATACAAAATCACCATACTTAGTATCTCTGTACAGTATGTTCTATTAGGGTACCAATTAGCTGTTTGTGCTAATTAGTACCCTAATAGAAAATACTATGCAAAGATACTAAGGATGGTGATTTGGCAACCAGGAACTTAGGGAGGAGCTTTTATCTCTCTATATTATACATAGAAAGATTAAAATTGCCACTGTACGTTACAAGCTGTTCGTGCTAATTAGTACACTAGTAGAACATACTGTACAGAGATACTAAGTACAGTGATTTGGCATCCACGAATTTAGGGAGGAGCTTTAATCTCTCCATTGTAATCTATCTAAGTATAATGGAGAGAGATAAAAGCTCCTCCCTAAATTCCTGGATGCCAAATTACTGTCTTTAGTATCTCTGTACTCTATGTTCTACTAGTGTACTAATTAGCTGTTTGTGCTAATTAGTACCCTAATTGAAAATACTATGCAAAGATACTAAGGATGGTGATTTGGCAACCAGGAACTTAGGGAGAAGCTTTTATCTCTCTATATTATACATAGAAAGATTAAAATTGCCACTGTACATTACAAGCTGTTCGTGCTAATTAGTACACTAGTAGAACATACTGTACAGAGATACTAAGTACAGTGATTTGGCATCCACGAACTTAGGGAGGAGCTTTAATCTCTCCATTGTAATCTATCTAAGTATAATGGAGAGAGATAAAAGCTCCTCCCTAAATTCCTGGATGCCAAATTACTGTCCTTAGTATCTCTGTACTCTATGTTCTACTAGTGTACTAATTAGCTGTTTGTGCTAATAAGTACCCTAATAGAAAATACTATGCAAAGATACTAAGGATGGTGATTTGGCAACCAGGAACTTAGGGATGAGCTTTTATCTCTCTATATTATACATAGAAAGATTAAAATTGCCACTGTACGTTACAAGCTGTTCGTGCTAATTAGTACACTAGTAGAACATACTGTACAGAGATACTAAGTACAGTGATTTGGCATCCACGAATTTAGGGAGGAGCTTTAATCTCTCCATTGTAATCTATCTAAGTATAATGGAGAGAGATAAAAGCTCCTCCCTAAATTCCTGGATGCCAAATTACTGTCCTTAGTATCTCTGTACTCTATGTTCTACTAGTGTACTAATTAGCACAAACAGCTTGTAACGTAGAGTGGCAAGTTTTATCTTTCTATGTATAATGGAGAGAGATAAAAGCTCCTCAGTAAGTTCCTAGATGCAAATCACCATCCTTAGTATCTCTGTACAGTATGTTCTACTAGTGTATTAATTGGCACGAACAGCTTGTAACGTACAGTTGCAAGTTTAATCTTTGTATGTATAATGGAGAGAGATAAAAGCTCCTCTGAAAGTTCCTAGATGCCAAATCACCATCCTTAGTATCTCTGTACAGTATGTTCTACTAGTGTACTAATTAGCATGAACAGCTGTTTTACCGGATGCCAAGTCACCGTACTTAGTATCTCTGTACAGTATGTTCTATTAGGGTACTAATTAGCTGTTTGTGCTTGTTCACGGGAACACATTAAAAAAAAAGGTTGGCCCTTCCTTT
The DNA here is from genome assembly GCF_028390025.1 of Pseudophryne corroboree. Lineage (NCBI taxonomy): Eukaryota > Metazoa > Chordata > Amphibia > Anura > Myobatrachidae > Pseudophryne > Pseudophryne corroboree. Next base: position 1,223,185,756 of record NC_086444.1, read on the forward strand.
CCATTGGTGTTGGTTTATGCATTAGGGGACTCAGACGCTCGCATTTGTAAAGCACAGTATTTTCCACCGCCTCCTGCTAGCCCATCGCCCTTCCCCCCTGGGAGCCTGCACAGATCATGCAGTGGACAGGGAGGGAAATCAGGTCCTGTGCAATACACAAACGCCGAAGATCTACTGTACTGTTTTGCTCACTCAGAATACACTCATTTCTTCTCATTACCGCTGTGTAGATGCATTTAGCGTAAAGAATCGCTCCTGCAGATCTACTCTGATTTATATGAAACTTGTGTGTATCCTTCCATTGACTGTCTTACAATGAAAATAAAATAATACTGTGTATTATTACAATAAAAAAAAAAAGAAGGCACATCAGGTCTCGAACCCTGGACCCTCAGCGTGGGAGGTGGGAGCCTTCACCCCTAGCCCACGATGCCTCATGAGAGATTCCCAATTTCATGTGTAAAAGTACTGCAAACAGCGCCCGGCCCCCACCCCATTGGTGTTGGTTTATGCCTCTGAGGACTCGGACACTCGCATTTGTAAAGCACGGTATTTTCCACCGCCTCCTGCTAGCCCTCCATTCCCATTATGCCTTAGGGAACTCAGACGCTCATGTATTTTAAAAGCACAGCGTTTATACATTGTACTGTACATTCTTCCTTTTACACAATTAGTTGCGTCTCCATACACATACAGTACTCTACAGTAGGTCACCATCTTTTTCCACCGCCTCCCGTTACGCCTACAGTATTAACATTACAGTCGTCACTGACCAATTGCCAGAGCTGTACAGGTACAGGTAGATCAATCCGCCGCTATACTGTACGATCGAAAGTACTGGATTAGTGGAGCATTAGCCACCCAGTGGTGGAGATGTGTAATGCATGCTGAGTATCTAGATCGCCTCAACGCGCCTGCCTGTGATTAAACTCAGCTATCGCCTTAGCGTGACTAAACGGACGTCTAGGCGGAGAATCGGTCAAGACAAAGGTGGCTACATCTGTATATATATATATATATATATAATACAGTATTTTCCACTAGTGTGGAAAGGATAGCACTCTTTAGATCTGAATCAGCCAAGTAAAATAATATTTTAATGTAAAGGTCAATCTCACAGTTCCAAGTAACGATTCCTCCTCCAACGTTTCGGTCCACACCAGGACCTTTGTCAAGGAGTTAACAGCTTAGCAGCATATCATCAAAGATTAGTAGTGCAGACGACTGGAACCAGAGATATTGCCTCACCGGCCCCTGTTAATACTATCACTAATTGGCCATTGGTTACTCCCCCAACATGCGGGGTGTGCTGTGGAACACACCTCAGTAGTGCTAAACATCACTTCCGGTAATCCCGTAAGTGTGTCGCGGTCGACTATTAATGTAAACAAAGAGATGAGATTGGATATAGTTGCATACCTGCAGGTAGCTGGGGGTTCACAAAACAAGGTCTATAATGCACTCACTTATCAGCCGCGGGCATCTTGGACTGCGGCGGGTTACTTCCGGTCTCAACCAGAAGTATGCCACGTCCATGGTACCATGGTGACAACATATGATGCAGTGCACGAGCGTCACTTCCAGTCCTCACTGGAGGTCCGCCGCGTCCATAGCAAACAAGTGTGTCTGTCACACGGAGCTGCGCTTCCGTTGTTAGGTCGTATATTAACTTATATATGCACAAATGTAGCAGTGCATATCTATCTCTGGTGGGGGCGTATTTGAATGGCCAAAAGCTGCAATTAAAGCAAAATAAGAAATATTGATACATAGTCAATTTTTCATAGTGTAAGCAGTGCCGTGAGAAGTAAATGTACACCATCTGACAATATAAGTGGTGCAGTAATAAATAAGCCAGTCACATATAGTTATATAAAATGGTATAACAGAGGCCTATGAGGTCACAAATCAGGGATTAACAGAAAGGGGAGTATATTAGAAAAAGGGGAGAAAAATAAATCATTTTATACACATAACAGAGACAGAATAACAATCCCCCAACGTAGGGCATTCCCATCATGTCCCTCATCTGAGTATTGATCAGTAACTTAGACCTATAATAGACATACTGTCATACAGGTAAAGTCTAGAATTATTTCAGAAAGATGGAAAATGGGTTATGTTCATTCATGCCCCTCGGGGCAATGGTATCAAGTCTATATATCCAGAGACTTTCCCTTTTCCTCAACAGTAGGGCACGGTCGCCACCACATGGTAGCGGTGGAATCCAGTCTGTAAGCTTGGACCTCAGGTCAGAAACTTGGTGCGCAATGTCAGGAAGTGTCGGGCTACTGGTAACACCACAGTCCCAGAAGTAATTGCTTGGTGAATCGAAGTTCTATGATTAGCCATTCTGTCTCAGAACCGTCTGGTGGTCATTCCGACATAATATAGTCCACATGGGCATGTCAAAATATATATTAGATGGTCAATAGAGCAGTGTAGTTTATATTTAATAGCAATGGGTCTTCCTGAATGGGGATGCGGAAATGTGGGGCCTGTTAGCATGCCCCTACATGTGGTGCAGCCCGTGCATCTGAAGCATCCAGGTCGTCTTTCATGCAACCATGTTGTGGTGGTTGGTCCTTCATTGCCAGCCATTGGTCTTAAAAGGAGTTGCTTAAGGTTAGCTGCCTTTCGGTAAGCCATCATTGGTGGGGGGCTCTTTTTCAATTTCAGATGATCATCGGTGGCGAGGATAGGCCTATTCTTACGAATGGCACCCCTTAATCTGTTAGAGAAATTATCATATGTTGTCGTAAAGGCCATCCTGTTCATTGTAGAGGCCGCTTGTATATCACCGTCAGAAGATTCAAAATTGTTCCTCGCCTTATTCAGGCATCTCAGTACGCTTTTCTTCTCATACCCCCGTTCCAAGAATCTAGAGGCCATCTCTGATAATTGTAGTTCCATAGTGTCCTTAGTCCTTATTGGAGTTGTTACGCATGACTCTCAGAAATTGAGAGATTGGTAGAATGCCCTTAAGGGCTGGTGGATGTTGGCTACTTGGGAGTAGTAAAGTATTCCGATCAGTTGGCTTCCTATAAAGGCTTGTGCTAATTCGACCTCCTTCCAAAGTGATCGTGATGTCCAAAAAGTCAATAGTCCGTGAGTCAATCAAATGGTAAATCTTACCGGGTTGTCCGGCTGTTCAGTGAAGTAACCATCTGATTAATCAATCGTCCCTTTCCAAAGTAGGAAGATATCATCTATAAATCTCTTGTAGAACACTATCTGAGTGTCATATCCAGGTAGAATGTGTTGTTGCTCATACTCAGCCATAAAGATATTGGTGTACGCCGGCACCAAATTCAATCCCATCGCTGTCCCTTCGCATTGTAGGTAGTATTTTCCTTGGTAAAGGAAATGGTTCTGTCTAAGAACAAGATTTGCTAGCTCAAGGAGGAACTCCACCGGTGGTCATGTTGTTGATTGTTGTTGCCAGGCTCTTGCCAATGCTTGTAAACCATGTTCATGAGGTAATAGTGTAGAGTGAGCAGACGTCCATCATTGCCAATAGGACATCATCTAGGGTTTGGGGGAGGGCAAGAAGTTTTCGTAGGAAATCTGATAAGTCTCGGACATAACTATCCCCCAGTTGTACTATTGGTTGCAGAAAAGCATCAACGTAGATGGCTAGTGGCTGTAACAGTGAATTTCTGGTGGAAATGATTGGCCTACCCGGTGGGTGCAGGAGAGTTTTGTGAATTTTGGGAAGAGTGTATAAGATAGGGCAGACGGGGTGTTCAACTGTAAGAAAATCATATGTGTTTTTATCAATGTAATGTTCCCTGTATCCAGTTTCAAGTAGGCGATCTACTATGAGTTTAATCTCTGGGATTGAGTTATATTGCAGACTGGTGTAGGTGGCTTCATCAGTTAACTGTTGCAGTATTTATGCATTGTAGTCAACCCAGTTCTGTACAACAACTGCACCCACCTTATCCGCAGGTCTAACCACAAGGCTAGTGTCCTGTTTCAAAGAGGTAAGTGCCCTGCGTTCAGCGACAGAGAGGTTGTCAAAGCATTTAGTGGGTAAGGGCATGTGGATGTCATGTACAATAAGGCAAGTGAAAGTCTTTATGCTCGGGTTGGAGGAGGTTGGATCGAATGTAGATGGTTTGCGGAATTGTGTAGTCTCTATGCCTGGGCTAGATGCAAAATGTTCGCGTTATCTAAGCTTACATCCGAATTTATTAATATCAACCATAATGTCAAACTGTCGGTGAGGCGATGTTGGAACAAATGAGAGACCCCTAGAGAGAAGCTTTGTTGTGGCTTCATCTAGTTTCTTATTCGACAAATTAAAGATTAGGTTTTGCTCTTGTCCCTGCACCTGCGCCATTTGTCTCCCCTTCCTTGGGTGCGGTCTCCGTGGCCTACCGCTGGGGGTAGGTTGGGGGTAATGGTATGTTCTAAAAAAGGTTGGGATAGTGGACGGCTATCAGATAAATCAATATCAGAGGCTGAAGCCGAAGATCCTGTATCATTAATGTATGGTTGTCTACGACCCTGGCGTCGGGTTCTGTACGGCCTCTGAGGTCTACTGGGTCTAGAGTCACAAATCAGCCACCTGTATACCGTATGGTTTTGGTAGTCTGAGGCGACCGTGGAAAGTTTACTGTGTTTAAAGGTAGTAATCACCTTGCTATAAGTATCCAACTGTGCCTGTAGCTTGTCAATGAGATTATTGGTTTTGTCGCTCCTGATGATGGCCAGATACGTACTACTGAAGGTATCTATTTGTATTTGTTTAAGACCCCACACCAACTACTACAGAAGGTGGGGTTATTTCTGCCTAGTGTGGGGATATTACTGACTCTAAATCCCTGGGGTATTTGTTTTTTTCTGTAATACTCAGAAAGGAATTGCCCATGTAGGGTTAAATCAACCTCTCTCCTTTTTAGTCTAAGGAGTTGATGGTATAGGTCTGTTGGTGTCTCAGCAGGTAGTGTACTAAAATCTAGTTGATCAAATAGGACTTTCTCTGCGTCAACGTCAGTGAGGGAAATAACACCATGTTCAGCTTGTGCAAGCAGGCTGTCGTCAAGAAATCCCAATTGGCTCTATGCCATAACACTGCCTGTGCCCAGACAGAAGAATGCTATAATTCATATAAATACTTACCGTACCTGATATTCCCCATGGTCTCCCTGTGGGTACTAGCCAGGCCCAGCACTGATTAGCTTCCAAGTTTGGATGGTATCGGGCTTGCCCAGTGCAGTATGTCCGTAAGTGCACCAATGAATGAACGACTGAACATGTCCCAACTTAACAAACAACCGTACACAATGCCACACAGTATGTAAATCCCTAAAAAGTGATGAATCTCAAGTACTGGTACTGCTAAACAAATTGTGTAATCAAAGGTGGGTGCAGGAGAAGAAACAATGCAGTATACTGTAGTGTTCCTAAATATACAAATAGAGATCCCTGCACTCTCACAAACCACAGCCAACTACTAGGGTGCCAATCAAAGTCCAACCCCCTTAGGAGTGTGACCCAAAGTACAATACAGTATTTTCCACTAGCGTGGAAAGGATAGCACTCTCTAGATTTGAATCAGCCAAGTAAAATGATATTTTAATGTAAAGGTCAATCTCACAGTTCCAAGGAACGATTCCTCCTCCAACGTTTCGGCATACGCCGGCGCCAAATTCGATCCCATCGCTGTCCCTTCGCATTGTAGGTAGTATTTTACTTGGTAAAGGAAATGGTTCTGTCTAAGAACTAGATTTGCTAGCTCAAGGAGGAACTCTACCTCTGGTCCAGATGTTGATTGTTGTTGCCAGGCTCTTGCCAATGCTTGTAAACCATGTTCATGAGGGATAATAGTGTAGAGTGAGCAGACATCCATCGTTGCCAATAGGACATCATCTAGGGTTTGGGGGAGGGCAAGAAGTTTTGTTTTGTGAACCCCCAGCTACCTGCAGGTATGCCACTATATCCAATCTCATCTCTTTGTTTACATTAATAGTTAGCCGCGACACACTTCCGGAATTACCGGAAGTGACGTTTAGCGCTACTGAGGTGCGTTCCACATCACACCCCGCACATTGGGGGCGTATCCAATGGCTAATTAGTGATGGTATTTAACAGGGGCTGGTGAGGCAATATCTCTGTTTCCAGTCGTCTGCACTACTAATATTTGATGCTATGCTGCTTGTTTGACTAAGCTGTTAACTCCTCGACAAAGGTCCTGTTGTGGACCGAAACGTTGGAGGAGGAATCGTTACTTGGAACTGTGAGATTGACCTTTACATTAAAATATAATTTTACTTGGCTGATTCAAATCTAGAGAGTGCTATCCTTTCCACACTAGTGGAAAATACTGTATTGTACTTTGGGTCACACTCCTAAGGGGGTTGGACTTTGATTGGCACCCTAGTAGTTGACTGTGGTTTGTAAGAGTGCAGGGATCTCTATTTGTATGTATATATATATATATATATATATATATATAAACAAAATATACTTTATAACAAATGAAAATAAAAATAAAAATAAGAAGATAATAATTAGAAAATATATATGTAAAAATATATGCTTAATACATTTCTGAGTCACACTGGGTCACCAATTAAAAGACATATACATATATATACCTGAGATGACAGTTTTCTCCAGACCTAACTGGTGAGACAATAGGGGATATTTATTTTATTTACTCTCACAATTCTATGTTTCCTAAGAGGTAGCAAATGAATTAATTATAATATAATATAATATAATATAATATAATAAAACCAACTGACAATTCAGCTGGAGATTATTATTTTATATTACTATTCGGCATTTTAACAGACACACATTTACCAGGCATATGTGTATGTGTGTATATAAATAACAAAATAAAATAAATAAAGATGGAAACAATTATACATTCATTATAAGAATAAAATAGATAATGTTTGCTTTCTTTAAACAAAACAACAACCTCACAAAAGACAAAATAAGTGGGCTAAAACTCATTTGCATATGTTAAATCAACAGAATTTATCAAGTGTATGACTAACACTACATAAAAAAACACAATACTACATAAACATATATACATATATGTGATTTCAAGAGAATGCCGCGCCACTTGTGATACCACAATTCCCAAATAATTCAAAAAACACTCCCAGTTATTTGGGCGTCAGCTGTCCCCTAAAAAAACGGCAATGGTAGGTTGCCGCAAATGAGAAATAGGAATACCGGATAGGGGTTCTATGCGACCTAGGTGTTTATATGTGGCCGAGTTTAACAGATACATAAATATATAGAAATATATATAAGAAATATGTCTAAAAAAAGTGTCAAAATTTTTATTTTTTTTAATTATTTATTTCACAACACTAAAAATGTAGTAAAAATACAGTACCAATAAGTATAACAAGTAAAAATAGAAATAATGAAAATCCTTTATATAAAATACAGTTCTCAAAAAGATGACTATTTTTAAAAACAGGAATGGACATGAATTAAATTCTCAAGTAAAGTGCAGATAGTCTGTGAAAATACGCTACTCAAATGTGGAAAAAGTATTATGAGTCTTAATTGATGTAGCAGGAGGTCTCTGGGTGAAGGCCCAACGCGTTTCGTCTCTAAGACTTCTTCATGGGGTAAGTGACAAGGTATCACAGAGCTCCTATATATACCCCCTTAATTGGGAGTTAAGTGATGACATCACTTCCTGTCTATGCTAATTGAAAAACCTATCCTTGCTGGAGCACAAGTTTGATACTTCTTACTGGCCGCCATTGTTATGTGTGGCATAAGGTAAACAGTGTGAATTAATTGTTAGCAGAGTTTGAGCATCAGAACGGAAGAACACGGAGAAGTGCGGTACTTCCGCCACACTTCCGGTATCTAGAAAGTTCGAGAGCGCATGTGCGCCGTCTTTTCATGGTTCCCCGCTTCCGGTTTCGTTTGTGTAGCGTCGCGGTGACGTCCTCACGAGCCGTAGCCGTCTTCATCTGATTGGTTACTCGCGGCACATGGTCTCTCAACCCCCCGGAACTGGCACATTGTGGAACGCACGGGTGAGCCGCATCACGTGTCCCGGAATCTCAGCTTCACCCTGTTGTCATGGTGACGTTCTCTCATGATGTTTTTTTGCATATGTTGCCCGGACGTGGTCGCCAGAAGTACATAAATAAATAAAGATATGTTTAAAGAGTGTATATATTACAGCATTTTTAGGACGGATGTTAGTTATGAAAATCATATATCTGTGTTTGCGATTGTTACTACACACATACATCTATATCATATATATTATAATCAGATAAGTGAATAGAGAGATATATAATAAATTGTATATATAGAGAAACAAACATGCCTATATATATTGTCAAAGTCAGAAAAATATCACGCTACACGTTGCCATATATTCACCTCATGCGCGTGCCTGCTGCACGTGCACATTCTCTCCCGTGCGTGCGGATATACGCAGCCGCGTGATGGCGCCTCGGCCATGCGCTCGAGCGCGTGGTATGTGCATTTACGGTAGAGTTTGTGTGCGTCTAGCGGGCGACTCAATCTTTTAATGATAGAACCAAATAGCATGTTTTATAGGTAATGTTCCCTTTAGTAATAACTGTAAGTTTGTTTAATGTGACTAGTTCACGGACTTGGGAATCCCTCTTTGCGTGGTACAAAGGGTCTGTTTAAGGTTGAACAGTGGTGTCTGGTACCTAACCGAAGAGTATTTTAATAGCAATAATCCGGTGTTGGTTAGGTAAAGATTAATCGCTCCTGCGTGTAGTTATGGCCATTAGTAGTTTCTGGACATATTCTATATTTGCAGTTCATTATCCATGCGGCGGGAATCCGGAGATTCCCACCCACCTGAGCTGTTTGAAATAGTCACAGCCCACCTGTTCAAATCCACCTATGACCTTTTGTTATAGTGCAGAGAGACATTCCTGTGTCCAATGAACAATAAGGTTGTAGGGCCCTTTGAAGTACACTGTATGTTGTGTATATAAGGGTCACTGTCCCCAGACCGGCCAGTACTCTCTCTTCAACAGTTATCGCTGATAATTGGAGGACTGGATTCCGGTTGCGCCTGCGAGTGTTCCCCGTATGGTATGTTTCTCTGTTGCCACTTTGTTCCCCGTGTAATGTTAGCCATTCATTCTTAGTCTATATATTTGTATTTGCGATTGTTTACTATTGTGTATATTTCTGTCTAGATATCCTGTTAGAATTATATGTAAGCCTGTAGTGTATGACTTGTTAACTGTTTCTCTTTTCGATATAACTGAAAGCTTGTTAGTAAAGGTGTTGGATCCTTAGCACGGTATTGTGTGTTCATTACATTGCAGTGGGTAATATGAGCGTCACGATCGCTCAAACAGCTTTAGTGTTAACAAGGTTAAGCAGCGTTATATCGCTACAGTGTTTCAGTACAAGATTTACAGTATAAGAGCATCCTTTCTGTGTGTTACATTCAAGGTTTACTGATTGTCATCTTGTGAGCGTCTGCACCGCTCGTGATCTCCTCGTGGTCTCGAGCGTCCGCTACGCTGGTAGCGTAGCATTACGGTAGTCGCTCGCCTATAGCGTGCTCGACACCACGCATTAAGCTGTGAGCGAGCGTGCCGCATGTGCGTCTCGATCACGGCCGAGCGTACGCTACGCTAAGTGCGTACCCTTACGGTACCCCATACGCCAATTGCGTACTGTGTCTCTTACCCATTATTGTGAAGGTTATAAGGTAATCAAATCAGCATTATCAATTGAGGGCTCGTCCGTCCTTCACATATCCTCACTACTGTAATCAGACTTTATCTGTCAGCAAAGGGCGGGAACGCAGTATCCCTTCGTATCCGTATTGGTGGTGAGGGATACAGTGGTGCTGACTAGATAAGCGTCTGTTACGCTACGTTGTAGGAGTGCTGGGGTGGAATCCGGAACCGGAGGTAAGAACAATACGTTAGTATCTTTTAAAACTGTTTATTTCTGTTTTTGCATACGCACACACGCACGCACACATCTACATTGTTGCAGCTCACTTTCTTGTTGCCATTAGAATTGATTATTAGACACGTGCTGAAGAAATCTGGTGCTATTTAGTTGAGATTAAATAGGATAATTGTTAAGGGAATAATTGTAAAGGACACGCACACAGCATAGCAAATACTGTGTGGTGTACGGTAAGCGATTATAGCTGAATATCGTTTACATTGATAGAAGCGTGTTGATTGTGTCGCTGTGGGCATATCTGCACTTTGTGCATACGTGTCTCGGACAACGTGCGAGATCACGTACGTGACGCAAAGGCATACGCACGCGGCGTGTTTTACGCAACGGAGCGTACGGATACGCCCACTGAGACTCAAATCACACAATAACCTTGTTTAGGGTGGGCGGTATAGTACAGCCACCTGATAATAGCACACGGTTGTTCAGTTTTTTTCTCCCCAAAAATTATTAGTTAAAAGAAAACCTTTTTCTACTGCAAAACCCAGGGATTAGACCCCTACCTGTATGAAAGGAATTTCTGTACAGAAAAAGATCAGTGTGTATATGAGTGAGTAGGAGTGAGTGTGGAACTTAAGGTATTATTTTTGTGAACCCACAAATCGGGATCCCGTCGGAGACACACATCAGGTGAGTGGACACTTGGTGGCGTGGGACTAGCTCACCCGCGTTAACATTGTATAAGGTAAAGGAGCAAGTAGTTTCCGCAGACAAAAGGACTGCGAGGTATTTAAGCGCAGCCCCGGGGGTTTGGCGTAGCACCCATATAGTCAAGTTAAAGCTCCGGCTGAAGGTTTTGCAGCCTAAACAACCGATTCCGCTGGTCGTAAGGCGGATAAGTAATAGTTACTTATACGCAGTGCGACTGTACCGCACGTAATTGTGTGCATTAGTTTGTTACCTTGATACCCATCAACAATTTACTGTGGGATCATAAACGCTATTTGTACATTCTAACGTGATTTGTGTAGGTGTTTGTTATTTTAAGGGAGTTTCGCTGTTCACTCAGGAAATCTCTAACAACCAATACTTACTGGGGAGGGTAGCATACTCCCACGCGCCCCAGTAAATAGAGGTTACAGGACGGAAGTGAGTGAAGGCACTAGTTGAACTTTCACCATCGCCTTACCGAGGGCAAGTTGGTCTGTTTGTAAGAATTAGCTAAGACAGCAATATCTGCAAACGATGGGGGCCAGTTGTTCAAAGAAGGGACGTCCAACAAGGGTTCACGTTGGTAGTTGCTGGCCCAAAGGGTCCGCACGGTATATAATGTGTGAAAAATACGGATCACACACACAGGTATTATGCAAAGAATGGGAACGTATGACAGAGGATGATGGGGAACAGTTTCCCCGGGTAGGCAGTCTGAACCCTGATGTATTGCAGAATCTAAGAAAAAGGATAGGTCTAATAAAATCTGCAAAGCAGAGGATTAGACATTATGATTGTTTACAGATATGGCAACAGGAAAGTGAAATACAACAGGAATTAGCTCAGAAAGCAATTCCAAATCCTGGTAGAAATCTAGTAGCAACGGCACCACCACCATATATAGTAGGGGACAAAGTGGCTACAGAGAATGACATGCGGGTGTACGATAAGAGTGCACTTAATCAATGTAGTAGTGATAAGGTTAAGATAAAAGTTAATGCAAATGTTGATACTAACGCTAACCCATGCAAGTTGTATCCTATGTTAAACTTCCCCCAGGAATACGACCAAGAAGATGAGCCCACTACGATTTCAGCTCTCTCTCTAGTGGCCACCATAAGCGATACTTCAGTGGGCATCGCCCAACCAGTAAGATTGGCATCTAAAGCCCATAGCTCAGGGACAGGTGAGGTTGTGTCTACAGGTAAGTACGGCACTGTACAATATGCTGAAACTATTGCACCATACACTGAAGAATCAAACCAGAGTTAAGTAATTAATATTAATCCTGTTAGAGTAATAGCGGTCCCCAATGGTAAGACTGACACAAATGGAGCCACACCCATTAGGAATATTGCTATGCACTGTCCCTGGTCCCGAGCAGAATTAAGAACAATTTTGTCTGAATTTCCTGATCCCAGAAAAGATTTAGCCGCATGCCAGAGGTTCATTAAGGACCTAGGTAACTCCACTGAACCTAACAACAAAGATTGGCGGACACTACTGCGGGCATGTCTGCCCTCTAGTATTGACACCATAAAGTTTATAGCCGACTGTAAATTAGATGAGGAGGTACCCCTTACGGACGAATATAATCAAGACAATGTAACCAGAATCAATCTGCAGTTGGGAATATACTTCCCAGCTGTAGTAAAATGGAACAAAATATTCTCCATTAAACAAATGGAAGGGGAAACTGCCCCTGACTATTTCCACAGGGCATTGGAGGAAATGGCTAAATATACTGGGATCGTGGACATTGAGGCAAATATACACCATAGAGAGGTAGCGGTGTCTGTCTTGATGGACGGTTTAAAGGAGGTATTAAGGAGTAGAGTACAAACTACTCAACCTAACTGGAGAGGTATGTCGGTGGCCGCCTTAAGAGAGACTGCTGTTGGGCACGACAGGAACATCACAAGACGCAGGGAGTCACAAAGTGATAGACTGATGGCAATAAGTATCCAGGCCCTTACAACAAGGCCGCCTCAGTCCCGATCACAGACCCCTGGTGGTAAACCGCATGTGGTAAAATGTTACAATTGTAACAGGGAAGGACATTTTGCACGTAACTGTACAAATAACTCACATAATGCACATAAAAACCCTAGACAACGACATGACATACGAAATTGGGATCAAGGACCGCAGAGACGGAGTTATGAGCCACACGCAGGGGAAACAAGAAGGTATCCCCCAAAAAGAGACTGGCAAGTCTCTGATAATACCCATTTACCCCCTTCACAGGTAATAGCAGCCACTGCAATGCAGGGAGGTCACCACGCACCATAGGGGTGTGGTCACACCTGTAATCTGCAGCCAGTGAAATTGATTGCGAGCCTTGGAAGTGAACCCGAGGTTACAATTGATGTAGCTGGTAAATCTCTAAATTTCCTTGTAGATACGGGGGCGGCCAAGTCAGTGATAAATTCGACCGTGGGCATGAGAACCACTGGTAAAACAATTCCAGCCATGGGAGTAACAGGAGTAGTACGACAATACCCTTTAAGCAAACCAACAGAGGTTACGATAGGGCCTTTGCATACCAAGCATTCTTTTCTGCTGGCTGCATCGGCTCCGACTAATCTCTTAGGGAGAGATTTACTGTGCAAAATGGGATGCGTCATATATTGTACTCCTGAAGGTGTGTTCTTGGACATACCCGAAAACCATGCTCAGGAAGCACAAGATATGTTAGACTCCCCAACAAGATTAATGTCACACACTGTTGTTGTAAATAGGTGTCCGTCCAGGGTAGAAGAAATGATTTCCCAGATACCGGAATCACTTTGGACCAAGGACGGACAAGACACTGGATTGATGGCAAATGTAGCACCAGTAGTTGTGCAAGTAAAAGATGGTAGGATAGCTCCAAAAATCCCACAATATCCTCTGAAGCCAGAGGTGGAGTTAGGAGTTTACCCTGTAATAGAGCGCTTGCTACAACAGGGCATTCTGGTAAGGACGTCCAGCACTGCAAATAGTCCCATCTTCCCTGTTAAAAGGAGTGGGGGGAGGAGTTACCAATTAGTGCAGGATCTAAGAGGGATCAACAAAATAGTTGAGAGTCAATTCCCCGTAGTGCCTAATCCAGCTGTCATCCTAATGCAAATCCCTCCCACTGCCAAATTTTTCACTGTGATTGACCTCTGCTCCGCTTTCTTCTCGGTACCTCTACACCCTGACAGCCAATACTTATTTGCATTTTCATACAGAGGAGTTCAATATACATGGACTCGCTTACCCCAAGGTTTCATAGACAGTCCAAGTATTTTCTCACAGGCCTTGCATGATTGTTTACAGTCTTTCCAACCAGAGAGTGGATCAGTATTGATCCAGTACGTGGACGATTTACTACTGTGTTCAGATTCACTGGAAGCGTCCCTGAGAGATACGAAACAGCTCATGTTTCATCTTTCAGACACAGGACACAAGGTTTCCAAAGACAAGTTACAATTATGCCAGACCCGTGTAAAGTATTTGGGACACTGTCTAACACAAGGACTGAGACACCTTACCGCTGATAGAATTCAAGCAATTCGTGACATGACCCTGCCACAAACCCAGCAACAGATTAGAACGTTTTTAGGAATGTGTGGGTATTGCCGTAACTGGATCCCAGGTTTTTCCATACTGGCCTTACCTTTGCAGGAAATGGTCTCATCAAGCAAACCTGATCGGATTTCGCACACAGACGAATCTGAGATGGCATTTGAGAGACTTAAACAGTGCCTAACGCAGGCACCAGCATTAGGTATGGTCTTGCCCCCACTCCCGAGCGTCCTCGGGTAGGATTACCTTTCCACGGGGGTTGCCTTTTCAGTCACCAGCTCTGTATAGTGAGTTGATCCACGGAGGAAGTATAACACTTAATGCCGATGCTTCGTCCAATGCATAGAAGCAGCTTGCGGCGGGATGGACAGATGGCACAGTCCGATAGAACTCCCGCTCATACTTTGAGAAAGTCACGTGGTATCCGTGACGAAACGCGTCAGTCTCCGCCCACTCTACCGTAGCTGCAGCAGTACCAGTGGCAAAGACGGGAAAATACGGCTCAGCAGAGCGGGAGTTCTATCGGACTGTGCCATCTGTCCATCCCGCCGCAAGCTGCTTCTATGCATTGGACGAAGCAACGGCATTAAGTGTGTGACATTAATCCTACCCGAGGACGCTCGGGAGTGGGGGCAAGACCACACCACTGTTTTAGTCCAGGAGTTAAACAGACACCTTTAATAAATATTCTAAGCCGGGACACTTCCACTTCAGTGCGCTATAATTCATTGATTGACTGATACTAAGTTACCATCTGCTGTTTGAATACACCACAGCTTAAATCAGTGCACTGACTTCCTAAAAAATCCTTTGCCATTAAATACTGCTGGCCAGCAAGGAACTTTTTAGCCTGATATATTTAGGTTCTTATAATCGTATATTGGTTATATTTTATTGAAATAATTTATAGTATAATACTTATTAAATCATTTGTATATTATTTACCGGCTCTGATTATATTATATTATAATATATCACTTAACATTATAAGCTCACTATGAGCCCATGAGCGCAATTCTCTTTCCTTTTTTTTGGTGTTCAATACTTCAGCTCAGGGGTGTATACAGCCCCTGGAGAGATGCGAGCGTGGGCTTAGGTGTGTTTTATTTCTAGAAGGAAAATACGTTTTTTTACTTATACACACATTTTTATGCATATCTTTATTTATTTATTGTTTGTTCACTGAGGACAGGCACAGGCGCTTCATTTATTTCGTTGTTATAACCAGCATTAGGTATGCCAGACTATGGGAAACCCTTTGAGCTGTACGGAACAGAGAGTGCTGGGTGCGCAGCAGGTGTATTAACCCAGAAGCATGGTGATGACAGCAGGCCGGTAGCTTACTACAGCGCCCAGCTTGACACGGTAGCGCGATCCCTCCCCACATGCTTGCGAAGTGTTGCAGCGATAGCATTGCTATTTACAAAAAGCGAAGATGTAGTGCTAGAACACAACCTCACAATCCATACACCACATGCAGTGTCAGCCTTGCTGAATTCTGCCCAAACCAGGCACGTCTCATCAGCGCGGTTTAAAAGATGGGAATTGGCATTGATGGCCCCCGTAAACATCACCATAAGGAGATGCAGCGCATTAAATCCTGCAACGTATCTCCCAGGTGTGCCTGGACAGGCACAAAGGGTGGAGAATGAGAGTGATGGTGAAGGAGGATTTAATACGGGGGATGACATGCATGATTGTATGGAATATTTGACCCAAAATTTCACGGCAAGGGCTGACATCAGTGACAACCCACTGGAAGATGTAGATTTTACTTTCTACACTGACGGTAGTTGTCACAGACAGACGGACTCGGGAGACTTGTGTACTGGATACGCAGTCGTAGATGACCAAGGTACCATAGAAGCAGAACCGCTAGGCCCACCTCACTCAGCACAAGTTGCTGAACTGGTTGCCCTAACCAGAGCATGTGAATTGGCTAAGGGCAAGTCAGCCAATATCTACACAGATTCTAGGTACGCATTCTGAGTAGTCCATGATTTCGGAGCCCTATGGCGCCTCAGAAATTTTATGACGGCAGCTGGCACACCAGTAGCACATGCAGCCCACATCAAAAGACTTCTAACAGCGATACAGGAACCCGACAGAGTGGCTGTTATCAAGTGTAAAGCTCACACATATAGCCAAGACCAGGTATCACTTGGTAACAGCCGAGCAGACGAAGCTGCTAAATCAGCAGCTAGTAACCCCATACAAACAGATAGTACACGACTGATGGTATTTAATACTGTAAACACACAGAAATTGTGTGAAATGCAAAATTTGTGTTCCCCACAGGAAAAGGCAGTCTGGAGGTCAAAAGGATATGACCAGGAGTCCTCAGGACTCTGGACAGATGGACATGGTAAACCAGTGGCACCAAGAGCATACCTTCCAAGTCTAGCGGAAGCAGCACACGGGCTGACTCATCTGGGCAAAGAAGGGATGTGTAAGCTAGTAAGAGCTTATTGGTGCGCCCCAGGATTTTCTTCCCATGCAGGTAAGAGAGCGATGACATGCTTCACCTGCTTGAGGAAGAATATCGGAAAGGCAATACCGACAGAGCCATCTCATATCCCTCCAACAGATGGTCCTTTCCAGGTGATACAAATTGATTTCATACAATTGCCACCTTGTAGAAATTTAAAGTATGTTTTGGTCTGTATTGATGTGTTTTCAAATTGGGTTGAAGCATTTCCCGCGGCCACAAATACCGCTGTGTTTACTGCAAAGAAAATTGTGCAGGAATTTGTGTGTAGTTATGGTATCCCTAGAATAATTGAAAGTGATAGGGGTACCCACTTTACAGGTGAAGTCTTTCAAACAATGTGTAAGTTGATGGGAATTAATAGTAAGCGGCATACTCCGTATCGCCCCCAGGCGAGCGCAAAGGTGGAAAGAGTTAACAGCACTATTAAAAAATAAATTGAGCAAGGTAATGACTGAAACAGGACTGTTATGGCCCGAAGCTTTGCCAATTGTATTGTACAGCATCAGAACCACTCCCAGGTCCCCTCTTAATCTGTCTCCTTTTGAAATTCTGTTTGGTCGACAACCCCACGTTATGATTAACCCCCAGGATGATTTGAAATGTAACAATGAAGTAACCGTAAAGTACTTGGTTAAGATGAGTAAGCAATTGAGGAATCAGAATGATAATCTAAAGTTGGTGATTCCTGATTTGCCAGACAGTAATTGTCATGACATTGAACCTGGGGATTATGTAATGATACGGAATTTTCTACGCTCAGGTTGCCTTATTGACAGATGGGAAGGACCATATCAAGTCTTATTGACCAGCAAAACTGCTTTGAAGGTTGCCGAGAGAGAGACTTGGGTCCATTCGTCTCATTGTAAAAAGGTCACTGACCCAGAGAGGTCCCGTGATAAAGAACAGATGGTAGAGGTTGTATCACTAGAGTGTCTGTTCAGGGAGGATTGAGACGACACCTGAGCGCGGAGAATAACAAGACCGGAAGCTTGTCGAGCCAGATTTCTTTTTCCCATTTGTTATTTTCTCCAGTTCCCACCTCCCTCATATTTCCCTTCCCCCTTCTTAGTTTTCTCCTTTTACTCCTCAAAGATGGACTTGCCCCAAGAGACTGTGATTCGGATTTTCCTGTTGACCATGATGTTGACCAGAGCAGTCTGTTTCGGTGAGAGTAGCATGGAAGTCGAGAAAGGATCTGGAATGGGATCTGATGACCAGGATGGAGGCGTAGTTTTCCAAGAACAACATAATCACAGAGTAAAGGCGAGTTTCAGAAAACGATCTGGTAGCATTGACAATAGAAGGAATTGTGAAGGATTGTTAGCTGAAGAGAACTGCATCTGTAGACATTGTGACAATATAGTTGAGGATGGGTGCATAAAGAAATGTCAGTCCAGTTTTAATATCCATATGGATCGGCATCCATTGAGTGACTATCACTCCTTAGTGGGTAAAGTATTAAATCAGACAGATTGTTGGGTATGCTCTCAAGTACCTCAAGGCCATAGCAAATCAGGACTAGTACCATTCCCTTTAACAGTAGGAGAGGTACTTGAGCTAAGTGGTGGGAGGCCAGTGGACAAGAGGTTTAATATCTCTAGTCCTCCTAGTTTGAAGCTCCACCAATACCATGTGGATAGGTCCTTAGTGTGCTTTAACATTTCCAATCCCAGAAAGCCGGGAAATTGGGAAGTGTCATGGAGTAATCAAACCATGACATTCTCACATAGAGCCGACAGATTGCCCATAGACACAGAACTTATACGCCAGATAGCCGACCAAAGGAAATTCTTTCGGTATAGGTACACCTTAGGAAGTAGGATCATGCGAGTTGGAGAAGTATCACCAGGATACTGTGCACAGATCGTACAAACTGATACGTGTACTAAACAGATGGGAGAATTAGGGTTAGGAGAGTTCACATGGAAAATTTGTAATATGGTTATGTCACACTCCGTCCCATATGTTCTCCCCAATGATGCATATTTCATATGCGGGAGGAAGGCGTATAAGTGGCTTGCCCCAAACTCAGAAGGGTTATGTTATATTGGAAAAGTACTGCCTGAGGTAATGACTGTATCCCACACTAAAATGAAAGATATTCACCGCAGTGTCCAAGCTCCTTATACTCACACTCATTACGAGCACATCGTTAAACGGCACCTGATAGAAAGAACAGAGCATTCGGCCTCTGACCTGATCCATGAATCCACCGGGATTCAATTCCTACTCGCGTTAGATATCACTCGTACCGCCAGAGGAGTGATAAATTACAAATATATATCTGCCCTTGCAAATTTATTAGACAATATCACTGAAATGTATGACGACACATTCAGGTATACGGGGAGAGAGTTACAAGCCTACAAAATAGAACTGGTTCAGCATAGGATGATTCTCAATTATCTCACAGCTGTGACAGGCGGGTATTGTGTTACCCTAGCGACTCAATATGGAATAAAGTGTTGCACGTATATTACAAACAGCACGGAGGACCCAGCCGAGGTCATAGACCAAAAGATGGATGACATCTTCCAATTAAAATGGGAGTTCCGAAGGAAACACAATCTCACCCTTGCCGCTGTGGGTAATGAGCTGACCAGTTGTGTGTCATGGTTGAACCCACGAAATTGGTTCTCTGGTTTCGGAGAATGGGCCCAAGGTATTATCATGGATGTAGGGAAATTTCTTTTGTGTATTCTGGGTGTCATCATATTGGTCGGTCTGATATTTAGATGCGTTCGGGTTTTAATGAAGTGTAAACATAGTGCCCGAGTGATGAGTTTAAGAAGTGAAGATACTGCAATAACAACGACTAATTTGATTTATGACCCAACGATAGAGACAATGTTGTGATGAAAATGTGATTCCACGGTCCGTTTCTTTCACCCGTTTCTCCTTTGTTTTTCTCCAAGGTACAAGACCCGCTTGGAAGAAGGATTTGAAGACCACATTTATACAAAGATTTTTTTTTTATGGACTATGTTGCCGGCCCCCAATATCCCTAGTGACTTTAATGAAAACGCTAGCCCAGAACTTTAGTGATTTAAAATTTTATGGACATTGAAACGGCTTTGCTCGCATTATAGCAAAAGCCCAAAGAGACTACAGTCAACATGTACATCGAGACAAGACACAAGACAAGACCTCAATCAACAAATGTATATTAAACTCACATAGTTTATGACTGCATTTACCATAATTGCTTCTTATCTTCATTTCTACAACCTTCAGGTAATGGCACACTTTGTTACCCGTGTAATGTTAGCCATTCATTCTTAGTCTATATATTTGTATTTGCGATTGTTTACTATTGTGTATATTTCTGTCTAGATATCCTGTTAGAATTATATGTTAGCCTGTAGTGTATGACTTGTTAACTGTTTCTCTTTTCGATATAACTGAAAGCTTGTTAGTAAAGGTGTTGGATCCTTAGCACGGTATCGTGTGTTCATTACATTGCAGTGGGTAATAGGAGCGTCACGATCGCTCAAACAGCTTTAGTGTTAACAAGGTTAAGCAGCGTTATATCGCTACAGTGTTTCAGTACAAGATTTACAGTATAAGAGTATCCTTTCTGTGTGTTACATTCAAGGTTTACTGATTGTCATCTTGTGAGCGTCTGCACCGCTTGTGATCTCCTCGTGGTCTCGAGCGTCCGCTACGCTGGTAGTGTAGCATTACGGTAGTCGCTCGCCTATAGCATGCTCGACACCATGCATTAAGCTGTGAGCAAGCGTGCCGCATGTGCGTCTCGATCACGGCCGAGCGAATGCTACGCCAAGTGCGTACCCTTACGGTACCCCATACGCCAATTGCGTACTGTGTCTCTTACCCATTATTGTGAAGGTTATAAGGTAATCAAATCAGCATTATCAATATGTATATATATGAAAGTATACATACATATACAATTATATGTAGGTGGTGGGGGGGAAATATCCATACAAGCGAGCAGGTGATTCATGATTTTTACATATAATACTATGCGATGGTGGTGACTCAGTGCTATGTCAACCATTGTTTAGAGGTGCCGGTGAGTTAGGAAATAGTGATTTATTTCTTAAAGTGCTGTTGCCTTAATTTTAATGCAGTGAACTAATTAGTAAGGTGCGGTTGCCTTAATATAGCATGCATAATTTGGTTGTGACCATACATATATTATGGGACAAAGTATTGCTATGTATTTATGAGGCTTATAACCTCTAATAAGTGATCATGTGATCTGTGGATATCTATCGCAATTGGACATTAAGAAATTGCCTTTACTTTCAGTACAGTACCTAATATTCCCAATAGGTCGCCCCTTTTGGTACTAGTCAGGCCCAACACTGCTTCGCTTCCAAGTTCGGTTGAGATTGGGTCTTTCCAGTGTGGTTTGACTGTATTACTTTCGTACGCAACAAAAAATGCCCACATGAGATATTAAATAATTTTATTAGTGATTTTATTAGTGCAGTGTTATATATTATTAACATACATGTGAAATGATGGGGAGTGCAGAAGAAATTCTGGATATTTGCAGATAATTTCCAAAGACAACTTTACAAAAATGGAGTGATTTCATAATTCTCATTCAGGCCGAGTGAATGCATGGTTTTTAGTTGGAAAATCCAGAACATTTCTCGTTGGGATAGCTTGATTGCCAAGTCACCTCCTCTCTCTCCAAGTTTAACCAGTTCTATCGCCTTGAAGGTTAGTTCTTCCGGATTCGAGTTGTGTCTCTCGCTGAAATGTCTTGAAATGGTGTGGCTGTCAACTTTATTCTTAATGTTGCGTACGTGCTCTTGTATCCTAAGTTTGAGTTGTCTCTTTGTCTTTCCCACATACTTTTTTCCACACGTGCATTCCAATAAGTAGATCACCGATGAGTTATTACAGTTAATAAAGTCTTCGATTTTGTATTCCTTCTGGTTCTTGACGTCGCTGAAGCTACTCCAATTGGGATGTAGGAACTTGCAGACATTGCAACGACCGCACTTATAAGATCCAACACATTTAGGCATCATCGTAGCGTCCCCTGTTGGAGTCTTCAACATACTTGGGGCTAGCAGATCCTTCAAGTTCTTTGATTTTTTGTATATAATCTCTGGGCGTGGCGGGAGTATCTCTCTTAATACCGGGTCCATTAAAAGGATCCCCCAGTGTGATTTGAGTGATTTCCTTATCAGGTCCTCATGGCGGTTGTATGTAGTTACAAATGCTGTGGATTCTTTCTTTGTGTCCTTCGTTTTGTAGACAAGTAAATCTTCCCTCTTGAGGCCCTTTGTTCTGATGAGGGCTTTTTCTAGGATCTCGGATGGATACTCTTTCTGCACTTCTCCGTGTTCTTCCGTTCTGATGCTCAAACTCTGCTAACAATTAATACACACTGTTTACCTTATGCCACACATAACAATGGCGGCCAGTAAGAAGTATTAAACTTGTGCTCCAGCAAGGATAGGTTTTTCAATTAGCATAGACAGGAAGTGATGTAATCACTTAACTCCCAATTAAGGGGGTATATATAGGAGCTCTGTGATACCTTGTCACTTACCCCATGAAGAAGTCTTAGAGACGAAACGCGTTGGTACTTCACCCAGAGACATCCTGCTACATCAGTTAAGACTCATAATACTTTTTCCACATTTGAGTAGCGTATTTTCACAGACTATCTGCACTTTACTTGAGAATTTAATTCACGTTCATTCCTTTTTTTAAAAATAGTCATCTTTTAGAGAACTGTATTTTATATAAAGGATTTTCATTATTTCTATTTTTACTTGTTATACTTATTGGTACTGTATTTTTACTACATTTTTAGTGTTGTGAAATAAATAATTTAAAAAAAAAATTTAAAAACTTTTTTTAGACATATTTATTATATATATTTCTATATATTTATATATATGTTATACTCGGCCACATATAAACACC
Source organism: Pseudophryne corroboree (assembly GCF_028390025.1). Taxonomy (NCBI): domain Eukaryota; kingdom Metazoa; phylum Chordata; class Amphibia; order Anura; family Myobatrachidae; genus Pseudophryne; species Pseudophryne corroboree. The sequence continues at coordinate 1,223,208,338 of NC_086444.1, forward strand.
TAGGTCGCTTAGAACCCCTATCCGGTATTCCTATTTCTCATTTGCGGCAACCTACCATTGCCGTTTTTTTAGGGGACAGCTGACGCCCAAATAACTGGGAGTGTTTTTTGAATTATTTGGGAATTGTGGTATCACAAGTGGCGCGGCATTCTCTTGCAATCACATAGACTTTTGGTTTACTTTGCATAGCGGCCTGGTGAGAACACATTTCCCTAGCAAATATGCTTAGGAGTAAAGATCGCAACACTAGAAGAAATGATATTTGTAAAAAAGTGTTTAATGAAAATAAGACCACCCCAGTTGAACACAATAAGTGTGATCTAGATGAACTTTTCTGGGGGATGGAGAGACTGCTTACTAAGGAGCTAAAAACCTGGTGGGACGTTTAGGGACTAGAACATTACATTTCTGTCATAGAGTTCCCAGGGGTTTGAGGCTACTAAAACAGCCAACAATAGGGAATATGGATTCAGAATTTATAACAAAATGGGACATGATATTACATACATGCTCTATTGATTTGATGAAGTTACTCATTGTGGAGAAAAAAAGAGTCCTAGCAGAGTTGGAAAAAGACATTAAAAGTAAGGAGTCCAATATGGACCAGTTCAAGGACAAAGTAGACTTTACTATCAATGAGAAAGTACTGAATAAAAAGATAGAAACACATAGAGAACGAGGTCATTAAAGGGAAAGAAGGAAAGTTTGAATGTGACAAGAAGGACTATGACCAGGGCAAGGTAAAGAACTGGAGCAGGTTCAGAACACAGCCGTTTACCACACAGATGAACGAGAATCCCCAGTGGACACAAATACCTAATAAAGGAAGAACACAAAGGAATACAAACTACACACCAAAATCACAAACAAGATCGAGCAACAGATTTACGGCCTTACAAAGGTTGGGCTCAGATACCGACCAACATTTTTTATCGTCAGGAATAGGTGCCCGTCCAAAAGAACTGACAAAATACCACCTCAAGGAAGATATAAGACATGCAACACCACTCAAAAGGCTGCACCAAGAAGAAGAGGAAAACGGGGCGGCGGGAGGCAGAGAACAGAAAAGAAGAACATTACAACACTTGATCCAATCACAAAAGGAATCTTCAATTTGTCAAAACACACCCTCACGAAACCAGAAATATCCCTCTTAGGAAAATGCTTGTCATTTGCCCCCAGAGAAGGGCTCAACAAATTTGGAACATTCATAGATCTCAATAAATTTGTGAGGAAACTCACTCTTAAAAGACACTTTGCCAGGAAAGAAACCACCATTATATCCAACTACGAAAGCCGCTCGAAGTCTGGGCTCAAGCCAACATCAAAATACTACCCGTTGGAGTCAAAAGGGAGCAATATTAGTGTCTTCTATGAACTAGTAAAGAAAGACCTATGCGACAGTAATATTGAACCAGTGCGAGAAAAGAATCTAAGTAACCAAGAAAGCAAAGCTTTGAAGAGATTACAGAAAAATACAGACATAGTTTTAAAACCGTCTGACAAAGGGGGGGGGGGTTGGTGATCATGGACCGGGATCGGTATATTATGGAAGCAGAAAGACTGTTGGGAGATACAAAATCGTACATCCCATTACCAAACGATCCGAAGGACGGGTATATAGAGGAGCTAAGAACATTACTCATCAAAGGGCTCCGTATGGAATTGATCACCAAAGATGAATATCAGTATTTAATGAAAAACGACCCCGTTACCCCCATATTTTACTTTCTCCCGAAAATCCACAAGTCTCTCTCCAATCCACCAGGATGCCCAATAGTGGCAGGTATTGATTCATTGACGTCCAATCTATCAGAGTACGTAGACATCTTTTTGAAAAAATATGTGAAGGACCTACAATCCTACCTCAAAGACACGACCATGGTACTCAACCTCATGAAGGATCAAAAATGGACAGACAGTTACCTTTGGGTTACCATCGATGTACAATCTTTGTACACGTGCATCGAACATATGAAAGGCATCACAGCATGCAGACATTTATTGAACGACGATCCATCCTTAACAACCCAACACAAAGATTTTATATGCGACATCATGAAATTTATATTAAGCCACAATTATTTTAAATTTTTAGATCACTTTTACTTACAACGCTGTGGAACAGCTATAGGGACCATTTTCGCACCTAAGCTTTGCGAACCTCTTCATGGGACAGTGGGAGAACTCTTTTATCTATGGTCCACATTGTTTTAAAGAGAACATAATTTTTTACAGAAGGTACATTGATGACATTTTAATTATATGGGATGGAACACTGGATACTTTTAATCAATTTTACTCATACTTAAGCAACTACAACATGAACCTTTCCTTTACCTCCAATACCAGTGAAGAATCCATTGAGTTTTTGGATCTAATCCTAACAGGACTAGAAGGCACGGTCAAAACCAAGAACTTTATTAAAGAAGTAGATCGAAACAGTTACCTCCACTTTAAAAGTAATCATCTCAGAAAATGGAAAAGTAACATCCCGTATTCACAGTTTCATAGACTAAGAAGAAATTGCAGTGACCTGAAAGAATGTGAAGAACAGCTGGAAACGTATAAGGAAAGATTTAAGCAGAAAGATTATCCATCCGAGATCCTAGAAAAAGCCCTCATCAGAACAAAGGGCCTCAAGAGGGAAGATTTACTTGTCTACAAAACGAAGGACACAAATAAAGAATCCACAGCATTTGTAACTACAGATGTGTCCACTATTACCTTTCTGAAAACAGTGCAATGGCAGTAAATTTGGCATGACATATATTCCTTGTGGTTTTGTGCCGTCATATTGTGCCATATCAATTCGTGACAATTCATAGTTTCACCACTGGGTGGCCAGTGCATCACGCAACATAGCTTTGCACTTACATTGCTGTTAAAAAGACACTGTAATCAGTATGGCCAGCTTTAGAATCAAATTGCTAATTGTGTAGGTGTGAAAATCTCAGTGTGAGAGGCCTTTGAAGTAGACTCCTTGGGGGGTACAGATTTTATCCTGGCTGGGGGGTGTTACTATCAGTGACGTGCGGTGGGCACGTCCCTGATTACTATACAGTATGTTGCTCAAAGCACAGAGGTGAATGAAGTCTAAAGTGAAATTAAATAATAAGTTAATAAAAACCTTAGTGCTATAGAGTAAGAGAACATATTATAAGATTTTGCAATGATAAAATATTTCCAAATAAAGGGCCTCATTACAAGTTGATCGCACGAAGCTGCTTTTTTCAGCCCGTGCGACCAACTAATCTCCGCCTATGGGGGTTGTTTTTTACCAATAGCACGGCTGCGATGCAGGCCTGCTATGGTAAAAAATGTTGTGCAGTTTCTAAGTAGGTCTGGACTTAGGGGGTCATTACGACCCAATTGTAGTGCGTAGTCGCACGCACGTCGCCGGGCAATGACGCTGGGACCGAAAAATGCGATCGCAGCACAGATCGCACGAAGATTGACAGGCGGAGGGCGTTCCTGGACGTCAACTCACCGTTTGCAGCCGTTTTCGGGGAGTGGTAAGAAAAACACAGGCGTGGTGAGAGAAACGCAGGCGTGTCCAGGGCAGGTGTTTGACTTCAGAGCCAGGACCGAACAGGCTGAAAACGTTGCAGCAGGTAAGTCACCGGCACCCCTGCACTGAGGACACTGCCGGCACTGCCCACACTGCCGGCACCCCTGCACTAGGGATGCTGCCAGTACTCCTGCGCTGAGGACACCTCCTGCACTGCCGACACTGCCGGCACTTCTGCACCGAGGACACTTCCGACACTTCCGGCACTCCCACACTGCTGGCACCCCATAACTCCTACAATGAGGACACCTCCATCACTGCCGACACTGCCGGCACACCTGCACTGGGAATACTGTCAGCACTCCTAGACTAAAGACACCTCCCGCACTGCTGGCACCTCTGCACCGAGGACACTTCCGGCACTCCCACACCGCCAACACTGCCAGCACCCCTGAACTCCTGCACTGAGGACACCTCCCACACTGCCAACACTGCTGGAACCCCTGCACCGAGGAAACTTATGGCACTCCCAAAACTGCTGACACCCCTGAACTCCTGCAATAAGGACACCTCCAGTACTCCCACACTGCCAACACTGCCATAACCCCTGCACTGAGGACACTGCCGGCACTGCCGACACTCCTGCACTGGGTATACTGCCAGCATTCCTGCACTGAGGACACCTCCTGCACTGCCGACACCGCCGGCACCCCTGCAAAGTGCTTCGGCCAAATTCATATAGGAAAAAGGCATCATTTGGCAATGCACACCACCAGAGTAAGTACAGTTTTGCCCTGTAGACTGATGCTTCCTGTAAAGCATGAAATGCCAAATATTCAATTTTTTAATTCTCTCCCTTTATTGACTTTTCACAGATCATCGGACATGAATTCTATCGAGCTAGTGTCTTAAATGAAAAATTATATTCATTCTCAATGTAAGCCAAGGACAAAAGAGCAACTGATTGATGGCATCAATACATTTTGGAAAAACGTACTTACATTGGAGACCTGTAATAATTATGTAGACCAGCGATGGCCAACCTGTGGCTCTTGAGCCGCATGTGGCTTTTTCTTTATTCAAATGTGGCTCCCAACACTCTAAATCATGTGACCACTACAGATACAGAAACCACTGCACTCTAGCCAGACATGCAGCAGCACTACAGGGACTGAAAACTGAAGGAGCCAGATATTAGAGGTGAGACACCCACAAGCAAACAGAGGACACATTAGGGACTGCTGCAATGGCATGAGTTAATGGGGGGGCTGTAGTGATACATGAGGGTGGGCTAGAGTGACACATGGCAGAGCTGGCTGGTGAGACACAGGAGGGTCCTAGCAGGAGTGACGCGGGAGGGTGCTGGAAGTAGTGACACAAGGAAGAGCTGGCTGGAGTGACATAGGAGGGTGGTAGCAGGAGTGACACAAGGAAGAGCTGGCTGGAGTGACATAGGAGGGTGGTAGCAGGAGTGACACATGGAAGAGCTGGCTGGAGTGACATAGGAGGGTGGTAGCAGGAGTGACACATGGAAGAGCTGGCTGGAATGACATAGGGTGGTAGCAGGAGTGACACATGGAAGAGCTGGCTGGAGTGACATAGGAGAGTGGTGGCTGGAGTGACACATGGAAGAGCTGGCTGGAGTGACATAGGCGGGTGCTAGCAGGAGTAACACATGGGGGAGCTGGCTGGAGTGACATAGGAGGGTGCTAGCAGGAGTGACACATGGGGGAGCTGGCTGGAGTGACATAGGAGGGTGCTAGCAGGAGTAACACATGGGGGAGCTGGCTGGAATGACATAGGAGGGTGCTAGCAGGAGTGACACAAGGAAGAGCTGGCTGGAGTGACATAGGAGGGTGGTAGCAGGAGTGACACATGGAAGAGCTGGCTGGAGTGACATAGGAGAGTGGTAGCAGGAGTGACACATGGAAGAGCTGGCTGGAATGACATAGGGTGGTAGCAGGAGTGACACATGGAAGAGCTGGCTGGAGTGACATAGGAGAGTGGTGGCTGGAGTAACACATGGAAGAGCTGGCTGGAGAGACATAGGAGGGTGCTAGCAGGAGTGACACATGGGGGAGCTGGCTGGAGTGACATAGGAGGGTGCTAGCAGGAGTGACACATGGGGGAGCTGGCTGGAGTGACACATGGGGTAGCTGAAGTTTATTATGTGAAAGTGTCTTTTTCAATGGATTTTGCTTAAATTTTTTTTATTTTATGTCCTTCTGGCTTTTTCAATGTATTTTATACCAGGAGTGTGGTCTAGCAGGCATAAGGCCACATTCCATTTTTGCATGTACGCCATCGGCTCGATGTCGGCTCTATGACGTACCCAACAAGGTTTTTTGGCTCTTTGTCACTGACTGGTTGGCCACCCCTGATGTAGACCATTTATTTTCTGTGCTGCCAGTGATTATAGAAAGAAATGGACAAGCCAGCTGCATGTAATTGGAATGGGTCATATTGTCGACAAAAAGAAGGTCAACAGTCATTAGGTCGACCAATATTGGTCGACATGCCATATGTCGACACATCAAAAAAGACAGTACACAAATGTATAATGCATAAAATTTGCATAAAGGGCCCTTTACCTATCGTACTCTTGCTTTCTGCAAATGCTTGAAATATCAAAATTAGACTACCTGCTTAAATTAATTAGTTTGTTATCTGTAACATGTCCTTCACCCTAGTATTACATTTGTTATGCAATCTTGAAAATTGTTTAAAAAAAGTAAAGTCACCTCTGCAACACTGTATAGTGTAATTGTGTATGGATTGTACAAAGCATCCAAGTGATTGCATTCATTTTTGTCTAACTTAAAATAATTCCAAATAAAGAGTATAAATATACTGTATCACTGCAAAGTCTTATAATATGTTCCGTTACTTTGTAGCAATATTAGGTTTTAATTAACTTATTCTTTAATGTCACTTTAGACTTCATTCACCTCTGTGCTCTGAGTAACAAATAACTCCAATTTTTGCATTAATAAACTGAGGCTCTGAATTGCTAAAAGTTCACTGTTCATTTGAAATTCCAGGACTGTAGCCCATCCCCCACCCAGAATACATGTTACTGTGCTGTATCTCTATCCCCCAAGGAATCTATTTCAAAGGCCTCTCACACTGAGATTTTCACACCTACACAATTAGGAATTGGACTCTAAAGCTGGCCATACTGTACATCAGAACGACCTGCATACGATCACACACACATAGTGATTTGAGCTGCTTTTTTAAGTGATTTGACTGAGCACAAATCGCTATGTGTGTATGGACTATAGCGATAGTGATGCGCGTCCCCGTATGCTTGAAAGATCTAGTCATCGCCCATGTTTTCTCTATTGCGAACATGGGCAGTGACAGATCGCTCAGCACCCATCGCTGGTGCAGCTCTGTGTGCTGAGTGATCTTGCTGAGCCCATGTGATAACCGATATCGCTGGGCTGAAAATCACTCAGCGCATACACACTGAGCGATTTTCCCCCTGCCCAGCGATGTCAGCGGGAGTGAATGGCTTTCCATAGCAGGACGCCTCCTCCTGAGGTTTCCTCAGTGGAGGAGTGCTGGCATTATCCCCAGTGCAGGACTGCCGGCAGTCTCGGCAGTGTGGGAGTACTGGAAGTGTCTTTAGTGCAGGAGTTCAGGGGTGTTGGCAGTGTGGGAGTGCCAGCAGTGTCCTCGGTGCAGGGGTGCCAGCAGTGTTGGCAGTGTGGGAGGTGTCCTCAGTGCAGGAGTTCAGGGGTGCTGGCAGTGTCGACAGTGCCGGCAGTGCCGGCGGTATCCTCGGTGCAGAGGTGCCGGCAGTGTTGACAGTGCGGGAGTACTGGAGGTGTCCTTAGTGCAGGAGTTCAGGGGTGCTGGCAGTGTCAGCAGTGCAGGACTACTGGAGGTGTCCTTAGTGCAGGAGTTCAGGGGTATCAGCAGTATGGGAGTGCCAGAAGTGTCCCCGGTGCAGGGATGCCAGCAGTGTTGGCAGTGTGGGAAGTATCCTCAGTGCAGGAGTTCAGGGGTGCTGGCAGTGTCGGCAGTGTGGGAGTGCCGAAAGTGTCCTCAGTGCAGGGGTGCCGGCAGTGCGAGAGGTGTCCTCAGTCTAGGAGTTCAGGGGTGCTGGCAGTGTCGGGAGTGTGGGAGTGCTGGCAGTATCCCAAGTGCAGGGGTGCCGGCAGTGTCAGCAGTGTGGCAGGTGTCCTCATTACAGGAGTTCAGGGGTGCAGGCAGTGTGGGAGTACCAGAAGTGTCCTCGGTACCACCAACCAAGTGCAAGGAGGACATCTCCCGCACTGCCGACACTCCTGCACTGTTGATACTGCCAGCACTCCTGCACTGATTACACCACCTGCACCTCTGCACCGAGGACACTACTGGCACTCCTACATGTATTGGAGATATATTAATACTTCACAATTAGCTGCCGCTGCTGATATTCCCGTGTGCCTGATGGATAAATTGCCCTGCGCATACGGATGTCCATGTTGCTGCCCACGGTACTATCGGTGGCTAGAGGTGGGAGGAGAAGCCACCAGCATCCGTGATTCTGCTGACTGGAAGTCGGACCCGGTCACATTCTCATTGCCAGGGGTTACATGTTCATTGCTAGGGGTTATATGTGCTTGTTGCCATAGGAGTTACATGCTTAGTGCCAGGGGGTTACATGCTCAGTGCCAGGGGGCAACATGCCCATTCCGGGTAGCGCTGGGTAATGGTCTAGTAATACCCTTAGCATCTGTCTCCTAGAAGGGCCATCTTCCATGCTGTCTGCATGGAATCTTCAGCTTCCAGTAGTAGGTAGAGCCCAAGCATCTACTGTGCCGGTGCTGCGCCCCCCCCCCCCCCCCCCAGGTCTCATGTTTCTTCACCCGCTTGTATGGCAGACAGAGCATCCAGTGACTTATTATGGAGCACAGCCCCAGCACTGGACTGATTTGTGGCAGACAGGTGCAGCTCCCACTTGTATGGCAGACAGAGCACCCGGTGACTTATTATGGCAGCACAGCCCAGGCACTGGACTGATTTGTGGCAGACAGGTGCAGCACCCACTTGTATGGCAGACAGAGCACCCAGTGACTTATTATGGCAACACAGCCTCTGCACTGGACCGATTTGTGGCAGGCAGACAGACGCAGCACCCACTTGTATGGCAGACACTGTCGATCTTCAGACCGGATCCCAGTGAAATATATGCGGTATTGAAATACCAAAAATTCTCTCTATACTCACACCTTAACCACCAAACAATTGCAAAAAATTACAAGTATCAATAGTGCCTTTTAATTAGTATCATAATTTCTATATCGAATCTCTGTGTGGAGTTTGTATGAACTCTTCATCAGCACATTATCAATCATAAGGGAAAAGATTTTTTTCAAACATATAGGCAACATTGAGCCAGGTACCTGTTGGAAGTTAGTATGAGAGATGTATTGGAGATATATTAATAATTCACAATTAGCTGCTGCAGCTGATATTCCCATGTGCATGATGGATAAATTGCCCTGCACATACGGCTCATGGGGGTCATTCTGACACGATCGCTGCTGCTGACCAGCCGCTGTGGGCCGGGTAGCGATGAGTAGCTCCCGGCCAGCACGCTAAAGCTGCGCTGGCCAGGAGCTACTCCTGAAGGACAAAAGCATTGCCGCTGTGCAATGCTTTTGCACTTCTGTGAGGGGAGGGGGGGCCGGAACTGGCCTGCAGGGTGGACTAGCCCTGTGCTGGGCGTCCCCCTGCATGTCTCTGTTCCTGATCGTAGCCCTGCAAAATTTTGCAGGGCTACGATCAACTCGGAATGACCCCCCCATAGCAGCAATTGTGTTAGCAGATGGGCAAAACCATGGTGGTCATTCAGACCTGATCGCACACTAGGTTTTTTCGCTGCACTGCGATCAGATCATAACTGCGCATGCGTGTGTACCACAATACGGAGGCGTGTTGTACGGGTACAAAGCGGATCGTTGCTTAGCAATGGATTTAATGAAGAATCCATTCGCACAGACGATCGCAAGGAGATTGACTGTAGGAAAGGCATTTGTGGATGTCAACTGACCGTTTTCTGGGAGTGTTTGTAAAAATGCAGGTGTGTCTATGCATTTACAGGGTGGGTGTCTGACGTAAATTCGGGGCGATCACTTTAGCCTGTTCGTGTCCGGAATTGACGTCAGACACCTGCCCTGCAAATGCTTGGACACACCTGCGTTTTTTCCAAACACTCCCAGAAAACGGTCAGTTGCCACCCACAAACGCCCTCTTCCTGTCAATCGCCTTGCGATCTGCTGTGCGAATCGATTCTTCGTTAAATCCATCGCTCAGCAACAATCCGCTTTGTACCCGTACGACGCGCATGCGCATTGCGGTGCATACGCATGCGCAGTTTTGACCTGATCGCACCGCAGCAAAAAAACCTAGCGTGCGATCAATTCGGAATAACTCCCATGGTTTTGCCCATTTGCAAATATAAATGCTGCTATGATCAGGTCTGAACTACTTCCTCTAGAATCTCTCTATCAGACTTTCTGCTTACTCAGTTTCTGAAAATGCCACCTGCTGTCTGAAAAGTGGTACTGCACTATATTTCAGACAGTTTACACATGGCCCGCCGTGTATATCTTGAGAGGAAATCTTATCTCGTGCCATGAACGGCAGGCCATGATACTTTTTTCAGAAAGGTAATAGTGGACACATCTGTACATACAACCGCCATGAGGACCTAATAAGGAAATCACTCAAATCACACTGGGGGATCCTTTTAATGGACCCGGTATTAAGAGAGATTCTCCCACCACGCCCAGAGATTATATACAAAAAATCAAAGAACTTGAAGGATCTGCTAGCCCCAAGTATGTTGAAGACTCCAACAGGGGACGCTTCGATGATGCCTAAATGTGTTGGATCTTATAAGTGCGGTCGTTGCAATGTCTGCAAGTACCTACATCCCAATCGGAGAAGCTTCAGCGACGTCGAGAACCAGAAGGAATACAAAATCAAAGACTTTATTAACTGTAATAACTCATCAGTGATCTACTTATTGGAATGCACATGTGGAAAAAAGTATGTGGGAAAGACAAAGAGACAACTCAAACTTAGGATACAAGAGCACGTACGCAACATTAAGAATAAAGTTGACAGCCACACCATTTCAAGACATTTCAGCGAGAGACACAACTCGAACCCGTAAGAACTAACCTTCAAGGCGATAGAACTGGTTAAACTTGGAGAGAGAGGAGGTGACTTGGCAATCAAGCTATCAGAACAAGAAATGTTCTGGATTTTCCAACTAAAAACCATGCATCCACTCGGCCTGAATGAGAATTATGAAATCACTCCATTTTTGTAAAGGTGTCATTGGAAATTATCTGCAAACATCCAGAATTTCTTCTGCACTCCTCATCATTTCACATGTATGTTAATAATATATAACACTGCACTAATAAAATCACGAATAAAATTATTTAATATCTCATGTGGGCATTTTTTGTTGCGTACGAAAGTAATACAGTCAAACCACACTGGAAAGGTCCAATCTCAACCGAACTTGGAAGCGAAGCAGTGTTGGGCCTGACTAGTACCAAAAGGGGCGACCCATTGGGAATATTAGGTACTGTACTGAAAGTAAAGGCAACTTCTTAATGTCCAATTGCGATAGATATCCACAGATCACATGATCACTTATTAGAGGTTATAAGCCTCATAAGTACATAGCAATACTTTGTCCCATAATATATGTATGGTCACAGCCAAATTATGCATGCTATATTAAGGCAACCGCACCATACTAATTAGTTCACAGTATTAAAATTAAGGCAACAACACTTTAAGAAGTAAATCACTATTTCCTAACTCACCGGCACCTCTTAACAATGGTTGACATAGCACTGAGTCACCACCATCGCATAGTATTATATGTAAAAATCATGAATCACAAGCTCGCTTGTATGGATATTTCCCCCACCACCACCTACATATAATTGTATATGTATGTATACTTTCATATATATACATATATATAGGCATGTTTGTTTCTCTATATATACAATTTATTATATATCTCTCTATTCACTTATCTGATTATAATATATATGATATAGATGTACTGAATGTGTGTAGTAACGATCGCAAACACAGATATATGATTTTCATAACTAACATCTGTCCTAAAAACGCTGTAATATATACACTCTTTAAACATATATTTATTTATTTATTTATGTACTTCTGGCGACCACGTCCAGGCAACATATGCAAAAAAACATCATGAGAGAACGTCACCATGACAACAGGGTGAAGCTGAGATTCCGGGACACGTGATGCGGCTCACCCGTGCGTTCCACTATGTGCCAGTTCCGGGGTTGAGAGACCATGTGCCGCGAGCAACCAATCAGATGAAGACGGCTACGGCTCGTGAGGACGTCACCGCGGCGCTACACAAACGAAACCGGAAGCGGGGAACCATGAAAAGACGGCGCACATGCGCACTCGAACTTTCTAGATACCGGAAGTGTGGCGGAAGTACCGCACTTCTCCGTGTTCTTCCGTTCTGATGCTCAAACTCTGCTAACAATTAATTCACACTGTTTACCTTATGCCACACATAACAATGGCGGCCAGTAAGAAGTTTTAAACTTGTGCTCCAGCAAGGATAGGTTTTTCAATTAGCATAGACAGGAAGTGATGTCATCACTTAACTCCCAATTAAGGGGGTATATATAGGAGCTCTGTGATACCTTGTCACTTACCCCATGAAGAAGCCTTAGAGACGAAACGCGTTGGGCCTTCACCCAGAGACCTCCTGCTACATCAGTTAAGACTCATAATACTTTTTCCACATTTGAGTAGCGTATTTGCACAGACTATCTGCACTTTACTTGAGAATTGAATTCATGTCCATTCCTTTTTTTAAAAATAGTCATCTTTTAGAGAACTGTATTTTATATAAAGGATTTTCATTATTTCTATTTTTACTTGTTATACTTATTGGTACTGTATTTTTTACTACATTTTTATTGTTGTGAAATAAATAATTAAAAATTAAAAAAAACAAAAAACTTTTTTTAGACATATTTCTTATATATATTTCTATATATTTATATATCTGTTATACTCGGCCACATATAAACACCTAGGTCGCTTAGAACCCCTATCAGGTATTCCTATATATACATATATGCTTGCAAATAAGCATACATGTATATATGAAACTGCAAAATACCTATATGACCAGAACAGAACTCTATATAACTATTGATATAGTCCCATATCTATGATGCATGGGACTAAATGCTTACTATTCTAAACATGTATAGTCTAGTGCTTCATTTAAGCCATTTGGGTGGAGAGTATCTAACTTGAAGATCCATGAGGATTCTCCCATATATAACTTCTGAAATCTGCCCCCCCCCCCCCCTCTCTTAGTACTGATGACCTGTTCAATGCCTATGATGGTAAGTGAAGCTGGATCCGCATTATGAACTCTTGAAAAATGACGGGATACACTATGGTTCTGAAGTTTTTTAATGATGTTTAATCTGTATTCTCTAAATTTCGACTTTAAAGACCTCGTAGTCCTCCCAACATATTGTAGGGAGCATGAGCATTGCAATACATAAATACAATATTCTGAATCACAATTAATGAATTGTTTATTATAGTGTGTACTTCCATTCGCAGTGGAAGTAAAACACACCGCTCTATTCTTGGTGTATTTTACATGTCAGACAAATCTGTTCATTGCAACGAAAATTACCCATAGGTTTCTTTGGTAGCCAGGAAGAGTTGGTTTCAGAGTTTAGAGGCTTTAGATAACTTGGGGCTAGTAGTTCTTTCAGATTGGTATTCCTTCTAAATATAACTTTTGGTTTCTCTGTCAGACATTTATTTAGAATGGGATCATGTTTAATAAGTTCATAATTTGTTAATACAATCTTTTTTATAGAATTGGATTCATTATTAAATTTGGAGATTAATTTTACAGAGTCTTTTAAGGTTTTGTTACTAGACATAATGTTGGTCTCTTTGGCTTTAGCAATATGTTTTTCATTTAAATTCACTGATGACTCTGCAGGATTGATCAAGGGGTTAGCAAATTTCTGTGATTCTTCTAGAATATGAGGAGGATATCCTCTTTCGTGAAATTGTTTTAACATAATATTTACTTGGGATAAATATTCAAAAGTCCAAAAAACAGTTACAGTACGTCTTAAACCGGGCGTGGGGAACCTTTGGCCCTCCAGCTGTTGTTGAACTACACATACCAGCATGCCTTGCTACAGTTTTGCTGTTTGGCCATGCTAAAACTGTTGCAGGGCATGCTGGGATGTATAGTTCAACAACAGCTGGGGGGCCAAAGGTTCCCCATCCCTGTCTTAGACTAATGATCTGATTTTTAGGTATATTTGTTATCCAAGGTCTATTATGTTGTTTATATGCAAATAAAATGCACATTTTGAGCAAGAAAAACACTTGGAGCCAAGTTGGCCGGGACCCGGAGCTTCAAAGGGGTCTGTTTGGCATGACAACGGAACCCACAGTCTACGAGGACACATCTGTAATCCTTCATTATTTAGGACTGAGTACATAGTAAACAAATAGGACTTGCAATTGAGATAAAATAGTTTTGTTTGCAGTGGCCGCATCTGTATTCAGGCCACGCACCTATACATAATCTACATAAACCCATGAGAGAGTTATCTATAGCCTCCTAATATCCATTTACACTTTAATCTCATACTGGTGTACTGCCCTGGGGTGTCTGGCGCTTGCCGGTTTGAGGGGTGTTGTGCCCCGGACATAGACTTAATGTTAGGGACCCCCAGTACTCATCGATGCCTTGTAGTTGGCCTGTGGGCTTCCCATACCTTTGTAAATGTATGCAACTGAGATCTTTTAAATTTCTACCACCATGCAGTTATGAAATCCTGTGGCTGATATCATCCAGTGTGCTGGGGGATACCGATGTTTCTTGTTCAGAATAACTCCCCCCCCTTTAATGCACCTTGATGACATTACTAATTGGTTAAGAACAGTTATCAAACTTCTTGTTGCCACGCAAGTGTTGTTATTCCAAAACACCAATTCAGGAGACTTGTGATAGTCAACATTTCAGGTGACCTTCAGATAGTGTTGGACCCTTTTACAAAACTCTGGTACTGTACCTGGGGACATGACATTATAAATAGGTGCATCTGGAGAGCCACATCTATCCCAATTGGTAACAGTGGATTGCCTGGTTAAAAGTTGATATCAAGTGTTTAATCATATCAATATTTTACAATAAAAGAGTGCTCAAAGTCAGGGCCGCGATCTTTGTACTAAGCCCGATCGTTCTTTCTTTACTCCATAACAGAAAATTACCAAGCATATTAATATTAAGTATTTGATATTTTATTTATCTTTTATTGTGAGAATTACTATTTACATCTTAACCAGGGAAACATTGTAGTTGAACTGTGAACCTGTTAATCTGCAAATAAAAACAAGTCTTCATTAAGTTATACACTAATGGTCCTCAGAGTATTATACTTGTGGCAACAGGCTGTAATCTCCTATTGTCCCATCAACTAGGCATCTAACCATTGTAATGTCAAATAGATATTGTTGACATCAACAATTTTTGTGTTGTTGGAGAATTAACCATCTATAATAAAGCTAATCTTTCTTACATTTCATTCTCTGGAGTTCATTTTACATACAGTACATCAATATTGCTAAACACCCCAAATATTTTAAGCATCTCATGAGGAATAAGCAAAAGAGTAGAATTACAAAATCTGCACCTATTGGCTCACAATCAGCATAAACAGAGGCAGGGGTAGATTTACGAAAGCTTCCAAAAATAAAAAGTGGTGTAGCTGCATAAAGTAACCAATCAGATTTAATCTATCATTTCTCTATTGCATCATATAATCTGATTAGATACAATGGGCATGACCACTTCTTTTCATTGTTCGAAACATTAGTATATTTGCCCCACAACAGAGTCTAGAGAGAAGTACAAAAGAAATGTGCTCAATAACATGAAGGCAATTCATTCTTCTCAGAAGGTCCAGGATCTATATATTAGAGTAGAGCCGGACTGGTACTAAAAATAGGCCCTGTTATCAGGGCCAGATTAACAATAGGGCAGAAGGAGATACAGCTTCATGGTCCCAGTTAAAAATAGGCCCATCACCATGACAACATGATTATAATTAATTGGCCAGCTGGTCACATGGCTGCCATAAATCATAAGAATTAAAAGAATATTTCTCATTTCCTCACAAAGTAATGCCGTTTTTCTACATTTATATATTTTTGAAGACATCAGGGCTTATAGTGTAGGGAGTGTACATGCCCATATGTCACTGGCTCCACCCACACAGCATTAGCCACACCTCCTCAACTTCTCACGATAGGCCCTTGATAATTCTCAGCCCCAGGCCCATGTGGACCTTGATCCGGTCCTGTCTGGCATGTAGCGCACACAGGCCCACCTCAGCATCAGCATATGTTCACTGTAGAAATTATTTACGGCAGGGGGCTGAACACAGAGGAGGACACATCTGTGCACACCAAAATAAATGAAAAAGATAAATCAAGTTTAAAACATGATGAGGGGAAGGCATATACATTATGGTCAGAAGCATCTATTTGTATTCCCCCTCCAGCCTACAGCACAAACTATGCCTTTTAAAGCAATACACCCATTGAGTGGGAAAGTAGTTAGCTTCTCGATGGATGGGATCCCAGTGGTCCATAGACCACCGCCGCTCAGGATGCCAGTGTCACATTACCAACAGCCGGCATCCAAATCATCCTCACAGCGGGATGCGATGGCGTCCTGCCGCGGGTGGTTTGTGGTTAGGTTTAAGCAGGAGAAGGGGATTAGGGCTAGGGAGCAGGTAGGGAGGATTAGGCACATAGAACGGGAGGTTAGGGAGCAGGGACAGGAAGGTTAGGGTTAGGAACCGGGGAGGGAGGGTTAGGCACATAGAAGGGGAGGTTATGGTTAGGGAGCAGGGATGGGAAGGTTAGTTTTAGAGACCATGAGGGAGGGTTAGGGCTAGGCACATAGAAGGGGGGGTTAGGGAGCAGGGATGGGAAGGTTAGGGTTAGGGACCGGGGAGGGAGGGTTAGGGAGCTGGGACGGGAAGGTTAGGGTTAGAGTCCGGTGAGGGAGGGTTAGGGCTAGGCACATAGAAGGGGGGGTTAGGGTTAGGGAGGAGGGATGGGAAGGTTAGCGTTAGGGACATAGAAGGGGAGGTTAGAGTTAGGCATTAAGCTGGGAGGGTTCGGTTTAGGCACCCCCAGGGAGGCACCCAGGAGGGAGGGTTAGCGTAGGGAAAAAGTGAGGGTTAGGGGGCTGAATGGGGGCTACCAGGGTTATGATGGACAGGGTGCCGCTGTCTGTATACTGACTGCCGGCATCCTGTCCATATGCAAATCCTACTAAACCCATTGAGTGTGGACCCATTCCACAGGCAATAATGGCATTAGCTGATAAAAAGAACCCATGTGCACCCAGGAAAGACAGAGCAGATAAAAGACTATTACTATTTAATTTTAAAATGCAATTGTATGATACATATCAGACAGAAGAAAATGGTATTGTACAATTACATCACAATTCTCAATTCTTTGTTGTATGGCAATGAGAGACATGATAATGAAGGGACATATACTTATAATACTCCAACTCACACTTGTGACACAACGTATACTGATGGTTAAGTGAATTTACAGTAGTTTAACATCGCTAATACCCCTTTCACACCCCAATTGGCGGGTCACACTCAGGAGCCATACACAGGTGCTCTCGGGTGCAACACGCCTGAAACCCTTTAACACTGCTGTTCCCAGCCTGGCATACTGGCAGGT
The DNA here is from genome assembly GCF_028390025.1 of Pseudophryne corroboree. Lineage (NCBI taxonomy): Eukaryota > Metazoa > Chordata > Amphibia > Anura > Myobatrachidae > Pseudophryne > Pseudophryne corroboree. The sequence goes on from NC_086444.1 coordinate 1,223,225,697, forward strand.
TTGTGACATCAGTGGTGACATGTGCAGAGGCAGCCCTTGGAGATCAGATGATCTCCAAGCCTCTCCTGTCCACACAGTGTGAACGGGAAATGAATCGCATTAACCCGGCAACCCGTTCACCACGCACAGTGACTCAGGTTGAAGCCGTATTCAACCCTGGTCGCTACCAGGGTTGAAATGCCGGGTCGCTCGACCTGGGATATTTCCCCTGGGCTATTTCAGACTGCATAGCAACCCGGGTTACTGCGCGCTCATGTGCAATAACCCATGTTACAAGCTGGCGGTCTGAAAGGAGTATTAGAGAGAAATGAGGACAATGAATTAGTTCCAAATGTAGGGGGTCATTCCGACCCGATCGCTGCTGTGCATTTTCGCACAGCAGCCGATCGGGTCAGAACTGATTTCTCCCCAGCCAGCTCTGTGGGTTGAACCAGGGAGAGAAAATATATAGACTGCAACCTCCCACAATCAAACGTGAGGATCTGTGGGGGGATGGGTATTTTTTATATATATGGGGGTTGGGGTATATATTAATATTATATAGGGTTTTTATATTAGTATTATCTTTAGGGGAGTGGGTTGGTAAATAGTATTGTGTGGGGTTGGGATTGTATCACCATCATGGGGTTGTGTACTATCTTGTATTATAGTATATTGAAGTTATTTGGGGATAGTGATGTTTTGTGGGATTTTTTATCTACACGCACAGGTGTATTCAGCAAGGAGGAGTCAGTGTGCCGTCTTCATCCGGGCCCCCATCTCTCTAGCTGGCGGTACAAGTAATACCCTTTTCAGACCGCCTGAGGTGACTCGAACATGGGAGCCTGATGTGGAGCTGCCAGTGTGCAACCTGCCTCAGGCCCCTTGCCACCGCTGTCTGCAACCCGGCATATTGCTGGGTTGGTGACATCGGTGGTGACGTGGCGAGGGCGGCGCTTGGAGATTGCATGATCTCCAAGCGCTGCCCGTACACACACAGAGAACAGGAAATGGGTCGCATCAACCCAGCTCCCGTTCACACGGCACAGTGAGCTGGGTTGAACATGAGTTCAACCTTGCTCACTACCAGGGTTAAAATACCAGTTCGCTGAAACCAGTATTTCAACCATTGCACCTGAACACGGGTTATGCATCTCATGTGCCAATAACCCATTTTCATAGGTGGCGGTCTGAAAGGGGTATGAATAGACTCTGGTGTTGTCCTAGAGTCTACTCACCAGCTTTTCGCAAAAGTCACTTGTGTGGGTTTTTAAGGGAGTATGGGTGGTAGGCTAACATGTAGCCTAGGGTGCAGTGCTACCATGCACCAGTCCTGCTCCCAGCCACGGCCCTTTGCAGGTGGAGCTAGGAAGTGCTGGAGGAAGAGCAGCCCCACCACAGGGAGCAGGAAGAAGAGCGGAGACCTCGAGGAGACGCATTTCAACAAATTGGGGTAAAAAATGTTTAAAAACACAAAACAACACCCAAATTGTTTTTTTATTGTCAACCTTTTGACCCTGTCGACCTTATAACCCTGTCGACCTTTTGACTGTGTTGACCTTTTGATTGTCAAACTTATGACTCTATCTATCTTTTTACTGTCGACCTTTTACTGTCGACCTAATGACTGTCTATCTTTTTAATGTCTATCTTCTGTATCAGAACCGTTACAGCTTATGGACCATTTTATGCTTTAAGCAAAGCAGCTGCATATGTAGTAATATTTAATAATAAGAATTTACTTACCGATAATTCTATTTCTCGTAGTCCGTAGTGGATGCTGGGGACTCCGTAAGGACCATGGGGAATAGCGGCTCCGCAGGAGACTGGGCACAAAAGTAAAGCTTTAGGACTACCTGGTGTGCACTGGCTCCTCCCCCTATGACCCTCCTCCAAGCCTCAGTTAGGATACTGTGCCCGGACGAGCGTACACAATAAGGAAGGATTTTGAATCCCGGGTAAGACTCATACCAGCCACACCAATCACACCGTACAACCTGTGATCTGAACCCAGTTAACAGCATGATAACAGAGGAGCCTCTAGAAAAGATGGCTCACTACAGCAATAACCCGATTTTTGGTAACAATAACTATGTACAAGTATTGCAGACAATCCGCACTTGGGATGGGCGCCCAGCATCCACTACGGACTACGAGAAATAGAATTATCGGTAAGCAAATTCTTATTTTCTCTGAAGTCCTAGTGGATGCTGGGGACTCCGTAAGGACCATGGGGATTATACCAAAGCTCCCAAACGGGCGGGAGAGTGCGAATGACTCTGCAGCACCAAATGAGAGAACTCCAGGTCCTCCTCAGCCAGGGTATCAAATTTGTAGAATTTTACAAACGTATTTGCTCCTGACCAAGTAGCTGCTCGGCAAAGTTGTAAAGCCGAGACCCCTCGGGCAGCCGCCCAAGATGAGCCCACCTTCCTTGTGGAATGGGCATTGACAGATTTTGGCTGTGGCAGGCCTGCCACAGAATGTGCAAGCTGAATTGTACTACAAATCCAACGAGCAATAGTCTGCTTAGAAGCAGGAGCAGGTTATACACAAAAAGAAAAGGTCGCACAAGTCGTTTCTATTTCTTCTAACTAACCACCTTAGATATTTATAATTTTATCCATGTGAATTATCTTCACCGGGGGGTGCTACCACAGGCAAAATAGGGTAATATGTATACAAAAGAGAAAAAAACAAAGTTGCCTTTTTGTGATGCACACTACTAATAATAAAAATTAACTTTTAATTTGTATCAATAAAACCATTGCGAAGTAATAGATCAATACAAATGCTTCTCTTACACATAGACTGAGTGGCAGCTTATCCTGCTATATACGATCTATAACAGCTACACTGAAAATAAAGAGTAATAAATAACATACAAATAACCTTAAATAATCACACAATATGCCAACAAAGGCAACAGAGAATAAGATATAAACTGCTAGTATTTGTACATTTGCTTATCAACACGGAATAAGATACGAGTCACTGCTGGAGATCATATAACGTCTACTAATAAATACGGAGAGACGTATAGATATTTGCATACTATACAAGCATACAGAACCTGCAGTCTGGCGGACGCCCTGTGCGCAGGAAGTCATATATTTTAAAATACTCTTTCTATCCTTTCATCTCTTTATATTTTACCCTATACTTCGCAATGGTTTTATTGATACAAATTAAAAGTTAACTTTTATTATTAGTAGTGTGCATCACAAAAAGGCAACTTTGTTTTTTTCTCTTTTGTATACATAGAAGCAGGAGCACCCAGCTTGTTGGGTGCATACAGAATAAACAGCGAGTCAGATTTTCTGACTCCAGCCGTCCTGGAAACATATATTTTCAGGGCCCTGACAACGTCTAGCAACTTGGAGTCCTCCAAGTCCCTAGTAGCCGCAGGCACCACAATAGGTTTGTTCAGGTGAAACGCTGAAACCACCTTAGGGAGAAACTGAGGACGAGTCCTCAATTCCGCCCTGTCCGAATGGAAAATCAGATAAGGGCTTTTACAGGATAAAGCCGCCAATTCTGACACGCGCCTGGCCCAGGCCAGGGCCAACAGCATGACCACTTTCCATGTGAGATATTTTAACTCCACAGATTTAAGTGGTTCAAACCAATGTGACTTTTGGAACCCAAAAACTACATTGAGATCCCAAGGTGCCACTGGAGGCACAAAAGGAGGCTGTATATGCAGTACCCCTTTTACAAACGTCTGAACTTCAGGGACTGAAGCTAGTTCTTTTTGGAAGAAAATTGACAGGGCCGAAATTTGAACCTTAATGGACCCCAATTTCAGGCCCATAGACACTCCTGTTTGCAGGAAATGTAGGAATCGACCCAGTTAAATTTCCTCCGTCGGGCCTTACTGGCCTCGCACCACGCAACATATTTTCGCCAAATGCGGTGATAATGTTTTGCGGTTACATCCTTCCTGGCTTTGATCAGGATAGGGATGACTTCATCCGGAATGCCTTTTTCCTTCAGGATCCGGCGTTCAACCGCCATGCCGTCAAACGCAGCCGCGGTAAGTCTTGGAACAGACAGGGTCCTTGCTGGAGCAGGTCCCTTCTTAGAGGTAGAGGCCACGGATCCTCCATGAGCATCTCTTGAAGTTCCGGTTACAAAGTCCTCCTTGGCCAATCCGGAGCCACGAATATAGTGCTTACTCCTCTCCATCTTATAATTCTCAGTACCTTGGGTATGAGAGGCAGAGGAGGGAACACATACACTGACTGGTACACCCACGGTGTTACCAGAGCGTCTACAGCTATTGCCTGAGGGTCCCTTGTCCCTTGACCTGAATTTACTTACCAATAATTCTATTTCTCGTAGTCCGTAGTGGATGCTGGGCGCCCATCCAAAGTGCGGATTGTCTGCAATACTGGTACATAGTTATTGTTACCAAAAATCGGGTTATTGCTGTAGTGAGCCATCTTTTCTGGAGGCTCCTCTGTTATCATGCTGTTAACTGGGTTTAGATCACAAGTTATACGGTGTGATTGGTGTGGCTGGTATGAGTCTTACCCGGGATTCAAAATCCTTCCTTATTGTGTACGCTCGTCCGGGCACAGTATCCTAACTGAGGCTTGGAGGAGGGTCATAGGGGGAGGAGCCAGTGCACACCAGGTAGTCCTAAAGCTTTACTTTTGTGCCCAGTCTCCTGCGGAGCCGCTATTCCCCATGGCCCTTACGGAGTCCCCAGCATCCACTAGGACGTCAGAGAAATGTAAAATTTCACTGTAAGAATAAACATTTGATTTTTTATACGTTTAATGAAAATGTTCATATAACATCACTGTTCTGTGCAAAATTATTTTATTTACCAAACCGAATTGTTTAAGGTCCGTACACACTTAACGATTTAATGAGCGACGTCGCTCATTCTCCCCCTCCTTGAGCGACGTCGCTCGTTTTATCGTTAAGTGTGTATGCCGCCAGCGACGAACGATGCGCGGCCCCGCGGGTCGGCAACAATCGTCGCTGTCGGTAGGGCGTGCATGAAGGATGTGGACTGTCGTCCACGACCTTCATGCAGGGCTGGCGGGGGCGTGACGTCACTGAGTGATTTGAGCGGTCATATCGCTCAGTGTGTACAGTCGGCCGCCCGGCCCGGGAGGGTGAAACATTAGACGATGTCGCTCACAGAGCGACATTGTTTAATGTGTATGGGCCTTTAGACTTTGGTCAAAATATTTTGCTGCCTTTGCAGCTGATGCAGGGAGGGGGGTAGGCGGCAGCAGCCTGTGACTGAGGCTGGAGGTAGGCGTGAAATGCATTGCTTGTACGTGTGAGTGCATGGTGTCAGGTGCTGTGCGTGTATATGTGTGTGTGTCAGGTGCTGCCTGTTTATGTGTGTGTCAGGTCCTGTGTGTGTGTGTGTGTGTGTGTGTCAGGTGCTGCGTGTATATATGAGTGTGTCTGATGGTGCATGTGTATGCGTCAGTTGCCGCACGTGTGTGTGCGTCAGGTGTTGCGGGTGTATATGTGTGTGAGTATCAGGTGCTCCGCGTGTGTACAAGTGTATGTCTGGTGCTGTGCATGAATACGTAAGTCTGTGTCAGGTACTGCGCGTGTACATGAGTGTGCGTCAGGTGCTGCGCGTGTACATGAGTGTGCATTAGGTGCTGCGCGTGCACATGAGTGTGTGTCAGGTGCTGCGTGTGTACATGAGTGTGCGTCAGGTGCTGCGCGTGCACATGAGTGTGCGTCAGGTGCTGCGTGTGTACATGAGTGTGCATTAGGTGCTGCGCGTGTACATGAGTGTGCGTCAGGTGCTGCGCGTGTACATGAGTGTGCGTCAGGTGCTGCGCGTGTACATGAGTGTGTAAGGTGCTGCGTGTGTATATTAGTGTGTCTGATGGTGTGCGTGTATATGTATGTGTCAGGTGCTGCGTGTATATGTATGTGTCAGGTGCTGCGTGTGTATGTATGTATGTGTCAGGTGCTGCATGTTTATTTTATTGTGTCTGATGCTATGTGTGTGTGTGTGTGTGTGTGTGTCAGGTGTCGCACGTGTATATGTGTGTGTGTCAGGTGTTGCACGTGTATGTGTGTGTCAGGTGCCGTTCCCCTTCTTCCCATCCCAGCTCTCTCTGTAGAATACAGCTCTGCACCCAGAGAGAGGGAAAGACCAAGGGGCTGATCACTGCACTGCTCACTTTTTGGTCATGAGTTCGGCCTCCTGTTTCTTCCAGTGCTGTGTTCCTGCAGCCCAGCCCTCCCTGTTGTGCCAGAGAATCAGCCCTTCCTTCCCCAGCCAGAGAGAGAGCCCGAGGCAGAGACACTCTTCCCGTAGCTGGCCTACCCCCAGTACTTCAGCACTGGCCATACGGCAGTCAACAAAGGAGATCAGCAGGGGGTTCTGGCAGCATCAGCTATGGCCACAGCTTGATCGGGGAGGCCTGCAGTGTCTGAGGTGGGCAGCGCATCCTCCGCCGCGGTCACCTTCCCCTGCCGGAGAGAAAGCCAGAGACATACCCTTCCCGCAGCTGGGCTACCCCTAGTACCTCAGTGCTGGCCAGGCAGAAGTCTATGGAGGGGACCGGCAGGGGTTTCGGGCCGCAGCAGCAGCGGCCGCAGCCCGATCAGGGAGGCCTGCAGGGTCAGAGCCGGGCAGAACTTCCACCAACACTGTCACCTCTGTGCTGGGCATGTACACCAGTCCGTACGGACGGAGGTGTCCACAACAGGCAGCAGTATAATGAGTCAGACAAACTCATTACATGCTGCCCACTGCTGCGCCGTGTGCCCTCGATGGAGGAAGCCTAGATGCGGTCCCCAGCGGCAGCGAGGGAGAAGGGTGATCACATCACCCTTCAACCCGGCACCTCACAATCAGCTGGGGATCTGCAGTAGCTTCATCTCTCTCTTCCTCTCCCTCTCTGACAGCACAGCAGCCCCTCTGGGTCCTATGTAGGTCTGCCCCCCTGCTCATAGTTCACTCGGCCTCTCCTGATTAAAAAGAAAATAAGAGCATGACCTGCTGCTCAGATGCGAGGAGGGGACGGGCGGTAGGTCCTCTGTGAGTGCACTACACAGTCAAAATTAACTCGGACTCCTCACAACAGTGTAGACTTCGGGCGACATCAGACGCCAATTTGGGTGTGCTTGCCGCACTACCTGCCCATCAAGCCCAAAGTGGTGCCATGGTGCCAGCCCCGCCCACTATACGGATTCCATTTTGTATTAGGAATCCTATAACAGCATTGCGACATCCCTCCCTATGACGCTGCCATCCATACACCCGCACACTGCCGCTCTCATACATCCGTACACCGCCACTCTCATACATCCGCACACTGCCGCTCTCACACAACCGTACACTGCCGCTCTCATACATCCATACACTGCCGCTCTCATACATCCGTACAACCCCGCTCTCATACATCCGCACACTGCCGCTCTCATACATCCGCACACTGCCGCTCTCATACATCCGCACACTGCCGCTCTCATACATCCGCACACTGCCGCTCTCATACATCCGCACACTGCCGCTCTCATACATCCGCACACTGCCGCTCTCATACATCCGCACACTGCCGCTCTCATACATCCGCACACTGCCGCTCTCATACATCCGCACACCGCCGCACTCATACATTCACACACCGCCGCACTCATACATCCACACACCGACGCAGTTATACAGCCGTACACTGCCGCTCTCATACATCCGCACACTGCCGCACTCATACAGCCGCACACTGCCGCTCTCATACATCCGCACACTGCTGCACTCATACAGCCGCACACTGCCGCTCTCATACATCCGCACACTGCTGCACTCATACAGCCGCACTCTTACAGCCGCACTCTTACAGCCGCACACTGCCGCTCTCATACATCCACACACTGACGCTCTCATACATCCGTACAACCCCGCTCTCATACATCCATCCAATCCCGCTCTCAAACATCCGCTCACTGCCCCTCTCATACATCCGCACACTGCCGCTCTCATACATCTGCACACTGCCGCTCTCATACAGCCGCACACTGCCACTCTCATACATCCGCACACTGCCGCTCTCATACATCCGCACACCACCGCAGTCATACATCCACACACCAACGCAGTCATACAGCCGTACACTGCCGCTCTCATACAGCCGTACACTGCCGCTCTCATACAGCCGCACACTGCCGCTCTCATACAGCCGCACTCTTACAGCCGCACTCTTACAGCCGCACTCTTACAGCCGCACACTGCCGCACTCTTACAGCCGCCCACTGCCGCACTCTTACAGCCGCACACTTCCGCACTCTTACAGCCGCACACTGCCGCACTCTTACAGCCGCACACTGCCGCACTCTTACAGCCGCACACTGCCGCACTCTTACAGCCGCACACTGCCGCACTTTTACAGCCGCACACTGCCGCACTCTTACAACCGCACTCTTAAAGCCGCACACTGCCGCACTCTTACAGCCGCACACTGCTGCACTCTTACAGCTGCACACTTCCGCTCTCAAACATCCACACACCGCCGCACGCATACAGCCGCACACCATCGCACTCATACATCCACACACCGACGCACTCATACATCCACACACCGCCGCACTCATACATCCACACACCGCCACACTCATGCATCCACACACCGACGCAGTTATACATCCGCAAACTGCCGCTCTCATACATCCGCACACTGCCGCTCTCATACATCCGCACACTGCCGCTCTCATACATCCGCACACTGCCGCTCTCATACATCCGTACAACCCAGCTCTCATACATCCGCACACTGCCGCTCTCATACATCCGCACACTGCCGCTCTCATACATCCGTACAACCCAGCTCTCATACATCCGCACACTGCCGCTCTCATACATCCATACAACCCAGCTCTCATACATCCGCACACTGCCGCTCTCATACATCCGCACACTGCCGCTCTCATACATCCGCACACCGCCGCACTCATACATTCACACACCGCCGCACTCATACATTCACACACCGACGCAGTTATACAGCCGTACACTGCCGCTCTCATACATCCGCACACTGCCGCACTCATACAGCCGCACACTGCCGCTCTCATACATCCGCACACTGCTGCACTCATACAGCCGCACACTGCCGCTCTCATACATCCGCACACTGCTGCACTCATACAGCCGCACTCTTACAGCCGCACTCTTACAGCCGCACACTGCCGCTCTCATACATCCACACACTGCCGCTCTCATACATCCGTACAACCCCGCTCTCATACATCCATCCAATCCCGCTCTCAAACATCCGCTCACTGCCCCTCTCATACATCCGCACACTGCCGCTCTCATACATCCGCACACTGCCGCTCTCATACATCCGCACACTGCCGCTCTCATACATCCGCACACCACCGCAGTCATACATCCACACACCAACGCAGTCATACAGCCGTACACTGCCGCTCTCATACAGCCGTACACTGCCGCTCTCATACAGCCGCACACTGCCGCTCTCATACAGCCGCACTCTTACAGCCGCACTCTTACAGCCGCACACTGCCGCACTCTTACAGCCGCCCACTGCCGCACTCTTACAGCCGCACACTTCCGCACTCTTACAGCCGCACACTGCCGCACTCTTACAGCCGCACACTGCCGCACTCTTACAGCCACACACTGCCGCACTCTTACAGCCGCACACTGCCGCACTTTTACAGCCGCACACTGCCGCACTCTTACAACCGCACTCTTACAGCCGCACACTGCCGCACTCTTACAGCCGCACACTGCTGCACTCTTACAGCCGCACACTTCCGCTCTCAAACATCCACACACCGCCGCACGCATACAGCCGCACACCATCGCACTCATACATCCACACACCGACGCACTCATACATCCACACACCGCCGCACTCATACATCCACACACCGCCACACTCATACATCCACACACCGATGCAGTTATACATCCGCACACTGCCGCTCTCATACATCCGCACACTGCCGCTCTCATACATCCGCACACTGCCGCTCTCATACATCCGCACACTGCCGCTCTCATACATCAGTACACTGCCGCTCTCATACATAAGTACACTGCTGCTCTCATACATCCGCACACTGCCGCTCTCATACTTCGGCACACTAACGCTCACATCTATACATACATAGCCTCCATACATCTACACATCCAATCCCCGCGCAAGGGAACACTGAAATCACTATCACTTTTCCCTGGGGCGTGACCACAGCCAGCCACTACCCCGGCCACCTTCTTGTGACACCAAAATGCATCTTACCTATCATCAGGGTGGTGCTGCTGCTGGGGGCAGGTTGCTGCCTCAGTCTCCTGGTTGGTGCTGCGATTGGAGGGGGTACTGCTTCCCTGTGCTGCCACTGTCTCCCGGATCATCGTGCCGCTGGCTGAATTGCAGCTTGACGCTACTGCTGCCGGGAGTAACAGCTTCCTGACTGTTGTTGCTGGTGGCTGCCTACTGCTCATTGCCGCCGGAACACTGACCGGCTCTGCAGTGATGCTGGCGGAGTAGTGGCTGTGGGGTGGGGGGTGCCTGCTCCCTTCACTCGAGCATGCCGCAGTGTAAAAAAATAAATAATAAATAGAGAGCAGAGTCTGTATTGATCACAATGATTACACGGGGCACAGCATAAGGACACCTTGCTGTGAAGGGCTCTGCCCACACAGATTGCTGCACTCTCTCTGTCAGCCGCTGCCCTCTCGTTCTCTGGGCGGCCAGTTTCAGTGTGAGGTAGGAGAGGAAGAGAACACACAGGAGAGCAGCCCTGATATATAACAGAGGTAGAAGTTCTATAGGCAGCAGAGACGGAGACCAGCCAGCCAGTCTCCCAGTGCCCTGATCACTACACGCCGCCAGCACAGCATTACAGGAGGGTCCTATAGTGCTGCCCTGAGCTAACAGGTGTGTGTACCAAGTGTACCCCGTACAGTGTGCTGCGCCCTGGTGTCTCTGAGAGGGGTGAGGTCACCGTGCCGCTTTAGTATATGGCTTTTCCTTAGTACTGTACGTTACAGCCCTGCACTAGTAGTGGCAACTCTGCCCTATGTAAACATGTGAGGTTATTTTCCTATTTACAGAATAACTGGGGAGAAGGCGGCCATATTGCGGCTCTCAAGTGAAGGCACTCTAATACACCCCCTGCTGGCGGCCACTGCGCAGGCGCAACAAATTGAAATGCCCTATCTCTATATTGGGGCATATTTCTCTTAATTAAAAAAAACCTGTAACTTTCTGAAAAACCACAACCCCAAAAGGCACGTCACTGGGACATACTCTATCTAATAAAACAAACCCCAAGTCTTATTTTTAGATATATATATATATATATGCACACACACTCATGTATATACATGCATATACATGTATACACAAATACACGTATGTACATGTTTATGCATGTATAATACACTGATAGAGTACATTATATTTATGAATTAATTGCTTCCCGATTCTGCAGCAGCATCATCAGCACCACCAGTGTTACTCACAGTCACTTCACACTGACTGCTGCACAACACATCACTTAATTTCCGGGCCGCCCGCGACCTGGTGAAGAGACATGGGAGATGAAGGACCAGCAGTGCCACGTTGAGCGGAAGTATTGTGAATTAGTTACCCACACACTCCTTGTGACACCTGCTCCCCGTCTGCCCTCCCACCTGCCGTCCGGAACCCGCACTGACAAGTAAGTCTCAGCAAAATGTGTCTGCCGGCGGCTCCCAGTCCCCCCTAGAGGAGCACTGCCAGTGGTGTGGCGGAGGCGGCACACTAGGACTGAGAGACCGCAGCGGGAGGAAAGCACAGGTGGGCGGGAGGAGAGCATGGGTGGACATCACCACGTCACATTGCAAGGTGACGCCAGTCCCCCCAGGGAGGCCGCCGACGAATGCACTCAGCATAGTATTAGCAGCAGGCAGAGGGGCGGCTGGCGCAGTGGTGGTGGGAGGTATGGAAATGAGCTGCAGGCTAGGCTCCACCGATCACACACTCAGCGATCACTGTGATACAGCAAGCGTGGCGTGCAGCGGTGCTGGACATTAGGGAGTGCCTGTGCGCACCAGGCACCCCCTGTACGCACGCCTATGCGCTACCACCCCCATATGCCACACTACATCACTATGCTATAGCCCTCCCATATGCTGCACTTCATAATTACACTATACCCCCCATACAACATACTACATCACCACACTACACTACTCACAATAAAATTAAAACATCCCAGTTCCTCATTCTTAATGAGCTCACGTGAGTTCTCTCCCCAACGGAGCTCCAGACCAAGTAACAATGAAGACATCAGCAGCGTGTAGGGGGCAGGCCTGGTCCACTTGTCAGGAGAGACCAGTCATTGGAGGGTAATAAGGGGGCGGGGCCTAGTCCTACAGACGGGAGAGAGCAAGGTACAGGAGTAGAAGGGGACGGCTGATGTGACGAAGGGGGCGGGGCATATTCTTACAGGCTTTCAAAATTCTACTTTTTTAAATTTGACATTTGACAAATTCGACTTTTCTGCAATGGTACAAATGCGGCAATTCGAAAAAAGTATATTCAATTGAAGTTTGTAAATTCGACAACAGTGCTTTTAAACAGTAAATTCGTCATTTTCAATCCGCCACACTTTGCAGGCGGAATCTAATAAATAAAAGTAGTTTTTTTTTGGTAATACCATATCTATATTAGAAGGGATTAGGTACTTGGTTTGTCTTTTTTGGAGGCACAAGTATTATTTATATATTTTTTAAAAGATTTTTTTTTTATTTTTTAAATGGAATGTGAAAAACCCGGAAAAAAAATTGCGTGGGGTCCCCCCTCCAAAGCATAACCAGCCTCGGGCTCTTCGAGCCGGCCCTGGTTCTAAAAATCCGGGGGGGAAACGGACAGGGGATCCCCCGTATTTTTAAAACCAGCACCGGGCTCTGCGCCTGGTGCTGGTGCAAAAAATACGGGGGACAAAAAGAGTAGGGGTCCCCCGTACTTTTTACACCAGCATCAGGCTCCACTAGCTGGACAGATAATGCCACAGCCGGGGGTCACTTTTATACAGTGCCCTGCGGCCGTGGCATTAAATATCCAACTAGTCACCCCTGGCTGGGGTACCCTGGGGGAGTGGGGACCCCTTCAATCAAGGGGTCCCCCCCACCCAGCCACCCAAGGGCCAGGGGTGAAGCCCGAGGCTGTCCCCCCCATCCAAGGGCTGCGGATGGGAGGCTGATAGACTTGAGAAAATTGAAAGAATATTGGGGGTAATTCCAAGTTGATCGCAGCAGAAATTTAGTTAGCAATTGGGCAAAACCATGTGCACTGCAGGGGAGGCAGATTTAACATGTGCAGAGAGAGTTAGATTTGGGTGTTTTTTTTTATTTCTGTGCAGGGTAAATACTGGCTGCTTTATTTTTACACTGCAAATTAGATTGCAAATTGAACACACCCCACCCAAATCTAACTCTCTCTGCACATGTTAAATCTGCCTCCCCTGCAGTGCACATGGTTTTGCCCAATTGCTAACTAAATTCCTGCTGCGATCAACTTGGAATTACCCCCATTGTTTTTTCCAGTAGTACTACAAGTCCCAGCAAGCCTCCCCCGCAAGCTGGTACTTGGAGAACCACAAGTACCAGCATGCAGGAGAAAAACGGGCCCGCTGGTACCTGTAGTTCTACTGGGGAAAAAATACCCAAATAAAAACAGGACACAGACACCGTGAAAGTAAAACTTTATTTCACACCTGCCGACACACACATACTTACCTATGTTGACACGAAGCAGTCGGTCCTCTTCTCCAAGTAGAATCCACGGGTACCTGAAAATAAAAGATAATTATACTCACCTGATCCAGGTTCCAGATTAAATCCACGTACTTGGCAAAACAACAAACCGAACACCCGGACCAGACGGACTGAAAGGGGTCCCGTGTTTACACATAGGACCCCTTTCCACTAATGCAGACATCCGAATCTCGCGAGAATCCGACAGCGGGATGATGACGTTCGGGTGCGCTCGGGTTAGCCGAGCAAGGCGGGAAGGTTCGAACCTGCCTCAGACCCGTGTAAAATGGGTGAAGTTCGGGGGGGTTCGGATTCCGACAAACCGAACCCACTCATCACTAGTATGTACGTGTGTGTCAGGTGCCGTGCGCGTACGTACACGTCAGTGCCGTGCGTGCACGTACGTGTGTGTCAGGTGCCGTGCGTGTACGTACGTACGTACGTTTGCGTCAGGTGTCGTGCGTGTACGTGTGTGTGTGTCAGGTGGCGCGTACCTACATGTGTGTATGTCAGGTGCTGTGCATGTGTGTACGTACATGCGTGTATGTGTCAGGTGGCGCACGTGTACGTGTGTGTGTGCCAGGAGCCGCGCGTGTACATGCGTGTGGGTGTCAGGAGCCGCGCGTATACGTACATACGTGTAGGTGTCAGGTGCCGCGCGTATACGTACATACGTGTGTGTGTCAGGAGCCGCGCGTGTACGTACATGTGTGTGTGTCAGGAGCCACGCGTGTGCATACGTGTGTGTGTGTCAGGTGCCACATGTGTACGTACGTGTGTGTGTGTGTCAGGTGCCGCACGTGTACGTGTGTCAAGTGCCGCGTGTGTACGTACGTACGTACGTACGTACGTACGTACGTATGTGTGTGCCTGGAGCCGCGCGTGTACATACATGTGTGTGTGTGTGTGTGTGTGTATCAGGTGCTGTACGTGTATGTGTGTATCTCAGGTGCTGCATTTGTATGTGTCAGCTGCCACGTGGGTGTCAGGTGTTGAGCGTGTATGTGTTTGTGTCAGGTGCTGCCTGTGTGTGTGTGTCAGGTGCTGCATGTCTGTGTGTGTGGGTGTGCAAGGTGCTGCATGTCTGTCTGTGTGTGTGTGTGTCTGTCAGGTGCTGCATGTGTGTGTCAGGTGCTGCATGTCTGCGTGTGTGTGTCAGGTGCTGCGTGTGTGTGTGTGTGTGTCAGATGCTGCGTGTGTGTGTGTCAGGTGCTGTGTGTGTGTCAGGTGCTGCGTGTCTGATTGTGTGTGTCAGGTGCTGCGTCTGTGTGTGTCAGGTGCTGCGAGTCTGCGTGTGTGTCAGGTGCTGCGAGTCTGCGTGTGTGCGTCAGGTGCTGCGTGTGTGTGTCAGGTGCTGCGTGTCTGTGTGTCAGGTGCTGCGTGTCTGTGTGTCAGGTGCTTCGTGTCTGTGTGTCAGGTGCTGCGTGTCAGGTGCTGCGTGTCTGTGTGTCAGGTGCTGCGTGTCTGTGTGTCAGGTGCTGCGTGTGTCAGGTGCTGCGTGTGTCAGGTGCTGCGTGTCTGTGTGTGTCAGGCGCTGCGTGTCTGCGTGTGTCAGGTGCTGCGTGTCTGTGTGTGTCAGGCGCTGCGTGTCTGTGTGTGTCAGGCGCTGCGTGTCTGTGTGTGTCAGGCGCTGCGTGTCTGTGTGTGTCAGGCTCTGCGTGTCTGTGTGTGTCAGGCGCTGCGTGTCTGTGTGTGTGTGTCAGGCGCTGCGTGTCTGTGTGTGTGTGTCAGGTGCTGCGTGTCTGTGTGTGTGTGTCAGGTGCTGCGTGGGAGGGGGGGAGGGGGTGGCCGGACACACAGCAGGGAGGGGAGGGGGTGGCCGGACACATCGGGAGGAGTGGGGGTGGGCGAATACACAGCAGGGGAGGGGAGGGTGAACGGACACACAGCAGGGGAGGGGTGGACGGACACACAGCAGGGGAGGGGGGCACACAGCAGGGAGGGCGGGGGGGGGCACACAGCAGGGAGGGCGGGGGGGGGGCACACAGCAGGGAGGGCGGGTGCGGGGGGACACACACACACACACAGCAGCGGGACACACACACACAGCAAGGGGAGGGGGGACACACACAGCAAGGGGAGGGGGGGACACACACAGCAGGGGGCGGGGACAAAAAGCAGGGGGGGACACAGCAGCGGGGGGGGCACAGCAGCAGGGGGGGGCACAGCAGCGGGGGGGCACAGCAGCAGGGGGGGGCACAGCAGCGGTGGGGGGGCACACAGCAGGTGGGGGGGGACACACAGCTGGTGGGGGACACACAGCGGGTACACACACAGCGGGGGGGGGGCACACACACAGCGGGGGGGTAGGGAACAGCGGGGGGGCACAGCGGGGGGGGACACAGCAGCTGGGGGGGGACAGCTGCGGGGGGGGGCACAGCAGCGGGTGGGGGGGACACCCAGCGGGTGGGGGGGACACACAGCGGGTACACACACACAGCGGGGGACACACACACACACAGCGGGGGGGGTAGGGAACAGCGGGGGGGAGGTAGGGAACAGCGGGGATGGGGAGTGGGGGCAGCAGGAGACATACAGTACTACGGGAGACGCCTCCTACTGCCAGCAGCACCCCGTCTGGAGCGACAGCAGCGGGCAGCCCACGGCACCACAGGCAGAGGAGACGCAGGCAGCCACCAGGGGCGGTCCGGCTGGCGGCCGCGCACTATGCGGGAGGGAGGGCACGGCCGGGAGGGGAGGGTGGCCGGACACCCGGGGGGGGGGAGCGGGGAAAAGAAGCAGGGTACACAGTGGGGGGCTGCCTGACAATACTCACCGAGCGGTGTGCAGCTCCGGCGATCTCCTCCCGCTTCATGGACCTCAGTGACAGCCTCACACGCCGGGAACCGCTGGCTGTCCTCCTGCAGCTCCACGTGACTCCTTCCCTCTCTGTCTCCTCGTGCCCAACGGCCAGTGTATAGGCTACTACAGCTACTCACTGTACACCCCCTGCTGGCGGCCACTGCGCAGGCGCAACAAATTGAAATGCCCTATCTCTATAATGGGGCATATTTCTCTTAATTGAAAAAAAACTATAACTTTCTGAAAAACCACAACCCCAAAAGGCACTACACAGGGACATACTCTATCTAATAAAACAAACCCCAAGTCTTAATTCGTCCTCTATCCTGAGTTATGCCTTCCCAAAAAAAAACTGATTCACTCTATCGGAAAACCATGTCAAAAAGCCATTCAGGAAGTCGCAGAAAAAAAACTGACAGTTGAAACTTTAGGTTACTCCCAAATCCTCATTTTTTATTATTTTATCCTAAAATTTGGCATGCAGCACCGGGTGACGATTCTACGCGTCCATGCCAAATTTCAGCTCAGTACGTCTAATCACTTTTGAGGTGTAGCCCCTCAAACACCATGCCCCCATCTCGGAAGTTCCCTATGGGTGAATTCCATTTGTTCGATTCAGCCTTAATATAAGGGCACGACCGTGCCCTTATAATATATATATATATATGCTGAAAAAGAATGAAGGTGCACTCAGTGAGTCAAAGTATCAAGTAATTTTACTCAAAGTAACAAGCTCACGTACATCAGAGGTTTAAAATCACCAGCGTGTAGATGGAATCCCCGCTGCCTTCGGAGCAGCTTGCAGCGGCTTGTCTCTTATGCTAGTGGTAGCATGTTAGATTCAGCATCTTAGCTAACGGATAAGGTGTTCATAGAAGGTAGTGAACGTGTCCTCTTGAGGCCATGCCCAATGCACTGTATGACTTCATCAGGGGGTGTGGTCTGTGTCTCCAGAGCTGTCCTTTTGTAGCCAAAGCTTAATCTAGTCAATTGTTCGCATAGTATAATCAGGTGCAGCATATTACCATGTTATAACAAATACACTTTATTACAATAAAAGTTCATTATAGACATCTAAAAATGGCTCGTCACAGTATCGTTTATCCAAAATATACAGTACACCAATTATTTTATTTTATTCATTACAAAATAGCAATATAAGAAATATAGATGCATGAAACTTTAATAAAAACATTTAAAACCATTCATAATTAAACTGGAGTGTATGGCCAGTGGAAGTCCCATTCACGGGAACGAGACATATCTGAGCCGCCGCAGTAAATGCCGGAAGTCAGTGCAACAACATCAGACTATCTCATAACCCGCAAATGGCATCCCATCGTAAATAGAAAGGACTATGTAGAGGAATCCCTGAGACTATTATGTGATTCAGCTACTTATTTACCAATATGTTATGATCCTAGCCAAAGAATAACAGCTGAATTTAAGAAACTTTTAGAGGAGGGACTAATAAAAAATTGCCTTGATAGAGATGAATACTTGTATATTTTTAATTCTCACCCAAGTATAGCTTTATTTTATCTATTGCTAAAAATCCACAAGAGGCTGAACAACCCTCCCGGATGTCCAATAATATCCGGCATGGATTCTGCGACAGCAAAGTTGTCTGATTTTGTAGACATATATTTCAAAAAATATGTGGTTAATTTAAATTCGTATGTGAAGGATTCCGCCGCTGTTCTTGATTGCCTTGATATGTTTGAATGGAAAGCGGATTACAACTGGTGTACAGTGGACGTAGAATCGCTGTACACCAGTATCCTACTTCAGAAAAGGATGGAGGCTATTGAGTATTACCTGGACAAGGATGATAACCTTAATAAGGACCAAATTAATTTTATTTTAAATTGTATATATTTTGTATTAAAGAATAATTATTTTTTGTTTAATAATCAGTTTTATATCCAACAATGCGGGGTGGCGATGGGTACGCCATATGCGCCCAGCTTCGCGAACGTATATTTGGCGAAATGGGAGGAAGAAAAAATTGAATGTAATTACCCTTTTCTGAATAACATAAAATTCTATAAACGGTATATAGATGATGTGATAATAATAGGGCAAGGTAGTAAAGAAAGGTTTGATGAGTTTTTAGAAGTTTTGAACCTTAATGAATGGAATTTGAGATTTACTTAAAATTTTCAAATTAACACTATAAAATTTTTAGATTTAGTTTTGGACACAAGCAAGGGGACAAATGGGTCTAAAATTGAAACATATACCCATATAAAGAAAGTTGATAGTAATAATTACATTCACTATAACAGTTGCCATTTGAAGAAATGGTTAAATAACATTTCCCTGTCCCAATTTATTAGGATTAGGCGCAACTGTGTGGATGTCGACAAATCTGATGAGCAATCAACTGTTTACAGTAATAGATTCCGTGAGAAACAATACCCTGAAAAATTGATCAATAAATGAAGAGAGAAAGTTAGGGGAATGGAGAGGTCCAACTTGCTGTGCAATAAAGAAAAAAAGAAAAGGTATTCTAGTTTAGTTCCCTCTACGACTGGTTTCAGTATGAGAAATAGGGAAATAATAAATATTGTATCTAAACACTGGGATTTGCTGAAAATAGATCCCATTCTTAGTAAAATACTCCCTGAAGTTCCACAAATGGTTTTAAAACGTGCCCCCACTCTAAAGAATAGATTAGCACCCACAAAATTAAAAACAATAAATGAAAAATCTTGGTTAGGGAATATTCCAAGACACTGGGTGGGGCCCGGATGGGGAAGGGTCAGGAGGTGCTGCGGGAGGGGGAGGGGCAGAGGAGTGGGTGATGCAGATGGGGGAGCGGTCAGGAGGCACTGCAGGTGGGGGAGGGGCAGGGGTGCCATGGGTGGGAGAGGGGCAGGTGTGGGGATGTTGCAGATGGGTGAAGGGTTCCGGAGGTGCTGTGGGATGGGAAGGGGCGGGAGTGGCGCTGGTGGGGTAAGGGTCTGCAGGCGCCATCGGTAGGGGAGGGGCAGGTACGGGTGTTGCGGTGGATGGGGAAGGAGGTCCGGAGGTGCTGCAGGTGGTGGAGGGGCAGGTGCGGGGGTGCCATTGGTGCGGGGAGGAGTGGGTGAGAGGGGGACTGCGGATGGAGGAGGGTGTCTGCAGATGCTGCGGGTGGAGGGGGCCAGGTGTGGGGGGAGACATATAAGGGGGGTGAATGGTGGAGGGGGCCTGGAGATTGCTGGGGGTGGTGAAGGGGCGGAGGAGTGGGAGCCGCTGGTGGTGTAGGGGGTCTGGAGGCACAGCATGTGGGGGAGGGGTGGAGTGCCGCATGTGGTGGAGGGGAAGGTGCGGAGGTGTGGTGCATTGGGGAGAGGTCTGGAGGTGCTGCGGGTACTGTACCTGCCAAAAAGGTAGTTGGAGGGTATGCAGTAACAGGGCCAGGACAGAGGTGACATGGTCAGAACAGGGTGACATGGTCAGAACAGGGGTGACAGGGTCAGAACAGGGGTGACGGGGCCAGGACAGGGGTGACGGGGCCAGGACACGGGCAACGGGGCCAGGACAGAAATGACAGGGACAGGATAGGGGTGACAGGGCCAGGGTAGGGGCGGCAGGACCAGGACAGGGGTGACAGGGCCAGTATAGTGTTGACAGGGCAAGCACAGGGGTGACAGGGCCAGGATAGGGGTAACAGGGCCAGCATAAGGGTGACAGGGCCAGGATAAGGGTGAAAGGGCCTGGATAAGGGTGAAAGGGCCAGGATAAGGGTGGCAGGTCAAGGCCAGGGGTGACAGGGACATGACAGAACACAGGGCACGGGAGAGATTGGTATTAGGGACAGAACAGTGGTGACAGACAGATGTGTCTTACCGGAGTCACTGCTGCTGGCTGCTGCTGTTCCACTTCAACCTGTTGGGATCTGCTGCTGGTGTAGACTTGGCATGGCTGACTCTCTTAGGCTGTAGTCCTGCTTCCTCTGCCCATCCGCATCTCTCCCCCCACTCCTCAGTCACACACCGCGGATCTCGTGCAGCTGTCGGGCACTGTGGTAAGGTGAGACTGGAAGTGACTGGTTAGCCCCCAGGAGACGCTGCGGCTGGAGGGAGGAGGGGTCATAGCATGCACGTGGCGCGGACCTTGCGGCTGCTGGGGACTGTGGTAAGGGGAGACTGGGAGTGACTGGTTAGCTCCCAGGAGACGCTGCTGCTGGAGGGAGGAGGGGGTCAGAGCCTGCAAGCAGCGCAGACTTCTGCAGCGCTATCCGCTGGCTAAAGTGTGTGAAGGAGCTGGGGGCACCTCACTGCGGGTGGCAGCACTGCAGCTAGCGGTGGGCTTGCCAGGGCTGGAGATAACAGAGGCAGTACGGAAAGTGCACAGCGGCTGGGGACCCACAAAACTGCCGCTAAGAAGCGTGGAGTGTGCCATAAAGTGACGCTCCTCCGCGCCAGAGAGACCCTGGTGAATATGCTGATGTGGGGGGTCAAGTATGGCATACCCCCTCACACCCCCCCATACCTGTAATTGTAGTACTGGTCGCACAGGTTTAATTTAATTTAATTAGGCTAGCTGCGCACTGCAGATAGTCACCAGACACTATGTTAGATTAGATAGCATTGATTAAATGAAGAGTGGTTTATCCCATGCAAATTGCGGGGAGAGGTAGAGAAAACAGTTAGAAACGTCAGACTCCTGTGTGCATATTGAAATACACTGTGTGCAGCAATCGTATAGATTGTAGTACTCAGTCCTTATACAAGCAACATCAAACATCTGATATACACGTACATATACTGAAAATTACTGAATAAAGGACTAGATATACGTCACAACACAGTGACATGGTTCACATCTATAATAATCTCTCAGCTATTATAAACCTATTGAAGACACATGTTAATGAAACTCTTTCCATGAACATCACATAAAAACTGTGACTTTGTGGGCGTATAATATATCAAGGTTTCAGAACTTAATTACAAAGGTTTGACCACTAGTGCATTTCTCTGAATTATTTAAATAAAAGAATAAACAATGCACATGATATTTTAAGTACAGAGTGAGCCCTCACTATCTTCTGTTACTATGGGAGATATTAAATTCTGAATGGTCTCATATGGACCACATAAATAAACAAATAACAGTAAATAACTCTGTGACTAGGAATTGCTGATTTATTTCTGTCAGCAGCGACGGCAGCTATAAACTACTTACCTTGTTACATTTAAACAAGACAAGATCATTACGTATTAGCAGCTAAAAGACTTCAAGTGGCCAGAGCTCAATCTGTGAACTGACAGCAGCTGTTTCTCCCCTATGTGATACAAATGTATCATATGTTTATTGGCTCTTCTCTAAAGAATGTAACAACATCTATGAAGTGCATGAGGGCACTCAGATACTTTTGAGATACATTCAAAGTCTAACCAGATTTCTGTTACCATTTTTTTTGATACATTGAAAACATAGCCCACAGCTTTTGGAGATTAAGTTTATTATTGCTATTACTGAAACACAGTAAACTATTAAAGTATCACTATCATTCTATTATAGCACACACTATGAAAACTGGAGTCCTGTTTTCACAATAAGTCTCATCTTATGAATCCTGGGAGGGATTAGAAAATTCTGAGACACTTTTTGAAGGGGTTCCTCTATAGCTAGTGGAAACACAGCTACACAGGAATTACATACTCCTGATACACTCTTCATTAATCTATAACCTTATAAACGAGATAATAGTTATTTGGGTGACAT
Source organism: Pseudophryne corroboree (assembly GCF_028390025.1). Taxonomy (NCBI): domain Eukaryota; kingdom Metazoa; phylum Chordata; class Amphibia; order Anura; family Myobatrachidae; genus Pseudophryne; species Pseudophryne corroboree. The sequence continues at coordinate 1,223,247,961 of NC_086444.1, forward strand.
CTGGTGCGCAGCTTTCTTAATTTTAATCACTATTTCTTTCTTATTTACACTACTTTACTTTTCCTTTTAATATTCGCTGATTTTACCATATATTACATTAAAAGTTATATTTTAATTAAACTTTATGTGCACCACTTTAGGGCATTTCGAACCCTTTCTCTCTCTTTTTCATACACCCCCATACCTCCCAAATGTCCCGATTTTCATGGGACAGTCCCAGTTTTTGGGGTCTGTCCCACCCGCGGGTCGCAGTGTCCTGCGGTGGGGGGGGGGGGGGGGGGGGCAGTTGGAGAGCTCCTGTACTCGCTGTTCTGCTTAGCAGAGCAGCGGTGAATAGTGGAGACAGAGGGAGATGGGGCATCAGGTGGTACGGATTATGGAGGGGTTCCAGCAGCAGAGTCGGATTAAGGGGGGGGGCAGGCGGTACGTACCGTTGGCCCCGCAATTTTAGGGGTCCCCCCGGCTCGAGTAGCTCTGTCCCAGCTCAGAAGCTCCCTTAGCAACAACGGCAGCATTGTGCTACAGTCAGCACACGCTGCTGTGTATTGGCAGGTCTGTGGTGTTGCAGGGAGGCAGCAGTCTTCCTGCTTTCTTTTGCCTGTGCGGGTGTGTAGGGAGGAGCGACCACCTCCTCTGGATTTAGCCCTAGCTGAGGGGCCAAAATTCCATAAAAAAAAAAATCCCAGAATTTGCGTAAAGGGGGTGTGGCTTCGCGTCCCGCGATTAGACCACGCCCCCAACCCCACAGCAGGCACAGCAATGAGATAGGGCTCCCCTGTCTCAAGTACCCTGTGCCCCCCGGACTCATAATCAGCCCCTGGGGGAATGCCAGCAGCTCACAGAGCGCTGGGCAAGCCCCCTCACTGGACGAAAACGGGGGCCCTCCCGTGAAGCCAAGCCCCCTTTTCGCCGTGTGTGTGTGTGTGTGTGTGTGTGTGTCCCTCCTTCTGCCTGAAGAAAGCTCATGAAGAAAGCTGGGAGGTATATCTGTGCCATGTCCATACTATCTGTTTCTGCAGCTGCTCCTAGTGTCCTATAGATTTGGCCAGATCTGTGACTCATTTGACTAACCCCACCCACTGTTGTGACTCCGCCCAGCGTTAGCAAATGAATCACAAAGTCACAGAATAAATGGGGTTGTATATTTGAGTTGACCGATGGGATGCCATTTGCGGGTTACGAGATAGTCTGATGTTGTTGCACTGACTTCCAGCGGTTACTACAGCGGCTCAGCTATGTCTCGTTCCCGTGAATGGGACTTCCGCTTGCCATACACCCCAGTTTAATTATGAATGGTTTTAAATGTTTTTATTATAGTTTCATGCCTCTAATATGTTGTATAATTAACAATGTATACGTAACATGTTATATATTAAATTGTTTAGATCTCTGTAAAGACATCTCATAACTGTTTATTTTAAAATTAATTTTTTATATATAATTCTGATATTGCTATTTTGTAATGAATAAAATAAAATAATTGGTGTACTGTATATTTTGGATAAACGATACTGTGACAAGCCATTTTTAGATGTCTATAATGAACTTTTATTGTAATAAAGTGTATTTGTATTTGTTGTAACATGGTAATATGCTGCACCTGATTATACTATGCGAGCAATTGACTAGATTAAGCTTTGGCTACAAAAGGACAGCTCTAGGGACACAGACCACACCCCCTGACAAAGTCATACAGTGCATTGGGCGTGGCCTCAAGAGGACGCGTTCACTACCTTCTATGAACACCTTATCCGTGAGCTAAGACGCTGAATCTAATGTGCTGCCACTAGCGTGAGAGACGAGCCGCTGCAAGCTGCTTCGGAGGCAGCTGGGATTCCATCTACACGCTGGTGATTTTAAACTTCTGATGTATGTGAGCTTGTTACTTTGAGGAAAATTACTTGATACTTTGACTCACTCAGTGCACCTTCATTCTTTCTCAGCTTCTATGCTTCAGTTTAAAAGTGTTGGCAACATTGTTTTATAGAAGTGCTTGCATTCACATCATGTAAGAACTACAGATTTTATAAAATTTAAGGACATGAGACATTGAGTGCAGAACCATCCAAACTATGTATATATATATATATATATATATATATATATATATATATAGTCACTGTAAAGCAGCGGCACTCAGCAGTCTGATGTAGTGAAAAAAAGCCGTTTATTGCGGTCCTACGCCGTTTCGGGGGTAAACCCCGTCTTCAGGGACAAAACAGTACAAATATAGTGCAAACACATTCAGCCTTTTATACCCTCTAAACAAGTGCTCATAATGGATAACGTTACTCACCTGTCCAGCGCTGTCAGTTCCCGCCGCGTCTAGCCGCTGTGTGTACGAGACTCACATGGATGACGTCAGCGGTCAGCGCCAGACAGGGAGCTCCAATCGGTGAGCTAGTGTAGGCGTTGCCAAGCAACCCCTGTAAATATCAACAACACATGTAATTATTGCAAACCCATGCTGATTAAAATCGTGCCGATCTGGGCTCAAAACGAGCGTGCCACTAACTCTAACCTACTAACTACTATCTACTTTCTACTTTAAAAACAAAGGATGAACGTTCCTGTCGGAGGATTAGTAACCCATATTAACATAGGCATAATTGTATATTTAAACATATATATCTTCAACTATCATGTTTACTGCATATAACTATAAAAAAGGACTGTGCTGGCTATACATACAAGGCTGTGCATGTTGTAGGGCTATCTATAACCATAATCTGTTTATGCATATACCTCCTCAAATAGACTAAATGAAGCTATACAAATACAAACAATCTCTATAAATACCATCATAAATAACCTTATAAGGACCCCCTATGTGGTCACCATTAGAACACAGCTTCATAGGAAGCACTGCAGACCTAGTGTCTCGTTTAAACCTCCAGGAGATATAGTATTTAAAGTATATATCCATCGGCTTTCCTTCTGCATAAGGAATTTATTGCGATCACCTCCTCTGTGTAATGGGGGTACATGATCTATAATTAAGGCTCGTATGCTTGCTATATTATGCTTAGCTGTCAAACAGTGACAAGCCACCGGCTGTTCACCTGTCCCTTTCTCAATGGCCTGTTTAATGGCACTTCTATGTAGGGCCATTCTTTCACGGAATTGGCGTTGCGTCTTACCGACGTAAGCCAACCCGCAGGGGCATTTCAACATATAGATAACATGAGTGGTAGTACATGTCACCCTATGTAGAATTTTAAATGATTTACCTGTATGTGGATGAAAAAAATGTGAACCAGTAAGTAGAGTGTTACATGTTGAACACCCTAGACAGCGAAAACATCCCACCTTAGGTCGTAAAAAGTGGGTTTGCTGTTGCTTGGTGAGCTGGTATACATCAAGTTTTACTACTCTATCTCCTATACTTGAACCCCTTTTATAACTGGGTAATACCCTAGAATCCAGCAAAGCCGGTAGGGCTTTATCTGTATTTACAATGGGCCACAGTTTTTTGACCCTTTGTATAATGCCAGGAGTAGCCGCTGTAAACTTATTAACCCATGGTATTCTTTGTGCCTGTTGTTTCTTATCTACCTGGTCCAATTTATGCAACACAGCGTCCCTGGAGAGATTCATGACTTTATTCTTACTGTGTAGTAAATCCTGTCTAGGGTATCCTCTTTGCTCAAATTTGTGGACCATCTGGTCCAGAGCGGGTTCTACCGCAGTTGGTGTTATGAGCCACGGCTGTGGCTCATTCCTGTTTTGCATTTTTGTTCTGTATTTTGTTATACCTCTGTTTATGTTCCCCGTGGGTGTCATGGGTGCTCGGAGCTCACCCTTAAGGAGGGGATACTGTTATGAACCACAGGTAGTGGTTCATTCCTATTTTATGTTTATAAGTTGTCTTGCATGCCAGGATTTCCCATTGCTCTGTTTTAGATTACTCTTTTCTGCTGCCGCTGGTGAGTCTGTGCAATTGCAGCTTGTTCCCATGTGTTCAGTCTCATCTGGCTGCTAATTGCATCTTGTCAGCTTGGAGTCATGCAACATGCCAGCTGCACTAGATAATTAATTAGGCCTCTCTGTTATATGCTGGCTCACTGCAGTTAGCAGATGCTGGTGATATTTCTTGGTTTTCAGTCTGCTTGAAGTCTGACCTGGTTCCTGCCAGTCCCTGAGCTCCTGTATAGCAGTGTCTGACTAGCTGCTTCCTGTGTTGATTCCTGTGTCAGTCCCTGTGTCGATTCCTGTGTCTGATCCCGTGTCCTGCTGTTAGGCGTTCCTGCCCTGAGGTCCAGTGGCTTTGCCTATCCCTGGTCAATTCCTGGTTTCCTGGTATCCACCGGTCTGTCGTTTGGGATTCTGCCTGTCCTCCAGTTCTGAGAGTGTGTGTCGGCATCATTGAGGGTTCCTGTCTGTTTGCCAGTATTCGTACCGGTTCCGTGAGTAGCGGCACTGCCGCGTCCATTGGCCTAGGCCGCTATATTTCATTATTGTTTCTGTCCCTGGTGTTTTGCAGAGGGTTCTGCTTGTGCTGTCACCGCCGGTACACAAAGGTATTGTGTCGGCGTGTGATCAGCATTTCCTTTGTTGTTATTTTCCACTGGCGGTTTTTCCGCACATACTTTAGGTTTTTAGTTAGCTTGTAGTCCCTGGCTTGTTGTCAGTCAGAGGTCCTCTTGTTATCATCCTGCCTCGGATTTCCCTTTGTCTCTCATTAAGACCGGGGGGCACCGGAGTTGGGCAGACATAATCCGCCCTTCAAACGTGGCTGCCAGGGGCTCAAGAAACCATAGTCTCGCAAGGGATTTCCGATAGCACGGGTGAGACAACAGAGTTAGGGTGCCTGGGGCTATTCCCTTTCCATTCCCCTTTCCCAGCATTACGTCCTGGTGCTCTGGACTCACTTTAATGAACATCTCCCTTGTTCTGAGCACCAGGAACCTAACATTATCACCAGCCATACCACAAAAAAGAAATAAAACTTTTTTTTTTCTTTTTTGGACCAGTCCAGTGTCTAGTCTAGAGATCCAGTCCGGTGTTTAGGGATCCAGTCCGGTGTTTAGGGATCCAGTCCGGTGTTTAGGAATCCAGTCCGGTGTTTAGGAATCCAGTCCGGTGTTTAGAATCCAGTCCGGTGTTAAAAAAAAAAAAGTCTTGTTTTGTTTAGCAAAAATTTTAGCCTTGTCTAGTCTTGCCTTGTCTAGTCTTGCCTTGTCTAGTCTTGCCTTGTCTAGTCTTAAATCCTCCTATGTCTACTATGCAAGCCCTGCAGGCATCTCTCGCAGCCCTGAACTCTGCATTCAGTGCTTTGTGACCAGAGCGACTGGAAGTTTTGCAGCTTTCCCTAAAGCAACTGCAAAACCTTCTGACTAAAATCTTGCTCATCTTGCCAGAAGTCATTGAGAGTACATCTATCTCTAAAGAGACTCTAGTTCACAGTATGGTGACAAGAGAACCCTCTGGTTTGATTGAAGAGAAAAGATTTAAAAGTCTTCTGCGGCCCAGGCTCTCAGAAGACGAGCGTCTGCGTCGCAGAAACTTAAACTTGTGCCTATATTGTGGGGGTTTAGGCCACTATCTGCAGACCTGTGAGTTGCGCAAGCCAAAGTGTGGTGACGAGTCTTGCCCTTTGGCCAAGTTGAGTCAGGATTTAAGACCTACTCCTGTCTCTACTGTGGCAGAGGTACTTGTCACACAACCCACACTAAAAAACTCTCTGTCCTATAATTGGGGTCCTTGGGCAAGGGAGCCCCATTATAGATTCAGGAATCAAAAGAGAATGTTTCTCTCCTCTCTTGAGGTTCCTGTGGAAGCGGAGTTGCAAGCCCCTGGAGTGGTGCCCGATGCCCAGGTTCCTGGAGTGGTGCCCGATGCCCAGGTTCCTGGAGTGGTGCCCGATGCCCAGGTTCCTGGAGTGGTGCCCGATGCCCAGGATCCTGGAGTGGTGCCCGATGCCCAGGTTCCTGGAGTGGTGCCCGTAGCTCAGGATCTTGGTGCGGTACCCGATGCCCAGAGTGCTGGTGCGGTACCCGATGCCCAGAGTGCTGGTGCGGTACCCGATGCCCAGAGTGCTGGTGCGGTACCCGATGCCCAAGCTTATAGAGGGACATCAAATATTGTAGTTCAGGTGTCCATACCAGAAGGGGTCTCAGAAGCTGTTACTACAGGTAGGGACTTGAAGAGCGCAACCCTAGAAAGGGTCTCTAAAACCATAGTTCTTGAAGGGAACTCGAGAAGCAAAACCCCAGAAGGGATCTTTGAAGTAATATCCCCAAGTGGGGTCTCGAGAGACGCAGCCCCAAAGAAGGGTCTAGAAGTCGCTTCCCCATAAAGAACTTAAGAAGCATAGCATTAGTGGAGGATCTGAACGTTATTACTTCAGCAAAAGTCCCGGAAGTCATAGTCACGGGAGAACTTTCGATAATTATCGACTCAGAGAGGGAGGCCGATGGCCCGATCCCAGTCAGGGAGGCCAATGGCCCGGTCCCAGTAAAAGAATCTGAGGTGCTGACCCCAGCGGGGTTCCCGGAGGCCACTGCCCCAGCAGGGTTCCCGGAGGCCACTGCCCCAGCGGGGTTCCCGGAGGCCACTGCCCCAGCGGGGTTCCCGGAGGCCACTGCCCCAACAGGGTTCCCGGTGGACACTGCCCCGGGTGGGGTTCAGAAAGTCACTGCCTCGGGTGGGGTTCAGAAAGTCACTGCCCCGGGTGGGGTTCAGAAAGTCACTGCCCCGGGTGGGGTTCAGAAAGTCACTGCCCCAGGTGGTGTTCAGAAAGTCTCAGCCCCAGGTGGGGTTCAGAAAGCAACTGCCCCGGGCGGGGTTCAGAGAGTCTCAGCCTCGAGTAAGGTCAATATTGACCAGGTCCTAGCAAAGCACTCCAGTCAGTCAGATGAGAAGGAAACAGATCCTGACTCTGATATCTCAACATCCATAACCTTTGATGGGGACTTAGCCCAATTTGAGGCGCTTTTCAAACACTATTACACTATTATGTTGTCTAGACCATTTCTAGGCGTCACTTCAGAAAACCTTGGGCTCTATCTGATTTATTCTTTTAGAGGAGAGCCTTTTGAGTGGGCAACCAGCCTAATGAAAGCTGAAGATCCCATTCTTCAGGATCCCCTAGCATTCTGTGATGCAATTATTAAAAGATATGGTTCCAAAGAAATTGGTTCAGGTTCCTCTAAGTCACCCGTCTTGTCTGCTGAGAGTCCACCGAATTCTGTAAACTCGGCACAAGAGTCCCAGCCCATTGTTTTGACTGCAGGATGTGCTTTTCTGACTTCTTCTTCTAATAATAGTACTTTACCAGAAAGTTCAGCTCCCAAGAGTAAGAGACCTGTCTCTGATTTGAACGTAGCCTTGCTGGGTGGTACCATCAGTTCAGACAATGTTTGGGGAATTACCTTGGTCAGACCTAAAGAGCTTTGTAAAAAGAAGAAGAAGAAAAAGAAATAATTTTTGACTCTTGCCTTGATTAAAAAAAAAAAAGAGAGATTTTTTTTTCTTTTCCTTGTCTTGTGTCCTGTGGCCACCGTTAGGGGGAGGGCACTGTTACAAGTTGTTGCTACAGCTTGTTTTTGTTTTCTTGTCTGTTAGACCAGTGTGTCAGTTTTTTTTTTTTTTGTATCCCTTGTTCTGGATAGTCTGAATTTTGGGGTCTTTTGACCCCTCCTCAAGGGGGGGGTAATGTTATGAGCCACGGCTGTGGCTCATTCCTGTTTTGCATTTTTGTTCTGTATTTTGTTATACTTCTGTTTATGTTCCCCGTGGGTGTCATGGGGTGCTCGGAGCCCACCCTTAAGGAGGGGATACTGTTATGAACCACAGGTAGTGGTTCATTCCTATTTTATGTTTATAAGTTGTCTTGCATGCCAGGATTTCCCATTGCTCTGTTTTAGATTACTCTTGTCTGCTGCCGCTGGTGAGTCTGTGCAATTGCAGCTTGTTCCCATGTGTTCAGTCTCATCTGGCTGCTAATTGCATCTTGTCAGCTTGGAGTCATGCAACATGCCAGCTGCACTAGATAATTAATTAGGCCTCTCTGTTATATGCTGGCTCACTGCAGTTAGCAGATGCTGGTGATATTTCTTGGTTTTCAGTCTGCTTGAAGTCTGACCTGGTTCCTGCCAGTCCCTGAGCTCCTGTATAGCAGTGTCTGACTAGCTGCTTCCTGTGTTGATTCCTGTGTCAGTCCCTGTGTCGATTCCTGTGTCTGATCCCGTGTCCTGCTGTTAGGCGTTCCTGCCCTGAGGTCCAGTGGCTTTGCCTATCCCTGGTCAATTCCTGGTTTCCTGGTATCCACCGGTCTGTCGTTTGGGATTCTGCCTGTCCTCCAGTTCTGAGAGTGTGTGTCGGCATCATTGAGGGTTCCTGTCTGTTTGCCAGTATTCGTACCGGTTCCGTGAGTAGCGGCACTGCCGCGTCCATTGGCCTAGGCCGCTATATTTCATTATTGTTTCTGTCCCTGGTGTTTTGCAGAGGGTTCTGCTTGTGCTGTCACCGCCGGTACACAAAGGTATTGTGTCGGCGTGTGATCAGCATTTCCTTTGTTGTTATTTTCCACTGGCGGTTTTTCCGCACATACTTTAGGTTTTTAGTTAGCTTGTAGTCCCTGGCTTGTTGTCAGTCAGAGGTCCTCTTGTTATCATCCTGCCTCGGATTTCCCTTTGTCTCTCATTAAGACCGGGGGGCACCGGAGTTGGGCAGACATAATCCGCCCTTCAAACGTGGCTGCCAGGGGCTCAAGAAACCATAGTCTCGCAAGGGATTTCCGATAGCACGGGTGAGACAACAGAGTTAGGGCGCCTGGGGCTATTCCCTTTCCATTCCCCTTTCCCAGCATTACGTCCTGGTGCTCTGGACTCACTTTAATGAACATCTCCCTTGTTCTGAGCACCAGGAACCTAACATTATCACCAGCCATACCACAAAAAAGAAATAAAACTTTTTTTTTTCTTTTTTGGACCAGTCCAGTGTCTAGTCTAGAGATCCAGTCCGGTGTTTAGGGATCCAGTCCGGTGTTTAGGGATCCAGTCCGGTGTTTAGGAATCCAGTCCGGTGTTTAGGAATCCAGTCCGGTGTTTAGAATCCAGTCCGGTGTTAAAAAAAAAAAAGTCTTGTTTTGTTTAGCAAAAATTTTAGCCTTGTCTAGTCTTGCCTTGTCTAGTCTTGCCTTGTCTAGTCTTGCCTTGTCTAGTCTTAAATCCTCCTATGTCTACTATGCAAGCCCTGCAGGCATCTCTCGCAGCCCTGAACTCTGCATTCAGTGCTTTGTGACCAGAGCGACTGGAAGTTTTGCAGCTTTCCCTAAAGCAACTGCAAAACCTTCTGACTAAAATCTTGCTCATCTTGCCAGAAGTCATTGAGAGTACATCTATCTCTAAAGAGACTCTAGTTCACAGTATGGTGACAAGAGAACCCTCTGGTTTGATTGAAGAGAAAAGATTTAAAAGTCTTCTGCGGCCCAGGCTCTCAGAAGACGAGCGTCTGCGTCGCAGAAACTTAAACTTGTGCCTATATTGTGGGGGTTTAGGCCACTATCTGCAGACCTGTGAGTTGCGCAAGCCAAAGTGTGGTGACGAGTCTTGCCCTTTGGCCAAGTTGAGTCAGGATTTAAGACCTACTCCTGTCTCTACTGTGGCAGAGGTACTTGTCACACAACCCACACTAAAAAACTCTCTGTCCTATAATTGGGGTCCTTGGGCAAGGGAGCCCCATTATAGATTCAGGAATCAAAAGAGAATGTTTCTCTCCTCTCTTGAGGTTCCTGTGGAAGCGGAGTTGCAAGCCCCTGGAGTGGTGCCCGATGCCCAGGTTCCTGGAGTGGATTCCACTTTTGGATCTCTGTGTATGAGGACACACAAGGAGAGCTGCTGGGAAATAAAAGAAGCTTAATATTATTTATCCAATTGCCGGATCCTCATATATATATTTTTTGGACATATGAAAGTATTGTAGGTATATTAAATAAAAATGTGGACAAATTAATTACAAGCCTTTGGAAGATTAATATTAAACATCAGTAAAATATGGATTATAATTTTGTGAAAATACAGCAGTTTCAAACTAATTAATTACCTTTTCATAAAAAACACTCCTGAAGAAGTCGACATACGACGAAACGCGTTGAGTGAAAAAATCTTTTATTGTTTGGAAAAGTTGTTATTCAATTTTTTGGCTGTAATGAACAATAACACATTGTAAAAGTGTACATCATTTTTATCAGTATTGAAATTTAATTATTTTAGCAATAAAAAGCAACAGATGTTTTAAAGTTTAAAGGGTGTTTGTGTGATGTCATCCTCTCTTTGTCAGAAACCAATATAACCATATTATATTGTATTATACATAAATATATTTATTTCAGTCATTAAGTGTGCTCCACAGAGATATACTATTTCTTGATATATATATATATATATATATATATATATATATATAGTAACACAGTCAAGCGGCACTCCTTCCCCAATAGAATGAGCATTAACAGCCGGTGCCCTCCATAAAGAACCTGCACGGTTCCTCACACATGTATAGAAGTCGTCCGGCGGCACTCACGGCAATAAAGACAAACAAGCAGCTCCAATCAGCCAACGTTTCAATGTTATTTGTTCAACATTTTCGTCAGGGTATAATACATTAACAGACATCACATACCTTTATACCATCACTGGCCCGTCCATTCCTCCCGCCGTCCGCGCGCCACGCTCAATGAAATGACGTCATCACGGTGCGCCCGGACACCAAGTAGGTACGGAGGGACCAGAGCACCAAACTTGTACAAAGTGCAAAATGCTAAAATGAAAAAAGACAAAAACCATAAACAATAATGTTACACATATTCAACGAAGTACACTGTAGCAGCCTGCCTGTAGTATCTGATAATACTGACACTAATAATGAGTAATAACAGAAGAGATTTCATCAATGTTACAAAAATAGAAATCTATGACATTAAAGCGATGTTCAGTCGGCACCATTGACGCCAACAGATCTAAATACACGTCATAAACAAAGTGTACACAAACACACATTTATTATGATCACACATTTCTTATAAAAAGCATGACAATCCCAACTGCTCGTTTAACCCACGGGGGGACAGTGTAACCAATAGGAAAATCCACTTGGATTCTGCCTGTAACAGACGCAGACCCCGATCACCCCCTCGTTTTAACGGGGGGATGTGATCTATTATACGGTGGCGTAAAGTCGCTAGGGAATGGCGGGCTTCTACAAAGTGTCTGGGGACAGGTAGATCACTTTTCCCTGACATTAATGCGGCCCTTATCGATGAACGGTGGTTCGCCATGCGTTCCTTTAAAGTACTCTCAGTTTTGCCCACGTAGTGCAAACCACATGGGCAACTGAGAAGATAAATCACAAACTTCGTACTGCACGTGACTCTGTGACGAATGTTAAACTTTTTCCCGGTATAGGGGTGATGAAAAGAATCGCCTGCTATCATATGGCTGCACGTAGTGCAGCCCAGGCATTTGAAGCAGCCTTTGCGCTGATGATTCAAAAAAGATTTGCTCTGTATCTCTACAGGAGATGGAAACTGAATATCCGATTTTACCACATAATCACGGATATTTCTACCCCTCTTTTAGGCTGGCATTATCCTTTGATCACGTAAATTGGAGAGAGCGGGGTCAGATTGAATGACCGGCCAGAATGATTTAGTCACCCTGTTGATTTTGGTACTTGCAGTATTAAATTTGCTAACCCAAACAAACTTTGACTGACTATCTCTGGTCACTGGCAACAATGAATCTGATCTAGAAATTTTAAGGACCCGATTCTTGGTGCGTGCAAACTCTCTAGGACAGTATCCCCTGTTTTTAAACTTACTGACCATCTCGTCCAGAGCACTTTCGAGTTGTGTTTCATCATTGATGATTCTACGCACCCGGAGCATCTGTGAAAACGGGAGACCTCTCTAAAGAGGTTCTGGGTGATGACTACTGGCAAGTAGTATATTGTTCCTATCTGTTGGTTTACAGAATAACTGGGTTCGGATTTTATCATCAATGAGGCTGATATTAACATCTAAGAAATTCACACTAGATGTACTCATAGTATAGGTGAATTTCACTGGCGAGTCAGTTCCATTATGGGTATCAATCAATGACTTAAGTTGCTCTCCTGGACCAGTCCACAGGAGCAACAAGTCATCAATGTATCTAAGATACAGCAATACATTTGACTTGACCTCTTCGTTTGAGAAAAATAATTCTTCCTCTACACCAAACATAAAGCAATTAGCCAGTGATGGAGATACATTACTCCCCATGGCGCAGCCCTGTCGCTGCACGTAAAACGCATTGTTGAACATAAAGGAATTGCGTTCTAGCGTAAGCCGCAATAATCGAATGAATAGTTCAACACAAGGCCCTTTATACAGGGGGTGATTGTCAATCACCTTCTGTACAGCAATCAGGCCTGCGCCATGAGGAATACACGTATAAAGGCTCTTAACATCTATGGTCACAAAAAAACAACCCAGAGGAACTGTCTGAATTTCTGCCAATCTAGTCAAGAGTGAAGTAGTATCCTTTAAATAATAATCATGGGTCTGCACACATGGTTGGAGAAAAAAATTAAGATACATGGAGATTTTTTGGAATAATGATCCCCTCGCAGATATGATGGGACGAGCTGGAGGGGCATATCGATCCTTATGTATCTTGGGAATCGAATATAACAGTGGCACAATTGGGTATGGTACCTTCAAAGCATCACACACATCAGCCAAAATATCACCATCAAGAACAGCTTTGTGCAAAATAGCATCTAATTCTTTCTTGCATGATGACGTGGGATCCGACCTCAGGGCACAATAGGTGGAATGATCACTAAGTTGACGGTTCAATTCTAACACATAGTCTGCTGTATTTTGCACGACTATGGCTCCACCCTTGTCCGCCGGTCTGAATACCACGTCATCATATTTACTAAGAGACATTAATGCCTGCCATTCCTCCTTAGATAAATTGCTAAACTGATTTTTAGAAGAAGTCGACATGTCTTCAATACTCATGTCAATAGTGCGACAAAAGGATTTAATGGCGGCATTCGTAGAACCAGGGTCAAATACTGATTTTTTTATGCAAAAAACTGGGTAATGGGTCACTAGTCACAGTCACTTTCTCAGGTGAATTGAAATATTCTTTAAGACGTAATTGTCTACTCAATTTATAGCGTTCAATTATCCATTCAAACGGTTCGAACCGCTGTGTAGGGACAAAGTTCAAACCTCTAGACAGTACCTTATTTTCATTTGGAGTGAGAACTCGATCGGAAATGTTAATGATCAGCTCCTCTTCTGTACTGGAGGACGTCCTCCGCCACGTCCTTTGGTTTTGGCCCCCCCTCCTCGTGTACCTCCGCTTGGGTCAGAAATCTGGGCTCTTGTCCGAACCCCTAAAGGGCGATGACCAGAGATGTTACCACGCTCATTTTCGCTAGCTGAAGCTGTACCATCAGTAGACGTGTCGGTATCAAACTGGCCCCTATTGTACCGATTGGACATCCACTTTCTTGGGGCTCTTGAATAGGGGGTAGTGCCTGATATCCAGGGATATACCTGTTTCTTGGCGTAATCTTGATTCACTTTCTCCAATTTCAGGCGTTTATATTGCAACAGATCCTTGCGATATTTGTCGACCTGTGTCGATAACTGCTCCAGCCAATTGGAGGTAGTGTCAGCCAATAACGTAGGTTTGTGAGTGGTTTCAAACTCATCTATTTGGGACCTGATAGTCATTAGCTCTTTCGTCACCTCCTCTATCACCAACAAGATGAGATCATAGGAACACTTATTTAAAATGGCTATCCATTTCTTGCAGAAAGTGGCATTCAGCCTGCCAATAGTAGGAATGTTCCTTATCCTGAAACCACGTGGTATTTTACCATCCCGATGGTAATCAGACAGTGTTACTCCATGGTAGTAATAATCTTGTTCACGCTTTTTAAGCTTCAATAGCTCTCTATATAAATGTATATTCTCAATGTTGCCTCCAGTTACTGACAAATTATCCTTAAAACGGATATTGATGGCATCATTATCCGAATAGCTGAAAGTCTCTCCTGGGGTTAAATCAAACCCAGCCAATAATGCATCTGTATCGGTGTCGGCAGCTGTCGACATTCCAACAGGGGTAAGGCAAACCACAGTACTGGAATATGTGTTGAAACCACACGTGCACACCCAGTCTATTACCCCAGTGTGTAACAATAGATGCTGCAGCAAGCACCCAATACAACCTGATGCTGGTAAAATATTCCGGAGGGTGCCTTCAAAAACGGTTCATCCAAAGATCAATCGTTCAAATAGTAACACAGTCAAGCGGCACTCCTTCCCCAATAGAATGAGCATTAACAGCCGGTGCCCTCCATAAAGAACCTGCACGGTTCCTCACACATGTATAGAAGTCGTCCGGCGGCACTCACGGCAATAAAGACAAACAAGCAGCTCCAATCAGCCAACGTTTCAATGTTATTTGTTCAACATTTTCGTCAGGGCATAATACATTAACAGACATCACATACCTTTATACCATCACTGGCCCATCCATTCCTCCCGCCGTCCGCGCGCCACGCTCAATGAAATGACGTCATCACGGTGCGCCCGGACACCAAGTAGGTATGGAGGGACCAGAGCACCAAACTTGTACAAAGTGACAAAATGCTAAAATGAAAAAAGACAAAAACCATAAACAATAATGTTACACATATTCAACGAAGTACACTGTAGCAGCCTGCCTGTAGTATCTGATAATACTGACACTAATAATGAGTAATAACAGAAGAGATTTCATCAATGTTACAAAAATAGAAATCTATGACATTAAAGCGATGTTCAGTCGGCACCATTGACGCCAACAGATCTAAATACACGTCATAAACAAAGTGTACACAAACACACATTTATTATGATCACACATTTCTTATAAAAAGCATGACAATCCCAACTGCTCGTTTAACCCACGGGGGGACAGTGTATCCAATAGGAAAATCCACTTGGATTCTGCCTGTAACAGACGCAGACCCCGATCACCCCCTCGTTTTAACGGGGGGATGTGATCTATTATACGGTGGCGTAAAGTCGCTAGGGAATGGCGGGCTTCTACAAAGTGTCTGGGGACAGGTAGATCACTTTTCCCTGACATTAATGCGGCCCTTATCGATGAACGGTGGTTCGCCATGCGTTCCTTAAAAGTACTCTCAGTTTTGCCCACGTAGTGCAAACCACATGGGCAACTGAGAAGATAAATCACAAACTTCGTACTGCACGTGACTCTGTGACGAATGTTAAACTTTTTCCCGGTATAGGGGTGATGAAAAGAATCGCCTGCTATCATATGGCTGCACGTAGTGCAGCCCCGGCATTTGCAGCAGCCTTTGCGCTGCTGATTCAAAAAAGATTTGCTCTGTATCTCTACAGGAGATGGAAACTGAATATCCGATTTTACCACATAAAAAATT
This sequence comes from Pseudophryne corroboree, assembly GCF_028390025.1. Taxonomy (NCBI): domain Eukaryota; kingdom Metazoa; phylum Chordata; class Amphibia; order Anura; family Myobatrachidae; genus Pseudophryne; species Pseudophryne corroboree. The sequence continues at coordinate 1,223,263,420 of NC_086444.1, forward strand.
AATTACAAGCCTTTGGAAGATTAATATTAAACATCAGTAAAATATGGATTATAATTTTGTGAAAATACAGCTGTTTCAAACTAATTAATTACCTTTTCATAAAAAACACTCCTGAAGAAGTCGACATACGACGAAACGCGTTGAGTGAAAAAATCTTTTATTGTTTGGAAAAGTTGTTATTCAATTTTTTGGCTGTAATGAACAATAACACATTGTAAAAGTGTACATCATTTTTATCAGTATTGAAATGTAATTATTTTAGCAATAAAAAGCAACAGATGTTTTAAAGTTTAAAGGGTGTTTGTGTGATGTCATCCTCTCTTTGTCAGAAACCAATATAACCATATTATATTGTATTAAACATAAATATATTTATTTCAGTCATTAAGTGTGCTCCACAGAGATATACTATTTCTTGATATATATATATATATATATATATATATATATTCTTAATACCTTCATCCAGAGTGCTTAAATTTAAAAAATACGAGACTGCACGTAGCACGTAAAATTTCTAACTATGAATGGCATGAAGGTGATTACCTTTGTAGTGCAGACGTTGGGACCCTATATACCATTATCGAGAAAGAGAAAGGTTTAGCGGCAGTCTCGTATTTTTTAAATTTAAGCACTCTGGATGAAGGTATTAAGAATTTTATCTTAGAGAGTATTGCATTTATTTTAATAAATAATTACTTTATATTTGATGGTACATTTTATTTACAGCGCACAGGGACTGCCATGGGCACCAGGTTTGCCCCCAGCTATGCCAATTTATTTATGGCCCACTGGGAAGAGCAGGTAGTTTATGGTGGGGGCGAGCTGGGGGTGAACCTGGTGTCATGGCAACGGTTTATAGACAAAATATTTTTTATATGGAGAGGGGACATAAATGAATTAAATGACTTTTGCACTTTTCTGAACTCCAATGAGGTTTCGATCAATTTGACTTTTACTATTAGTACTGGGGAAGTATCCTTTTTAGATCTAAATATATATATAGACGAAGATAAATTAAAAACAAAAACGTTTCGTAAAGGAACTGACTCAAACAGTTTTATTGATGTAACAAGCCAACACCACTCTAACTGGCTGGGATCGATTCCCTTTAGCCAATTTATACGCATCAAAAGAAATTGTACAGATGAGGCTGTCTGTATTGAACAACAAAATGATCTATCAGAAAGATTCAAAGCTAAAGGTTACTCTTCAGAAGTATTAAGAAAGACTAGAGATAAAGTGAATAATATTAATAGAGAAGACCTCCTGAAGGAAAGGGAAAAGGTCAATAAAGATAACAAAGACTACCAATGGGCATTTATAAGTCAATTTAATGACCGACATAAGGAGATAGAGAACATTTTCAACACTAATTGGAAATTACTCAAACAAGATACTATATTGGGAAGTGTTATCCCTGATAAACCCATATTTATTTATAAGAGAGCTCCCTCTTTGAAAAATCATCTAGTAAAAAGCCACATTGAACGTAACCCAAGACAAAGTATACGCACTAAGGGCTATCACCGTTGTGGTGATTGCCTAATGTGCAAAACCGTTAAAAGCAAAGAGAGAAAAATTACCAATGTAATGATCAATGGCAAGCCTGTCGAGATAAAGGAGTTCATTACGTGTCACTCTAAAAATATTATATATGTCTTGAAATGTTCTTGTGGTTATTTTTATGTGGGAAAAACCACTAGATGTTTAAAAGTGAGAGCTGCGGAGCATATTTATAATATCCGTAAGGGATTATTAACACATACTGTTTCTTCTCATTTTAAAGTAACTCATAATGCAAATGAATGCAATATACGTAGTTTTTTTGGGATACAGCAGATCCAAACGAATTGGCGAACCAGGAATATTGAGAAAAGATTATCCCAATCAGAGATGAGATGGATACATCACTTGGGGACCCTTGGACCTAATGGTCTCAATGGGGACTTTGAGTTGAAGTGTTTTTTAGGTTGAGCCTCATATGTCCATTTGAGGGGTGCACTTTTTTATCTCTTTTTTATGTCTTTCCTATATGCTGCTAGATCTGTCTTTTATCTTTTATGTGTACTACTAAGATTGCTATTATATACTGTTTTTTTATAATGTTTTTTATTTTTTGAGGTATTGACATCTGTAAATTCAATACCATTCCATAATATATGAAAGCTGCTAAAAGTCTGGAATGTAAAGATACCGAGGAGAGAACGATCCTCGACGTTTTGGAACGCATAAGTATAACTGCTTCCGGACATAAGTTCTCGATGTGGAGGCTTCCGGTAAAATGGAACGCTCGGCCATACTGGATCCGGCACTTTGGAACGCATAATTACGGCTGATACCGGACATAGTGTTTCAGTGCGGAGACTTCCGGTGAAGTGGAACGCACGGCCATACTGGATCCGGCCGTCGGAGTATTCCGGCGCATGTGCGCCCTGGACATTGTACTGATTAGCGGTAATGTAGTGCAGCTGATATTGTATTAGTTAGGGTATAAGTAGGAGCCTTGGGGAGAGTGCCATTACGCTTCTGAGGAAGGACAAAGGTTGTCTGAAACGCGTTAAGCGTACGCGTCTCCCTGCTGTATCATTCCTTGTGGACTTGCACCTGTAGCTGGCATCGGGTTGCTGACCTGGATCACGGTTTCCGGAGCCCTTATCCTTGGTTCCATTTTCCATCTGGAGCATACAGGACCCTATTACCAGCTGCTACGGAAGCCATTGGAGATACATTTCTATATGTTTTTAACCGTCTGTTTTGGTGTAAGTGCGATATTTTAAAATAAATGTATATGCTTTTAAAAGGTTAATTGCACTATTGCACCTTCTCTATCATTTATACCTCTTACGAGCGATAGGTGTGAAGAGGTTACACCTTATTATCGAAATACACACCTGTGGAGCATCTATCTGTGGTCATCTTCACTGCTGCTGCTGTTGTTGCCTATGAGGATAACTATACGCCTGTTGACTACTTCTGTTAGGTATAAATGTGATGGATCAAATACATTTTTTGTTGTAAAGAAGATAATTTGCACTATTGCACTTTTTTCTCTACTCCTTTTATGAGCCTTAAAAAGCTCTTTTTATAGGTGAAGGAGTTACAATCCATTACAAAGCTTGAAAATTGTATACCATTATTATCTAATACGGTACTGCTATTTATTTATATTTTCACCCACTGGTGTGCACATATAAAACTTGGGTGTTATTGGAGCGCTTTGATCTATCTTTCTATTTCTATGCTATATCTGTTATTTTTTGGTGCAAGGGGATATACACTGTGATCTTTAGATTTTAGCTGCACCGATAACGTTTGCGCAGATCCTCAATACCTTACTACAAATAGTGTATTCACAATACTATGAGATAAATTTTAACCATTTACACTTTTACATCAGCTATATTCGCAAGCCTGCAGATAACAAAAAAAGAAAGAGAAAGAGACATAAAAACATCACAGGGGCTAAATCCCTCTTAAGAGTACAGAAATAGCATATTCCCCATATTATGATGTAAATTTCAACCATTTAAACCTTTACACCAGCATTATCCAAGAGCCTTCAAAAAACAAAAGAAAAGGAGAAAGAGAGAGAAAAACATCACAAACACTCAAACCGTCTTGAGAGTACAGTTCATTTAGTCTCGTTCCGAACCGGAGCACCGAAAGGAACTGTGGACCACAGATGACTTGGTACTCTCTGCGATAGTGATGACCCTGAAGAACGTTGATTTGCAGATTCCATATGTGGAGCCAAAGTACTTTCTTTTAAGGGCTGAGAAAGATTAAGTTGAGACAAGAGATGAAAAGCTTCTTCTTTTGATCTTGCAGATAACCGTTTCCCATCTACAGTACTTGCACTATCTACATTTCCCATCTACTTGAAAGGGTAACCCCATCTATAATGGATTTGATTGTCTCTGAGGATTTGGGTGTAGTCCCTTAGATCATATCTACGTCTAAGAGTAACCGGGCATAAATCCTGAAATATAGACAGGGTGGAGGATTCAAATTGACATGTGTCCTTTTCCCATGAAACCGCCAAGATTTTTTCCTTGGTTTTAAAATAACGGCAACGCAATACCGTTTCCCTTTGTGGAGCCAATGATGAAGGTTTTTGTTATATTATTATTTTATTATAATAATATTTTTTTTATTATTATTCATTTTAAAACTGCAAAAGGAAATGAAAATTATAAAACGGAAGATATAGTATTCAATTAATAAAAATATATTTTATAAAAAAAATTAGTGAATAAAATTAATCAACATACATACCAGATTATTAATGGCCAGCTGTAAATTATGTACTTTAGAATATCAAGAAACTCTTGGGACTGCAATGAAAATAAAATACGCTTTTGTTTACAAATAATATGGTAAATTAAATATATTACATTTTAAGTAAAGTATATAAATATATTAGTGTAGCAATATTTTGTAACATTTTAAATTTTAAAGTAATTGTGCCACCTGAACAATGTTACTCATTTGAAATTATTTACTAAATAAGTGTATACATTTGAACTATAGCGAACATCTCTATATGAAAATCCAAATTTCATTTTCTAAAATACATATATGGCTCAATACTTATTGGAGAATGTCCTTTGTACAGATTCATCAAAACTGGAGTTTTTGGAAAGTCACATCAGCTCACTGTCCATAGGTTAAAAAAAAAATTATTTGTAAAAGAGTACGTTCTATTTACTGTGACAGATGGATGAGGCTTGGGTATGTTTCTGGGCTGCTTTGCTGTATCTTCCACTGGGTGCCTGAGAACTTTGCAGAACACAATGAAATATCAGGACTGTCTAGGCATTTTAACTTCACCAAGATCCAGACACCAGAACCTCAGACAACACTACAGAAGCCATGATTGAGAAGACAGTCCATTTTCAGCAGCCACTGCCAACACTCCCATCCCAAATGTGGAGAAGATGTCATAATTTTGGATACCTTTCAAAAGATGCACTAGGTACTAGAACCAGAATGGTGATTAATCTAGCTCGCCATATGACAGACATGACTCAGGCAAATAGGGCTAAAAAAGAGACTCTACACAGCCTGCAAAAATACCTTATGGCCCTAAGAGATTCATTGGCTGTGTCACAACTGAGGGCCTGAGTTGACGGGAGGCAACCTCAGTTGTAGGGGCTGAGATGTAACGGAACCTGGGAGGTTGTATCAGACCCCTAGACATGTAAGTAACATGTAGAATAACTGCCCGAAGGCGTGACCACGACAACCAGGATAAAAGTCAATGATGTTTATTATGACAAACTCCGTAACACAGCAGCAAATAAGAAAACATAAAAGTCAGCAGGGCAATAATACAGTTCCTGGGTACTACAGGGTGGTAGGGACCACAGGGCTCTGGTAGTATGAGACAGTTGATAAATACAATTCCTGGGTACTACAGGGTGGCAAGGGCCACAGGCACTGGTAGTGTGAGACAGTTCTAATAATCTTCTAGTTGGAAAGTCCTTACCAGGCCTGACTGTAGCAATGGAGAGAACCCAGGATCGTACCAGCTGGTGTTCCAGGAAAGGCTGGGCTGCTGAAGACAAAACGGCTGCTGTGGATACTGGCTGGAACCAGACTGTTGTTGGTACGGAGTGGATACTGGCTGGAACCAGTTAAATAATAAACGAACTTGAGAGCGATGAAATAATAATACCGGTGGAGAGTGGTAAACTGCAGAAAGGACACCGGCCCTTTAAGAGAAGCTGTACACTGCTGGAAGCTGGGCTGGAAGCAGGTGATTGACTTGAGAGCGATGAAATAATAATGAAGTTTGGAGTTTGAGAGCGGTGAAATAATAATACCGGTGGAGAGTGGTAAACTGCAGAAAAGGACACCGGCCCTTTAAGAGAAGCTGTACACTGCTGGAAGCTGGGCTGGAAGCAGGTGATTGTTTGAGAGCGGTGAAATAATAATACCGGTGGAGAGTGGTAAACTGCAGAAAGGACACCGGCCCTTTAAGAGAAGCTGTACACTGCTGGATGCTGGGCTGGAAGCAGGTGATTGTTGTAGCTGGAAACAGGTGAGTCCAGAATGGATCGGAGAGTCAGGCTACACCGCAGATGGAATGCTGGTGCGGGTCTCTGTAGCAGAAGTCTGGAGACAGGAGCTGGAACCTGGAAGACAACCACAGGAGAGAGACAAACTGGAACTAGGTTAGACAACCAAAGCACTGACGCCTTCCTTGCTCAGGCACAGCTTACTTATACCTGCAGCAAGGAAGGGGTTGGCTAGGCAATTATGCAAATCAACAATACAGACAGCAGATTGGTGGAAATGATCAGATGACAAAATCCAAGATGGCTGCGCCCATGCATAAACTTGGAGGGAAGTTTGGTTTGTAATCCATGTGAGAATTGAAACAGTAATGGCGACGCCGGCCACAGGAGACAGGAGACGCCAGACTGACAAGCGCACATTTAACCACGCGGGCACAGCGGAGGCCGCGGCTGATTAAATCACCACTCTGACATTCTGCATGTGGAAACTCAGGAACAGCGGGATCCGGTCCTGGAACGCTGAGCCAGCCTTAGGAGGCATCTGAAGGGTAAGTAATGGCGTCCAGATAACCGGATCGTGACAGGCTGTTCTTAGCATATCTACTGCTAGCAACCAAGCCACCACCTCACCATCCAAAGCTTCCAACTATGGACAGTGTATGCACATGTGGAGGTAGGCCAAAAGGCCTAGGTGGAAGCAGACATAAAAGCAAAGACAAAGAAAAGTATATGTTTCTATTTGTGAGGATTTAACATTTTGGTAATTACAGGCCCATCTGCAATCTCTAGGTTCTTCTGGCACACATCCTAATAAGATGCTGGATCTGGTCATGCTTCGGCACCCTCCTCTTGCACTGCTCTCAATGTCAAGAGCTCAGACATGTACAGCTCACAGGTGTTCAGAAAACTTGCCATTACTACACCCACAATGGTGAAATGTAGGTAGGACTGTTTTACATAGGGGTTTGATTAGTGTTAATGGACACAGAGGCGTAACTAAGGGGGGCCAAGCAGGGCACATGCCCTGGGTGCTGTGGCAGGCCCAGCATAAGGGGGCGCCGCTGGCCGGGGCATCATAACTGCTCGGCCCCCCTCACTTACCTCGCCCGCTGCCCGCCGCCACCATTGTGCTGCTGCTGTGTGTTGCTGCTATCCGCCTTTCCCACTGACCCAGACCTGCCGTGGACGTGATGCTCAGCTGTGATTGAGCAGCAGCATCCAGTCACCTGCTGCTGAGAGGGAGCGTGAATGAGCTCTTCGCTGATTGGCCACCCCTGCTCCTTCCAGAACTTGCAGGCTCCCCGGCTCCCGGCTTCCAGACTCCCTGACTCGAGACCCAGCTCCCAGCTGAAGGTAAGGGGGGTAAAATAACAAGTCCAAGCTCCCAGATGATGGTATGGGGGGGGGGTAAAATAACACAGACACACACACAAAAAAAACCACCAACTCACTATCTCTCTTAAGGGGGGAGGAAGACACTAAGAGACACAGGGTGGGATGTATTAAAATACATCGACTCCCCTTGTCGCCCATCGCAGTGATGTTAATCGCACATGTACTAACATATACGATTAACATCGCAATGCGGTGACGGAGGTCCCCCGCGATACCTGTGAGGTGGTGTGTGGGGGGTCTCCATCACCTCCCTGAAGTCTCTGGCTGTCCCAGGTGCCTCCTCTTCCTTCCCGCAGCCGGGCAGCATTACTACTATTACTTTCATGCCAGGCCTTCAGTCCCTCCCCCACTCGCATGCCCCATTTTCCCATGCCCTATTTTCAGTAGCCACACCCCTTCATGAATGTGGCCAATTTTTCTGTGCGCACACACAGTTGCTTTAAAGGCCTTTTTTTATTGTTCGGGGGGCGCCATTCCTAATCTTGCCCTGGGCTACAAACACCCTAGTTACACCTCTGAATGGACATCTTTTGTGTTAATAGGTCTCAGATGTTGTTGCCATCCTGAGATCAGTCTACTATTTCATGAATTTATTTTTGTGAGCTTTGCTTGAGTTTATGACTCACAGGTTATTACATCTGGGGAGTTGTATGTTGTATGTTTTATATGTTCTCAAAGCCTATTACATGTGATTGCTAAGCACATGTTTTCCCCCCAAAACAATAATATTTTAAGAACACTCACATTATTACATTTCCCCCCTGATCTAAATCATTTCAAGCATATGTAGTATGGTGAAAGCACCCGCCCAGCTTTAGACATCTGGGTGTGGTACAGAAGATAGACATTAAAAAGATAGACAGTCATTAGGTCTACACCATGGGGTCGACATACAAATGCTAGGAAGGGTCACACGGTTGACAGGGACAAAAGGTCAACACAAAAATATTGGGAGTGTTATTTTGTGTTTTAAAACATTTTTAACCCTAATTAGTTGAAAGGTTTCCACTCGTGTGCTTGCTTTGCTTGTCACACTTTGGGATTGGTGGCTTGCTTTGCTTGTCACACTTTGGGATTGGTGGCTTTCTTTGCTTGTCACACTTTGGGATTGGTGGCTTGCTTTGCTTGTCACACTTTGGGATTGGTGGCTTGCTTTGCTTGTCACACTTTGGGATTGGTGGCTTGCTTTGCTTGTCACACTTTGGGATTGGTGGCTTGCTTTGCTTGTCACACTTTGGGATTGGTGGCTTGCTTTGCTTGAGATTGGTGCCTTGCTTTGCTTGTCACACTTTGGGATTGGTGGCTTGCTTTGCTTGTCACACTTTGGGATTGGTGGCTTGCTTTGCTTGTCACACTTTGGGATTGGTGGCTTGCTTTGCTTATCACATTTTGGGATTGGTGGCTTGCATTGCTTGTCACACTTTGGGATTTATGGCTTGCATTGCTTGTCACACTTTGGGATTTGTGGCTTGCATTACTTGTCACACTTTGGGATTGGTGGCTTGCTTTACTTGTCACACTTTGGGATTAGTGGCATGCTTTGCTTGTCACACTTTGGGATTGGTGGCTTGCTTTGCTTGTCACACTTTGGGATTGGTGGCTTGCTTTGCTTGTCACACTTTGGGATTGGTGGCTTGCTTTGCATGTCACACTTTGGGATTGGTGGCTTGCTTTGCTTGTCACACTTTGGGATTGGTTGCTTGCTTTGCTTGTCACACTTTGGGATTGGTGGCTTGCTTTGCTTGTCACACTTTGGGATTGGTGGCTTGCTTTGCATGTCACACTTTGGGATTGGTGGCTTGCTTTGCTTGTCACACTTTGGGATTGGTGGCTTGCTTTGCTTGTCACACTTTGGGATTGGTGGCTTGCTTCGTTCTCCACAAGTTTACTAAAGGTAATTGTTTGTGACATGAATAGCACATTTGTTGAAATGTGGTCCATTGTGGTCTCGCTTTGCTCACCTCGCTTTTGGTTTGGTTATTTAAGGTAATAGTTTGTGACATATAGCATGAAAACCCTTAGAAACGTGTCGACCATATGTGTATCAGACGTTTTCATGTCGACATTTTGACCCTGTCTATGTTTTGTCTGGCGACCATATGTTGTCGACCTATTGACTGTCTAGCTATACACTGGAACATATTTAAGACAACCAGAGCAGTTTGCTAAGAAAGAGTGGGCCAAACTCGTAAACTCTTTGGGACTAATTCAGACCTGATCGCTAGCAGGAGATTTTTGCACTACTGCGATCAGATAGTCGCCGCCTACAGGGGGAGTGTACTTTAGCTGTGCAAGTGTGCCAACACATGTGTAACAGAGCTGTATGACCAGATTTTGTGCAGTCTCTGCGCAGCCCAGGACTTACTCAGCCGCTGCGACCACTTCAGCCTGTCCGGGACCGGAATTGACGTCAGGAACCCTCCCTACAAATGCAAGGACACACCTGTGTTTTTCCAGACACTCCCTGAAAATGGTCAGTTGACACACACAAATGCCTTCTTCCCTTCGATCTCCTTGCGATCGCCCGTGCGAACGGATCCTTTGCACAAACCCATCGCTGAGCTGCGATCCGCTTTGTACCAGTGCGACGCACCTGAGTATTGCTGTGCATACGCATGTGCAATTTGGACCTGATTTTCCGCTGTGCGAAAACACACAGCAGCGATCAGGTCTGAATTACCCCCTTTGTCTCCAAAGATTCCTAACACAAAGGGCAATGCTCTGTCCACAGCAATTCTGTACTGTACTTCTACAATAATAATAATAATTATTATTATTATTATTATTATTATTATTATTATTATACTATATTTATTTTACATCCTATTCTTTGTAATGAACATTTTCATGTCAAATGTAAAATATGATTGCTGATAAACATTTGGCAGCTCTCAGTGTCTCGGCCACAGGAGGTGACTGCCTTATAGACGTACAGCAATTGTACAGATAGTTATCACAAAGACAGATAAAGAATTTTGTGATTCCATCCTGATGTATGAGACACAAAATCTATAATATTATCTGCTTCTATTAAAATAAACATCTCTGGTATTAGATTATAGCAGAAATATGAACATTATTCCATGTACCGCATGGAGATCTGTATAAAGTAATTACTTATCTCTTACTGACATTAACAATCCTACTGATATATTTCCCACCTTGTGATCATGTGCACTACTCAGAAAAAAACAAATAATCCCACATACAGAATCACCACAGGAAACAACTAAAATCATTACCGTGTATTGGAATGTAAAATATACACTGTTTAATAAAATATTACCTTTATTTCATAAAGCCATTTGTTAATAAAAGATCTAATGGAAGTGGCAGTGCAGTTATTTAAAAAAAGCAGGAATGCAATAGTTATAAGCACACTATTGATCTAATGTCTGCAGACAGGTTACTCTTACCTGTCTCTCTGTTACATACATAGTTACATAGTATCTGAGGTTGAAAAAAGACAATTGTCCATCGAGTTCAACCTATTTGTGGTCTCCTATGCATGATGATTTGACTAAAATTTCTGATTAATGCTGCTGTCAGGCATTGCATTTTATCCCTATTTATAGTAACCATAATGCATGACTACGCACCATACCCCTGGATATCCTTATCCATTAGGAATTTATCTAACCCATTCTTAAAGGTGATGACAGATTCCGCCATTACAACTCCCTCGGGCAGGGAATTCCAAACATGTATTGTCCTTACCGTGAAAAAGCCTTTACGCCGTATTGTGCGGAATCTCCTCTCCTCTAACCTGAGCGAGTGTCCATGAGTCCTCTGTGTTGATCTAACCAAAAACAGGTCCCGTGCAAGCTCTGTGTATTGTCCCCTTATATATTTGTAGAGGTTGATCATATCCTGTCAGGTTCAGTTTGGCTTGTGTCCCCGGAGGGGGCGCTAGTGGGTCAGTGGAGGTAGGATGGAAGAAGTGAGGAGGCTGGATTGGGTTTCTGCACATGTGCGCAATGATGTTTTATTAAATGAAAAGTTAAACAGTAAGGCAGCAGGAATACTTGCAGAAATAAACAATAAGGAATGCAATGGTTATGGTGCAGCGTGGAAGCTGAGAGTCTATGGAAAAGCAGTATGACTGTGTAGTTGATAATATGCTGGTATGGGAACCAGAGTTGTTTAAAACGTGGAGCCAGCAGAGATGGTGAAATTGGTAACAAACCTGGTAGCAGATGCAGGAGACTTGGTGTAAAGTTCACAGTGCAGATGGTAAAGCACAGGCAGCTTGAGGGCTGATTCACTGGTGAGGTGATGGGATGCGCCTGGAGAGAGAGTCTCTACTGCTGAGAGCTGGAGCACACTGTAGCTGTAGAAGTTGTGGAGCCAGGTAACAAATGTAGGCATTGCTGGTGCTTGTAGTTCCACGGAGATATCGGAACAGACAGGAAGGTAACCAGGAACACGGAGAGACAGGAGAGCGGATCCAGACACATGGGTCGCAGGAGTGACACAAAGTTCAGGACAACCACAGACTCACCCTGCAGCTCCTGATATACCCCCTGGTCTGCAGGCATTGGCTGGAGTAGAGCGAGGAGGTGCGGACAAGCTCCAGATTGGCTGCCGCATTCAGATGGAGGGAAACTGTCATGGCGTTGCCCATGCCGCGGCCCGGTGGGAACGCGGCGTGCCCACACACCCGCTGACAACAGGAGCGTTCCCAGGCCCAGGATGACATCCAGCGACAGGGAGGCGGGCGACAGCAAAACGTACGGACCCCCGACGGACAGATGTAGCTGTGGTGAGTCGATTCCTGACAGTACCCCCTCCTTTATGGGTGGGCACCAAACACCCACGTGGCTTGGAAGAATGAGTTCTGTGGAAGACACTGACCAACCTTGGAGCATGGACAACTGTAGCATTCACCCAACTTCTCTCCTCAGGACCATAACCGGACCAGTCGATGAGGTATTGCAGATGACCGTACCGGCAACGAGAGTCCAGAATCTTCTCTATTTCGAACTCTACGCCCCGCTGGGTTCGTATTCTGGGACCAACTTGAAGAGCTCTTTGGAAGCGATTCAGGACTAACGGTCTGAGGAGAGAGACATGAAAGGCATTAGGAATTCGTAAAGAAGGAGGCAATTTGAGTTTGTAGGCCACAGGACTGATAACTCTTTCAATGGAGAAAGGACCAAAGAAGCGTGGTGCAAACTTTATCGAAGGCACTCTAAGACGAAGGTTCCGAGTAGAAAGCCAAACCTTGTCACCAGATTTCAGTCTAGGGACTGCACGTCTTTTGCGGTCAGCAAAGAACTTATAATCGACTGGAAGCCTTTTTGAGAGATGCATGAATCTTCCTCCAGGTTAAAGAGAACTGACTCAAAACAGCAGTGGCGGCAGGAACATCGATGCTAGGAAGGTCTTGGAGATCTGGAACACGAGGATGTTGTCCATATACAGCAAAAAACTGAGTTGTTTCTATAGCAGTATGGTAGCGGAAGTTGTGAGCAAATTCAGCCCATAGGAGCAGGTCCATCCAGTCGTCTTGAGAAGATGAAACATAAAGTCTTAAAAAGGTCTCCAACTCTTGATTTACCCTCTCCGTCTGCCCATTCGTCTGAGGGTGGTAAGCTGATGAAAACTTGAGGTTGACTTGCATGGCAGAACAAAGGGCTCTCCAAAACCTTGCCACAAACTGAACTCCACGGTCAGATATAATTTTGGTGGGTAGTCCATGTAAACGGAAAATCTCCCGTAGGAAGATTTGAGCAAGTTTTGGGGCGGAAGGAAGACCCTGGAGTGGAACAAAATGGGCCATTTTGGAAAACCTTTCAACCACTACCCAGATGGTATTAAATCTTTGAGAAGAGGGAAGGTCAGAGATGAAATCCATTGACAAGTATGACCAGGGACGGCTGGGAACAGATAATGGCTGTAACTGACCTGCTGGAGACTGACGAGGAGTCTTGTGCTGCGCACACTTAGGGCAGGATGCCAGTATGTTTCGTAGAGGAACTTGAAGGTCTTTAGGACACCAGGATGCCCAGTGAATTTGGACTGATGAGCCCAAGACAGCAACTTGGGACGAAGTTCAGGAGAAACAAAAGTCTTACCAGGAGGCGGAGCAGGAGAAACTTGAGATGAGGCAAATACAACTGGATTCAGGATGGAATGCGGAACTGGATCAGACATCTCTTCTTCGGATTCCATAGATCGAGACAAAGCATCTGCTTTGGTATTCTGAGAACCTGGGCGGAAATGAAGCTTGAAGTTAAAACGGGAGAAGAACATAGCCCACCGGGACTGGCGAGCATTAAGACACTGGGCTGCCTGTAAGTAGAGCAGGTTTTTATGATCCGTGTAGATGTTGAATGGAAACTTTGCCCCTTCCAGGAGATACCTCCATTCCTCAAGGGCCAGCTTGATCGCCAGTAGTTCTTGATCATCAATGGAATAGTTAGCTTCTGCAGGAAGGAATTTGCGAGAGAAGAATCCACAAGGATGAACCTTCCCATCAGCTCCCATTTGGGAGAGAACAGCTCCAACTCCTACTGTGGAAGCATCTACCTCCAACTCGAATGGCTTGTTAACATCTGGTTGCGACAAAACTGGGGCGGACATGAAAGCCAGCTTGATTTTTTGAAATGCAGCCAAGGCATCTTCTGACCAGTTGGAATGATCTGCCCCCTTCCGAGTTAAGCTGGAAATAGGAGCAATGAGAGTTGAGAATCCTCGGATGAACTTCCTATAATAATTAGCGAATCCCAGGAATCGCTGAATGGACTTGAGAGTACTCGGAATGGACCAATTGGCAATAGCTTCCAACTTTGTCTGGTCCATCTGGAGATCTGATCCAGAAATGATATACCCCAGGAAGGGTATGGAAGGAACTTCGAAAGTACACTTGGACAACTTGCCGTAGAGACGGTTCTCACGAAGACGTCGGAGGACCTCACGGACTTGTAAACGATGAGAAGAGAGATCTTGGGAGAAGATGAGGATATCATCCAGGTAAACTATGAGATACTTATACAGAATGTCATGGAAGATTTCATTAACGAAGTGCTGGTACACTGCTGTGGCGTTGCTCAACCCGAATGGCATTACTAGGTACTCGTAATGACCATCCCGAGTATTAAAGGCTGTCTTCCATTCGTCACCACTACGGATTCTGATGAGATTGTAGGCACCGCGGAGATCTAACTTGGTGAAGATGCGGGCTCCCTTGCCTCTATCAAATATTTCAGTGATGAGAGGTAATGGATAGCTGTTTTTGATTGTAATATCGTTGAGACCCCGGTAGTCGATGCATTGACGTAATCCTCCATCCTTCTTTTTAACAAAGAAAAAGCCTGCACCAGCGGGTGAAGATGAGGGGCGGATGAATCCTTTCTGTAAGTTCTCCCTGATGTATTCGCACATCGCCTCGGTTTCAGGAACGGATAAGTATGCCCCCTAGGTGGTTTCTTGCCGGGAATGAGGTCAATGGGGCAATCCCACTCTCTATGGGGCGGCAGAACACCAGCAGCCTTTTTCACTGAAGACGTCAGAGAAATCTTGATAGGCCACAGGAAGACTAGACTGGATTTTGACTTCAGAAGATTTTACAGGACAAACTTGGGCTAAGCAGGACTGATGGAAATATGAACCCCATCAAGTGAGTTGTAACGTAGACCAATCAATCTGTGGATTATGTAGTTGGAGCCAGGGCATACCCAACACGATCTCCTGGGTTGCCTGAGGAATGACTAGAAACTTTATTAATTCGGAATGAACCCGACTCCCAGTACCACTGGCCTGGTTTGGTGAGAGATATAACCCTTGGAAAGTCAGCTACCATCCACCGAAGTGATGTAGACTGGATATGAGAGTTCGCAGACTGGCAAACAAAACTAATCTACTGCAGCTTGAGTAATGAAGTTTCCAGCGGCTCCACAGTCCACTAGCGCAGTTGCAGATTAAAGTCCAGCCGTGGTCTCTAAAGTCACAGGAAGAATAAGGGCTTGGTTTGAAGGAGCTTGTCTAGAAGATCCCAACTTGACTCCTCCTTTACAAGTCAGGATCTGGCGTTTCCCGAACGCGCTGTACAAGAATTAATCTGGTGACCTGCAGCCGCACAATAAAGACACAGTCTCTCACGAAGTCTTCTTAACCGCTCCTCAGGAGTTAGGCGGGACCTATTTATTTGCATAGGCTCATCAGAAGGTGGAGACTGGAACTGTACGGAAGGTACCATTCTTGGCTTGCGAGGCTCACTACGAGCACATTCACTGTTGCGTTCGCGAATGCGAGAGTCCAACTTGATACACAGAGAGATTAAGTCAGATACTTGCTCAGGAATATCACGGGTTGCCAGTTCATCTTTGATCCGATCTGAGAGTCCATGCCAGAAGGCTGCTACCAGGGCTTGATTATTCCACTGAATCTCTGCGGCTAACGTCTGGAACTGGATGACATATTGGCCCATACTACGGGTACCTTGACGAAGCTGGATAAGATCTGCAGAGGCTGATGTTGCACGACCCGGTTCATCAAAGATGCGTCTGAAGGTTGACACAAATTCAGCATAGTTGTTCATCAGAGGGTCAGCACGTTCCCACAGAGGAGACACCCAACTCAAGGCTGATCCAGAGAGAAATAATGTAGGCAACCTTGGATCTTGGCGTGGGGAAATTGTGTGATAATTCTAATTTCACATTGGTTAAGAAACCCACGACATAGCTTCGGACTGCCATCATATTTGCAGGTGCAAGCGTGACACTGGGGTTGATGCAGCCAGTGAAGAAGAACCCACAGCACTTGCTGGTGCTGGGGTAACTGGAACTGGAGAAGCAAGTACACTAGGCAGAGATTGTTGTAGTGTATCAATCCGGGAAGACATCCCTTGCAGGAACTGGAACATCTGCTGCTGCGCAACCTCTTTACCATCCAAACGGGAGACCAGATTTTGTAAGGCCCCTGACCCCACATTCTGACCACCGTCCGAGTCCATCGGTCCTGAACTTACTGTCAGGTTCGGTTTGGCTTGTGTCCCCGGAGGGGGCGCTAGTGGGTCAGTGGAGGTAGGATGGAAGAAGAGAGGAGGCTGGATTGGGTTTCTGCGCATGTGCGCAATGATGTTTTATTAAATGAAAAGTTAAACAATAAGGCAGCAGGAATACTTGCAGAAATAAACAATAAGGAATGCAATGGTAATGGTTCAGCGTGGAAGCTGAGAGTCTATGGAAAAGCAGTATGACTGTGTAGTTGATAATATGCTGGTATGGGAACCAGAGTTGTTTAAAACGTGGAGCCAGCAGAGATGGCAAAATTGGTAACAAACCTGGTAGCAGATGCAGGAGACTTGGTGTAAAGTTCACAGTGCAGTTGGTAATGCACAGGCAGCTTGCAAGCTGATTCACTGGTGAGGTGATGGGATGCACCTGGAGAGAGAGTCTCTACTGCTGAGGGCTGGAGCACACTGCAGCTGTAGAAGGTGTGGAGCCAGGTAACAAATGCAGGGATTGCTGGTGCTTGTAGTTCCATGGAGATATTGGATCAGACAGGAAGGTGACCAGGAACACGGAGAAACAGGAGAGCGGATCCAGACACATGGGTCGCAGGAGTGACACAAAGTTCAGGACAACCACAGACTCACCCTGCAGGCATTGGCTGGAATAGAACAAGGAGGTGCGGCCAAGCTCCGGATTGGCTGCCGCACTCAGACTGAGGGAAACTGTCATGGCGGCACCCATGCCGCGGCCCGGTGGGAAAGCGGCGTGCCCACACGCCCGCTGACAACAGGAGCGTTCCCAGGCCCAGGATGACATCCAGCGACAGGGAGACGGGTGACAGCAAAACGTAGGGACCCCGGACGGAGTCCGCACCGACGGATAGATGTAGCTGTTTTGAGTCGATTCCTGACATATCCCCTCTTAGTCTCTGCTTTTCCAATATAAACATGCCTAGTCTTTCAAGTCTTTCCTTGTATTCCATCGTCTCCATGCCCTTAATTAGTTTGGTCGCCCTCCTCTGTACCTTTTCTAGCTCCAGGATATCCTTTTTGTAGTACGGTGCCCATAATTGTACACAGTATTTAAGGTGTTGCCTCACTAGTGATTTATATAACGGGAGTATAATACTCTCGTCCCTAGCATCAATACCCCGTTTTATGCATGCTAATATCTTATTAGCCTTCTTTGCTGCAGTCCTACTTTGGGTACTACTGCTTAGCTTGCTATCTATGAGGACACCTAAGTCCTTTTTCAGTACAGAATCCCCTAATTTTACCCCATTTAGTAGGTAGGTGTAATTTTTGTTCTTGTTACCACAGTGCATTACCTTACACTTGTCTGTGTTGAAGCGCATTCTCCATTTGGCTGCCCATCCTTCTAATTTAACTAAGTCGATATGAAGAGACTCTGCATCCTCCTCTGTATTTATAGCCTTACACAATTTGGTATCATCTGCAAGACAACATGCTCTCTAGACCTTCTGTTAGGTCGTTAATGAAAATATTGAACAATAGCAGTCCTAATACTGAGCCTTGCGGCACAGCACTTAGCACTTCAGTCCAAATTGAAAAAGACCCATTAACCACAACGCACTGCTCCCTAGTATCTAACCAGTTTTTGACCCAAGTGCATATTGTGCTTCCTAGCCCTGATTCTTGTAGCTTGTAGATAAGTCTCATGTGTGGTACAGTATCGAACGCTTTGGCAAAATCTAAAAAGATTACATCCACGTCTTTACCCTGATCTAGGTTTGCCCTTACTGTTTCATAAAAGCCAAGTAAGTTGTTTTGGCAGGATCTGTCCTTCATAAACCCATGTTGATTCCTTTTAATGACCTTATTGACTTCAAGGAACTTCTGAATACTATCTCTTAGAATACCTTCCAATACTTTCCCCACTATAGATGTAAGACTAACTGGTCTATAATTACCTGGTTCAGCTTTTCTTCCCTTTTAAAATATAGGCACTACTTCCGCTATACGCCAGTCTTTGGGTACCATACCTGATATAACTGAATCCTTAAAGATCAAAGATAGCGGTTTTGCCAGTTCAGAGTGAAGCTCCATTAGAACCCTTGGGTGAATACCATAGGGCCCTGGTAAATTTATTAATCTTTAAATGTTTTAATCAGTCAAAGACTACTTCTTCGCTTAAATAAGTACCTATCAGTGGGATTTTCTTATTATTGAGATTGTGTGTCAGTCCCTGAATTGTGTCCTCTCTAGTGAATACTGTTGAAAAAAACTAATTTAGTGTGTCCGCTATGTCATTATCATTTTTGTTTAAGACTCCCAACTTGTCTTTTAAAGGGCCTATACTGTCCTTCTTTAATCTCTTGCTATTAATGTATTTAAATATTTTTTGGGGATTCGCTTTGCTTTCCTTTGCTACTAGTTATTCAGTTTCTACTTTAGCCTCTCTTATTTCCTTTTTGCAAATTTTGTTACATTCCTTATAGTGCTGAAATGACTCTGCTTCCCCGTCAGATTTGTATTTTTTAAATGCTCGCCTTTTCTTGTCCATAAGTTCCTTAATCTTTTTGTTAAGCCACATCGGTTTATGATTTTTATTCCTTTTTTTGCTGCCCATAGGAATAAAATTGAGTGTATTTTTAGCTAGCAGGAATTTTAGTACCTCCCATTTCTTCATTGTATTTTTCCTAAAAACAAACCTTCCCATTCAATATCCCTGAAAAATACCCTCATCGTTTCAAAATTTGCTTTGCTAAAGTTTAGAGTCCTAGTTGAGCCAGTATAGGGCTGTTTATGAAAACTGATATTGAATGTGACCATATTGTGGTCGCTGTTTCCTATGGGTTCCCCTACTATAATACCCGATACCAAATCCCCATTGTTTGTTAATACCAGGTCTAATATTGCATTGTACCTAGTTGGTTCCTCAATTAATTGGACTAAGAAGTTATAATTAAGTGTGTTTAAAAACATATTGCCCCTAGCAGTATCATATGAATCGTTTTTCCAGTTTATCTCTGGATAGTTAAAATCTCCCATCACTACCAAGTCTTGTTTTATTATTGCGTTCTCAGTAGATAAGTACAATGTAATATACCTGCACTATATACATACATGATAATACATGAATATATTGAATAAATATCTTCAAATAAACTGTAATATCTGATAGTGCTAGAATTACCAAATAAAACATATACAGTATAATTCCAGACATTGCAACTGAATTAGTGATTTAAATGTAAATTAATTGCTCTCGGTAAAATACTGAATAAATGTTTCCTCATCCTGTTGTCTGGGGATATTGGCCCTCATTCCGAGTTGATCACTCGCTAGCTGTTTTTAGCAGCAGTGCAAACGCTAGGCCGCCGCCCTCTGGGAGTGTATCTTAGCTTAGCAGAAGTGCGAACGAAAGGATCACAGCGCTGCTACAAAATAGATTGTGCAGTTTCAGAGTAGCTTGACACTTACTCCTAGCTAGCGGTCACTTCAGTCTGCTTAGTTCCTGATTTGATGTCACAAACACGCCCTGCGTTCGCCCAGCCACGCCTACGTTTCCCCAGCCACTCCTGCATTTTTATCTGGTACGCCTGCATTTTTACACACACTCCCCGAAAACGGGCAGTTACAACCCAGAAACACGCACTTCTTGACAATCACTCTGCGGCCAGCAGTGTCAGTGAAAAGCATCACTAGAGCTTGTGTAAAACTGCATTGGCTTTTGTTAAAGTACGTCGCTCGTGTGCAGGGCGCACCATATGCATGCGCAGAATTGCCAATTTTTAGCCTGATCGCTGCGCTGCAAACAACGGCAGCTAGCGATCAACTTGGAATGAGGGCCATTGTAAGGACTTGTAAACTGACAGTAGATGTGAATTAATATTGTGAATGAATGCACCCATAGAGGCATACATTATAAGATTTGTGCTACTGTCACAAGGTATTCCGGCTTACTTTTCTGGTCATTGTAGTAACATTTTACATAAAATTTGCAGATGAGATTGTAATGTGCGCATGTTGTAAATCGTCTTCAGGCATACACATTAACCCAACAAGGTTGACTACATCCGCTATCCTGCATGAACATGACGCCAAGTCTTAAAAATGAAGTTTTATTTAATATAAAAAAATATTATATTAAAAAAACGACACATTGAAAAGTAAATTAACAATAAAAATTATGTGGACTGTATTTCAAGGAGTAATGATCTGAACAGGGAGTCAGTATGGAGACCGAGAGACACAGAATAGGAATTTTATGTTTGCGTCTCTAAAAACAAATTGAAAACAACAGCAAAAAGTGCCCTTAAAATAAACTTTTCAAGCTATAAAAAAATCACTTTCAGACCAGGATACATTGCATAACATTCAGTTTCCACAGAGGACATGGAAGTATTTGCAATTGCAAAAACTGTGATACAGTATTTAAGAAATCAAGGTTCTCCAAATAGTCACCAATGTTAGGTAGGATCACTCCAGCAAGTTGATTTGATAATCCTCATTGCTGGTACCCAAAAACTTTCTGCAATTCTGTTTTTTTACATGTTCTTAACAAGGACACTCTTCTAAATGCTGCATTGTGGATTTTCTCAGAGCACCATAAGCTTCTTTACCCATGAGCACAGGGAGGACTTACCTAATGATAACTTACACTAAAATGCAGCTTTAAAGTTGCTTCACCACCTTATCCATCACAGTCTCAATTTGAGTCCCTATGTTATCTGCAGCATGGGCTGGACAGAGTTCTCCAGCAGTTTATATCCAGATATGAACCGGAAAAATTAAGAGAAAGTGATTCTCTGGATAACACAGTTGCTGTGTCTTCTTTATTTACTGGCTACATAAAAGGCCTGATTCTGAGTCAGACATAACAGCTTGTGTGGGAAGTCAAGCTACTGTGCCTTTATGAAATATCACAGAACCATTATATCTGGGCTATCCATATTGTCAGAGAAGTAATTATCCCAAGAGGAGATAAATTCAGAACCTGCCTCATTAACTGCAACCAAAGAGGTTTCATTTTCAAAATCTAATTCGCCTTTCCACAGAGAGGTTGATGAGCACAGTTGAGCGGTCCGATATTCCCCGAGGCAGATATTCCGCCATAGTGACATGCACAGCTAGAACAGGAGAAACAAACATAAGATCAATGCATGAGAGAGTGGTGAATGGTGGAGTGACAGGAAAACTTTACCAGTTGGGTGACGCAAGTACAGAATATCTAAGTTAGTGATTAATTTGGAGAAAGCAGAAGGACCAGATGAAAGAGTTGAAGCCTGAGAGACCTCCCCCCCATCTCTCAAGTAAGGCATCTATTGTGTTGTTATAATACCCCATACAAATCACAGGACACCCTGGTGCCAAGATAAGAAAGGGGGCTACCTCTATGAGGACATCATTTTGGAAAGGGGAAGAAAATCAAATAGGAAAAAGTAGTGGGGAGGAGTGAACAACATCTTTAAGAAAAATATTTCTACCATAAGGGTCTATCTGAACCTTGTCCAGCTGAAAATGAAGTAGTTCATGACTAGAACAGAAACTCCCCTGGACTTAGGACAATGAGTAGAATGGTACACCCAGCCTGGGTTTTTTAAGAGCAAGAACCTGACAACAGTATAAGTTGGTCGCTACAAGGCAAATTATATCAGCATTATATTAAAAGACAAAACTCATGCACAATCCCCACTAGAACCACAAGACCACAAGCAGTGATCCAGTCACCAGAAGTATGTAAATTACTAAAACACAACCTACTGTAGGTAAAACCAGAGAGGAGAGAGATGTTCAATAAGACTATTCCCATCAGGAAGCTGTCATACAGATATGCATATTTACTGCAGTCATGCCAACAGTCCCACATTACACACAAGGTCGAGTGAGAATATTCTAGCGGTGGGCGTCATGTTTGTCGAAAATGCATCTTGGTCACAATACCGTACAACTAGGATGCATGAGGAGACTGCTGCTTTATTTGATAGATGACACTTTTATATCTGTGTGTGACTGAGTCTCCGTATCTGTGTATGAAGTACCAAAATGTTTCAGCTGCAGCTTTTTAAAATACAAATTCTGTTATAATCCATATCCAGACGCCATTGCACACAATATACAAGAATCAAATACAGTATAAAATTAATCAGCACAGTCTCCTAATGCATCCTAGTCACATTATGCTGTGACTAATATGTATATTCAACCTAAAAAGATGTCCAATGGGGGAAATTCCAAGTTGATCGCAGCAGGAAATATTTTAGCAGTTGGGCAAAACCATGTGCAGTGCAGGTGTGGCAGATATAACATTTGCAAAGAGAGTTAGATTTGGGTGGGTTATTTTTTTTCTGTGCAGGGTAAATACTGGCTGCTTTATTTTTACACTGCAAATTAGATTGCAGATTGAACACACCCCACCCAAATCTAACTCTCTCTGCGCATGTTAAATCTGCCCCCCCCTGCAGTGCACATGGTTTTGCCAAACTGCTAAAAATTTTCCTGCTGCAATCAACTTGGAATTACCCCCTATGATAGCAGAGTTGCACAAGACCTGGGGGCATGCTCATAACAGGATTTTCTTGCTGCATGGCGTAATGAGGATAAATGTATAAGTATGCATCTCTACATGTAAATTAGAACCCCTTATACCACAAAAGGGGAGTAGAAATATACTGTACAGTAATTACAATCTGCTGCTAAACATAAACAAAATGAAAGTAAAACGGAAACATTATAAAAACACGTCTTTTGGGTACTCCTGAAATCAAACAATGATAGGCCTGAGGAATGTGCTCAAGCCAATTTTCCTCATTCCTGGGTGACGTGAAGTACTGAGTAGCACCTGCATCATCAACTTGAAGGTGTTCAGGATAAAGCATAGCATCTGATATCTTGATATCTTGTTCACCCCGCAGCCCATGTAAGGTGAAACATACATTATTGCAGAGTGTGCCAACGGTGCTGATGGCACATGTGGACCCAGGCTACCAGCTTCTCTCCTTGGAAAAATGATCTACTTGGTCAAGGTTTTTCAATCTCAGGCACCCTCTCATTATGGATTGCTGCACCACTTCCCGCAATGTTTCTAGATATTAGGACATAGCAGCTGCAAACATGCTGACAGCAGAAGCACCCTCTTGTACTGTCTCTCCACTCCTGTAGTCCCCTCTGGTCTTTCAGCTGTCATCTGCTGTAATACAAGATGGCGTGACAGCAGAAGCAGAGGGAGCTAGACACACTCGATCTTTTTACACATTACTTTCTCTTGTACTCCTGATGTTCAGAGAATTATGTGTCAGACCTGATCAAAAGTAAAGTGAACCTTATGACTGTCTACAGTTTCTAGCTGGTGTGTAATACTTGTGTGTTTTCAACACAAGCTTTTAACACAGAAAGCAATTAATTTGAAGTGTATGTATGATCGTTCCATAATGCTACGACATCAGGTCATCTGGGAGTTCAAAGCACACTAGTCTTAGTAAAAAAAATGTAAAGCCTACATGTACAAGACATTAAACTCCACATACCTCTACAACTTTCACCTAGTCCTACCGGTCCCTAAAGGGAATATTCCATTTGAACTTTATCTCAAAGCTTCCTCATACAGTAGTAGATAGATTCACTAAAATGGCTCATTTCATCTCTTTAAGAAACTCCCCAGGTGCTCTTTAGACTGCAATAATTTTTCTTTAGTCTACAGTACCTACAAACTCCATTGCTGCCCATGTTCTATAGTATCAGACAGGTTTATGCCATTTTTCTCAAGGCGTTGTGTAAGTAGCTGTTAATCAAGTTGTATCTACAGTACCTTTAGGTTTTAATCCACAAACCAATGGTCAGATATAATGCATTAATCATAGCCTGGAACAAAATCTATGAATATATTCAAATTTTCTGCAAGACAATCGGGTAGAGTTGCACACTTTCGCTGAGTTTGCTCTGTTTTCATTCATCTAGTAAAGAAAGTCCATTGTATTTGAAGAAGCTTCTAAGAATTACATAAAAAATAGAATATTAGTCAGATAACCACTTGTCATTAATCTTTAAGAAGCTCAGCAAAAATGTAAGGACCAAGGCAGATAAACACCACAAGAGAGCTCTGCATTATTATCATATTCAGAATAAAATATGGCCATCAAATATCTTCAATAGTGTCATAGCATTTCAATGGTCCTCTCACTGTTTCAGCTGCACTAAAGTCCTCTACAGTGATATTGATGTTACATCAACAGTTGTAAAGATTCCACTTGGTTTTTCATGTTTTCTAAGTCAAACAAGTTCCTACTATCACAAGATAAAAGCCAGTTCTAACATCATTAGTAGTTTAAGGAAATGAAAGGTTCAAGGATAAACCCAATTCTTGGTCTAGTGGAAAGGCTTTGGTTGGTAAGAGTGCTTATGGAAACCTATTGATAATCATCATGCCTCCAGGTCAATTAAGACTTTTTCCAACAGTTTTAGGATATGCCTGGTGTATCTGAAAGTTGCCCTCTCTATGCAGGGGATGCTGTCACATGGTATGGACTACATCTGCTTAGCTGTCCAAAATATTATGTTCTGTGTCTGAGTGAGCTACATCCATGTTTTAAAATACTCATATCTATTATTATTCAATGTAAATGATATTTCAAGGGAATATTATGAGTTTTTGAGGGCAGTATATATTAATTTACTCACTGGAAGTGATTTTATTCCTATCATCTGCATTCCTAAAATAACAAGTGCAAAAAACAATTTATATTGCTGGTGTAAAAATCATTTTAAGTAATTTAAAATTCAGTTGAAGTCATATTTCAAAGTGTGCGTTTTGGAGATGCCGTGTATATTACTTTACTTACTGGGTGTGGATATTTTACGTTCAGTTGCACCCCAAAAATAACAAGAGTAAAACAATTTCTTGTATGAAAAACATTTAAAGTCTTTAATATTTCATTTTAAAGCATACAGCACAGTATTTCAAGAGTTTGTGTTTTAAAGAGACAGCATATGTTACTGTACTTACTGGGTGTTGTCATATCGCCTTCAGCTCCACCCCTCAAAAATAGTGCAAGAATTTTTTTTTTGTGTCAAACAAAAAAAAATAATTTATGTCTTTTTAGAATTCAATTTACAGTACTGTAAATAATATTTCCAAATTGTGTGTTTTGTAGAGGCAGTATACAGTATATTACTGTGCTTGCTGTGTGTGGGTGTCTCTGTTAGGTGCACCCCAAAAAAGGGAAGTATCAACAATATATTTTTTTTTTCTGGTAACTAATAAAATCTCAAGTCTTTTTAGGATTAAATAATACTTCAGAGTAAGTTTCAGTGTATATGAATGTACTTACTGTGTGTGGTTGTGTCCCTATTAGAAACACCACAACAATTCCAAGTGGAAACAATATATTTAAAAGTATTTTAATAAAACTGCATGGTAAATATAACGGTCCTTCATTTCACTATCTCATTATACACTTTTGTTCTGACATTTAATTTCAACTACAGTAGTTTTACTCTTGTTCTTGTATAAAGAAAAAAATGAATCATTGGCTAGAAGAACAGGAACAACCCAGTGCTACTGCTGGCAGTCATAGGTCTTATTGAACATCTACAGTACTTTTACAGAAGGTCAAGGGAGGAAGATTGTGTTAAACAGGGCACTCCAAATCTAAACACTATTCTACAATTCTTTAAGAAAATATTATCTGTAGGGAAACTTGAAGGGAAAAGTTACTGCTAAAAAATACATAATCTTCAGCATGCCATATACAGTGGCAAGAAAAGGCTGAGCATGGATTTATTTATGAGTTGTGGTCCTGGGCTTTTAATGCATTAGAATGTCTGTTGCCAAAACCAGATTCAATCAGGCATCATCTGTAGCCTCACAGTCTACAATTTTTAGCTCTGAGTGCTGATTTGTCACCTTAAAAATGGGCAATTCAGGGAAAAATATAAATTACGGCTGAAGAACAAGTTGTATGTTCACAAAATTCCCAAAGCCCTAAGGACAATCTAAGGGTGTGCAATGAGTGCTGTGTCTGACACTATATTCATAGAGAAGCAACTTTTCAACAATTCTAAACCTTCTAAAAATGTGAGGATGAGAAGAAGTAAAAGTGGTGATGATGATGATGATGATGATGATGATAATGACAATAATAATTTAGATATAGAAATTGAGGTGCTACTTCGGAAGTGCAACAGGGTAAAGGGGATACTTGTGTATCAGACTCTAATAAGAATGTTGATGATGAATGTGATGGACAAGAGCAAGTTGATAAAATTCAAGAGAAGGATGTTGTTTGTGTAAAAATGAGTGCCACCATTGGCAAATATTCTTGCCAGTGATAAAAAGTGTGTTGTCATGCCTGAGCAAAAGAAAACGACTTTTACCCAAAACCTGGCAACACTTGTCAAAGCCTCTGTACCATTTGTGATGCTAAATGTAAGTTGAAGTAGAAGTAAGTCTTGAAATTCCAATAGAAAATCATGTAGAGAACTTTAACAAGCAGTTCAGCATCAGCAACCAGCAGCAAGGATATATACCAGCACATGCAAGTTCCACCAACATCATCATCAAACTCCTCATTAGCAATTGGAGGTAGCCCTGCATCTAATTTGCAAAGATCATGTGTTCCTACTATGAAATTCAATCTTAATCTATTTTATCCAAATAGCAATTCCTTACCTGTAGCTGGATGTTACACAAAAAGTTACACTTTGCCTATAAAAAGCCATTGTGCAGACTATCCATTTAAATACAGATAAGTGGACAAGCTGTCCTCTTTGAATTAAAGACTACATGACTGTGATGGCCCACTGGATGGGTGTATAGACTTCAGCAGTGGCAGTATCTAACACACAACACCATCTCATTCACAGGCTGGCTACTCTCTGTATCACTGGCTTCACTAACAAGCATACCAGTGTCAACTTTTTGAGAACACTAATGGATGTAATGGCATAATGGCTTATCCGGCTCAGACTCCCTCAGGTTTTGTCACTTAAATTGTATTAGCATTACAACTGCATGAATTTCAACATGTACCATGTTTTGTGCACACAATGAACTTGGTGGTTCAGAATTTCTTTAATCCTAAAGTAGGTTAAAGTTCTATGTAATGACTTTGTTTCTACTAACAGGATGCAAAGAGCTCCTTGTGAGAAAGTTGCAGCTCAAATGGCACATGACACATTGTTCCTGCTTCAGTTTCTCTTGCAGATGCTGCTGGCTCGACCTTTTCTTAGAGACCAACTGGTGATTATGATGCGTCGTCTCAGGTCACCAGAGTGAAACATTAAGACATTTTGTCAGACTTAAAATAATTGTATTATTATTATTATTATTATTATACTTACCGTATATTGACACCTCTCCATAAACCAAGCTGACACAGTGCGTATCAATACAATGGAGGGGGGTTACTTTGTAATGAAAATATACAAATTAGCATCTTTGACTTCTTTACTACCTTTGACTACTAGTAGTGCTGTACATATGTCAATTTGGAGCTCCTTGTATAATATTCTGTAGCTATGGTTTATTTAAGCTGCTCATTAAAAATTGTATACTCGGTAAGTGCACAGCTAAGAACCTTGGGTCTAATTCAGACCTGATCATAGCAGCAAATTTGTTAACAGATGGGCAAAACCATGTGCGCTGCAGGAGGGGGGGGAGCAGATGTAACATGTGCAGAGATAGTTAGATTTGGGTGGGTTATATTGTTTCTGTGCAGGGTAACTACTAGCTGCTATATTTTTACACTGCAATTTAGATTTCAGTTTGAACACACCCAACCCAAATCTAACTCTCTCTGCACATGTTATATTTGCCCCCCTGCAGTGCACATGGTTTTGCCCAACTGCTAACAAACAAACATCGGGTACATATAACAAAAAGCACCACAATTCTCAATACAGCTTAGATGTAAGTAGTGAGGGAGTAGTCAGCGTACTACTAGGGGCTGGCGGCCATAGATAGAGATGAGCCTTTATCAACTGTAGACAATGCAGGTAAAGTTGGTTGCTGAGTAGGAGAGAGCTGTAACTGCAATGTGAGGAGAACAGGGCTTTGACAACAAGAGGAAAGAGATCTCTGCTTTGAGGAGCTAACAATCTAGTGGGAAGGGGCGATAGACAGATGACATGAGGTGCAAGCAAGCGGGAGGTAGGCCGATGGCAGTATGCAAGTGAAGCAGAGATGGACAGCGCATGAGGCAGGCAGATGGAGGAGGAGCCTCAGGACTAGGTTATGCATCGGAAGGGTATGCTTTGATGAATTGGTGGGTTTTCAGTGCCAGTTTGAAGCTTTGTGAGGTCGGGAGGAATATTAATGGAGTGGGGGAGCATGTTCCACTAAAGGGAAAATCTTGAACTCGAGCAAGGGAAGCAGTGACCAGGGTAGAGGGTGGGAGGGAGTATGAAGGGAGAGGAGGTTGGAGATATAGGGAGCAGTGGAATTAGAAATGGCCTTGTATGTGAGGGTGAGGCGTTTGAAGAGGATTCTGTAGAAGAATGGGAGCCAGTGCATATTTTGTCGAAGGGGAGTAGCAGATGTAGAGTGGTGGTAGAGGAAGATAAGCCTAACTGTGGAGTTGAGGACATATTGGGACTGGGCGAGGCACCTGGAATGATGGAGACTGGGAGAGGCACCTGGAAGAGGACCATATTATGCTCAGTTCTGGACATCATTTTTCTAAATGGATTAAATGTAAATACTCATGTGTAAGTGGACCTTGCCTGAGATCTCTGTGATGCTGCTGGGAAAGCAGACAAGTCATTTATGCTGATTAAGTGAATTATACAATCCCACAAAGTATTATTAAATAATGTTTGTGACTGTGTGGCTGCCTTATGCATGAAGACTACTTTACAGAATAACTCCAACTGGTATGGAATTCCTTTTACTGGAGTTTTTCCCAAGGGCAGAAGCCTAGTGTGAATCCCCTGCTAAAACCCATCTTATACCTAGAGCTAGATTAAGGGAGGGGGAACAAGGGGTGAGCAACCCTGGCCTCCATATCTCTCTGGGCCCCCTCAGCCATAGCTGCTCATACCCAGCTCTGGTGCTGCAACCTATGTGGGAGCAATTCTCCACATCTTCAGCCTGCAGTACCACCCGAGCTGAATACTAGCATTAGGACCCTGAATAAGGTCTACCCGGCAATGACATGCATTGAGCTAATCAGACCCTGCTCTCCCAGGCATTCTTTTGCTTTTTGCTGCCAGGCCTGCTTGGTGCTTGAGAGGAGGCTCTGAAGTCTGCCCCAGCCGCAGGTGTGCTGTTAGGTCCTGTGCTGCTGCAGTCTCCTGGAGCTGCTAGAGAAGGAAGCACTCACAGCCGGAAGGGTGGGGCTGATCAAAGAAGGGGGACCACTTTGTGTTAAGTGACCTGGGCCCTCCAAAGGCTTAACCCGAACCTGCCAATACTTCACATACACCTCTTGAAGACCCATTTTCTCCGCCCCTGCAATGTCAGTAATACCTGTAGATCAGCCACTAGAAAGATATAGCCATACGCACTCATGAGGACCCAGGCACCCTTTGAACACGGCATATGACAATAGCTGCTAATCATCACTGATCAACCTAACACACAATATGGAATCAGCAGGCGGCATCATGATCAGTGAAAGCGTATTAGGGCAAGATTCATAGGTCAGCAGTCAGAGGTGAGTAGATGACAGCAACAAAGAATTCAGCAGGTAAGTGCACCCATGTGTGTCCTGCACTAACACAAAAGGAGACACAATTAGTAAAATAAGCAGCCCAGAAATGGGCGCTCTCCCCTAACAAGACGCTGGGCAGGACAGATACTTACAGCCTTGCAGGAGAGGTGAGCTTACAACAATTGCCACCAGAGATTAGGAACCCGAATCAACACCTGATTGGTCAGTTGGGCAGGTGATGCATCATAATGAGCAGGTAAACACTTCAGGGTACTCTCTTTTGACATCCATCTCTACCACCCCTTTTGCCTTGTGGTGATCAGAAGATAAAGGCTTCTTCTCTTTTCAAGCATTTATTATAATGTATGGACAGGGTACAAGGGATGGCACCCACCAGTCTACTATTGGGGACAGCGGTAATGTAACGTACATGTGAAAGCAATAAGCCGCCATTATCATTATGCAGTTATGCTAGCAGAGCCCGTTCAGCAGGTTGTTTGGTGTGAACATTCCTCTGATATTTCTTTGATGGTACTTCCCCACCTCTATTACAAGTCAGCAAGCTGTACATGTATCTCTGACACTGGGAGGATGCATAGTAATAGATAAGAGGATCAAGGCAACAACTGATGCTGCTAATACAGACAGACAGAATGTAGGCACAATACAGAGATGGATTAGATTTCTTATGAAAATGAAGACACCAAATTAAAAAGATGACATTTGTTGGTCCAAAGCAAAGTACAAACACCAAGAGCACAGTCACTGTCATAAACAAAGCGCGAGATCGCTTAAAGGAGTTTTCAAGTTTGGGGGAGCTTAGGTTATGGATGATTCCAATGTAACAGACAACTGTAATGACTAAAGGCAAGAAGAAGAAAGCAGAGATAAAAATTAGGAAATAGTTTACAAAAAATCTCTGCACATCTTCAATGTCCTGCACATCATAACAAATTGTGGTATCCAAAGCGGCAATGTACTGTGTCTGTTCTCTTATGAGAAGTGGCACAGTGCCGGCTATGGATAACACCCATATACAGACACAGACCAGCCAAGCTCGCCCCGTGGTACGCCAGGAGAGAGACTGCATTGGATACACCACGGCCAGGAACCTGTCCACACTGATGCTGGTCATGAGTAGGATGGAGCAGTACATGTTGCAGTAAAATGCTGTGATGTAGAAGCGACACATTCCATCTCCAATCATCCACTTATTCCCGGAGAATCGATAAGCGATGCTGAAAGGCAGCAGAGTCACAAAGAGCACATCAGCGGCCGCCAGGTTCAGCATGTAGACCACCGCTGGCTTCCTGACCTTCATCTTGAACAGGAACATGATGATGGCCAGAAGATTGAGAGGCAGAGACACAATGAGCACCACGGTGGACACGGATGGAGCAAATACAGTCAGCAACTTGCCAGTGAAAATTATTTTGGCTTCCTCAGTAATTGTTTTTTCTATTATCCGTGAATGGGGAACTTGACTTGATGATAAATTCAGGTCACGGCCATCTTCAGCGCTGTTAGAGGTTTCATTCCCTAAACATTAAAGAGGAAGTGAAAAAAAAAAAAATCTAAATTTGGAGATTTCTCTTCTGCATGTGAACCTAGATACTGTTTATGTAGAGTATGTATAGAAATATTAGCTTCATTATCAATAAGAACACCCAGTAATAGGAATAAATGTGAAAGTCTAAGACTCATTACATATAGGGAGGAATTCAATTTAAACCACAACACTAATTGTCAGTGCTGGACTTATTCAATTAGCGAGGTTTGTCCCATGTTCAAGTTCTCACAGATTGCACAGAACCTCGCAGCTCATGAAGCTGTGAGGTAAAGTCCATGTAAAAACCAACAAAATCTGGTCATGCACGGGGAACAAAAAAACACTAATTTCACAGTTTATGCTGAATCAGTGGTTTTCCGTGTGTGAATCCCGATTGTTCAGAGCGGGAAAAAAGGCTATTTTATTGAAATAGGAGAGATAAAAACAAAAGTCAATAAAAAATAATTAGAAATTATCTCTCTTTTTGTTTTTATTGACTATTGTTTTTCTCTCTCCTATATGCATCTTATGATGTCATATTGCTGCTATATAATTATGTTTACGAATGACCCCCGGAATGCATCTGACCCGCCAACATTACTATATGAAGAGAAAGCAGCTCTGTGAGATGTATTGTATGACTGGAAATGACGTCATACGGGTTGGAATGCTTTTTGAACCGCATGGAAATAAGCATATAGCGGCCGGAAATGACGTCTTACGAGTTGGAACGCATTTTGAACCGCACGGAAATGAGTATAGAGCGACCGGGCGGAAGTTGATGGGAGATGCGATACCATGTGACCGGAAATGACGGCCGCGGAAGCGCGGCGACTCTCAAACACTGTAATTGTAATTGTGACATCTGAAACTTGTTAGAGGACTTTAGGGGTATATATAGGGGGAAAATTCAGTGCTGCACAATCCGCTTTTGAGAAAGGTTAAAACCGAAACGCGTTAAGCGGGATTGTGCTGTGTATCCTGACAATTCCTTAGATTCCTTATTCACCACCTGGAAGGAAAGCCGTGAGTTTCCGGGACTCTGACTACACATGCTGTAAGAAATATCTCAGCGAACCAGTGAGGTGTCTTTTGGGAAATAGGGGATAACGCCTTGTGATATGCCTTTTTATTTATGTAACATGTGAGTGCATCTGTTTAAATATAAATACCCGTCTGTTTAAGGGCTTGCTGCACTATTTACTTTTTTTCTGTTATATGTTTTCGGGAGTGGTGGGACATTGAACCCTTAAAAGAAGTGGAATTTTGATCTTGTGGAATTGGACAGACTTTTTGATATAAAGAAACTACGATATGCTTAAAACCTTGTTGAGCTTTGTGAGTGTGATGCATTGAAAAAAGAATATACTATCTCTTTATAAATGGACTCTACACTATTGCGTGTTTTTTGTTTTTATGTGTGTACCCTAATTGGTATATGTCATTAGGGACACATATTATACAGGTTGTGGCCTTTTGAAGAATTTAGTCCATATAAGTGGCATGTTAAATCCGGAGAGCGCCAAAGTGGAGTATATTACCTGTGTAAAATTGTGAAAATTCTGTGAAGTAGGTGAAACTTCATTTATACTATCACTGGGCTGACCTCTGGATCTCATTGCGCACCCTATAACCACTTAAAACTATATCTCTCTTGTAGTCTATGGCTTGTGTTAGTGTTGCTGTGATATTGTCTACATTCTATGGTGTTCATATACAGATGTAATCTTCCTCATCCCTGTTGCAATGCGTTCGCACGTGCACACGCATCGCGGCAGCGACTACTTGCACCTGCTTGCATACAGTCGCGGATGTGAATGCTCAGTGTATTCTGAAAGTTTTGTGGGTGAGAATATTTAAACGCTCCCACAAACATGGACACTTATCACAGCAAATGTCTTGTGACTGCGAAAAAACACATCCAGGATGACGGTGGACGTATGTGTAGGTAGGGGTGGCTACTATCTGATGGAGAGGGAGAGGGGTGCTGAGGTAAGTCTTTGTCCCTGATGACAGAACACCTAGCTTCAGCCATGGGTAGTCAGATGCTAACAAATACATCTATTTCAGATACAGGCACAAATCTGTGTGTGCGGGGAAGCAAGTATCGTTGGATTCATAGTGGTAATGGGGTTGTAAGAAGGAAACCATATGAGACACAGGGGTCAATGCAGAGCTGAAAGCAAGTCAGCCGCAATTGGGGTGACATTGTGTGCAGAGAAAATAAATGACTTTGTGTAACCACATGCAGAGCTGTAAGTCCTTATGGTATCACTGCCCGCTCCATGTGCATCGTCAGACTACCATCGCCATCAGAGTGCTGTAGGGATTTGTTTCTCCAGGCGCATAACAAAGGCAGATTATTGTCCCCATCACGTAACATTGTGCTTGGGGTATACCCGTATTGGAAATGTATCATTTTCATTAGTGTTGGTGTCTCACAGCTCATGTCAGCTTACCTGTCATTTTATCAAATGTATGTCGTCCCCAGTAATTATGTTCATAATGTTTTATCATTTCAGAAGCGATTAAAACTCTCTCTGGCATATCTCCGTCACCTGTAATACATAAATAATACGTCATATAAACCATCCTGTAATAAGAGAAGACTCAGTGCCCCCTACTGGCTGATTACAGAACCATGTGGCTTTATTCCATGTACTGTGCTGTAAATGAGAGATCACACCCAGGTTATCACAGCACCTCCCGGGCAGGGGAGGCTGTGATGAAGAGGAGGGGGTGGGCCGGAGGCAGGACGAGGGCGGAACAAGGGTGGGACAGGGGTGGAGCAAGGGTGGGGTCACACTGACACCCACTTTAAGCCACCCCCCCGCTCTGTAATGCCGCGATCCCCGGCATTACACTGCAGGGGGCGTGGCTATGATGACGCACTAAGTGGGCGGACGGGCAGGGGGGACCTGCAAATCGGGAGACTTGCCTGCTCTTCCGTGGGGCCAGGAGGGTCACCCGATTTTCGGGAGCCTCCCGGCCATTTCGGGAGAGTAGGCAAGTATGGGGCATGTTGATAGGGGGGACCCCACACTCAGGGGTATATGCAATTAGCGACGAATCGCGGCAAATTTTCGCCCGTTTTTTAATTCGACACAATTTGACCATCCAATTTCGGAAAGTGGTTGCCGAAATTCACCATATTCAATGGAAAACAGATTCGACAGTCCCGCGGGCGAAAAACGGCCGATTAGGCGGATTTTGACGCAATTTAAAAAATACGGGAAAAACGGGAAAAAAACGAAAAAAAAATTGCGTGGGGTCCCCCCTCCAACGCATAACCAGCCTCGGGCTCTTCGAGCCGGTCCCGGTTCTAAAAATCCGGGGGGGAAATGGACAGGGGATCCCCCGTATTTTTAAAACCAGCACCGGGCTCTGCGCCTGGTGCTGGTACAAAATATACAGGGGACAAAAAGAGTAGGGGTCCCCCGTATTTTTTACACCAGCATCGGGCTCCACTAGCTGGACAGATAATGCCACAGCCGGGGGTCAATTTTATACAGTGCCCTGCGGCCGTGGCATTAAATATACAACCAGTCACCCCTGGCCGAGGTACCCTGGGGGAGTGGGGACCCCTTCAATCAAGGGGTCTCTCCCCCCAGCCACCCAAGGGCCAGGGGTGAAGCTCGAGGCTGTCCCCCCCATCCAAAGGCTGCGGATGGGGGGCTGATAGCCTTGAGAAAATTCAGAGAATATAGTTTTTTCCAGAATAACTACAAGTCCCAGCAAGCCTCCCCCGCAAGCTGGTACTTGGAGAACCACAAGTACCAGCATGCGGGAGAAAAACGGGTCTGCTGGTACCTGTAGTTCTACTGAAAAAAAGATAGCCAAATAAAAACAGGAGACAGACACCGTGAAAGTAAAACTTTATTTCATACGTCGACACACACATACTTACCTATGTGCACACGCCGACATCGGTTCTCTTCTCCAAGTAGAATCCAGGGGTACCTGAAAAGAAAAGATAAATATACTCACCTCATCCAGGGTCCAGAGATAAATCCACATACTTGTCAAAAAAACAAACCGGACACCCGTACCACACGGACTGAAAGGGGTCCCATGTTGACACATGGGACCCCTTTCCCTGAATGCAGGGAGACCCCCCCATGACTGCTGTCACTGAAAGGTCTCTTAAGCCAGGGCACTGTATAAAAGTGACCCCCGGCTGTGGCATTATCTGTCCAGCTAGTGGAGCCCGATGCTGGTGTAAAAAATACGGGGGACCCCTACTCTTTTTGTCCCCCGTATTTTTTGCACCAGCACCAGGCGCAGAGCCCGGTGCTGGTTTTAAAAATACGGGGGATCCCCTGTCCAATTTTTTCCCGGATTTTTAGAACCAGGACCAGCTCGAAGAGCCCGAGGCTGGTTATGCTTTGGAGGGGGGACCCCACGCCATTTTTTTTCGGGATTTTACCAATCCATCTATAAAAAAAATATATATATATATTTTTAAAAATATATAAATAATACTTGTGCCTCCAAAAAAGACAAACCAAGTTCCTAATCCCTTCTAATATAAATAGATATGCTATTACCAAAAAAAAAAAAAACACCACAAAAAACAGGTTTTACATTTTTTTTATTGGTTTCACCCTCCAAAGTGTGGCGGATTGAAAAAGACGAATTTACTGTCTAAAAGCACTGTTGTCGAATTTCCAAACTTCAATTGAATATACTTTGGTCGAATTGCAGCATTTGTATCATTGCAAAAAAGTCGAATTTGTCAAAAGTCGAATTTCAAAAAGTCGAATTTTTAAAGTCCGTTTTTTTGGAGAAAAGTACTGAATTGCATTGACGATTTTTTTGGGGGGGCGAAAAAGTCCAGTTTTTCGCCAATTTTGGGAATTCGACCGCAATTGCATATACCCCTCAATGTACATAACTCATCAAATTCACCGGTAAAATTCACATACACTATACATGAGCAAAGTATTAACTTCTTAGATGTACAGATATCATTCAGGGATGACAAAATTGACACAGCCCTGTTTACTAAGAGTACCGACAGGAATAACCTCTTACAAGCGTCCAGTCATCACCCTGTCTCTTTACACAAAGGTCTCCCCTACTCACAGATGCTGTGCCTTAAGTGCATTATCAGTGATGAGACACAACTGGAATCAGCATGTGATAACATGATCACAAAGTTTATCCAAAGGGGATACAACCAGTCTGAGCTTATTATTATTAAGAAGAAAGTATTGAAAATTCCTAAAAGTAAAACTTTAATTTCCAACAAAAAAACTGATAATACTGATAAACTAATTTGGGTTAATCAATATAATACTCAAAGTCCAACAATCAGCAAGATCACGAAAAAAATTCTGGCCTATTATCCAAACAAATAAAAAAATAGGCATCCAACCTAGTACACGTATTATGCCCGCTTACCGTAGAGGGAAGAATATACGTGATTTTGTAGTTAAAACCAACATTGAAGGTACCAAAAAGAGTAACATCACCACATTTCTCAAATACTGCTTCAAGTGCCTTGGCTGCACCACATGTAGCCATATGTTGACGGGTGACACTTTCTGTCACCCTTTCACGGGTAAAAAATTTTCAATACGTTATCGAGTAACTTGTACTACACGATATGTAGTTTACCTACTCAGTTGCCCTTGTGGTCTCCACTACGTGGGAAAAACTGCATGTTTAAAGAATGGATGGCCGGGCACCGGGCCTCCATTAGAGCAGCAGTTAATTCAGGCAGAAGTGATAAACCTGTTGCCCGACATTTTCTGCATGCCAAACATTCAGTAGATGCCTTGAGACATCGTATGATTGATTGCATCCCCCCGCTCAAACGAGGGGGTGATCGTGCTCAATTACTACTTAAAGCTGAGGCCAAGTGGATATTTGTACTAGACACATTGTCCCCTCGTGGGTTAAATGAACAGTTGGGCCTATCGGCTTTTGTTTAGCCCATTATTATATACAATCATTCAGGGGCACACAAAGTATATGATGTTTCAGAAACAGCTTCTACTAGTTTGTATCATTTTTCTCCATGTTTCCTAATTGTTGACACACAGTGGCTCTTAGCCAGCTCTCCACGCACACTTATGGGCTCTTTCCACCAGCTACTGTGAAAGTTTACAGTGTAGCTTTTTCTTGTTACTATGTACATAGATACTATCAATACTGCTTTTGAAGAATGAAATTGTTACAAGCATTGCCCTGATTGTGCCGTGTAAATCACACTGTCTTATTATTGTTTTGTTTGTTTGCGCAGTTTAGTTTTTTCAATTGTGCTCCGGTCCAGGTGTTCCCTGACGCCGAAGCCGGCACCTCGTGATGACGTCATTATTGAACGGAGCGTGATGCGACGGCCGCTGGCGCTACGGACCACCAGACGGAGATAATTGGGTGAGTAGTACCTTTTGTGATTTTATCCTGACGAAAATGCCGCTTTTGACATTGAAACGTTGACACATCAGACTTGCCTGTCTGTATTTATTTCTTACGCTGAGAGTGCCGCCCGTCTCTGCAGCATATATTACTGGACACAGCCATTGGGAGGGCACCGGCACTAGTATTTCTCTATACATACCTTTGGGATTTGAGAGTGCCGTGGACTCTGCATATTTGTATATATATATACATATATATATATCCAGTGTTTGCCCCGGCACTCCTCTGAGTTCACTTGTTGTGGTGCACTTCCTTGTGGACATGGCAGTCCACCGACATACAGCAAACAATAACAGGTGGCACTCACAGACTTGTAGAATGATGAAAAAACTTCACCCCGTGAAGTGTTTATTGAAACAAACAGGTAACGTTTCGGGGACGAGTCTGTGAGTGCCACCTGTTATTGTGTGCTGTATATATATATATATATATATATATATATATATATATATATATTAACGATGAGCGGGTTCGGTTCGTCGAGATCCAAACCACCCCAAACTTCACGTGGTTTACATGGGTCAGAGGCACCCTCGGTTCTTCCCACCTTACTCTTAAAACCCGAACAAGGCAAAACATCATTATCCCACTGTCGGATTCTCACGAGATTCTTATTCCATATAAAGAGCCATTTTCACTTGTACATTGAGCGGAGAGTACGTGGCTACGTTCTCTGCCTGAATAGCCCAATATCAGCTAAATATCAGCTCAATATCTGTGCTCAGTATCAGTGCTGCATTGTGGTGACCATTATATAATACTGCAGTACAATAGTCCATTGCTGTATCTTGCTGCTCCGTGTCAGTTCTAGTATCCTCCTCATCAGTGCTCAATATCTGTGATCAGTATCAGTGCTGCATTGTGGTGACCAGTATATAATACTGCAGTACAATAGTCCATTGCTGTATCTTGCTGCTCAGTGTCAGTTCTAGTATCCTCCTCATCAGTGCTCAATATCTGTGATCAGTATCAGTGCTGCATTGTGGTGACCAGTATATAATACTGCAGTACAATAGTCCATTGCTGCATCTTGCTGCTCCTTGTCAGTTCTAGTATCCTGAACAGTGCTCAATATCTGTGCTCAGTATCAGTGTTGCATTGTGGTGACCAGTATATATAGTAGTACAGTACAATAGTCCATTGCTGTATCTTGCTGCTCCTTGTCAGTTCTAGTATCCTGAACAGTGCTCAATATCTGTGCTCAGTATCAGTGCTGCATTGTGCTGACCAGTATATATAGTAGTACAGTACAGTAGTCCTTTGCTGCATCTTGCTGCTCCGTGTCAGTTCTCCATAGTGTCATCAGTATAATCAGTGCTCAGTAAAATCAGTGCGTTGTTAGACGTGCGCCCATTATCCGCCATTAATGCAGTGGGATTTAGAAAATTGTGTCCCCGGTACCAAATCTCATCTAGATTCCACTTCACTAGGCAGGCGATAGCGAGATTATGCCAATTAATTCCAGTGATTTAGACGTAGTATTACAATAATTTTAGCAATTAATAAGTGATTTATAATTATTAATTACAGTGATCTTGCCAAATAATTCCAGTGATTTGGACATAGCATTACAGTGATTTTACCAATTAATATCAGTGATTTATAATTATTAATTAGAGTGATCTTGCCAAATAATTCCAGTGTCGCTTGGCTTAGTCATACAGCTACCTAATTGCACCTCTTCGACATCTTTGCATGAGGTGCTGTTTGGGGCCTAGTTTTTGAAAAGTGCCATCCTGTATGACACTGCTGTATTAGTCCTGGGGTACTGCCGTATAAGTCCACCAATTGAATATTTTTTTTTAAAGTGACTGGAGCGTGCTGTAAATGCTGTCAGTGGACCGAACAGTTGCGGCCCACTCTTGACATTCAGCCACTGTGTGACACTACTAGATGTGCCAGGTGGTTGTGTCACTTAGCTTAGGCCTACAGCAACCTTGGGGCACATTTTTTTCATCTTTGCATCATGTGCTGTTTGGGGCCTTTTTTTGATATCTGCCCTCCTGTCTGACACTGCAGTGCCACTCCTAGATGGGCCAGGTGTTTGTGCTGACCACTTTACTAAGCTAAGCAACCCATCCAGTGACCTCGGTGCAACCTTTTGGCCTAAAAACAATATTGTGAGGTGTGAGGTGTAGTCCAGGCTGGTCATTACCTGAGAGTGTGTGTGTGTGTGTGTGTGTGTGTGTTTAGGAAGGTAGCCCAGACAGGACATTACCTAAAAGTGTGTGAGTGTGTGTGTGTGTGTGTGTGGGGGGGGGGTTAATCCAGGCATGACAATACCTGACAGTGTGTGTGTGTGTGTGTGTGTGTGTGTGTGTGTGGGGGGGGGGGGGGGGGGGGGGGTTAATCCAGGCAGGACATTACCTGAAAGTTGGTTGGGGGGGTGGGTAGTCCATGCAGGACATTTCCTGAAAGTGTGTATGAGTTGGGGGTAGTCCTGGC
Organism: Pseudophryne corroboree; assembly: GCF_028390025.1. Classification (NCBI taxonomy): domain Eukaryota; kingdom Metazoa; phylum Chordata; class Amphibia; order Anura; family Myobatrachidae; genus Pseudophryne; species Pseudophryne corroboree. The sequence continues at coordinate 1,223,303,824 of NC_086444.1, forward strand.
ATGACATTACCTGACAGTGGGTGTGTGTGTGTGTGTTTAGGATGGGGTGTAATCCTTGCAGGACACTACCTGACAGTGTGTGAGTGGGTGGGTGGAGTCTTGTCAGGACATTACATGACTGTGTGTGTGTGTCAGTGTGAGTGTGTGGGGGGTGGGGGTATTGGAGACAGGACACTACCTGACAGTATGTGTGGGTGGGTGGGGGAGTCCTAGCAGGACATTACATAACAGTGCGTGTGTGGGGGGGAGGGGTAGTCCAGGCAGGACATTACCTGACAGTGTGTGTGTGTGTGTGTGTGTGTGTGTGTGTGTGATGGGGTGGTAGTCCTAGCTGAACTTTACCGAACAGTGTGTGTGTGTTGGGGGGTAGTCCTGGCAGGACACTAGCTGACAGTGTGTGAGTGGGTGGGGGGAGTCCTGGCAGGACATTACATGACTGTGTGTGGGTGTGTGTGTGTGTGGGTAGTGGAGACAGGATACTACCTAACAGTTTGTGTGTGTGTGTGTGTGTGTGTGTGTGTGTGTGTGTGTGTGTGTGTGAGGGGGGATGAAGGTAGTCCAGGCAGGACTTTACCTAACTGTGTGTGTGTTGGGGGGGTTGTCTAGTCAGGGCATTATCTGACAGTGTGTGTGTGTGTGTGTGTGTGTGTGTGTGTGTGTGTGTGTATGTATGTGTGGGGGTAGTCAAGGCAGGGCATTATCTGATATTGTGTCTTTGTGTGTGTTTTGGGGGGGTTGTCCAGGCAGGACACTGCCTGACAGTGTGTGTGTGTGGGGGGGGGGAGGGGGTAGTCCAGGCAGGACATTAGCTGATGGGGGAGTACTGTGACTCATGTAAGCTGTATTAGCCTGTACTACTTATAATGAACAATACATAAATAATAAAAACACCATCAGCAACAATTATTTACAGTTGCATTATACACATAGAATCAAACACCCAACTTCCGCATCCCCCTCCTCCCTTCATTCCAATCCCCCATCCTTACCAAGTCCTCTCCTTCATTTACACATGTTCACATATACAACTTACCAGCAAAGCATATACATACGTGTGTATGCAACACGAGTAACACTCCGTGTGCCGGGCTGTGTCTATATACACCCACGCCTAGGCTGTGCAATGCATATGGGCCACTGGTGCATATATACACCCACATCTAGACACAGCCACAACTAGTCAAACCCGCAACTAGCCACAGCAACAGCTAGTCACAGCCACAACTAGTCACAGCCACAACTAGCCACACCTGCAACTAGCCACAGCCACAACTAGCCACATCCGCAACTAGTCACAGCAACAGCTAGTCACAGCCACAACTAGTCACAGCCACAACTAGTCACAGCCACAACTAGCCACACCTGCAACTAGCCACAGCCACAACTAGACACAGCCACAGCTAGTCACAGCCACAACTAGTCACAGCCACAACTAGTCACACCTACAAATAACCACAGCCACAAATAGTCACACCTACAACTAGTCACAGCCACTATTCACACCCATTACTAGCAACAGCCACAGCTAGTCACAGCCACTAATCACACCTGCAACTAGTCACATCCGCAACTAGTCACAGCCACAACTAGTCACACCTACAAATCACCACAGCCACAAATAGTCACACCTACAACTAGTCACAGCCACTATTCACACCCGCTACTAGTAACAGCCACAGCTAGTCACAGCCACTAATCACACCTGGTACTAGTCACACCAACAAATAGTCACACCCACAAATAGTCACACCCGCAGCTAGTCACAGACACTGATCACACCTGGGACTAGTCACACCAACAAATAGTCACACCCACAAATAGTCACACCCGCAGCTAGTCACAGACACTGATCACACCTGGGACTAGTCACACCAACAAATAGTCACACCAGCAACTAGTCACAGCCACAGCTAGGAGCAGCCACAACTAGACAGAATACATAAGAGAGAAATATGTGGGCAATTTGGCATAATACAGTGTAGTTAGACAAGAGCTGTACAGGACTAAGAATATGTAAAAGTCCATACTATTGTTTTTTGGCAGTGTAATACACTCCTTACTAGGCAAACTACAATATTAAGATATGGGGCAATAAGTAATAGCCTGCACAGCCTGCATTCAGGAATTTCTGCAAGTACAAGCAGAAAAATATACGGGCACACTCGTCAACATTCCAGAACAGTCTGCATGTCGCAGGCTATTACATATTACCCATGGTGTCATTCTGAGTGGGGGCAGATTGGCCTAGAAAACCAGCACAGGAAATTTCTAAAGCAGCCCTAAAATGTGGGTGGGGTCTGTGGAGGGTTCGAGATCTAATGACATTAAGATACCCCAGCCCCTGCTAAACACACCTGCAGCTGGTAACCTCTGCAGGGGTTAACAGACCGTCTGGTTACTAAGCAACCACAGCAGACAGGGAGAGCCTTAGGACCCAGAGCGGGAAGCTGGGGATGCGGGGATTCACCGCCGCAGAGCGGGAGAGTGACAGAGGCGGGGTTAGCTCTGTGCTGTGAGGAGGCGCGGAGAGAGGATGAGATCACGCTGCCGCCAGGTACAGGAGCAGGTCACACTGCCGCGGAGGAGAAGAGAGGCTGCTCAGTGAGGAGAGACAGGACCCTCGCTGACAGAGCAGACAGACATGGCGCCACTGCTGGCCTGGACAGAGTGAGAGAGGCTCTGGGCAGCGTGTGTGCAGAGATGCGCACTGCTGCAGCTGGCTGACAGGAGAAGAGAACCGCAGTGAGGACCCTCCTGATTGGCTGTGTGCTCCTGTAGTATCTGTCAGGCAGCACACGGCACAGATACAATGTAGCACCTATGCGCTACATTGTAGCCAATGGTGGGACTTTGCGGTCAGCGGTTGACCGAAAGTAACCTCAATGCTGACCGCAAAGTTCCCACCATTGGCTACAATGTAGCGCATAGGCGTGTGCTGTGCCGTGTGCTGCCTGACAGATACTATAGGATCACACAGCCAATCAGGAGGGTGCCACGACATGGCGCTCCCTGATTGGCTGAAGGGACCCTCTTTGACAGTAGTCAGGGGGGGTCCTGGCAGTCAGGAAAAGGAAACATGGGACCCCTTTCAGTGCGTGGTCAGGTTTCTATTTTTTTTTTTTTTTTTTTGCCAAGTACGTGGATTACAAAAAAAAAAAAGAACAGGACACACTGGATTTAGGTGAGTATAATTTTATTTTCAGGTACCCCGGATTCGACTTGGAGACGTCGACAGACGGAGACGTGGCCAAAGTCTGCGTGTCAACATAAGTAAGTATGTGTGTGTCGGAATGAATGTAATAAAGTTGTACTTTCACGGTGTCTGTGTCCTGTTTTTTGGGTTGTTTTTTTTTAGTAGTAGTACTACAGGTACCAGGGGGCCCGTTTTCCCCCACAAGCTGGTACTTGTGGTTCTCCAAGTAACTGCTTGCGGGGGAGGCTTGCTGGGACTTGTAGTACTGCTACTAAAAACAATATTCAATTTTTTTCAAAAGGCTAACAGCCCCCCATCCACCGCCCTTGGATGGGGGGTACAGCCTCTGGCTTCACCCCTGGCCCTTGGGTGGCTGGGGGGGAGGACCCCTTGATTTAAGGGGTTCCCACTCCTCCAGTGTACCCCGGCCAGGGGTAACTAGTTGGGTATTTAATGCCACGGCCGCAGGGCGCTGTATAAAAGTGACCCCCGGATGTGGCATTATCTGTCCAGCTAGTGGAGCCCGGTGCTGGTTCAAAAAATACGGGGGACCCCTACTCTTTTTGTCCCCTGTATTTTTTGCACCAGCACCAGGCACAGAGCCCGGTGCTGGTTGCTCAAATATGGGGGAACCCCAGTCATTTTTTCCCCATATTTTGTCAACCAGGACCGGCTCAAAGAGCCCGAGGCTGGTTATGCTTAAGAGGGGGGACCCCACGCAATTTTTTTCAGATTTAAAAATACTTTAAACACATTTTTAAGGTACACAATGAAGCCCTGCATGGATCTCATAGATCCGGCCGGGATTCCTTGTGTTTTGTCAGGAAGTGTTTTACTCATCACTCCCGTAAAACACTGCCTGACATTAAGAATCATATCGATATCGGTAAAAACGAATGTGCAAAACTCGGCAGCTTAGTGAATGATCGTATCGGGATTCAAAAAGTTGCAGTAAAATGCACCCGATACCATTCGAGTTCAAACACCCTTAAAAACGGCAAAAACATGAATATTAGTAAATAAACCCCCATGAGTCCAGCACTGGCAACTCACTGAATCATGTGCAGTCTCTGCAATACATTCCAATGCAAATGAGTCATGACTCGTGTGCCGACACACTGACTCGAGACACTTCACTGAACTGAGTCATGTGTCTCAACTCAGTTCAGTGAATCACTTTGCCCATGACTAGTGAGGAGGCGGCTGGGACCAGGAAGCGCTGTATGCACAATAGGAGAGGGGGAAGCCATGACAGGGATGCAAAACAGTGGGAGAGCACTGACAAACAAACTGGTACCTGTACCTCCAATGTTAAGCACTCAGAGCTACCACAGCATACCCTCCAACATGACCCGCCCCACTAGGTACAAAATGCTCTGTTTCTGGACTTCCCTCTTAATTTATTATTGCCATCACCTGGGAAGAAACAGATTTCTTATCATTTAACTAGTTCAACACAGGTGATGGAAATCATAACTTAAGAGGGAAGTCCAGAAACAGAAAATGTTGTACCTAGTGGGGCAGGTCATGTTGGAGGGTCTGCCACAGGACCCAAATAATATATAGTGCCCTAGACCTCTGTAGCTACACATAAACGTACAAGAGCGCCTCAAGCTTTATTGCTTACTTACTTACTCTGCCCCTCTCATTGAGAACATTAATAGGGACATGCAGGGGTATACCCCCAGGTTTGGCAGTTTCTCTGACATCGCATGCAGCTACCCAGTAGCAGTGGACACAGAAGCCATTGCTTACACTCAGTGGTTGGCTTGTCTACGAGTAAAGGAGCAGCATGCCTAGCTCACGTTGCCGTGTGTGTTCACCGATATATTCACTTGCCTCTGGAGCCCCAGATAGGGACAGTGCTTTAGGCTACGCCAATCCCCAAGCCTCAATAGGCTGATCATACCCCAGCAGCCCTACAAGGAACTGAGATATCTGCTGTCTGCCATGCGCAGGATTTACCAAACCAAAGAGTGGAAAAGTAATTCTAATACTCTTTTGTGATTATCATGTGCCTTGCATAGATTTATACTTGAACTTCTCCGAATTGTGTATAGGGCCAGAGATTGCCTTTGCTGGGCCCACAGCGCCATCTAGGGGCTAAGTATTCTGTTTGAATATTCCTGAGCAAGCTTCTCTAAATGAGTTTTAGTATTGATGTTCAGAAAATAACTTATGTTGACGTTGTGATATGTTTATGTTTACCATGCAAATGATATGAGATAATAGGTAATGTGTCTTACCAAAATGTGCTAAACTTACTAATCAGTAGCTCAAGTTAACGCTAAGCGGTGAATATACCCTTTGTACCTTTGTCACGTGCCCTACTGTAGTGATCCTTGTGCACCTTAGGGGAAGTATCGTCCATACTGGAGTATCTCCGTCCCTCTGTCCAAATCCTATACAGGTGTTCCATGCAGACTTTGGCAGGTGTCGCAGCAAGTGAGAACTTGTCAACCAGACGGGCCGCAACTGAACAGGTGTGAAATTCCAGGTATTACAAAATATCTAGATGGATCTGATGGTGTATACAGATGTAATCACCATCATCTATACACATAGCGGCATAAATGGCGTGACTCGTGCGACAGTGAATGGGTCGCACACATGCGTACCCATACACATGCCCAAAAATATGCACTTGTGATCGCCTGGTGTGAATAATTGCAGTTTGGTAATCCATGCAGCATGACACGATATGCATAACATTGGTATAGATTGTGGCATAGATGAGCCTGTAAGTCACCTGTGCGATAATGTAAATGCATATAAGGGCATATGAAACCATCAGATTCCATATCCGCTCCTCCATTTCCCCGCTACTTCCCTCACACTTTGGCCCCATCCTCTCCTACTTCATCCTGATTCTTCCCATCACACTCTTGCCTCTTTTCTCCTCCATCACTCTGCCCCTTCTTGCACACCCTGGCCACATCCACTCCTCTATCACCCTATTCCTTTCTCCATACTTGGCCAACACCCTCTCATCCATTATCCTCCTTCTTATACACCGAGCTCCATCTTCTCCTTCAACAGTTTCCTTTTTCCCACACACCCCAACCACATCAACTCCTTCATTATCCTGCTACTATCCTCACACTTCTATCCCTCCACTTCTCCATTCCCTCACAAACTTTTTGGATTCATTAGTTGGTCTGTGGATTGATGTGGAAATATACACAACCAAGATCTCTGTATTATCTGATTATTATGTAGTGTTATTTCAGGGTTGCCGACATCTGAGAGCAGCCCGTCGGATCAGCAGGGGGGGGGGCCTGAGGTGACGTGCAGGGGGCATCGCGTCATCACCTGCCCTGACCACCCACTTTACTCGTTAAGTGGGCGGCGGGCAGGGGGTGAACCCCGTAAATCGTGAGACTTGCCTGCCCTTCCGGGGAGCCAGGAGGGTCACCCGTTTTTCGGGAGCCTCCCAGCCATTCCAGGAGGGTAGGCAAGTATGTGTTATTTCTCACTCAGTGTGCATTAGGGATAGCAAAATGTTTTTTCTCTAAGCCAGAATTACCACTCCCTTTTAGCACCTGAGTGACATCACAATCTGTTTGAGCAGCTTGCCAATATATGTGCATTGTATTTCAGAGAGGAATGGATGGGTCAGCATTGGAGTGCCATTGGTGAAGCTAGGAGTGTCTCCAGGTAAGCTGGCTCTCAGATTCTGTAGCAGCCATTATCATGTGGCCTTACACTGGGCTATTAGATCCAGACATATTTGTTATTATTTATGCGGTGGGTATGGGGTGCGATTTTCCCTGTGTTAGTATGGCAGGGCTGCTTCAGGTTTGTCAAAGTCAGAAAAATATCACGCTACACGTTGCCATATATGCACCTCATGCGCTTGCCCACTGCACATGCACTTTCTCTGGCGTGCGTGCACATATTTGCAGATGCGTGACGGCGCCCCTACGGGCGTGCGCTTGAACGCATGGTATGTGCATTTACGGTAGAGTATGTGTGCGTCTAGCGAGCGACTCAATCGCTGCTTAATAAATCCATATAGCAGGTTTTATAGGTAATGTTCCCCTTAGTGATAACTGTAAGTTTGTTTAATGTGACGTGTTTATGGAGATGGGAATCCCTCTTTATGTTATACAAGGGGTCTGTTTAAGGTTGAACAGTGGTGTCTGGTACCTAACCGAAGAGTATTTTAATAGCAACAATCCGGTGTTGGTTAGGTATAGATTAAACGCTCCTGCGTATAGTTATGGCCATTAGTAATTTCTGGACATATCCTATATTTGCAGTTCATTATCCATGCGGCGGGAATCCGAAGATTCCCTCCCACCTGAGCTGTTTGAAATAGCCACAGCCCACCTGTTCAAATCAACCGATGACCTTTTGTTATGATACAAGGAGACATTCCTGTGTACAACGAACAATGAGATTATAGGTCCCTTTGTAGTGTACTGTATGCAGTGTATAAAAGATCAGCCAGCCTGGACAGCTCAGTATCTCTCACTCCACAAACGGTTTTCATATTGACTAACTTGGAGCAGGTACCAGCACTAGCGCAGCGATCGTTCCCAGTGTGTGTAAGAAATTTTCTGTAATCAAATTCGTTCTCTGTTTTGTATTGGCCATTTCCCTCTCTCTCTCTGTTATTGTATAAGATTGTGACGCTATTGTATATTTCTGTCTAGATATTCTGTTAGAATTATATGTTAGCTTGTAGTGTATAACTTGTAAACTGTTTTTACCTTTTTCGATATAACTTAAAAGCTTGTTAGTAAAGGTGTTGGAACCTTAGCACGGTATTGTGTGTTCATTACATTGCAGAGGGTAATAGGAGCGTCTCGATCGCTCAGACAGCTTTAGTGTTAACAAGGTTAAGCAGCGTTATATCGCTACAGTGTTTCAGTTCAAGGTTTACAGCATAAGAGTATCCTTTCTGTGTATTACATTCAAGGTTTACTGATTGTCATCTTGTGAGCGTCTGCGCCACTCGTGATCTCCTCGTGGTCTCGAGCGTCCGCTACGCTGGTAGCGTAGCATTACGGTAGTCGCTCGCCTATAGCGTGTTTGACACCACGCGTAAAGCTGTGAGCGAGCGTGCCGCTCGTGCGTCTCGATCACGGCTAAGCGTCCGCTACGCTAAGTGCGTACCCTTACGGTACCCCATACGCCAATTGCGTATTGAGTCTCTTACCCATATATAGTGAAGGTTATAAGGTAATCAAAATCAGCATTATCAATTGGCCGCTCTTCTGTCCACCACATATCCGCACCAGTGAAATACAGACTTTATCTGCCAGCAAGGGCGGGAAGGCAGTAGTGCTGGCTAGATAAGCGTCTGTTTCGCTACGTTGTAGGAGTGTTGTGGGAATCCGGAACCGGAGGTAAGAACAATACGCTATTGTCTTTTTAAAACTGTTTTATTTCTGTCTTGCGTACGCACGCACGCATACATCTGCATTTCTTTTCATTTGTGTATTTTCACATCACTTTCCTGATTGCCATTTCATAATTGATAACGTGCTGAGAAAGACTTGTTGCTATTGGTAGTTAAAGAGTAAAAATAATACATTAAGAGGTAATTTGTAAAACACGCGCACAGCTTTGCCTAAAGATTCAAGGAAAGACCTGTGTGGTGCTCGGTAGATGATTACAGTTAAAAATCATCTACATTGATATAAACGTGTTAATTGTATTTCTGTGGACATATCTGGCTGGCGTACACGTGTCTCTAACAAAAGGGTGAGACTCGCGTACGTGACGCAAGGGCCGACGCACGGAGCGTATATTACGCAACGGAGCATCTGGGTACGCCCACATAATACAAATCACACGATAGTATTATTTTAAATAGGCGAAAAGGAGGAAACGCGATAAATAGCGCAAGTCAATTTTAGCGTCCAAAATTTTAAGCTAATAGATCCTTCTCTAATTTGTGACTCATCTGGACTAGACTGTGTTACTGAATGAAAGGGATTTCTGCACAGAAACAAAAGTAAAGAGTATATGAGGTGAAAGAGTGTGTATACATATATATAAGTTTCTAAAATTTTTGGGGTTGAACCACAGGAAATCATCAAGTTCTCGTGTACATACGTGTAAGTGACTGCATGGTGGCTTGGGAGGCATCCCTTGTTAAACAAAAAAAAAGAGCATTAGAGTATAGCAGACCAGGAGGTCTACTGTAGCACAGACCAGGAGGTCCAGACAGACCAGGAGGTCTAGGTACAGCAGACTAAGAAGTCCGCTATAGATAAAAGAAGCACAACACCAGAAAGGGTTGGTGCGATACCCATATAGGCCATTAAGCTCAGGCTGAAGGAATTCGAAGCCACAATTTTCGATTCCGTTGGTCGTTCCGCACATAAGATTAGTTGCTAATGTGCAGAACGATTGTACCGCAAGTAATTGTGTGCATTAGTTAGTAACTTGACCCAGTACCATTTACGTACGCTAGAGGGGTCACACACGCTATTTGTACATTCTAACGTGATTTGTGTAATTTTTTTTTATTTTAAGGGAGGTTCGCTGGTCACTCGGGAACTATCCAACAACCAATAGTTACTGGAAAGGGTTAAGTGCTCTGCGGATTACACCCACATGTTCCAGTAAATAGAGGTTCAGGTCGCAGGGGCCCTAGGTTGAGTACGCCAGCGCTAAGGCAGTGTGTGGGCATATTGGTCGACGTGGGCGACTGAGTGGAGTACTCGGTAAACTTCCGCAGCCGGCCTACCCCGGACATCTTGATTTTTATAAGGGTTCGCTGAAGACCCTGATTTGAAGGTCAGAGGTAGTGAAAGCAACACCAGCAAAGATGGGGGCCAGTTGTTCAGGTAGGGGGCGATCAACCTCGGTTCGGGTTGACTTAGTAAACCGACCAATCGGGTCGGCAAGGTATGTAATGTGTGAGAAATACGGTTCACACGCAGAGGTTTTGTGCGATGAATGGGAAAGGATGACTGTGCATGATGGGGAAAAGTTCCCACGGGTAGGCAGTTTTAGCCCAGATGTGTTACAAAATCTAAGGAGAAGGATATGTCTCAATAAATCTGCAAAGAGACGGATCAAACATTATGACTGTTTACAGTTATGGCAGCAGGAGGGTGAAATACAGAGAGGATTGGCTCAAGCGGCTGGATCTAACCCTATCAGGAAACTGATAGCCACTGCGCCACCGCCACCATACATAACGGGAGAGAAAGTGGTTACAGAGAATGACACACTGGTGTATGATAAACATGCACTTAGTAACTGTATAAATGTTAAGAATAATGTGACTAAGATTATTGATGCAAATACTAATCCGTGCAAGCTGTACCCTGTTTTAAACTTTCCCCAGGAGTGTGACCAAGAGGATGACCCAACAACAATATTGGCACTCTCTCTAGCAGCCACCATAGCAGAAACAACAGTGGGCACGGCCCAGCCAGTAAGAGCAGTATCAAAGGCCCCTAGTGGAGGGACAGGTGAGGTCGTATCAACTGGTAAGTACGGCACCATACACTATGCCGAAACCATTTCACCACATATTGTAGAATCTACTCAGAATGATGTTATTGAACTTAGGGGGTCATTCCGAGTCGATCGCTCGGTAAAAATCTTCGCATCGCAGCGATTTCCCGCTTAGTGCGCATGCGCAATGTTCGCACTGCGACTGCGCCAAGTAAATTTGCTATGCAGTTAGGAACTTTACTCACGGCTTTTTCATCGTTCTGGCAATCGTAATGTGATTGGCAGGAAATGGGTGTTTCTGGGCGGAAACAGGCCGTTTTATGGGCGTGTGGGAAAAAACGCTACCGTTTCCGGGAAAAACGCAGGAGTGGCTGGAGAAACGGGGGAGTGTCTGGGCGAACGCTGGGTGTGTTTGTGACGTCAAACCAGGAACGACAAGCACTGAACTGATCGCAGATGCCGAGTAAGTCTGAAGCTACTCAGAAACTGCTTACGAGGTGTGTAATCGCAATATTGCGAATACGTCGTTCGCAATTTTAGGATGCTAAGATTCACTCCAAGTAGGCGGCGGCTTAGCGTGAGCAACTCTGCTAAAATCGGCTTGCGAGCGAACAACTCGGAATGACCCCCTTAATCCCATTAGGGTAATTGCAGTGCCAAATGGGAAAACTGACACTTCAGGAGTCACTACTGTCAGAAACATCGCCATGCACGGCCCCTTTTCCCGAATGGAATTAAGATCAATGGTCTCTGAATTCCCTGATCCTAGGAAAGATCTAGTTGCAAGCCAGAAATACATTAGAGATCTAGGAAATACTGTGGAGCCCAATAACAAAGACTGGCAGATATTGCTGAGGGCATGTTTACCCTCCAATGTCGACTCAGCAAGATAGATTTTTAGCTGACTGTAAATTAGATGACGACGTACCCCTTACGGATAAGTACAACCAAGATAATGTAAAGAGAATAAATTTACAGTTAAAAGAGTATTTTCACACTGTTGCCAAATGGAACAAAATTTTCTCCATCAAACGAAAAGAGGGAGAAACAGCTGCTGAGTATTTTCATCGGGCACTACAGGAAATGGCTAAGTATACAGGCATAGAAGACATTAAGACAAATGTGAATCATAGAGAAGTAGCAGTATCTGTATTAATGGATGGTTTAAAGGAAGTATTGAGGACAAGGGTACAGACCACCCAACCATGTTGGCAAGGTCTGTCGGTGGCTACTTTGAGAGAGGCCGCTATTGATCATGATCGGAATATCACCAGACACAGGGAGTCACAAAGTGATAAGTTAATGGCCGTAAGTATACAGGCCCTGACCATAAGGCCAACTCTATATAAATCTCCGACCCCTGTGGGTAAGTCAAATGTGGTAACTTGTTATTACTGTCATAAAGAGGGACATTTTGCACGAGACTGAAGATCGAAAAATGCACAAAAATCATATCAACCCCCTAGACAACGACATGACACACTTAATTGGGATCAAGGACCGCAGAGACGGAGTTATGAGCCACACGCAGGGGAAACAAGAAGGTATCCCCCAAAAAGAGACTGGCAAGTCTCTGATAATACCCAGTTACCCCCTTCACAGGTGATAGCTGCAACTGCATTGCAGGGAGGTCACCACACACCATAGGGGTTGGGCCACACCTGTAATCTGCAGCCAGTGAAATTGATTGCGAGCCCTGGAAGTGAACCCGACGTCACAATCGATGTAGCTGGTAAATCTCTAAATTTCCTTGTAGATACGGGGGCGGCCAAGTCAGTGATAAATTTGACCTTGGGCATGAGAACCACTGGTAAAACAATTCCAGCCATGGGAGTAACAGGATTAGTACGACAATACCCTTTAAGCAAACCAACAGAGGTTACGATAGGGCCTTTGCATACCAAGCATTCTTTCCTGCTGGCTGCATCGGCTCCGACTAATCTCTTAGGGAGAGATTTACTGTGCAAAATGGGATGCGTCATATATTGTACTCCTGAAGGTGTGTTCTTGGACATACCCGAAAACCACGCTCAGGAAGCACAAGATATGTTAGACTCCCCAACAAGATTAATGTCAAACACTGTTATTGTAAATAGGTGTCCGTCCAAGGTAGAAGAAATTACTTCCCAGATACCGGAGTCACTGTGGACCAAGGACGGACAAGACACTGGATTGATGGCAAATGTAGCCGCAGTAGTTGTGCAAGTAAAAGATGGTAGGATAGCTCCAAAAATCCCACAGTACCCTCTGAAGCCAGAGGTGGAGTTAGGAGTTTACTCTGTAATAGAGCGCTTGCTACAACAGGGCATTCTGGTAAGGACGTCCAGCACTGCAAATAGTCTCATCTTCCCTGTTAAAAAGAGTGGGGGGAGGGGTTACAGATTAGTACAGGATCTAAGAGGGGTCAACAAAATAGTTGAGAGTCAATTCCCCGTAGTGCCAAATCCAGCTGTTATCCTAATGCAAATCCCTCCCACTGCCAAATTTTTCACTGTGATTGACCTCTGCTCCGCTTTCTTCTCGGTACCTCTGCGCCCTGACAGTCAATACTTATTCGCATTTACTTACAGAGGGGTTCAATATACATGGACTCGCTTACCACAAGGTTTCATAGACAGTACAAGTATTTTCTCACAGGCTCTGCATGATTGTTTACAGTCTTTCCAATCAGAGAGTGGATCAATAATGATACAGTATGTGGATGATTTACTACTGTGTTCAGATTCACTGGAAGCATCCCTGAAAGATACGAAACAACTCCTGTTTCATCTTTCAGACACAGGACACAAAGTTTCCAAAGACAAGTTACAATTATGCCAGGCCCGGGTGAAGTATTTGGGACACTGTCTGACACAAGGACTGAGACACCTCACCGCTGATAGAATTCAAGCAATTCGTGACATGACCCTGCCACAAACCCAGCAACAGATTAGAACGTTTTTAGGAATGTGTGGATATTGCATAACTGGATCCCAGGTTTTTCCATACTGGCCTTGCCATTACAGGAGATGGTTTCATCAAATAAACCTGATCAGATTTCGCACACAGACGAATCTGAGATGGCATTTGAGAGACTTAAACAGTGCCTAACGCAGGCACCAGCATTAGGTATGCCTGACTATGGGAAACCCTTTGAGCTGTACAGAACAGAGAGTGCTGGGTGCGCAGCAGGTGTCTTAACCCAGAAGCATGGTGATGCCAGCAGGCCGGTAGCCTACTATAGCGCTCAGCTAGATACGGTAGCGCGATCCCTCCCCATTGCAGCAATAGCATTGCTAGTCACAAAAAGCGAAGATGTAGTGCTAGGACACAACCTCACAATTCATACACCACATGCAGTGTCAGCCTTACTGAATTCTGCCCAAACCAGACGTCTCATCAGCGCGGTTTACAAGATGGGAATTGGCATTGATGGCCCCCGTAAACATTACCATAAGGAGATGCAGCGCATTAAATCCTGCAACGTATCTCCCAGGTGTGCCTGGACAGGCACAAAGGGTGGAGGATGAGAGTGATGGTGAAGGAGGATTTAATACAGGGGATGACACGCATGATTGTATGGAATATTTGACCCAAAATTTCACGGCAAGGCCTGACATCAGTGACAACCCACTGGAAGATGTAGATTTTACTTTCTACACTGACGGTAGTTGTCACAGACAGACTGACTCGGGAGACTTGTGTACTGGATACGCAGTCGTAGATGACCAAGGTACCATAGAAGCAGAACCGCTAGGCCCACCTCACTCAGCACAAGTTGCTGAACTGGTTGCCCTAACCAGAGCATGTGAATTGGCTAAGGGCAAGTCAGCCAATATTTACACAGATTCTAGGTACGCCTTCGGAGTAGTCCATGATTTCGGAGCCCTATGGCGCCTCAGAAATTTCATGACGGCAGCTGGCACACCCGTAGAGCATGCAGCCCACATCAAAAGACTCCTAACAGCGATACAGGAACCCGACAGAGTGGCTGTTATCAAGTGTAAAGCTCACACATATAGCCAAGACCCGGTATCACTTGGTAACAGCCGAGCAGACGAAGCTGCTAAATTAGCAGCCGGCACCCCCAGACAGACTGACACCACACAGCTGATGGTATTTAATACTGTAAACACACAGAAATTGTGTGAAATGCAAAATTTGTGTTCTCCACAGGAAAAGGCAGTTTGGAGGTCAAAAGGATATGGCCAGGAGTCCTCAGGACTCTGGACAGATGGACAAGGTAAACCAGTGGCACCCAGAGCATACCTTCCAAGTCTAGCGGAAGCAGCACATGGGCCGACTCATCTAGGCAAAGAAGGAATGTGTAAGCTAGTAAGAGCTTATTGGTGCGCCCCAGGATTTTCTTCCCATGCGGGTAAAAGAGCGATGACATGCCTCACCTGCTTGAGGAAGAATATCGGAAAGGTAATACCGACAGAGCCATCCCATATCCCTCCGACAGATGGCCCTTTCCAGGTAATACAAATTGATTTCATACAATTGCCACCTTGTAGAAATTTAAAGTATGTTTTGGTCTGTATTGATGTATTCTCAAATTGGGTCGAAGCATTTCCTGCGGCCATAAATACCGCTGTATTTACTGCTAAGAAAATTGTGCAGGAATTTGTGTGTAGGTACGGTATCCCTAGAAAAAATTGAAAGTGATAGGGGTACCCATTTTACAGGAGAAATCTTTCAAACAATGTGTAAGTTGATGGGAATTAATAGTAAGCTGCACACTCCGTATCGCCCCCAGGCGAGTGCGAAGGTGGAAAGAGTAAACATCACTATTAAAAATAAATTGAGCAAGGTAATGACTGAAACAGGACTGTTGTGGCCTGAAGCTTTGCCAATTGTATTATACAGCATCAGAACCACTCCCTGGTCCCCTCTTCATCTGTCTCCTTTTGAAATTCTGTTTGGTCGACAACCCCATGTTATGATTAACCCCCAGGATGATTTGAAATGTAACAATGATGTAACTGTAAAGTACTTGGTTAAGATGAGTAAGCAATTGAGGAATCAGAATGATAATCTATAGTTGGTGATTCCTGATTTGCCAGACAGTAATTGTCATGACATTGAACATGGGGATTATGTAATGATACGGAATTTTCTACGCTCAGGTTGCCTTATTGACAGATGGGAAGGACCATACCAAGTCTTATTGACCAGCACAACTGCTTTGAAGGTTGCCGAGACAGAGACTTGGGTCCATACGTCTCATTGTAAGAAGGTTGCGGATCCAGAGAGTTCCCGTGACAAAGAACAGACGGTAGAGGTTGTATCACTAGAGTGTCTGTTCAGGGAAGAGTGAGACGACACCTGAGCGTTGGGAATAATAAGACCAGAAGCTTGTCGAGCCAGATTTCTTTTCCCCATTTGTTATTTTCTCCAGTTCCCACCTCCCTCCTATTTCCTTTCCCCCTTCTTATTTTCTCCTTTTACTCCTCTAAGATGGACTTGCCCCAAGAGACTGTGATCCGGATTTTCCTGTTGACCATGATGTTGACCAGAGCAGTCTGTTTCGGTGAGAGTACCATGGAGGTCGAGGAAGGATCTGGAATGGGTTCTGATGACCAGGATGGAGGCGTAGATTTCCAAGAACAACATAATCACAGAGTAAAGGCGAGTATCAGAAAACGATCTGGTAGCATTGACAATAGAAGAAATTGTGAAGGATTGTTAGCTGAAGAAAACTGCATCTGTAGACACTGTGACAGTATAGTCGAGGATGGGTGCATCAAGAAATGTCAGTCCAGATTTAATATCCACATGGACCAGCATCCATTGAGTGACTATCACTCCTTAGTGGGTAAAGTGTTAAATCAGACAGATTGTTTGGTATGCTCTCAAGTACCTCAAGGCCATAGCAAATCAGGACTAGTACCATTCCCTTTAACGGTAGGAGAGGTACTTGAGCTAAGTGGTGGGAGGCCGGTGGACAGGAGGTTTAATATCTCTAGTCCTCCTAGTTTAAAGCTCCACCAATATCATGTGGACAGATCCCTAGTGTGCTTTAACATTTCCAATCCCCGAAAGCCGGGAAATTGGGAAGTGTCATGGAGTTATCAAACCATGATATTTTCACACAGAGCCGACAGATTGCCCTTAGACACAGAGCTTATACGCCAGATAGCCGACCATAGGAAATTCTTTCGGTATAGGTACACCTTAGGAAGTAGGATCATGCGAGTTGCAGAAGTATCACCAGGATACTGTGCACAGATCATACAAACTGATACGTGTACTAAACAGATGGGAGAATTAGGGTTAGGAGAGTTCACATGGAAAATTTGTAACATGGTAATGTCATACTCCGTCCCATATGTTCTCCCCGATGATGCATATTTCATATGCGGTAGGAAGGCGTATAAGTGTCTTGCCCCAAACTCAGAAGGGTTATGTTATATTGGAAAAGTACTGCCTGAGGTAATGACTGTATCCCACACTAAAATGAAAGATATTCACTGCGGTGCCCAGGCTCCTTATACTCACACTCATTACGAGCACGTCGTTAAAAGGCAACTGATAGAGAAAACAGAGCATCCTGCCTCTGATTTGATCCATGAATCCACCGGGATTCAATTCCTTCTCGCGATGGATATCACTCATACCGCCAGGGGAGTGATAAATTATAGATATATATCTGCGCTTGCAAATTTAATAGACAATATCAATGAAATGTATGATGACACGTTCAGGTATACTGGGAGAGAGTTACAAGCCTACAAAACAGAATTGGTTCAGCATAGGATGATTCTCAATTATCTCACAGCAGTGACAGGCGGGTATTGTGTCACCTTGGCTACTCAATATGGAGTAAAGTGCTGCACGTACATTACAAACAGCACTGAGGACCCGGTCGAGGTCATAGACCAAAAGATGGATGATATCTTGCAATTAAAGTGGGAGTTCCGAAGGAGACATAATCTCACTCTCGCCACTGTGGGTAATGAGCTGACCAGTTGGGTGTCATGGTTGAACCCACGAAATTGGTTCCCTGGTTTAGGAGAATGGGCCCAAGGTATTATTATGGATGTAGGGAAATTTCTTTTGTGCATTCTGGGTGTTATCATATTGGTCGGTTTGATATTTAGATGCGTTCAGAGTTTGACAAAGTGTAAAGATAAAGCCAGAGTGATGAGTCTAAGGAGTGAGGACACCGTAATAACAACAAATTTGATTTATGACCCAACGATAGAGACAATGTTGTGATGAAAATGTGATTCCACGGTCCGTTTCTTTCACCCGTTTCTCCTTTGTTTTCCCCCAAGGTACAAAGACATCCGCTTGGAAGAAGAATTTGACAACCTTTTTTATACAGACCACTGATGGACAATGCCATAGACCCCCCAATATCCCTAGTGACTTTAACTTTTACGATAGCCCAATACTTTAATGACTGTAAGTCTATGGACATTGAGAAAGCTTTTTGCTCAGCAATTATAGCAAAAGCATCGGGAGACTACAGTCAACATGTACATCGAGACAAGACACAAGACAAAACCTCAATCAACAAATGTATATTAACCTCACATAGATGATGACTGCATTTGCCATAATTGCTTCTTATCTTCATTTCTACAACCTTCAGGTAATGACACACATAGTCGATAGGGAATATAGACACAGATATCAGCACTCACATATCCCCCCATTCATGTATCATCAACTAAAATGTGCTCCCCCATTTTGTTACAACCAAAAGCCGAAAAGAGCTCGGTAAAGTTTGACAGCCCATCCACAGACCCTTAATACGGGATAAGAAGGAATTCAAATGTATACTTCGCAATACCTTGAAGCTTGATTTAAAACATGTACAGCACGATGATACATGACCCCTCAAACATGGACTCATACACACATGCTTCTACTATCTCACTAGGTCATACCTTTTTCCCACCTTCTTCTCTCCTCCCTTACCCAATCATAGAAATGTATTTACATATAACATATATTATTCTCTTTTTGAACTGTTTTAGGAAGTGGCAGTTATTGGTGACTGCCAAAGGGTGGACAGTCAAAGTCAGAAAAATATCACGCTACACGTTGCCATATATGCACCTCATGCGCTTGCCCGCTGCACATGCACTTTCTCTGGCGTGCGTGCACATATTCGCTGATGCGTGACGGCGCCCCTACGGGCGTGCGCTTGAACGTATGGTATGTGCATTTACGGTAGAGTTTGTGTGCGTCTAGCGAGCGACTCAATTCGCTGCTTAATAAATCCATATAGCAGGTTTTATAGGTAATGTTCCCCTTAGTGATAACTGTAAGTTTGTTTAATGTGACGTGTTTATGGAGATGGGAATCCCTCTTTATGTTATACAAGGGGTCTGTTTAAGGTTGAACAGTGGTGTCTGGTACCTAACCGAAGAGTATTTTAATAGCAACAATCCGGTGTTGGTTAGGTATAGATTAAACGCTCCTGCATATAGTTATGGCCATTAGTAATTTCTGGACATATCCTATATTTGCAGTTCATTATCCATGCGGCGGGAATCCGAAGATTCCCTCCCACCTGAGCTGTTTGAAATAGCCACAGCCCACCTGTTCAAATCAACCGATGACCTTTTGTTATGATACAGGGAGACATTCCTGTGTCCAATGAACAATGAGATTATAGGTCCCTTTGTAGTGTACTGTACGCAGTGTATATAAGATCAGCCAGCCGGGACAGCTCAGTATCTCTCACTCCACAAACGGTTTTCATATTGACTAACTTGGAGCTGGTACCAGGACTAGCGCAGCGATCGTTCCCAGTGTGTGTAAGTAATTCTCTGTAATCAAATTTGTTCTCTGTTTTGTATTGGCCATTTCCCTCTCTCTCTCTCTCTCCGTTATTGTATAAGATTGTGACGCTATTGTATATTTCTGTCTAGATATTCTGTTAGAATTATATGTTAGCTTGTAGTGTATAACTTGTAAACTGTTTTTACCTTTTTCGATATAACTTAAAAGCTTGTTAGTAAAGGTGTTGGAACCTTAGCACGGTATTGTGTGTTCATTACATTGCAGAGGGTAATAGGAGCCTCTCGATCGCTCAGACAGCTTTAGTGTTAACAAGGTTAAGCAGCGTTATATCGCTACAGTGTTTCAGTTCAAGGTTTACAGCATAAGAGTATCCTTTCTGTGTATTACATTGAAGGTTTACTGATTGTCATCTCGTGATCTCCTCGTGGTCTCGAGCGTCTGCTACGCTGGTAGCGTAGCATTACGGTAGTCGCTCGCCTATAGCGTGTTCGACACCAAGCGTAAAGCTGTGAGCGAGCGTGCCGCTCGTGCATCTCGATCACGGCTAAGCGTCCGCTACGCTAAGTGCGTACCCTTACGGTACCCCATACGCCAATTGCGTATTGAGTCTCTTACCCATATA
The DNA here is from genome assembly GCF_028390025.1 of Pseudophryne corroboree. Classification (NCBI taxonomy): domain Eukaryota; kingdom Metazoa; phylum Chordata; class Amphibia; order Anura; family Myobatrachidae; genus Pseudophryne; species Pseudophryne corroboree. Next base: position 1,223,323,800 of record NC_086444.1, read on the forward strand.
TAGTGAAGGTTATAAGGTAATCAAAATCAGCATTATCAGGTTGGCACACCCTAACACTTTATTAACACATGTTTTTTTCCTATCACATTGTATATATTGTTGTATTATTTTAATATAGCACTTATGTGCTTCTTATTAACCCTTAATAATTTTCACCTGTGTGCTGCCCTGGAGTAGCCGGCCTGTGCTGATATAATGGGGTCCAGCACCCTGGACCCACACTCAGTATTAGGGACCCCCAGTGACAGACGCCTTGCTGTTCGGCCTGGGGGCTTAACCCTATATCTGCAGGTATACGCAAGCAAGATCTCTGTATTATCTGACTATTATGTAATGTTATTTATCACTCAGTGTGCATTAGGGATAGCAAAATGTTTTTCTCTTACCCAGAATTATCACTCCCTTTTAGCACCTGAGTGACATCACAATCTGATTGAGCAGATTGCTAATAAATGTGCATTGGAACACAAAGAAACCCAGATAGAAGTACTTTCTCCAGAAAATCCGTGAGTGTGGTACACATATTACATTAGAACCATCACATAAAATGAAAAGATACCTTTTATAGGTTTCACCTATCTGATTTTTAAGTAAGTTAGGTATGCGCCACCTTATTTTCCGATGAAGGACACAAAGGGTGATTGAGAGGATATAAAGATACATTTATATTTCTTCATTTTTGGGGTTCCACTGTGAGTTGGGGTACGCTTTCTCCCTGGCTGGATTGTGTCTTTATCCACTCTTAAGTGACAATAGACATGTGGGATTTTGAAATGTTTAACATAAAGAACTATATATGAAACAACATTACATGTAGCTTCTTATTTTTTTCTTATATGCTATTCGGAAATTGAGATATATTCCATCAAGAAATTAGACAAAGTAATATAAAAAAGGAAACAAAGGATGGACGTTTATTAATCACGCATAATGGATGCATAACGTTTGATCTTTTCTTCTGTGTATTTCTTAATATTGTTTTTGAGTAGGCACTCATACAGGTCTCCAGTCAATTCTTTCTCCTTAAGTGCATTAAGATGTTCATCCAAAGAGAATTCCAGGTTTATGATTGGGGTCCTGGGACAAGGAGTCCAATTTCCAAGTTCAGGAACCCAAAAGTGGTTATTTAAGTCTATCATCACCATGGAAGTGTCTGACTCCATAGCCTCTACAGAGGATTCTGACTTGTTATTCTCAAGTGAGGCATCTGATCCTGTAGCCTTTAGAGTCATCTGATTGTTTAACCGCATATGGGGTGTTTCTTGGTTCAGTCCCAGGGGGGCCTCTGACCCTGCAGCCTTTGAAGAGGCTTCTGATCTGCTGACCCCAGAAGGGGTATCTGACGTTCAGGTTCCTGGCATCTGTGTCTTCTACTCAAGGAGAAATGTCTGATCTTTTAACTGCATGAGGGGTTTTCAGAGTTCCTGCCCCAAGGGAGATAATCATGGCCAAGTTCCCAGGTGAAATTCATATAGCCATAGATGCCGACATGAACTCCTGTCCACCATCTTCTGAGTATGCCACCAAGTTGAAAGCTGTTGCAGCACAGGTCCAAGATGGGTCATCTGAACACCCAGAGTACTGTATGTTTGTTTTGGTTCCAACCAATTCCAATACCTTTGGACCCAATCCAATTCCATTTGTAAACATCCAAAAACTTGTTTGGGGCCAACCAGATCAAGCACTTCCACAGTCAATCTGGTTCTATTCATTTGTCTGGATCAGGTTTTTTCAGTACCAGATGATTCAAGTATCTCTGGACCCAATCTGATTCCATCCATAGGTCCAAAAACTCCTCTGGTTCCAGCCGGTACAAGTCCTTCCAGACTCAATCCGATTCCATCCATTTGTATGGTTTAGTCTCTGGTTCTATCCAATTTAGATATCTGGATCCAATCTGGTTCCTTCTATTGATCCAGTAAATAAATTCTTCCAGCATGTTCCAATAATGGATTTACGACTGAGAGCTAAGACTGCAGTCTGCTATTCAGAGAATGAATTCAGAAACTGCTTCCTTGCCAACATGTCTAGAATAAACAGCCTTCTCAGATAATGCAAGTTCCTGAACTCAAATGGAGGCTTTGAGCATCCTACCCCAGGAAGGGACTTCAAATGATCAGTCAGTTCATGCTATGGACTTCTGCCAGTCAGTTTCAGAGATGACATTCCCTCTTCAATCAGAGGTTTCTCAACTTACCCTAACTCTGCTCCTGTAAGTTCATCATCTGTTTCAACAGTTAAGTACCCGTGTGAGGTGCCATACATTTTAAAATCAAATTTATCTAAAGTTGTTTATCTAGGGGAAGCTCCTGGCTCAGTTATTTCTATTAAGTTACACCAACCAGTTTCAGAGAAGAGGAAAAGAGCAATTCCAGACGCGCTGTCACAGCTGCCAGCAAGGGATTGTCAGTCCCAAAATAATTTTTAACAAAGAAAAGCACTGAAGCCGGTGCTGTCTGTTTCTCCAATGATAAATAATTTGAAAACTATGGATGATTGTAAAAACACACTTGGATTTATTAGCTAAACATCAATTAATAAAGCTATATTTAAAATTCACATATACACATGAAATATAGGGCATATATAGAGCTGTAAAGCATTTGAATGTGCTGCAGGTGAGTGTCCACTATGGATCCCGGACTAGAACACTGGACAAAGTTCCCTGGGGAAAAGGAATGAAGACAGCTGGTATTACCCGTGAGGACGGAGGCTTCCAGAGGCTTTAGATAACAGCAAGCATGCTGTGTCACTTGTATTCAAGCTGGGTCTCTCCAGTCGGTGCTGTAATATAAATGTCCCACAGGGAAAAATTCCAAAGCATGTGTTCCAAAGCTGATTGTTATATGTCCATATCTGGATCCGTGGTGATGTGGGGCACTCGTAATGGTGGTGATGGCAGCTTTTACACTTAACGCGTTTCCCTAGGCTCGGTCACCTAGCTTCATCAGAAGATTTTTACAATAATCCATAGTTTTCAAATTATTTATCATTGGAGAAACAGACAGCGCCGGCTTCAGTTTCAGAGAAGAGTTCATACCAATCTTCTTTGGATAATTTAAGTGCTTCTATTTAGGAGCACCAGGATGCTCTTGCTGTATCACCTGAAGTAAAGGAAGTTTCCCAGGTTATCAATGAAGAGTGCAGTTTTAAGCCAATACAAGACTCGCCATCCAAAGATGCATATATTGCACTGACTGCCTTGAGCCCTAATAAACTTCCCTTTGGTTCAAAAAACAAATCCCCAGTGCGCACAACGGATCGGCTATGACAACTATAACGAGTTCTCACTGGCTCCCTCTCCCTATATAAATCTACTATGAGGCGGGCGCCGATCACTAGAGCCCTGACGAAGCTCTAATATAGAGTGAAATGCGCATAGGGATTTGCCGTGCGCCGCTAGACAAATAATGTTTTAGCTATTAATTGTTATTCCAATGTATTACTTATCAACCTTATTGTTTGCCTGGGCATGATACATTTAGGGGTGTGGAGGCATCAGTCTGGATAGCACAGCGCAGTGTCCTGTGGTAGCATTTAACACTGACAGCCTGGATTCTCTGTATATGCCTGCAGCATCTGATTAAAGACATCAGGCTTTTACCTGCAGTTAGAGGACACTGCACATTAGTACTGACAGTTTAAAGAAGCAGATTATTGTCCACATATCCAGACATGTAGAGAGACCAGCCAGCACAGTACAATGCGATGATATGTGGTAGCATGTAACACAAGGAGCCCTGACTCTCTATATATGCCTGTGGCATCTTATATAAAAAAGACTAGGATTCCATTTATTATGTACATAACTACAGAATATTGTATGCAAACACTGATACTATAAAGGAGGAGGCAACTGTTCCACACTACTATACTTATAGAACAGCTTTTCAAACTTTTTCTGTAGAGCATGTTTATTGGGATTAAATGTCTTTTTAACACTGGTCTATGATATCTAGGAATAAAAACCAGTATCTTATTGACTGGGAACCCAGCCACAGGACACCCAATACGAGCATTGTCAGTATAAAGGTGTATAAATTGCCCTATGTTATCACTATATTTATATTAAAACCATTCCATAACCTTATCTGTGAGAGATGTGGAATATGATATGGGCATGAGAGATATATATATTAAGCAGGGTAAAAGCAATTAAGAACTGTGCAGTTTACTACGACTACTACCAGTATATAACCAAACATCATTTGAATATAAACGTACCATCTCCTATTGTGCTATATAGTACACAAACGCATAATAACTCAAACGGGGGAGTATAAATTGATCCCTCTTTAAATGGTGTGTATATGACCAACGTGTAATGTCATCAGCTTGATCCCTCTTTAAATGGTGTGTATATGATCAACGTGTAATGTCATCAGCCTAAAAGACTGTACAGTATGACAAGTAAATTTTACATGCATGTATTGTACATATATATATATGATTGCTTGGTTATAAGAAAGACCCTAATGTGTCCCCTGCCTATAATAAACCACCCATAACTATACTGTATTTAGAAAGAGATACTATAGCTCTTCAGTGATAAGACAGTATAGTTACAACACAGCTGGATATTTTGCTTAGATTTAGCAACATTTGTATCGAGACAATACTCTGGTACCAGGTGTAACATTTAAAAGCAACTATTATTCTTGGCAGGATTGAAGCACAAAATATCTGCACTGAGAATTCTGGCCTTTATCAAAAACAATAGAAGGCTCACATACAATTATGAGCAAATATTGTTTATAATAATGCAGTAAGGTTGGCATAGATTTTTGAAGAATTTTATTATCAATCAGGGAGTATTATAATAATAACCAAGATTACATAAACATATATATATATATATCCCAACCCTTATTCTTCTTAGAAATATAACATTGGAATACTAAGTTACATGAAACATTAATAAATGACAGGCGGCACACGGCTTTGATTTTAATCTTCTTTATTATTTGACACCAGGACGAGTAAATTATCTCTTTTTCTTTACTTGTCCATTTTTTCTGATTCACGTCTATTATTCTTTATTGTTTTTATACTTCACTTTCACGGCCCAATTTAGGGTCATAATACTTCATATGGGATATTAATAAAGTTGAGTTATTCCATATAGGTATTGGTAGGTACTATAAATCAAGTGTTAATATATGTATATATATAAAAAAAAGTATAGTGACACAGATTTAATATCAGAAATCTTTATTGGTCTTGGGAAAAGAGTGCACCCAGAGAAACTGATCCCCTTTTCCTTACCTTGTTTGCAAACTTCCCTTTGGGTCTGAAGTGCCTCAAGCTGAATTAACATCTGATTGTGTGTATTCATCATTAGGTTCTCCTTCTGAGTTTAAATCTGATGCCTCATCAATTACTTACTTTGATGGAGATCTACACTTAGCTCATTTCCATGCTTTGGTTGTTCAACACCTCTCGGTGATGATGGCAGATTCATCATCTGGTATTACTTCTGCCAAAATAGTAAAACATCTTCTAGCCTTCAGAAGTGAAGCCTCAGAATGGTTTAACCCACATATTCAGTCTAATAATTAATACTACAGAATTTGCTGACCTTTTGTGATGATGTAGTTGGATAATTTGGTCCAAAGACAGTCCATGTGGAGTCATCCAAGCATTCTACCTTTTCTGTCAATAATTCATCTGTTGCTTAGTCCTCTCTTCATTGGACATCTGAGGAAGATCAAGTTCCAGTGGATCAAAACGCTAAAGTCTTTCAACCCTACAAGAACAGCAGTACTACAAAATCTGTACATAAGCTACAAACCATTGATATGAACATGGGGAATATCTCCATGTATTCCCCATACAGTAGTTATTCAGAGCATTCCAGTCATCTGATTTAGTCAGCCTTTGATTCTTCAAGTCCTACATTATGTTTATGGTCATCTGCCTCATGTTATTTCAACTATCGTTGGGAACATTCTCTGTCTAAAAACAAAGATTTCATCCTAATATTAGACTTAGATTCTAATTCTGACTACGACACTGAAGCTGATGAGACTCCATTTCTTGGTGGACCCATGTTCCTTAGTAAAGCTTTTTTTTCATGCAGAGATTCCACCTCCACTAAGTGTTTCCAAGCATTCTAGGAGGGGAAAAAAAAAAGAATCATCGAAGATCCTAACTCCAATTGAAGCTTTGTGTCATTGAGTTTGTCTAGCATCTGATTGAACTGTCTTCATGGAATTTTTGTCCTGACAAAATTTCTCATGTTTTGTGTCTTACCTCTTCCATCACTCCTGCAGTTTAGCTTACAAGCTGCAGTCTGAGTTACTAGCTGCTGACAACTCCTGGTTAGAATCCCATGTTCAGCAGGTGATCTCTGCTCTTTATGCTTAGTTGTCAGTGAAGTCTATACATGCTGCCTCTGCACAGCGCTTTCAGCATTCTGTATATAATCTCAGTGTGATCCTCCATATATCCAATTAAGTACTTTTTAGATTCTGGCTCTAATGGCAATACTATCATGGCCAGGAAATGTAAGGAGCTCAGAATTCCTTGTGTGCCTTTGCAGACTTCGCTTGTATCTTTGGTGTGGATGGGAATAAGATTCCTATAGCTACTATTCACTCCCAGACTTCAGATGTGACCATGCAGGTTGACGATTTCCACAGGTGCTTAATCTCCTTTTATCTACTACCAACAGATAAGAAGCATATTATCCTGGGTCTTCCATGCTATGTCTGCATGCTCCCATATTAGACAGGAGTTATACACAAATTTTGTTGTGGGATCTCAGTGCCATCTGAGATGCTTGCTGACCATCAGACCTCCACAACAAAGATCGATCATCTCTCACAATGACTCTCTACCAGTATATCTCCATATCAACCCTTGAGTGATATGTTGTTAGGAATTAACCACTTGAGTTTACCAGAACAGACTTCACAAAATATATCAAGGAACCTTAGGATATTTATTGAAGAGATCACAAGGACAGCACAGGGAATCCCACTTGGCTGTAGCTGGATAACAATTAGTACAGGAGATTCACAGTGACTTGATTTGCAGAAACACTTGAAATCCAAATAACATTAAACTAACAAGATACGCTGTATGCACATATAGAGAATCCTTGTATAATGGAGCATGAATGTACAGCAGTAAATATGGAAAGGTGCAGTTGTTGAATGTAGTTGGTTAGAAGTTACTGCAGGTACTGAATATTATGAACAAATAAAGAAGCTGGATGTAATTTTACCAAGATGTACCAGGTTTGATGGCAGATAGCAGAAGATTTGACATTGGAGTCGAGTCCAGAACAGATGTAACAATAAAGTGTCCAGAAATCAAACAGGTAATTATGGAAGGTAGTGGCAGGTTTCATGCACAAAGAGTAAGAATCGAGATGAAGGAAACTGTAGCACAGAGGCAGCAGTCCAGGCAAGAAACAATTAGGGGTAAATTTACTAAGATGGGAGTTCTATTTAAGATGGGTTGTTGCCCACAGCAAACAATCAGATTCTTCATCTTATTTATCTATCACCTTCTAGAAGATAATACTTGGAATCTGATTGTTTACTATGGGCAACATCCTATCTTAAATAGAACTCCCATCTTAGTAAATTTACCCCTTAGGATCTGGAGGTCACACATGTAGTAATGGGCGGTAGTTTGGAGCTTGAACAAGAAAAGACGGGACCAGAAACAGGATTCTTTAACCAGGAACCAGAAAACAACATTAATGACAAGCCATGTACCCTGGTCCCAAGCAGACTATAAGGCTAGCAAACAGGTGTTGTCCATGATTTCTGATTGATAATAATTCACCAGGCAACTGATCTCAGCAATGTCCAGACAGCAACACCTCTGGCAGTAACCAGAACTGCAATTAAACAAAAGTGTCTGGCGACCCCTGATGGTAAGACAGCATACAACAGGAACATACTACAAACAGCCAGGAAAGCTGTAACATACTGTTCTGTAAAAAAATAAAATTGCTGAAACACTACCTTCTTATCAGGAACAGGACTGCTCTATTGACCTGTTAACTGGGAAAATGCCTCTTCATGCAAAGTGTTTCCTCTGTCACTCCCAGAAACCCAGGTTATAATTGAATATATAGATGTAGCCATGCTCATCTAACCTGCAGCTTGCCAGATTCACAGCAAATTTGTCCACAACTAGGATACATGTATGCATGCCAATAGGAATATATGGGCACCATACTAAGTTGCAGTTCAGCATACCTCAGCAGTTTGTGTGTGCCAGTGCGGCCGTGCTGCAGGCTGAATAAGCATGGATACATCTGTATCAAAGAGAACTTTGAACGTCAGTTCATTAGAAAATCCAAGTCCCCCAAAGGAGCTGGTCTTTTCTTTGTTAAGAAGTACAGAGGTCTAAGGCATTGTATAGATTATCGAGGTCTGAACACTATTAACAATTAGGACCAGTATCCCTTACCTCTAATCTCAGAACTTTGCAATCACATAAAAGTGGTGCAAATTTTCACCAAGCTTGATCTTCATGGGGCCTGCAATTTAATTATTATCCGGTTTGGAGACAAATAGAAGATGGCCTTCAAATGGTCTCTATGAGTATTTGGTCATACAGTATCAGATCTGCACATGTGCAATATGGGGTGTCATATCTGTTTATTTTGTGAACCTGGAGTCTATGTAAAGTCTGTTTGGGTAACTGCAGGACTATGTGTGGGATCGGTTGGTCTGAGGGATACATTTGATATGTAGAGGTAGAGAGCAATCCCTGACCAGGAGTCGAACCCGGGTCTCAGCAGAGAGACACGTATCCTGACCACTGGAACACCAACGACTTTGGTGTTGATCACAGGATGGCGAATGTAGTAGAGAGGAGTGTAGCAAAAGGTTAACTGGCTGGATGGAAACTAGATCCTTACTTGGTGCAAAACCTGAAAAGCTTGAGTGGTAGAATATGGCAGGGTGTTAGTCGAGAATTACAGGACTGATATTGAGAAGAATTGGCTGGAACAGATTATGAGCGGGCTTTGACTGGAAGCAATGAAGAAACTACTGGATAAGAATTGGACTGGACTGCTGACCTGCTGGAAGCGGGATGATGACACTTCTAGATGAGAACCGGACTGGAAGTGCTAACAGGGCTGGAATTGGGATGATGAAAGTTATAGAGGAGAATGGGCCTGGAATCGGACTAGGATGCAACCAAACTGGGACCGGACTGGGATGCAACCGCACTGGAGTGCAACCAGGCTGGAACCGCACTGGAGTGCAACCAGGCTGGAACCGCACTGGAGTGCAACCAGGCTGGAACCGCACTGGAGTTCAACCAGGCTGGAACCGCACTGGAGTTCAACCAGGCTGGAACCGCACTGGAGTGCAACCAGGCTGGAACCGCACTGGACTGCAACCAGGCTGGAACCGCACTGGACTGCAACCAGGCTGGAACCGCACTGGACTGCAACCAGGCTGGAACCGCACTGGACTGCAACCAGGCTGGAACCGCACTGGAGGGCTACCTGAATGGAACTGGACTGGAGTGCAAAGGAAGAAAGGATTGTAGGTAAAAAGGCAACATCTGTAAACTCTGGGGAGCACAGCTACTAGGCTCACACACTTAACTGTGTTACTTATGGAACTGGCAAATTCTGAAACTCAGTTCTCCTTACTTATACCCCTTGGTGCTTAGGACTATTGGGTTAATATACATATGTAAAAAAAAATTTTTTTTTTTTCTTTTTTATTGTGACACTACATGTCACAGCCTGTCATGTCATGCCCAATTTTCAGTATTCTCAGGGCAGGCTGGCACCAAATGTGCCAGCATTTCATGGCTGACAAGGTCCAATTGCACCTGTAGTGTAATAAACACATTAATAAATAAATGCTTTCCCGGGAGGTTAGGGTTATGCTGCTTGATGGGAGGGATAGGTTTATATAATCTGGGGAGTGTTAGGGTTATGCTGCTGGATGGGAGGGATAGGTTTATATAATCTGGGGAGTGTTAGGGTTATGCTGCTTGATGGGAGGGATAGGTTTATACAATCAGAGGAGGATAGGGTTATGCTGCTGGATGGGAGGGATAGGTTTATACAATCAGAGGAGTGTTAGGGTTATACTGCTGGATGGGAGGAATAGGTTTATATAATCAGGGGAGTGTTAGGGTTATGCTGCTGGATGGGAGGGATAGGTTTATACAATCAGGGGAGTGTTAGGGTTATGCTGCTTGATGGGAGGGATAGGTTTATATAATCTGGGGAGTGTTAGGGTTATGCTGCTTGATGGGAGGGATAGGTTTATATAATCAGGGGAGTGTTAGGGTTAGGATGCAGGGCGAGAGTCAGGGATAGGTTTATACAATCAGGGGAGTGTTAGGGTTATGCTGCTGGATGGGAGGGATAGGTTTATACAATCAGGGGAGTGTTAGGGTTAGGATGCAGGGCGAGAGTCAGGGCTAGACACAAGAGAAAAGTTTATGGTTAGAGGTTAGGGATGGTGGGATACTCACTAGAATGTCATTTCAGTCAGAGGTCTTTACCAGATCTGCTCCACATATGACTGCCAGAGATCACCGGGACCCAGAAGACTCCATTGAAGATGATGCTGCCATCTGGAGCAGGAATGTCACTGCTAGGCCACCAGGCATTGTTTGTTGACATTCTGTCATGTAGACATTTCACAGTGTGACAGTTTTATATGAATGCCGACATGCTGATTGTTGTCCTTGTATACTAGACCTCTTAATAACATTTCCTAGTACACAGTCTAAATGTAATGGCTCCATCTGTTTATCTGTCTGCATTGTGATGGTCTATGGACCACTGCTCTGGCTCTTATCATAGGGTGCAATCCAACTCTGGGCAATGTGCCACTGGATATCACCGGAATATGATGCTCCCGGCCATTTATTACTGCTGAATGCTCTATTCATTGTCTTGTAGATAAACATTTTCAAAGCCACTGATTGCATATTGCCTTCAGCTGCCTTTCTCAGTCACATGAAGGTGTATCCAATTATTCAGTTATCTCCCTGAGATATTCATATCAATGTGCCACATGATGACAAAGCAAACATGGAACGTGAAGATTATATCACCATAACTGTACATCTGTGAGATATCGCTGCAGCTTCCTTCCATTCCCCTCCCCCACATCATGACCCAGCCCTTGTCTCATACTGCCCCATTCACACATGGGCCAGGGTCCCCATAAGTGGAGCACACTCATCCCATGACACACTCTGATTATCTACAGATCTATCTGTCCTCACCCACTGAACAGCTGCTTAGATATTGGATGAACAGAAGATGAATATGGGTGTATATGATAAAAGACCATTACCTGAGGAACTCTTCATGCTATCACTGCTGGCATCACAGTAATCATTATCAAAATCCCCATCTGTTACATATAACACAAATTAAAAATATATTAACATGTGAGGTCACCATGCAATGAGTACAATAACACTTCTTCAGTGCACTATGCCATGAATATAACACCAGGGTGATAATACATACATCAATCCCCATATGTTCACCTATGTTCCAATGTGCAATTTGTATTTATTTGTATTTTGGCATTTATAGCGGTAATGACACCAACACAATACCTGATTGGCCACACAATTGAAGGAACACTTTGGTCAGGTCCAGTCATTCGGTCAAAGTGACCAAACCACCAAGGAATAATCTGCCACATTATTATTATAATTATTAGGTTGAAAGTGGCAAAGCAATGTTATGCTTAGCTTTTAGAGAGGTAGAGGACATACATTTGAATGGAGGAAGTCCAACTTAGAGTGTAATTTCTTCCACTGTTCCTCTCTGGTACATAAACATTTGAAGGTATCTGGATCATTTGCAATGTCAGGGTTGAGGTGTTAATCTGTGAGGGTGAGTAGTAATCCCCCGAGCAGCAGAATCAACAGTAGAAGTAAGGGAGGCATTGGGGCTTTTTCAGGGCAGGAGTGAGAGAATATGAAAGAGAAGTGATGCATACAGGATGAACTTCAAATGAAGAGAAATAAAAGAATGGGCTGAGGGTAGGAGTAACCCTGGGCATGGGTTTTTGAGATAACACATGGACCCCAATGTAGAGAGTTGCTGGATATGTGGTGTCATAGGGGGACCTCCAGGTTCTGGTAATGGCTAGGAGACTAAGGGAGCTGAAGATGAAGATGTCATACTTGGGCACCAGATTGACAGATCTGGCATTCCAGAGGGCACAATAAAGAGGGAATGGATTTGTGGGAATGATGTGAAGGATATTATCAGGGTTGCTGTAGTGTACAGGTGAAATTGGAGAGAAGATATATAGAGAGTGTGGTGATGGTGCATGCTACTGAGCTAGGAAGAGAGCCTATAGGAGGTAGGCAGGGATAGAGTGCAGTGATGGTACATGCTCCAGAGCTAGGAAGAGAGCCTATAGGACAGTGGTGGCCAACGCATGGCTCTTGAGCCACATGCGGCTCTTTCTTTATTCAAATGTGGCTCCCAACACTCAAAGTCACGTGACCACAATAGATCTGTAAACCGCTGCACTTTATGTTAGATCTGGCTTTTTCAGTGTATTTTATACCGGGGCGTGGCCTAGCAGGCACAAGGTCACACCTCATTTTTGAAAGTGCGCCTTCGGCTCGAAGTCGGCTCTTTGATGTACCTAACAAGATTTCTTGGCTTGTTGTCTCTGACTGGTTGGCCACCCCTGCTATAGGAGGTAGGCAGGGATAGAGTGCAGTGATGGTACATGCTACTGAGCTAGGAAGAGAGCCTATAGGAGGTAGGCAGGGATAGAGTGCAGTGAATGTAAATGCTCCAGAGCTAGGAAGAGAGCCTATAGGAGGTAGGCAGGGATAAAGAGAGTGTAGTGATGGTGCAGGCTTCTGAGCTAGGAAGAGAGCATGGATGAGTTGGGCAGGGATAAAGGGGGTCATTCCGAGTTGTTCGCTCGCTAGCAGATTTTAGCAGCATTGCACACGCTAGGCCACCGCCCTCTGGGAGTGTATCTTAGCTTTGCAGAATAGCGAACGAAAGATTATCAGAATTGCGAATAGAAAATTCTTAGCAGTTTCTGAGTAGCTGGAGACTTACTCCTACACTGCGATCAGCTCAGCCCGTTTTGTTCCTGGTTTGACGTCACAAACACGCCCTGCGTTCGGCCAGCCACTCCCCCGTTTCTCCAGACACTCCCGCGTTTTATCCTGGCACGTCTGTGTTTTTCCGCACACTCCCAGAAAGCGGTCAGTTTCAGCCCAGAAACCCCCACTTCCTGTCAATCACACTACGATCACTTCAACGATGGAAATTCTTAGTTCGGACGTGAGTAAATCTACTAAGTTTTGTGCTAAAATACTTAGCGCATGCGCACTACGAACCATGCGCATGCACATTTTCGCCTTAATCGCTCCGTTTGCGAAAATCTCGGAATGACCCCCATAGAGAGTGTAGTGATGGTGCGGGTTTCAGAGCTAGGAAGAGAGCCTATAGGAGGAGTGTGGCACCCCATAGCTGTGGAACTACATGTCCCAGCATGTCTGAGGCTGGAAGTCACTGGAGACATACAGCCCACAGTACACAGACTTTGCCACAAATGCTGCAGGGACAACAGGGGATAACCAAGCTAGGGGATAAAACATTGTTGCCAGTTACAAGCTCCATACCTGCACCTGATTGGTTGTTACAAGAGCGGGAATCCTTGGAAATGGAATGTTGCTCTAGATTCAGAGAAGAGTAAATATACCCTGCGCAGGCCGGGAAGCTGTGAAGTGCAGAGTGGCAGTATAGAGAAAGTGTCACCGTGAGGTATGGAGAGAGTCAGTGAGGAGTGCCAGAGTGAAGAGAGCCAGCGTGGCTGCCGTGGAAGGTAGAGAGTGCTGTCTAGCTCAGAAGGGACAGCCACAGAGTCAGGGGCCACAGGTCCCAGCATGTGTGGAGACTCTGGCCAGGAGTGAGCAGCCTGGCCCATGTGGAGGCAGAGATCCAGAGTATCTAACCGGCCAGAGTGTACGGGTGAAGAAGCCGCAGGAGGTACCGCAGGGTCAGAGAGTGGGCCCAGCAGCAGCCAGGAGAATGGTGGGGTAAGCAAACAGTGCCCTGTGATAGGAGCTCAGTGTCCTGTACCCCATTCACCTAACTTCACCAGGACCTAGTCTACACATTTCCAGTTAAGAGGGATCTTTACTATCCAAACTGTGTCCAATGCTAATTGCCCAACACTGGGGGTAATTCCAAGTTGATCGCAGCAGGAATTTAGTTAGCAATTGGGCAAAACCATGTGCACTGCAGGGGAGGCAGATATAACATGTGCAGAGAGATTTAGATTTGGGTGGGTTATTTTATTTCTGTACAGGGTAAATACTGGCTGCTTTATTTTTACACTGCAAATTAGATTGCAGATTGAACACACCCCACCCAAATCTAACTCTCTCTGCACATGTTATATCTGCTTCCCCTGCAGTGCACATGGTTTTGCCCAACTGCTAACTAAATTCCTGCTGCGATCAACTTGGAATTACCCCCACTGATCGTGTTAAAGGGAGCAACGCCTTTCGCTGTTCAGAAGTGCATGCACTACCTTGTTTATATAAGTGACCAAGTACAGGCCCCAGGGTTTTATGTACAGTATATGCATATACATCCCTGCTTACACTGGGATCCTACACTCGGAGCTATGGAGCCCTGAAATTATCTTCCAGGAACATTGCTACCGTGACCTGTGTTATAATTATATTATATAATACTTATTGCATACAAATAGATTTTTGACAATACTGTACGTTAGAAAATGGTTCTTTTTATTGCATAGAGCAGCGGTTCCCAGCCTTTTTTCTCTCCCGTACCCCTTGATTAGGCTTTTCATTTAGAGTACCCCCTCATCTCATAAATCCCTTCACCCATCCTCACCAGAAGTTTGTTTTTGAGATGCTGCAACCTATACAGCATGAACAGCCAGCCTCCAGGGTCCTCTCTGCGCCAAATGATCTTGACTAATTGGCATAGGCGGTGTCTGTATTGCCTGATAGTGTGCTGGTCCCGTCTTGCGGGCAGTGTTTCCAGTGCTTAGCCTTAACCTTATTAGTTGGAGAGAGAATTGACTGCATAGGAGAGGAAAGAGTTAAACATCTGGTGAGGGGTGGACCTAGCTGTGAGGAAAGTACAGCCTTTTTTGAAGGGGAGGGTTTGATATATATAGGGAAGGTGAGGCCATTTTAGCTCTCTCTTGTGGTGATTTGCCTTCCCACCCTCCCGCCCCTGTGGTCAGAAATTCTGGCACGTGGTGCCTTGGCGTTAAGTTGTTGGCTGGTTTTATCGTTGGTTATTTATTGGCGGAAAAGAACGGCAGTTTGTATTTGTATGGTAAGCTGTAGTGTTTTACAGTTTGGTGTGGTTTAGGTGCACTCACCTCCATCGACTTATTGGCCGCTTGACCACCCGTCCGGGAAGGCAGCGGCAGGGCACCCAGAAGCGGTGGGTAGTCACTGTGGAGGTTGAGTTGTCACCTATTACCGGTTTGTGATAGTTGTAGTAAAATTAGGATGGTCTCAAATTTTTAGTATTTTAAGGTTAATTTAGGTTAATAGAGCCGTTCTTCATGCTGCCACCATATGCCGGCTGGATTGGCATCTTAATAAAATTTTCTATTACAGGTTTGCTACTGGTTAGGGTCAAATGAATAGCTAGCAATTTTTCTGCCAAAATTCAAGTCTCCGTGTCTTTATTTCTGGTTTTGAAGGTAATGAATGCTTTACTTTAAAAGAAGGGGGTCCACCAAATATCACTAGGATGTTTATAATAAAACAACCGCACAACATCCCAGAAACTGGTCCAATACTGTCATCTCTGCGCCATCGCCCGCAAACCAGTAGCAGAAGCAACTCGGCTGAAGAGTTTACTGAGGTTAGTGAAATTTGCATACATTGTGAATTATCCCTGCCAGGGTATTACAGGAGAGCAGGGAAGGAGGTTATAAGATGCAGGTGGAGGGGAGGTGACAGAAGAGAGAGGGAGCAGCGCTTAGTGATGGGATAGTAGGACCAAAGTGTGTGAGAAGTGAATGAAAATGCAGGTGCGGGTGATGTGAGGGAGGAAAGCAGGGGTGTGATAGTCAGAGGGGAGGCGGAGATTAGAGACTGGGGGGATAGAGGTGGGAACAGGGGGTAGAATACAGGATTAGAAGGAAACATGGTGTGTATGAGGTAAATGGGGGAATGACAACTGGAAGTAGGATTGGAGGCTGTATGTGACAGTCAGTGCAGTGTTGGTAAATATGTATGCACAATGAAACTGGTGTATTATTACATAGTATAATTTTATGGATGCAGATATTAAATACTAAAATAATAGACAATGTGAGAAGAAGACGTGAAGGCAGGCAACAAAAACAATGGTGATTAAGAATGGATATAAAGGAAACATTTACATTGTTACAGATTTGCAGTCAAATGTTACTGAAGTGGGGAAAAATAAAATCACAGAATAGCGATGCATATGCAGAAATGGAATACCATCGACAATTGTGGTTGGCCCAGGGTTACCCAGAATAATGAGAATGCAGGCACCATGTTTTTAGTCACAATCCATTGCAACTGACGTCAGATACACGCCCCGAAAATGTCCATGATCCAATTGCATTTTACCAACCACTCCCTACAAATGCCATGAAACCTCCCACAAACGGTCACATCCTGTCATTCAAATTCAGATTGCATTTCACTAAATTACGATCACCATTTAGCCACCACGCAGGTGCAATATGTTCGCAGAGCACAATCTTCCTATAATCACCTGATTTATTATTTAGCAACTGAAGCTGAGTAATGCCCATGGGTCAACGCTCTTTGCAGACAGGCATTTTCCTGAACATCTATAGGAGCAATTGTTAGACCACTTCTTAAAAAGCCTAATTTAGATCCTGGCTGCATGACCAACTACAGACCAATGGCAAACCTTCCTTTTTTATGAAAGGTTAGTGAGAAAGTGGTTGCAACTAAACTAGAAACCCACCTGTTAGCACATGATATTTAGGATCCATTCCAGTCAGGATTCAGGAGAAGACAGAACACTGAACCAGCCCTGGAATGTGTTCCTAATGATCTTCTGAGGCTAGAGACAGAGGTGACTGCTCATGCTTAATCCTGGATCTATCTGCAGCCTCTGACATCATGGACCAAGGGATTCTAACTAATGCCTGAGAAACTTTCTGTGGTATGGATGGCATAGTCCTAAGCTGGTTCATATCATCTCTCACTTGCTGTTACATAGATTATTTTGGAGTATACTCATCACCAGTACCAATGACATATGGTGTCCCACAACATTCTATACTATCTCCCATGGATTTTGCAATATAGAGTACATGCTACCACTTAGTGAAATAATCAGACACCCTGGCCTGGTCTACCACTGTTATACAACTGTACTTGTCCTTTGATCCAGGAACTGAGAATTTAATAACAACCATAAATGGCTGTCTAGCCGAGCTCCAGAAGTGGATGAGTGCCAGATTGCTGTGACTGAACTCTGAAAAAACAGAGGTCCTAATGATTGGTCCCAGTGCAAGACTGCAGCATAGCAAACTAACAGGACTTCCACATGATGGTTCATAATTAGAAAACGCTGAACATGTGCAGAATCTTGGTGTTGTCTCCGATAGTGGCTTGACAGGTAAACATCAGGTATCAGCTGCAATCAAGACCTCATTATTTTATCTGAGGAACAGAGCAAGAATCAAGTACTTAATTCCCGCAGAAGATCTACCTACATACATGCATTTGTATCATTACACCTAGACTAATGCAATGCCCTCTACCTTTGTCTCCAAGCAATTTAATTGTACCACTTGCAGATGGTACAAAACGCAACTGCCAGACTATTTACCATCCAGCCACATAACACCCATTCTCTACTCCCTTCACTGGCTGCCTGTAAGATGGTGAATCCTTTTCAAGACTTTCAAAGCCCTGCATGACCAGGGTCCAGTGTGCCTGAAGCAGATTTGACTCCTTATCTCATTTTATCACTGATCTGTAGATGAAGGACTATTGGAGGTAACCAGAATCTCCCAGAATTCATCTGGGGATCGAGCTTTCAGCTTTGTGGCTCTGACTCTATGGAACTCGCCGTCCTGCAGTTACAAAGACTTCCTCTCTAGAATCCCTCAAAAATACACTCAAGACTTAGCTGTGTGCTCACATAATGCACTAATGTCCCTTGTTAAGTTTGTTTTGTATTCTGTGTTGTAAAGGTAAATGTAAAGCACTTTGAGTCCAATTTGGAGAAAAGATCATCATCATCATCATCATCATCCTCCTCCTCCTGATGACCCAACATACATACAACATGATGATCTTGCAGACATATATGAATGCTACGGAGGGGCCTTAGACTTCTCACCTATAGCTGCCAGTAATGTGATGTGCTACCTACTGAGACTTGTAGTTCAACAGAGAAAAGGGGGGTGTTGTAGGTGCACTGTCTCTAGCATTACTGATATCATACAGCTTAGCATATAATAAATAGCAGAGTTTGGTTATGTATTGATCAATGCATGTAGCTGCAGCCCCAAGGCAAGGGTCTCCACTCTGCTGCAGTACCTAGCACTATAGGGGTTCAAACCTAGGACACGGGACCCACCAAACCACCACAGCCAAGCTACCCCAGGGCATCACAAGGAATGCTTATGTGTAATGAGAAGGATTAAGGAATAGGTGAGAAAAAAGGGTTATGGGGTGATTTAATATAAGTGAAAAAGGTGTTATATGTATAATAAAGAAACAATGAAAGTGACAAATTAAATGTAATGCTGCGATGCGCTGTTGTCACCCAGCCACGGCAGTCCAGAAGGATCCGCACCCCAGGAGCCACCCCATTGCTGACATATATGAATGTCAGATGCAATCTCTTTATGATTTTCATTGGGATAACCAGAACAGAATTTTACATTCTATATTATCAAATCATATTTATACTAAGCCAATGGTTTTCCGAGTGACCACACGTGACAATGCCCAGACAGAGGAATAACCTACAGTAACACATTTATACTAAGCCAATGGTTTACCGAGTGACCACACATGACAATGCCCAGACAGATAGGAATAACCTACAGTAATACATATTTATACTAAGCCAATGGTTTACTGAGTGACCACATGTGACAATGCCCAGACAGATAGGAATAACCTACAGTAACACATATTTATACTAAGCCAATGGTTTACCGAGTGACCACACGTGACAATGCCCAGACAGAGGAATAACCTACAGTAACATATTTATACTAAGCCAATGGTTTACCGAGTGACCACAAGTGACAATGCCCAGACAGAGGAATAACCTACAGTAACACATTTATACTAAGCCAATGGTTTACCGAGTGACCACACGTGACAATGCCCAGACAGAGAGGAATAACCTACAGTAACACATATTTATACTAAGCCAATGGTTTACCGAGTGACCACTTGTGACAATGCCCAGACAGAGAGGAATAACCTACAGTAACACATATTTATACTAAGCCAATGGTTTACCGAGTGACCACACGTGACAATGCCCAGACAGATAGGAATAACCTACAGTAACACATATTTATACTAAGCCAATGGTTTACCGAGTGACCACAAGTGACAATGCCCAGACAGATAGGAATAACCTACAATAACACATATTTATACTAAGCCAATGGTTTACCGAGTGACCACACGTGACAATGCCCAGACAGATAGGAATAACCTACAGTAACACATATTTATACTAAGCAAATGGTTTACCGAGTGACCACACGTGACAATGCCCAGACAGATAGGAATAACCTACAGTAACACATATTTATACTAAGCCAAAGGTTTACAGAGTGACCACACGTGACAATGCCCAGACAGATAGGAATAACCTACAGTAACACATATTTATACTAAGCCAATGGTTTACCGAGTGACCACACGTGACAATGCCCAGACAGATAGGAATAACCTACAGTAACATATTTATACTAAGCCAATGGTTTACCGAGTGACCACATGTGACAATGCCCAGACAGATAGGAATAAACTACAGTAACACAATAGTATTAGAGACATTAAAGGCAAATTATCTGTAGCTGAAGTAATAAATAACACAGAGAGAGCAGATCGTATAAGGAGTGCCCTGGTGTCACCTACATAATCAGTTCTGCTAACGGCAGTGATGTCCATGTGTGGAACTGACCATAGTCACTATAGAATAGCTGTAAGAGCAGTGTGCTTATACATGTAGCAATAACCATAATCACTATAGAATAGCTGTAAGAACGGTGTGCTTATACATGTAGCAATAACCATAGTCACTATAGAATAGCTGTAAGAACGGTGTGCTTATACATGTAGCAATAACCATAGTCACTATAGAATAGCTGTAAGAACAGTGTACTTATACATGTAGCAATAACCATAGTCACTATAGAATAGCTGTAAGAACAGTGTGCTTATACATGTAGCAATAACCATAAACTCACTTATGTAACAATTCTGTGCAGTTTGTGTTTATTGAAATTTATAGCTGCAATGGCGCCAATGCACTGCTGTGATTGGCCACATAGTGGAAGGGCCACATTGCACAGGTTCATGCATTGAGTCATGCGACTGGAACTTCATTTATATGATAAAACAGCCACATACAGTACATGTCACATGCTGACCTTATATACAGTACATGTCACATGCTGACCTTATATACAGTACATGTCACAAATACTAATCTTATATACAGTACATGTCACATGCTAATCTTATATACAGTACATGTCACATGCTAATCTTATATACAGTACATGTCACATGCTGACGTTATATACAGTACATATCACATGCTAATCTTATATACAGAACATGTCACATGCTGATTTATATACAGAACATGTCACATGCTGAGCTTATATACAGTACATGTCACATGCTGATCTTATATACAGTACGTGTCACATGCTGACCTTATATACAGAACATGTCACATGCTGACCTTATATACAGTACATGTCACATGCTAATCTTATATACAGTACATGTCACATGCTGACTTTATATACAGAACATGTCACATGCTAATCTTATATACAGTAAATGTCACATGCTGACCTTATATATGGTACATGTCACATGCTGACCTTATATACAGTACATGTCACATGCTGACCTTATATACAGAACATGTGTCATGCTGACCTTATATACAGAACATGTGTCATGCTGACCTTATATACATTACGTGTCACATGCTGACCTTATATACAGTACGTGTCACATGCTGATCTTATATACAGTACGTGTCACATGCTGACCTTATATACAGAACATGTCACATGCTAATCTTATATACAGTACATGTCACATGCTAATCTTATATACAGTACATGTCACATGCTGACCTTATATACAGTACATGTCACATGCTGACCTCATATACAGTACATGTCACATGCTAATCTTATATACAGTACATGTTACATGCTGACCTTATATATGGTACATGTCACATGCTGACCTTATATACAGTACATGTCACATGCTGGCCTTATATACGTGTCGCCTGCTGACCTTGTATACAATACATGTCACATGCTGACCTTATATACAGTACATGTCACATGGTGACCTTATATACAGAACATGTCACATGCTGACCTTATATACAGAACATGTCACATGCTGACCTTATATACAGTACATGTCACATGCTGACCTTATATACAGTACAAGTCACATGCTGACCTTATATACAGTACATGTCACATGCTGACCATATATACAGTACATGTCACATACTGACCTTATATACAGTACATGTCACATGCTGTCCTTATATACGTGTCGCATGCTGACCTTATATACAGTACATGCCACATGCTAATCTTATATACAGTACATGTCACATGCTGACCTTTTATACAGTACATGTCACATGCTGGCCTTTTATACAGTACATGTCACATGCTAATCTTATATACAGTATATGTCACATGCTGACCTTATATATAGTACATGTCACATGCTGACCTTATATACAGAACATGTCACTTGCTGGCCTTATATACGTGTCTCATGCTGACCTTATATACAGTACATGTCACATGCTGACCTAATATACAGTAAATGTCACATGCTGACCTAATATACAGTACATGTCACATGCTAATCTTATATACAGTACATGTCACATGCTGACCTTATATATAGTACATGTCACATGCTGACCTTATATACAGAACATGCCACTTGCTGACCTTATATACGTGTCTCATGCTGACCTTATATACAGTACATGTCACATGCTGACCTTATATACAGTACATGTCACATGCTGACCTTATATACAGTACATATCACATGCTAATCTTATATACAGTACATGTCACATGCTGACCTTATATACGTGTCACATGCTGAACTTGCAGTCATCCACAAAAGTTGAGGAACTTGTGAGTCGTGGGCCAAGGTGCAAAAATATGCTTTGGGCCCTTATTCTCAACCCTACCCCAAGTTTACAATTTTATATGCATGGAGGTAAGTAAACACCCAAGCTTGTGAGTGCTCACCTCCTGGCAGGGAAAGGTTAATGGTTTCTGTAGAAGGCTTTGTCAGGATAGCCTATGGAGTGGGAGTTAGGGGGTGATGTTTTGGGCCTATTGCAGGATTGTTACAGGCATCCGTCTTTGGAAAATTCACCCTCCCTCCCTTTTGTTGTTATTGGTGTCAACTTTTTGTGGCGGGAATGAACGGTGGCAGGCGCGATCTGTCTTTTTAGCTTGAAGTGTTATCCTTTCCAATACAGGTTTTAGGCTGATTCTGCCTTACAGGGGTCAGCGGCACCATTGGTCCAGGTGGGCTTCATGTTGTTGTGTCATTGGTGTGGGAGGTGGATACTTTGGGAATGATTATGGGGCTGGCTACTCACCCACCCATGTGGTAAATATGTGCGAGTATGCAGTTGGTGATCTTGTCTAGTGGGGCTGTACTTTCTGTGCTACCATACTTTCTTTGTTTTCCTATCTTCCTCTTCTTATAGTATTCTAGTTATATATTCTACTTGCAGATATATATGCTAGTTAGATAGATTTTAAATAGTATAATTAATTCTAATAAAGCTGACCTTCCTTTCCCCTAATACAAGTCTCTGTTTCATTATTTATTCATGAGTAGGGTTGTATGGTTTACCTTACACTGTCGGGAGGGAGCATAGTCAGGGGATGAGGAGTTCAGAGGATGACAAGGATAAACAGTGATTGACAGGGAGAGTCAGTGTGTGATGGGGAGTTAGTGATGGAGAGGCAGTGGGTAACAGGGGCAGGTTATACGAGGTGGCAGAGCTTGACAAGGAGAGGGTAACAGAAAGAAGAAGAGGGTGACAGGGAGAGTCAGTGGGTGATGGAGAGGCTATGAGTAACAGGGAGTAGGTGAGAGGAGGTGGCAGAGCTTGGAAAGGAGAGTGTGGTAGGAAGAAGGTGACAGTTCGATGTAGTGGGTGACAGTGTGAGGCAGGGAAAGGCAGTGAGATAGAGTGACAGGAGTTGGGTAATAAATATACTACAATCTGTTTAACAAAACACAGTACTGCAGGGTGTCTTCTCTTAACACCGGGGATTGTCATGAGATTGTGACTTTAGATAACTGGCTTGGCAGCGAGGACTACTTCACATAGGAAGAGTCAGGCTGGTCATAAAATACAAGGGGATGAGAGAAGAGCAGTGCTGGATCGGGATGGAAATCCAGTCCATGAAACTTATGGAAGAAGATGTGGCACCTCCTCCTCCTCCTCTGGCAGGACCACAATCATAGCATCCTCAGCAGAAAGCAGCTCATTTTATGTCACTGGGACCAGGATGGACTGGAAGCCCACAGTACTGTGGCGGCCAAATATAATGAGTTAGTCTGACTCATTATAATGACTCCAGCAGCAGTCCCTTTTGTGTATAAAGCTGTACAATACATTTCCACTATGAACAATAAATCCAAGGTCCTGGTTAAGTCTATCCAGCTGGTGTGTCTACAACACTACTTTCAACTGGTGTCTACTATTTATTAATTCTGTACATGAGAATATATGAGTTAGTGCCGACCTCCTCCTCTCCGAGCCCCTGCTCAGAGAGAGCGGCTGTGATGTGCAGCAGTCATGTCCATGTTCTGTGATGATGTCCTCTCCCCTCTCCTCAAACACTATGTTCTGGAGCTTACAGAAAAGGTCTGTGATGTACCATGACTAGCTCATACCTCACAACTGTCCCACTCTTCTGGGACTGTCCCACCATCCCACCAGCAGGCCACAGTGTCCCATGGGGGAGGGGGGGGAGTTGGGGAGGAACACTTATGCAGAAAGGTGATTGTGTAGATGCCATACTTATACACACAACATCTATTCACAGTGCATTGAGATCCTGTGTTCCACCCAGCATCTTGGAGGGTGCTGAGCCTACCCTAGCTGAGATGCAGATGGGGGGTTGTCAGGAGGACGTGCCCTTCCATAGGCTACACCTCTTTTTCAGATGGCCACATGCCAGGTCCAGATTAGATTAGAGATGAGCGGGTTCGGTTTCTCTGAATCCGAACCCGCCAGAACTTCATGTTTTTTTTCACGAGTCCGAGCGACTCGGATCTTCCCGCCTTGCTCGGTTAACCCGAGCGCGCCCGAACGTCATCATGACGCTGTCGGATTCTCGCGAGACTCGGATTCTATATAAGGAGCCGCGCGTCGCCGCCATTTTCACACGTGCATTGAGATTGATAGGGAGAGGACGTGGCTGGCGTCCTCTCCGTTTAGACACTTGATTTACTAATTTTGGGGAGCATTAGGAGTACTCAGTAGTGTACAGTGCAGAGTTTTGCTGATAGTGACCAGTGACCACCACTTTTATTTATAATCCGTTCTCTGCCTGAAAAAAGCGATACACAGCACACAGTGACTCAGTCACATACCATATCTGTGTGCACTGCTCAGGCTCAGGCCAGTGTGCTGCATCATCTATATATATTATATATCTGTCTGACTGCTCAGCTCACACAGCTTATAATTGTGGGGGAGACTGGGGAGCACTACTGCAGTGCCAGTTATAGGTTATAGCAGGAGCCAGGAGTACATAATATTATATTAAAATTAAACAGTGCACACTTTTGCTGCAGGAGTGCCACTGCCAGTGTGACTAGTGACCAGTGACCTGACCACCAGTATATAATATTAGTAGTATACTATCTCTTTATCAACCAGTCTATATTAGCAGCAGACACAGTACAGTGCGGTAGTTCACGGCTGTGGCTACCTCTGTGTCGGCACTCGTCAGCCCGTCCATAATTGTATATACCAGTGACCTAACCGTGGTTTTTTTTTCTTTCTTTATACATACATACTAGTTACGACTTACGAGTATACTATCTCTTTATCAACCAGTCTATATATTAGCAGCAGACACAGTACAGTGCGGTAGTTCACGGCTGTGGCTACCTCTGTGTCGGCACTCGGCAGCCCGTCCATAATTGTATATACCAGTGACCAAACCGTGGTTTTTTTTTCTTTCTTTATACATACATACTAGTTACGAGTATACTATCTCTTTATCAACCAGTCTATATATTAGCAGCAGACACAGTACAGTGCGGTAGTTCACGGCTGTGGCTACCTCTGTGTCGGCACTCGGCAGCCCGTCCATAATTGTATATACCAGTGACCTAACCGTGGTTTTTTTTTCTTTCTTTATACATACATACTAGTTACGAGTATACTATCTCTTTATCAACCAGTCTATATATTAGCAGCAGACACAGTACAGTGCGGTAGTTCACGGCTGTGGCTACCTCTGTGTCGGCACTCGGCAGCCCGTCCATAATTGTATATACCACCTAACCGTGGTTTTTTTTTCTTTCTTTATACATACATACTAGTTACGAGTATACTATCTCTTTATCAACCAGTCTATATATTAGCAGCAGACACAGTACAGTGCAGTAGTTCACGGCTGTGGCTACCTCTGTGTCGGCACTCCGCAGCCCGTCCATAATTGTATATACCAGTGACCTAACCGTGGTTTTTTTTTTCTTTCTTTATACATACATACTAGTTACGAGTATACTATCTCTTTATCAACCAGTCTATATATTAGCAGCAGACACAGTACAGTGCGGTAGTTCACGGCTGTGGCTACCTCTGTGTCGGCACTCGGCAGCCCGTCCATAATTGTATATACCACCTAACCGTGGTTTTTTTTTCTTTCTTTATACATACATACTAGTTACGAGTATACTATCTCTTTATCAACCAGTCTATATATTAGCAGCAGACACAGTACAGTGCGGTAGTTCACGGCTGTGGCTACCTCTGTGTCGGCACTCGGCAGCCTGTCCATAATTGTATATACCACCTAACCGTGGTTTTTTTTTCTTTCTTTATACATACATACTAGTTACGAGTATACTATCTCTTTTTCTTTGCGTCATGTGCTGTTTGGGGAGGGTTTTTTGGAAGGGACATCCTACGGGACACTGCAGTGCTACTCCTAAATGGGCCCGGTGTTTGTGTCGGCCACTACGGTCGCTAATCTTACTCACACAGCTACCTCATTGCGCCTCTTTTTTTCTTTGCGTCATGTGCTGTTTGGGGAGGGTTTTTTGGAAGGGACATCCTACGTGACACTGCAGTGCCACTCCTAGATGGGCCCGGTGTTTGTGTCGGCCACTAGGGTCGCTAATCTTACTCACACAGCTACCTCATTGCGCCTCTTTTTTTCTTTGCGTCATGTGCTGTTTGGGGAGGGTTTTTTGGAAGGGACATCCTGCGTGACACTGCAGTGCCACTCCTAGATGGGCCCGGTGTTTGTGTCGGCCACTAGGGTCGCTTATCTTACTCACACAGCGACCTCGGTGCAAATTTTAGGACTAAAAATAATATTGTGAGGTGTGAGGTATTCAGAATAGACTGAAAATGAGTGTAAATTATGGTTTTTGAGGTTAATAATACTTTGGGATCAAAATGACCCCCAAATTCTATGATTTAAGCTGTTTTTTAGTGTTTTTGGAAAAAAACACCCGAATCCAAAACACACCCGAATCCGACAAAAATAATTCGGTGAGGTTTTGCCAAAACGCGTTCGAACCCAAAACACGGCCGCGGAACCGAACACAAAACCAAAACACAAAACCCGAAAAATTTCAGGCGCTCATCTCTAGATTAGATGAACAGTAATGTTGGGAGGTATGGCTAGCACAACTTTGTACCACTGACTGAAAACACCATAGGTCCTTTTTGGATCCCTGAATGGCTTGAGAAACATTTGTGTCCAGCTTTACCACATGTGGGAACAATTACAGTAACTATACCTAGCATCATCTACAAACTCATGTCATTAAATTCTCTGCTGCTTTGGGCATATGTGACAGTATGATTAGCTGTAAACTGTTCTATATCCAACACTACAAAACTGTATACTCTACTTATCTATTAAGCAGAAGATCATTATAAGCAATAAGTGCTCTGATCCTCCTCTAATATGTGATTAAAGAAATGAGAAAATCTTACGTGGAGATCTCCTGATGTCTCTGTTGCTCATATTGCCATGTAGTGGTTCAACTTTGAAGTCCAGGTAATAATCATCATCAGCATTCACATCTGGTACATACACAGAAAAGAACATACATAAGTGTCCACCAAGCAATTCTCTCACTTCCAAAAAATATAAGAACATGGGGTGTGTACATAAAACAACAACAATATAGTCATGAGGACATGTTAAAGGCATCACTCCATTGGGGTAGCTCACTGGTTCTGTGGTATTGGCCTGCTGGAGCAGGGTAGCCGAGACCCAGAGCCCCACCACCAGTGGCGTGTGGTGAGGTCAGTGGCTAGTGAGGCACTACAGCCATAATGACCGCCGAATCCTGCCGATGACCCCTAGCCAATGCCCGCTACTGCCTCTGAGCCGATACCAGCTGCCACAGCCAATGGCTTACAAACCCGCCCACAATCAACTGACCCAGCCCTCCGCCACTAATTTCTATCTCAGTCCGATGCCGCCAATGCCCGCCTGCTCATCATACTTGTGATATATTATACATTTTTATAGAAAAAAAAATTAGTGTTTGGGACTGGGAAGGGCGAGGGAGGAGGACATGAATGCAATTTTGTTGTCCAGGGCTTCCATTAACTTAATGGAGAAGGGTCTGAATAGTTAAAAAAAAAAAATGCGTGAGGTCCCACTCCTAAGTATAACCAGCCTCGGGCTCTTTTAGCCGGTCCTGGTTGTTTAAATACTGGGGAAAAAATTGGACAGGGGTTCCCCGTATTTAGACAACCAGCACCGGGCTCTTAGACCGGTCCTGGTTCCAAAAATACGAGGGATAAAAGATGTAGGGGTTCCCCGTATTTTTAAAACCAGCACCGGGCTCCACTAGCCAGAGAGATAATGTCACAGCCGGTGGACACTTTTATGTAGGTCCCTGCGGCCGTGGCATTACCCCCCAACTAGTCACCTCTGGCCGGGGTACCCTGGAGGAGTGGGGACCCCTTAAATCAAGGGGTCCCCCCCTCCAGGCACCCAAGGGCCAGGGGTGAAGCCCCAGGCTGTCCCCAACACCCCTGGGTGGTGGGTGCTGGGCTGATAGCCATGTGTGTAAAAAAATATATATTGTTTTTTGTTGTGGAACTACAAGGCCCAGCAAGCCTCCCCCGCTTGTTGGTACTTGGAGAACCTCAAGTACCAGCAGGCAGGGAAATAACGGGCTCACTGGTACCTGTAGTTCTACAACAACAAAAAATACCCAAATAAAAACAAACACCGTGACAGTAAAACTTTATTATAACACACTTACACACTCACACATACTTACCTACATCCCACGCCGGTCACGTCCAGTTGCCCAGTAGAATCCAATAGCGATACCTGTAAAAATGAGAGAGAGATTACTTACCTACATCCCACGCCGGTCACGTTCACTTGTCCAGTAGAATCCAAAGGGGTAGAGACACCTGTAAAAATGAACATTATACTGACATATCCATACCTCCCAACATGACCTCTCCAGGAGGGACAGAATGCTCTGCTCCTGGAGTTCCCTATTAATTTATGATTGCCATCACCTGTGCTGAACAGGTCTATGGATTACAAAGGTGTTTCAGCACAGGTGATGGGAATCATAAATTAATAAGGAACTCGAGGGGAGAGAGAGGGAGAGAGGGGGAGAGACTGCAGCGGGCGGAGGAGGACAGCCTCACTTACTGCACGGCCACCGCTGCTGCTGAGTGTCACTGTCAGATGATCGGGAGCCGGGAGGATGGGGGAGAGCTCCGCAGGACCACCGCTGCTGGTAAGGTGAACGGGAGCCGGAGCAGGACGACGGGAAGGGGGGGGGGGGGGGGGAGCCGCACACACTGAAGGCCCATCAGCGCCGGGACACGCCGCCTCCAGCGCCGCATGTCGGTGATTGGACAAGCGGATCCAGCCCTGGATCTGCTGTCCAATCACAGGTGCCTCGCTGACATGGGGGTGGTGTCCCTGTCAGCGAGGCACTTGGATCAGTGCTGCTTTCACCATTTTTTTTTATAGGCTTTTACAGCCCAGTGCTAGGCTCCGCCCCCCACACTGTCCCTGTTCCCATTATTCACGGGAGGCACTGCTATCAGTGCCTCCCAAAATGCTTTAAAGCAGGAAAATTCTTAGAATTCAAGAAAGAAGATACTTATGACACAGAATATGTGTCGTAAGTATCTTTTTATTATTTTAATAATTAATCACAGGGGAGGCACTGCCTCCCCTGACTGCACGTCCCTGCCCACCACGCCGGTGCAGAGCCTGACCAAGTGACTGGGGGCCTAATTCAGATCTCATCACAGCAGCAAATTTGTTAGCGAATTGGCAAAACTATGTGCACTGCAAGGGAGAGGGGGCAGATCTAACATGTGCAGAGGGAGTTGGATTTGGGTGGGGTGTGTTCAAACTTATATCTAAATTGCAGTGTAAAAATAAAGCACCCAGCATTTACCCTGCACAGAAACAATATACACGGACAGTACACTAAGCACAGGAGATGTACAAAAACAATCAGTTAGCAAATATCTCTAAATCAGGCCCATTGGTCGTTATGGCATTTACAGGCATTGGAGTAAGCTTAAAAATAAATTCAGTTATAAGAATAACATGACTTCTATTTATAGAGAACAGAAAGAGGAAGACAGAAAGGAAATAAAGACACACTATCATTGTAAGATAACCGGGTATCAGCTCTTTATATCTGTCATAGATTATCTCTGTCACTGGGTGATGTGGTGCCAGCATACAGCTCACGCTATTACTACACCAATGTGTAATACAAATGAAATGACACAATAGAAACTATATTATCTCCAGAGATACTTAGACATATTATAAAGTGTATAAAAATGTAACGCTTCTCCTGTAGCCGTTTAAATGTTACTTAGTCCACACAATGATGGTATTATACTGGCATAGTAAATAGTCCCAAAGGATAAGTACACATGCGGGGGTTTAGTGAAGAGACCGGGTAGGCTGCAAGGCATTGTTGGATCCCCGGCTTTCTCAGTCCCACAGGCCCCTTTACTCACAGTTTATAATGGAGACAGCGGCTAATAAGTAAGGGAGAGATCGGGCCCGTCACTGTAGATGTGTGGGGGCCCGGCAGTGTAGATGTGTGGGGGCCCGGCAGTGTAGATGTGTGGGGGCCCGGCAGTGTAGATGTGTGGGGGCCCGGCAGTGTAGATGTGTGGGGGCCCGGCAGTGTAGATGTGTGGGGGCCCGGCTGACTCAGAATCTCCTCACTGACAGCAAGATGGTAAATGCTGATACATTGATCTGCTGTCAGCCGCTGATACTATCCTTGTGGTTCACCACATCAGATGCTAGTGAGTGTGGACAATATATGTGATCCCAGACTTGGAACTGGTTATAAATAGGAACAAGTAATAAGCAGCTGCACAGTGCGTGTGCCAAAATGATGGTAACAAAATAGTGGCAAACAATCAAAGAATCAAACAATATCAGTATCCGGACCTCTGGTAATAGCTTCATGATTGCAAAACTATCAGATCAATGCTAATCTAGACGATTATTGATGCTTATTCCAGTGCCATTATTCCCTGTCTCTTCAACCGGTTTCTCCACACTGACAGGCAGCTTTCTCAAGAAGCAAGGATCCCTGTCAGCTCCTGTGAGCTGATTTATTACCTGTTTCTCAGGTGTTAGTTCTAAGTGCAATTAGGGTTGTGATTAACGTGCACAAAGCAGTACAATTGTTTTACACATACAGCTAGTAAATGCAGGCTAGTTAATTGATAATAAAGCTGTTTCACCACAGGTGATGGCAATCATACATTACCAGGAAAGTCCAGGAACAGAGCATTTTCTCCCTCATGGAGAGGGTCAGGTAGGCAAGTATGAGTAAATGTATTTGCACATAAATATAAATAGATATACAAAACAAAATAATAAACATAAACATAAGAATAATGATAATTAAAATATATAAAATACTTTACATTTGTGTCTATCAATTACATGTTCTAATACAATATCCCTTTAAGAACGTGACTTTACATGGATAACCTGCACTGACTATACTTCTATTAATAGACAGGTTAAAAAGAAATTATACTGGCGCCGGCTGTTGGTCAAGTAATGAAATTACAGTATATAAAATATAACACTTAATTTATTTATACATTCATAAAAATCAAAATTAAATAAAAACTCCTATTCCTCAAAAAGGGAAAATAGTATAAATATAGCAATTGCTAAAATTCTGGAATCTAAAAATGCAGGATGGCACTATTTTTTGTTGTTGGTTGTATATAGTGTCCACGGCTTCTGGCTAAGACTCTTATTTCCACATTGCTCACAAGTCATTAAGTGATACAATTTGTTGCCAGACTTGCTTCCGGATGTAAGTCCCCCTAGGTATCTTGTGCAAATAAGAAAAAAAAATTGCCATGCTAATCGTGGCTCCATCTGTGCTGAGGCACGCCTGCCTAGGCGCACCTATACCAGCATCTGGGCCGCACGCGCGTCCGTGATACGCGCGTGGCCCATTCACCGTAAAGGGAGTGTCTTCACTCCTGTAGCGCGGCTAGGCACCGGATCACATAGTCGTGGCGGGAGTGCACATTTGCAATGGATCTGCTACAGATGAGCATGGCTCAATCTGTATTTCGACACACCCATGTAAGAGAGGTTATATCATGTAAGAGTGGTCATATCATGAAGGAGTGGTCATATCATGTAAGAGTGGTCATATCATGTAAGAGTGATCATATCATGTAAGAGTGGCCATATCATGTAAGAGTGGCCATATCATGTAAGAGTGGTCATATCATGTAAGAGTGGTCATATCATGTATGAGTGTCCACATCATGTAAGAGTGTCCACATCATGTAAGAGTGTCCACATCATGTAAGAGTGTCCACATCATGTAAGAGTGGCAACATCATGTAAGAGTGATCATATCATGTAAGAGTGGCCACATCATGTAAGAGTGGCCACATCATGTAAGAGTGGCCACATCATGTAAGAGTGGCCACATCATGTAAGAGTGGCCATATCATGTAAGAGTGGTAATATCATGTAAGAGTGGTCATATCATGTAAGAGTGGCCACATCATGTTTGCTTCCTAGCAGTGGGCAGGATGAGGAGATTATATAGAGATTTGCAGCACCGTTGGAAGATGGTGGACTAAATTAAGCAAATTATCATCATTTAGCCCCCCTCCCAGTAAACCCATGATACATGGCATTTTGGGAGTGAGTGGCATGTTGCAAGCAGAATCCCCTCTCTGGGCTTCTCTAGGAGTGGAGACTTTAAAGGTAAGAAACAATGTCTTCTGATCACTGTTACATATATGTCATTACCTTAGGGTTACTGCAGGGGTCACAGGAGATCAAATGAAAAGTACTGTTACCCTTTAATGTTCACGTGCGGCACATATCATAGCGTTTCCTCTTGCTGTACATGTGTGACACATATCATAGCGTTTTCCCTTGCTGTACACGTGCGGCACATATCATAGTGTTTCCCCTTGCTGTACACGTGTGACATATATCATAGTGTTTCCCCTTACTGTACACGTGTGACACATATCATAGTGTTTCCCCTTGCTGTACACGTGCGCCACATATAATAGTGTTTCCCCTTACTGTACACGTGTGACACATATCATAGCGTTTCCTCTTGCTGTACATGTGTGACACATATCATAGTGTTTCCCCTTACTGTACATGTGTGACACGTATCATAGTGTTTCCCCTTACTGTACACGTGTGACACATATCATAGTGTTTCCCCTTACTGTACATGTGTGACACATATCATAGTGTTTCCCCTTACTGTACACGTGTGACACATATCATAGCGTTTCCCCTTACTGTACACGTGTGATACATATCATAGTGTTTCCCCTTACTGTACATGTGTGACACATATCATAGTGTTTCCCCTTGCTGTACACGTGTGACACATATCATAGTGTTTCCCCTTACTGTACACGTGTGACATATATCATAGTGTTTCCCCTTACTGTACACGTGCGCCACATATCATAGTGTTTCCCCTTACTGTACACGTGTTACACATATTATAGTGTTTCCCCTTACTGTACACGTGTTACACATATCATAGTGTTTCCCCTTACTGTACACGTGTGACACATATCATAGTGTTTCCCCTTACTGTACACGTGTGACACATATCATAGCGTTTCCCCTTGCTGTACACGTGCGGCACATATCATAGTGTTTCCCCTTGCTGTACACGTGCGGCACATATCATAGCGTTTCCCCTTACTGTACACGTGTGACACATATCATAGTGTTTCCCCTTACTGTACACATGTGACACATATCATAGCGTTTCCCCTTGCTGTACACGTGTGACACATATCATAGCGTTTCCTCTTGCTGTACATGTGTGACACATATCATAGTGTTTCCCCTTACTGTACATGTGTGACACGTATCATAGTGTTTCCCCTTGCTGTACATGTGCGCCACATATAATAGTGTTTCCCCTTACTGTACACGTGTGACACATATCATAGCATTTCCTCTTGCTGTACATGTGTGACACATATCATAGTGTTTCCCCTTACTGTACATGTGTGACATATATCATAGTGTTTCCCCTTACTGTACACGTGCGCCACATATCATAGTGTTTCCCCTTACTGTACACGTGTGACACATATCATAGTGTTTCCCCTTGCTGTACACGTGCGCCACATATAATAGTGTTTCCCCTTACTGTACACGTGTGACACATATCATAGCGTTTCCTCTTGCTGTACATGTGTGACACATATCATAGTGTTTCCCCTTACTGTACATGTGTGACACGTATCATAGTGTTTCCCCTTACTGTACATGTGTGATACGTATCATAGTGTTTCCCCTTACTGTACACGTGTGACACATATCATAGTGTTTCCCCTTACTGTACACGTGTGACACATATCACAGTGTTTCCCCTTGCTGTACATGTGTGATACATATCATAGTGTTTCCCATTACTGTACACGTGTGACACATATCATAGCGTTTCCCCTTACTGTACACGTGTGACACATATCATAGTGTTTCCCCTTGCTGTACACGTGTGACACATATCATAGTGTTTCCCCTTACTGTACACGTGTGACATATATCATAGTGTTTCCCCTAACTGTACACGTGTGACACATATCATAGTGTTTCCCCTTACTGTACATGTGTGACACATATCATAGTGTTTCCCCTTACTGTACATGTGTGACACATATCATAGTGTTTCCCCTTACTGTACACGTGTGACACATATCATAGTGTTTCCCCTTACTGTACACATGTGACACATATCATAGCGTTTCCTCTTACTGTACATGTGTGACACATATCATAGTGTTTCCCATTGCTGTACACGTGTGACACATATCATAGTGTTTCCCCTTACTGTACACGTGTGACACATATCATAGTGTTGCCCCTTACTGTACATGTGTGACACGTATCATAGTGTTTCCTCTTACTGTACACGTGTGACACATATCATAGCGTTTCCCCTTACTGTACACGTGTGATACATATCATAGTGTTTCCCCTTACTGTAAACGTGTGACACATATCATAGTGTTTCCCCTTGCTGTACACGTGTGACACATATCATAGTGTTTCCCCTTACTGTACACGTGTGACACATATCATAGCGTTTCCCCTTGCTGTACACGTGTGACACATATCGTAGCGTTTCCTCATGCTGTACATGTGTGACACATATCGTAGCATTTCCCCTCGCTGTACATTTGTGACACATATCATAGCGTTTCCCCTTGCTGTACACGTGCGGCACATATCATAGTGTTTCCCCATGCTGTACACGTGTGACACATATCATAGTGTTTCCCCTTGCTGTACATGTGTGACACATATCATAGTGTTTCCACTTGCTGTACACGTGTGACACATATCATAGTGTTTCCCCTTACTGTACACGTGTGGCACATATCATAGTGTTTCCCCTTACTGTACACGTGTGACACATATCATAGCGTTTCCTCTTGCTGTACATGTG
Source organism: Pseudophryne corroboree (assembly GCF_028390025.1). Taxonomy (NCBI): domain Eukaryota; kingdom Metazoa; phylum Chordata; class Amphibia; order Anura; family Myobatrachidae; genus Pseudophryne; species Pseudophryne corroboree. The sequence continues at coordinate 1,223,359,320 of NC_086444.1, forward strand.
TGACAAATATCATAGCGTTTCCCCTTGCGGTACACGTGCGGCACATATCATAGTGTTTCCCCTTGCTGTACACGTGTGACACATATCATAGCGTTTCCTCTTGCTGTACATGTGTGACAAATATCATAGCGTTTCCCCTTGCTGCACACGTGCGGCACATATCATAGTGTTTCCCCTTGCTGTACATGTGTGACACATATCTTACTGTTTCCCCTTACTGTACACGTGTGACACATGTCATAGTGTTTCCCCTTACTGTACACGTGTGACACATATCATAGTGTTTCCCCTTACTGTACATGTGTGACACATATCTTACTGTTTCCCCTTACTGTACACGTGTGACACATATCATAGTGTTTCCCCTTACTGTACATGTGTGACACATATCATAGTGTTTCCCCTTACTGTACATGTGTGACACATATAATAGTGTTTCCCCTTGCTGTACATGTGTAACACATTTTATACTATATCCCCATGCTGTATAAGTGTGATGCGTTTCACAGTATTTCCCCAGCTGTGCCTGTGGAACACATTTTATACTATTTCCCCATGCTGTATAAGTGTCATGCGTTTGACAGTATTGTGCCAGCTGTATCTGTATAACACATTTTATACTGTTTTCCCTTGCTGTATAAGTGTGACGCGTTTCACAGTATTGCGCCAGCTATACCTGTGTAACACATTTTAGACTGTTTACCCATGCTGTATAAGTGTGACGCGTTTCACAGTATTGCGCCAGCTATACCTGTATAACACATTTCATACTGTTTCCCCTTGCTGTATAAGTGTGACACATTTCACAGTATTTCCCCAGCTGTAATTGTGTAACACATTTTATACTGTTTCCCCTTGCTGTATGAGTGTGACGTGTTTCACAGTATTTCCCCAGCTGTACCTGTGTAACACATTTCATACTGTTTCCCCTTGCTGTATAAGTGTGACGTGTTTCAGAGTATTGCGCCAGCTGTACCTGTGTAACACATTTCATACTGTTTCCCCTTACTGTATGAGTGTGACGTGTTTCACAGTATTTCCCCAGCTGTACCTGTGTAACACATTTCATACTGTTTCCCCTTGCTGTATGAGTGTGACGTGTTTCAGAGTATTGCGCCAGCTGTACCTGTGTAACACATTTCATACTGTTTCCCCTTGCTGTATGAGTGTGACGCGTCTCACAGTATTTCCCCAGCTGTACCTGTGTAACACATTTCATACTGTTTCCCCTTGCTGTATAAGTGTGACGTGTTTCAGAGTATTGTGCCAGCTGTACCTGTGTAACACATTTCATACTGTTTCCCCTTGCTGTAGAAGTGTGACGCTTTTCACAGCATTTCCCATTACTGTACATGTATGTTTAGTACAGTGTTACAGCACAGGAAGACTCCTCCCTGTCACAATGCAGTTATATCACCAGTAGTAACTCAGGAAATGTCAGTAAAGCACATTGCTGCACACTACAGGCACATAAGTAAATGCTACATGTCGCAGTGATGCTATGGACCATCAGAAGCTCTCCCCATGTTAGTACATAGGGCAGGAATAAGACGGGTGTGGGAGAACCTACTTACATATCATATACACAATACCACTAACCTGCTGCCATGTTATCACAGCCTCCCCTCCAGAACAGGTCAGTGGCCCCAAGTAGGGAGAGTAGTAACAGATTCCACATTGTTCCTCCTGAGCAGCTGAATCTCTGTACTCAGTCCTGATATAACTAATGCCGGATCATCAGACGCTGTGTCACAGGGTGGTGGTATCTGCATCTGAGCTGTTACAGATGGAGGCTGTAGATAATCTTACACAGATACTATAGCTAGCAAGTGACATATCTGGTGACCAATGTTTATAACGGAGCTGAGAAATGTCTATAATTGGTAATAAAGTCTGAATATTCATAACTGTCCTTTCTAATTTGCAGCTGGTTTACACAAGAACATAGGAACCTTCTATACAAAACTAGTCCTCAGGGACAGATGATTATTTGGGGAACATCCATTAGATCACATCTGAGAGCAAAGACTCATTTTGCTTATTATAAGAAATGCACAGCGTGTAGATGGCTGCTACAGGTTAGGGACTGACACCGGGTGGAACACCAAACGCGCCAGCAACCAAGTGACAACAATGCTACCAAATAATCAGACTCAGAATCAGCTTTATTGGCCAGGTGTACTTGTGTATACTAGGAATTTGTCTTCGGTTTGCTATACAACAGCCAAGTAGGTAACAGGTAAGCATGTGTGGGTGGGGGGGGGGAAGGCAAGTAAAGTTACACAGATAGGTATACGGTAGGAACACAAGTGAGTTACATGTACATCTAGTCAGTCAATGTTCAGGAGTTCAGCAGGCGGACCGCTTGGGGAAATAAACTTTTGAGGCTTCTGGTGGATCTGGCTGGGACAGCCCTGTAAACGCCTGCCTGAAGGAAGCAAGTTAAACATGCTGTGGCCGGGGTGTGGCTGGTCTTTTACTATCTTCATTGCCCGCTTTTTAGCTCTGGACAGGTACAGGTCATGGACTGAGGGAAGGTCAGCCCCGATGATCTTCTCTGCGGTTCTGACCACCTTTTGTAGCCTGCATCTGTCCCTTGCGCTGGCGGAGCTGTACCATACGAGTATCGAGGAGCACAGTACCGACTCCACAATCGCGGAGTAGAAGAGGAGCAGAAGCTTCTATGGGATGTTGAACTTCCTTAATTGCCTTAGGAAGAACAACCTCTGCTGTGCCTTCCCAACAGTGGCATCAGCATTGGACCCCCATTTAAGGTCCCGGGAGATTGTGGTCCCTAGAAACTTGAAGGAGTCCACTAGTGATACCACACTGTCCGCAATCGTTAGCCGAGGTGCACTAGATGACTTCTTCCTGAAGTCCATTATCATCTCGACAGTTTTGAGGGGGTTGAGCTCAAGGTTGTTTTGGATGAACCACTGGGCAGCCGGTCTACTTCCCGTCTATAGGCCGATTCGTCCCTGTCCTTGATGAGTCCGATGATAGGTGGTGTCATCGGTGAATTTGATGATCTTTACTTATTGCGCCTCTGAGGTACAGTCATTTGTGTACAGGGAGAAGAGCAGGGGTGAGAGGACACAGTCCTGCGCATGCGCCCGCACATTCTGCGGGGGGTGCAGAAAATTATATTGCTTCTGCCTGTCAATCAGACACAGGCGGTCGTGGAGTGGGGGGGTGGGCAAAACTCCATTTCCAGGGAGGAGACGGAGCGTTGCGGGGGCGGTGAGGCGCAAACGGGGGCTGGAGGAAGCCGAACGGGGGCATATCAGGGGCATGATCACGGTGGCTGCATGATGTCACACGCAGCCAACATGATCAGGAAGCAGGCACCGGCAGGAGGCTTCCTTAGTTTCTGCTAACAAGCACATCACAATTTCTGCTTGTTCAATGGGGAAGGCTCCGGTCAGCATGCTGGGTGGCCTTGACCAGTGATGGGCGGCCCCCAGCCTGTGATCCAAACGATAGCAGATTCTGCTGATTAGCTATCCTTACTGAATCAGGCCGTATGTCTTAGATAGAATGTGTTGTATTATATAGTTATGAATTTGTGTTATTAATGATTAGACATGAGCGGGTTCTGTTTCTCGGAAACCGAACCCCCCCGAACTTCAGCCTTTTTTGCCGGGTCCGAGCCGCGCTTGGATTCTCCCGTGTGGCTCGGTTAACCCGAGCGCGGCCGAACGTCATCATCCCGCTGTCGGATTCTCGTGAGACTCGGATTCAATATAAGGAGCCACGCGTCGCCGCCATTTTCACACGTGCATTGAGATTGATAGGGAGAGGAAGTGGCTGGCGTCCTCTCCGTTTAGATTAGAAGAGAGAGAGTGACATTTGATTTTAGTTTACTACTAATTTTGGGGAGCAGTTGTTACTTGTTAGGAGTACTCAGTACAGTGCAGAGTTTTGCTGATAGTGACTACCAGTTTTATTTTAATCCGTTCTCTGCCTGAAAAAAACGCTCCATACAATATCTGTGCTCAGCCTCAGTGTGCTGCATGATATATCTATGTATATCTGACTATGCTGAGTGCTCACTGCTCACACAGCTTAATTGTGGGGGAGACTGGGGAGCAGTTTATAGCAGGAGTACAGTGCACACTTTTGCTGCCAGTGACCACCAGTATATTGTCTGCCTGAAAAAAGTTAAACACTCCTGTGGTGTTTTTTTTTTTTATTCTATAAACGCATTCTGCTGACAGTGTCCAGCAGGTCCGTCATTCATTATATTATATAAATATTTACCTACAGTAGTGTTATTTTTTTTTTTTCATCTCTATCATCTTTATCATCTCTATATTTGCAGACGCAGTACGGTAGTCCACGTCTGTAGCTACCTCTGTGTCGTCAGTGCTCGTCCATAATAGTATACCTACCTGTGGTGTTTTTTTTTCTATCTTCTTACTAGTAGTTTAGCAGTCTGCTGACAGTGTCCACCAGGTCCGTCATTATATTATATACCTACAGTAGTAATATATTTATTATATTATCTATACTAGCAGACGCAGTACGGTAGTCCACGGCTATAGCTACCTCTGTGTTGTCACTCGTCCATAATTGTATACCTACCTGTGGTGGGTTTTTTTTTTTCTATCTTCTTCATACTAGTAGTTTAGCAGTCTGCTGACAGTGTCCACCAGGTCCGTCATTATATTATATACCTAGAGTAGTAATATATTTATTATATTATCTATACTAGCAGACGCAGTACGGTAGTCCACGGCTGTAGCTACCTCTGTGTCGTCACTCGTCCATAATTGTATACCTACCTGTGGTGGGGTTTTTTTTTCTATCTTCTTCATACTAGTAGTTTAGCAGTCTGCTGAGAGTGTCCACCAGGTCCGTCATTATATTATATACCTACAGTAGTAATATATTTATTATATTATCTATACTAGCAGACGCAGTACGGTAGTCCACGGCTGTAGCTACCTCTGTGTTGTCACTCGTCCATAATTGTATACCTACCTGTGGTGGTTTTTTTTTTTCTATCTTCTTCATACTAGTAGTTTAGCAGTCTGCTGATAGTGTCCGCCAGGTCCGTCAGCTACCTCTGTGTCGTCAGTCACTCGTCATCCATAAGTATACTAGTATCCATCCATCTCCATTGTTTACCTGAGGTGCCTTTTAGTTGTGCCTATTAAAATATGGAGAACAAAAATGTTGAGGTTCCAAAAATAGGGAAAGATCAAGATACACTTCCACCTCGTGCTGAAGCTGCTGCCACTAGTCATGGCCGATACGATGAAATTCCATCAACGTCGTCTGCCAAGGCCGATGCCCAATGTCATAGTACAGAGCATGTAAAATCCAAAACACAAAAGATCAGTAAAAAAAGGACTCAAAAATCTAAATTAAAATTGTCGGAGGAGAAGCGTAAACTTGCCAATATGCCATTTACCACACGGAGTGGCAAGGAACGGCTGAGGCCCTGGCCTATGTTCATGGCTAGTGGTTCAGCTTCACATGAGGATGGAAGCACTCAGCCTCTTGCTAGAAAAATGAAAAGACTTAAGCTGGCAAAAGTTGAGCAAAGAACTGTGCGTTCTTCGAAATCACAAATCCACAAGGAGAGTCCAATTGTGTCGGTTGCGATGCCTGACCTTCCCAACACTGGACGTGAAGAGCATGCGCCTTCCACCATTTGCACGCCCCCTGCAAGTGCTGGAAGGAGCACCCGCAGTCCAGTTCCTGATAGTCAGATTGAAGATGTCAGTGTTGAAGTACACCAGGATGAGGAGGATATGGGTGTTGCTGGCGCTGGGGAGGAAATTGACAAGGAGGATTCTGATGGTGAGGTGGATTGTTTAAGTCAGGCACCTAGTGAGACACCTGTTATCCGTTGGAGGAATATGGCCATTGACATGCCTGGTCAAAATACCAAAAAAATCAGCTCTTCGGTGTGGAATTATTTAATCACAAACGCGGACAACAGGTGTCAAGCCGTGTGTTGCCTTTGTCAAGCTGTAATAAGTAGTGGTAAGGACGTTAACCACCTCGGAACATCCTCCCTTATACGTCATCTGCAGCGCATTCATCATAAGTCAGTGACAAGTTCAAAAACTTTGGGCGACAGCGGAAGCAGTCCACTGACCAGTAAATCCCTTCCTCTTGTAACCAAGCTCACGCAAACCACCCCACCAACTCCCTCAGTGTCAATTTCCTCCTTCCCCAGGAATGCCAATAGTCCTGCAGGCCATGTCACTGGCAATTCTGACGAGTCCTCTCCTGCCTGGGATTCCTCCGATGCATCCTTGAGTGTAACACCTACTGCTGCTGGCGCTGCTGTTGTTGCTGCTGGGAGTCGATGGTCATCCCAGAGGGGAAGTCGTAAGACCACTTTTACTACTTCCACCAAGCAATTGACTGTCCAACAGTCCTTTGCGAGGAAGATGAAATATCACAGCAGTCATCCTGCTGCAAAGCGGATAACTGAGGCCTTGGCATCCTGGGTGGTGAGAAACGTGGTTCCGGTATCCATCGTTACTTCAGAGCCAACTATAGACTTGATTGAGGTACTGTGTCCCCGGTACCAAAGACCATCTAGGTTCCATTTCTCTAGGCAGGCGATACCGAAAATGTACACAGAACAGCAACCTCTTACGGCAACTGAGGAAGATCATCGCAGAATGGCTTACCCCAATTGGACTCTCCTGTGGATTTGTGGCATTGGACAACGCCAGCAATATTGTGCGTGCATTAGATCTGGGCAAATTCCAGCACGTCCCATGTTTTGCACATACCTTGAATTTGGTGGTGCAGAATTATTTAAAAAACGACAGGGGCGTGCAAGAGATGCTGTCGGTGGCCAGAAGAATTGCGGGACACTTTCGGCGTACAGGCACCGTGTACAGAAGACTGGAGCAACACCAAAAACGCCTGAACCTGCCCTGCCATCATCTGAAGCAAGAAGTGGTAACGAGGTGGAATTCAACCCTCTATATGCTTCAGAGGATGGAGGAGCAGCAAAAGGCCATTCAAGCCTATACATCTGCCCACGATATAGGCAAAGGAGGTGGAATGCACCTGTCTCAAGCGCAGTGGAAAATGATTTCAACGTTGTGCAAGGTTCTGCAACCTTTTGAACTTGCCACACGTGAAGTCAGTTCAGACACTGCCAGCCTGAGTCAGGTCATTCCCCTCATCAGGCTTTTGCAGAAGAAGCTGGAGACATTGAAGGAGGAGCTAAGACAGAGCGATTCCGCTAGGCATGTGGGACTTGTGGATGGAGCCCTTCATTCGCTTAACCAGGATTCACGGGTGGTCAATCTGTTGAAATCAGAGCACTACATTTTGGCCACCGTGCTCGATCCTAGATTTAAAACCTACGTTGTATCTCTCTTTCCGGCAGACACAAGTCTGCAGGGGTTCAAAGACCTGCTGGTGAGAAAATGATCAAGTCAAGTGGAACTTGATTGGTCAACAGCTCCTTCTTCACATTCTCCCGCAATTGGGGGTGCGAGGAAAAGGCTACGAATTCCGAGCCCACCCGCTGGCGGTGATGCAGGGCAGTATGGGGCGAGTGCTGACATCTGGTCCGGACTGAAGGACCTGCCAACGATTACGGACATGTCGTCTACTGTCACTACATATGATTCTGTCACCATTGAAAGAATGGTGGAGGATTATATGAGTGACCGCATCCAAGTAGGCACGTCAGACAGTCCGTACGTATACTGGCAGGAAAAAGAGGCAATTTGGAGGCCCTTGCACAAACTGGCTTTATTCTACCTAAGTTGCCCTCCCACAAGTGTGTACTCCGAAAGAGTGTTTAGTGCCGCTGCTCACCTTGTCAGCATTCGGCGTACGAGGTTACTTCCAGAAAATGTGGAGAAGATGATGTTCATTAAAATGAATTATAATCAATTCCTCCGTGGAGACATTCACCAGCAGCAATTGCCTCCAGAAAGTACACAGGGAGCTGAGATGGTGGATTCCAGTGGGGACAAATTGATAATCTGTGAGGAGGGGGATGTACGCGGTGATGAATCGGAGGATGATGATGAGGTGGAGATCTTGCCTCTGTAGAGCCAGTTTGTGCAAGGAGAGATTAATTGCTTTTTTTTTGGTGGGGGTCCAAACCAACCCGTCATTTCAGTCACAGTCGTGTGGCAGACCCTGTCACTGAAATGATGGGTTTGTTAAAGTGTGCATGTCCTGTTTACTTTATACAACATAAGGGTGGGGGGAGGGCCCAAGGACAATTCCATCTTGCACCTCTTTTTTCTTAAATTTTTCTTTGCGTCATGTGCTGTTTGGGGAGTGTTTTTTGGAAGGGCCATCCTGCGTGACACTGCAGTGCCACTCCTAGATGGGCCAGGTGTTTGTGTCGGCCACTAGGGTCGCTGAGCTTAGTCACACAGCTACCTCATTGCGCCTCTTTTTTCTTTGCGTCATGTGCTATTTGGGTGAGTGTTTTTTGGAAGGGCAATCCTGCGTGACACTGCAGTGCCACTCCTAGATGTGCCAGGTGTTTGTGTCGGCCACTAGGGTCGCTGAGCTTAGTCACACAGCTACCTCATTGCGCCTCTTTTTTTCTTTGCGTCATGTGCTGTTTGGGGAGTGTTTTTTGGAAGGGCCATCCTGTGTGACACTGCAGTGCCACTCCTAGATGGGCCAGGTGTTTGTGTTGGCCACTAGGGTCGCTGAGCTTAGTCACACAGCTACCTCATTGCGCCTCTTTTTTTCTTTGCGTGATGTGCTGTTTGGGGAGTGTTTTTTGGAAGGGCCATCCTGCGTGACACTGCAGTGCCACTCCTAGATGGGCCAGGTGTTTGTGTCGGCCACTAGGGTCGCTGAGCTTAGTCACACAGCGACCTCGGAGCAAATTTTAGGACTAAAAATAATATTGTGAGGTGTGAGGTGTTCAGAATAGACTGAAAATGAGTGGAAATTATGGTTATTGAGGTTAATAATACTTTGGGATCAAAATGACCCCCAAATTCTATGATTTAAGCTGTTTTTGAGGGTTTTTTGAAAAAAACACCCGAATCCAAAACACACCCGAATCCGACAAAAAAAAATCGGTGAAGTTTTGGCACAACGCGTTCGAACCCAAAACACGGCCGCAGAACCGAACCCAAAACCAAAACACAAAACCCGAAAAATTTCCGGTGCACATCACTATTAATGATTGGATATTATTATTGCACACGGATAGAAAGCTGGTTATTCTGTCTCATTTGTATTACTGGGAGGCAGTCAGTTTACTGCCCATCGGAATCCCAACACACGCTGAAATGCTGGTGGTCAGAATCCCGACCGCCGGCTGGTATCCCCCCTCGGGTGGTGGTCCACACCACCACCTGAGGAGGGATATAACCCTGTGGTGATCGAAGGTTGCCACCAGACCTGAGGCATGCCAAGTGCAGCGAGCCTGCGAAGGGACATGATGCGCTCGCCACCGTTATCCCGGCTATCGGGATCCCAGCGTCGGTCTCCTTACCGCCACTATCCCGACTGCCGAAATATAGCACTGATCCCCAATTAACTATATATTAATGTATGAGCAAGCAGAGCTGAGATCCCATGCCTTTAGGGTCTCACAATGGGTGCCGTGGTACATCTGCAGGTGTGCCACGCTTTGGTGGTCTTAGAACAAATCAAATGATCTTTGGACAATGTGATCGTCAAATCAGTGCTGGTGGCTACAAATCAGAGAATGTGTGGACAAACATTAGTACAACCCTGTCACCGCCACATAACTGACCCTAGCACTGGCATATTTATAATGGGTGCACCCATTTTCTGAATACTCACCGCTCCGGAGTCCCACGCCAATGTCAGCAGCACTGATAAAGCACAGAGAAATGGCGCCATTTTCCCAGAGATTTGCGCATGCGCAGTAGAGCTCTCAGCCCTGCCGGTAGAGAGGAGGGAGCCTGAATGGAGGAGGCTGCACATGGGTCTCCTCCTCTCTTAAAGCGCCCCTGGACCACAAGTAATATAAGAACTTTTTTTTCCCGCTGAATTTCTCTTGAAGTAACTGTTGGCCTAGGGGTGTCATAAAAACAATGCTGACTCTCTAGGGCACCGTGATTCAGGAAAGTTTTTGAACCACTGCTTAACGGAACTTTGGAGACGCTATATTTTAAGAACATGACTGTACAATATGTGTCAGGTTCTGCTAGGATGGACAGTAGAAATGAATCCGGGGGCTATCGCTGTATGGAATCAGTGTGTAAGGCTTCTACTGTATGTTGCTTCTTATATTCCTGTTTTGAATTGAATGACTTATATAATGTGACTCAGTTGTTGGCTGCATTGTCACTTTCAAAATGTTTTTGTGACAGTTATACTAACATTTATTTGTGTGTGTGTGTATATATATATATATATATATATATATATTCAAACACACACACACTGAGTGTAAGATCAGATAATACATGTAACTGCACACAGTCACATAGACATGCACTAATCTGTTGGCTGATCCATTTCTGTTGAACTTGGGGGGTAACTCAGATCTGATCGCTGCTCTGCATTTTCGCACAGCGGGCAATCAGGTCCAAACTGTGTATGCGTATGGACCGCATTGCGCAGGTGCGTCAGACAGCTACAGCGGGCATTGCTGGCCAGCGGTGGGTTTGTACGAAGGATCAATTTGCACGGGCATTCGAAAGGTGATTGACATGAAGAGGTCATTTGTGGGTGACAACTGACCATTTACAGGGAGTGTCCAGAAAGAGGGTTTGTTTGGTACCGCAGTGGACTTTATAATTTATTCAATGGGCTTGGTTCTATGTAGCCCTAAAGATACCAGCAATATATTATGTAGGAGATCCCTGGAATGGGTATAAATATTATCTTAGGTTGGTGGTGCTCCCAGAGTCAGTAGTGTATACTAGTATAGAGGGAGAGGGAAAGGAAGACTGTGTTGGGGCATGCCTGAAATATCAGAAATTATTAAAATCTAACTTTTAATTATGTACAGTATAAAAGAATTGGTACACAGAAAAACACAAAACATATATAGAAAAAAAATATATATAGCACCTCCACATCCAATTATGTGAAATGTTGGTTATGAAACATGATTATTCACAAACTTCAAATAATCATGGTGTATTAATTTGGATATACTGTACCAGAGGTGAAAATATTTAAAACTGGAATCTTAATAGATATCCAGAAAAATGAAAACAGACACACAGATAGGATAGTAATAATTACAATATTGTTCAATATGAGGTGCCTTCTGTTTCAAGGGTCTGGTAAAGGTCAAATTACTGTGTAATTAACAAAAAATAAAAAAAATATAGATTGGATGATAGAGTGGTGGTAAGGGTCAAAGGTTTCTCCAACACTTCTGCTGTTTGTATCAAATAGGGAGTTATACTTACTACACCTGATATTCCCTAGTGCTCTCCCATCTAGCTACTGATCACGCTTATCACTGTGTAGCTTCCAAGAACAGACGAGATCTGGTGTGACCAGTGAAATACAGTTTGGCAGTAATTCATCCAAATAGAACAAATGAGAGAGTGTGGTTGATGGCGTATACCCAGAAACAGATTACTACTGCTGTCCAGTAAGTCTGCACAGGTTCTCTGTAACTTTGGCATTGCAGATAATGATTTACTGGCAACTGGATGAGAGAGTACTGAAATCAGATTGATATATAAATAGGGTAGGGGGCTCCACCTTCTGCTGTCCACTGTCGTATAACAGATCATAGGGGGCAGTGGATGAGGGAGGTGGGCTGCCTAGACCTATTGAGATGAAGAGATGAAAAAATCCTAATGTTGTAAGATGCTGCATGTAATTCCGGATTCCTAAGTGGAACAGGTAGTTATCATTGATATTAGATACATGTAAAGACATACATAAAAGACAGGCAGTGATCCTCACAAATATGTCAAATTATATATTGCTGAAGTATCTTCTGAGCAATACATTCAGTACTGGATAAGTGAGTCACAGAGCATACTTTTACCGGGAATAGTAACCAGAGAGAGGAACAGTCTCTGTCTCAAGGAAATTGTAACCATGTGGTCTTATTCCAAGTAATATCTCATCTGCAAAGAAGATAAATAATTAGAGAGCCCAAATGGGCATATACAATACTAGGAGATGAATGTGTGTGGGCAGAACTGTGCACAGTTCAGACACACTGTCCACAAACGCCCGTTTCACCAGAGGACGGCTTGTTCACTGTGTTTGGACATTTAGAAAGGCTGCTGTATTTAAGGTTAGTGAGGGAGGGGCATGTTTACATAGTGCTGAATGCCGTGGTTCCGGAATCACGTCTGATCAGATACCGCGTTATCTACGACCCTTCTGGTTCCGGTGCATGTGTGATGCTGATCGCTTCATTGCTCTAGGTCAGGCATGTCCAAACTGCGGCCCTCCAGCTGTTGTGAAACTACATATCCCAGCATGCCCTGACACCGTTTTGCAGTCAGAGAATGCTAAAGCTGTGTCAGGGCATGCTGGGATGTGTAGTTTCTCAACAGCTGGAGTGCCGCAGTTTCGACAAGCCTACTCTAGGTGTATAGGCTTGTTGCTAAGCAGCAGCAAGGTTGAATAGAGTCACATGTTGTAAGATGGTTGCTCAGTAACCAGATGTATCAATCCCAATATGTGGGCTTAGGGGGAATGTTTACTACTCTTAGTTCTGGAATTACGTCAAATCGGATGCCGCGTGGATGGGTTGTAATGTGATGCTGATCACGTCACTGCACTTTGTGTGTTTACTTGTTGCTAGGCAGCCGCAGTGTTTAATGATGATGACTAATAGCTAATAGACCTGAGTAAGTCATTCTGAATAAGTGATCTCAGTGGAGGGGTGTTATATGCCCAATGTATCCTATGGGTAAAAATGTGTGAAGATATAGTTAAAAGACAGAGGTTCACACCATCATAATGTGACATTAAGGACACTTAAGAACACCTGTTTCAAGGGACCGTAATGACAATCCACGTTTATAATACTAAAGGAGTAATACCAAAAGGAGAAGATTATTCCCCTGAGTTTAGTAGATGGAAGGTGCAGGCCTAAATGCGGGTACAGTGTAAATATTTATCTACCATGTACTGTATAGTAAGATTTACCATGCATAGTAAAATATTTGTTAATATGTGCAGTAGTAATGTGACTGGATCTGTTATTCCTGTCACAAGGCACCATAGTGACAGGTCCACATATATATTCCTAAACAGGGAATCCCAGAGGGAAAAGTCTGTACTGATAGTATATAAATAATACGTACTGTAATTATATGAATACTGACTGTATATATATATAAATGACAGATGGCCATTCTGTGCGTCAGCCATATACATTAGCCGCACATATACACAAGAGCCCCTTATACATTTTGTGCCAGGTAAAGCCCCTTATACACATTATACCAGGAAAAACTCCTTTTATACACAGTACACCAGGTAGAGCCCTTTTATACACATTATGTCAGGTATAGCCTCTTACACTAATTGTGCCAGACAGAGCCTTACACACATTGCGCCAGACACAGTCCCGTACACACGTTATGCCAGACAGAGCCACTTACACATGTTGCGCCAAGGTAGAGCCTCTCATACACTTTATGTCAGAAAGCCTCTTATACAAATTGTGCAAGGTAAAGCCTCTTATACACATTGCGCCATGGTAGAGCCTCTTATACACATTGCGCCATGGTAGAGCCTCTTATACACATTGCTTCAGGTAGCCCCTTAAACACAATGTGCCAGGTAGAACCCCATTTACACATTGCACCAGGTAGAGCCCCTTATACACATTACACCAGGTATCCCCTTATACACATTTCACCAGATGGCCCCTTATACACATTGTGCAAGGTAGCCCCTTATACACATTGTGCCAGGTAGAGCACCTTATACAAATTGTGTCAGGAAGAGCCCCTTATACAAATGTGTCAGAGCCCCTTATACACATTGCACCAGGTAGAGCCACTTATACACATTGGGCCAGGTAGAGACCCTTATACAAATTGTGTCAGGAAGAGCCCATTATACAAATGTGTCAGAGCCCCTTATACACATGGTACCAGGGAGTCCCTTATATACATTTCCCCTGAAGCCCCTTATACACATTTCCAAGGTAGGTCCTTATACACATTGCACCAGGTAGCAACTTATACACATTGTGCCAGGTAGCACCTTATACACATTATGCCAGGTACCCCTCTATAGAGAGAGAAAGAGAGTGCATGTGTGTGTGTGTGTGTGTGTGTGTGTGTGTGTGTGTGTGTGTGTGTGTATGTGTATGTGAGTGAGTGTGTGTAAGTGTGTATGTGTCCCTGAAACTCACCACCATCTGATGCCGGCTACTGTCCAGTAGGTCCCTGGCTCCATGGGATGAAGTAAGTAGCGGGAAAGGCGTGAGGTTGCTGGCAGTGGGAGGCACCTGGGGGTGTTGGCCAGCATGGTGTGGGTTTCAGTCAGCTGGAGGTGGCCAGGAAGGGGTGGTGGCAAGCATGGTGTGGGTTGTGTCCAGCCGGAGTCACCAGCACAGTATGGGGTCCTTACAGCGGGAGACGGACTGGGAGAGTGAAGGCTGGCACAGTGTGGGGTAAGGACAGTGGACTGGCGCTTCTTACTCTCCCATATCACCCCCTGCACCTCTCACTCCCCCAATTCACCACCTGCTTCTCTCAACTCACTCCCTGCTTCTCTAAACCACCCATTTCACCCCCTGCACCTCTCACTCCACCATCTCACCCCCTACTTCTCTCTTCCCCATCTCACCCTCTAATTCTCTCATCCTCCATCTCACCACTGATTCTCTTATCCCCAACTCACCCCCTGCATCTCTCTCCCATCTCACCTCCTGTGCCTCTCACTTTCCCATCTCATCCCCTGCACATCCCTCTATCCCATCTCACCCCCTGTGCCTCTCACTATCCCATCTCATCCCCTGCACATCCCTCTATCCCATCTCACCCCCTGTGCCTCTCACTATCCCATCTCATCTCCTGCACATCCCTCTATCCCATCTCACCCCCTGTGCCTCTCACTATCCCATCTCACCACCTGTGCCTCTAACTCTTCCATCTCACCCCTGCATTTTTCACCCCCATCTCACCCCCTGCTCCGCTCAGTCCCCCATTTATCCCCCTATTTCTCTCATCCCCCCAACTCACTGCTGATTCTCTCATACCCTGTCTCACTCTTAGCACCTCTCACCTTCCCATCTCATCCCCTGTGCATCTCACTATCCCATCTCACCCCCTGTGCCTCTCACCTTCCCATCTCATCCCCTGCACAACTCTCTATCCCATAACACCACCTGTGCCTATAACTCTTCCATCTCACTCCTGCATTTTTCACCCCACCTCACCCCCTGCTCCGCTCAGTCCCCTATCTCACCCCATGCTTCTCTAACCCCCTGCTCCTCTCACTCCACATCTTACCCCATACTTCTCTCACCCCATCTCAACCCCTGCTACTCTCACTCCCCCATATCACTCCCTGCACCTCTATCTCCCCCATTTCTCCCCCTATTTCTCTTATCCACCCCATCTCCCTCCCTGCTTTTCTTATCCCGCCATCTAAATCCCTGCATCGTGAGAGCCTGTAACATTGTGTTCAATTCTTCTCTCACCCCATGCTTCCCTCACCCCCATCTCTCCCCTGCTTCTCTCACTCCCCATATCACCTCCTGCACCTCTTACTCTCTCATCTCTCCCCCTGTACCTCTTACTCTCTCATCTCTCCCCTGCTCTTCTCACTCCCCAATCTCTCCCCTTGTTTCTCTCATCCACCCCATCTCCCTCCCTGCTTCTCTCATCCCCCATCTACCTTCCTGCATCAAGAGAGCCTGTAACATCGGGTTCAATTCTTTTCTCACCTCAACCTCACCCTCTGCATCAGAGGCAGAGCCTGGAGTATCAGGTACCGGTTTCAATGTAACATTGGCAGTGGCTGCCAGACAGTCTTGGATACTTTTCCAAAAAAAGGGCCACTCGTTGAATCTGGCATGTGATTGCGCACCAATTCCCTTTCACCAAATTTTGAAAAAGCTGCCCCTTCTTCTAATTGGCACTGTAGCTGGTCTGTGAGCCTGGATTGGCTGGTGGCCACTGTCAACATTGCACTGCAGCCGGGACCTGATGCTTTTACTTGTTGGTGGCTGGTTGGTGTACATATGCTTACATGACTGCAAACATTCGTACAGAATTTTTCCTATGTGAGAACGCCACCTGTCACCCACACTCCACATCTCTAGACATGTGTAGATGCATTCAGAGTGTGTTTGTGGCTGCATTCTTGTATGTACTCATCTTCTGAGCATGTGTGAGACAATCTCAAACTACACAAACCGGCAGTCACTCAGCTCTGTATCAGCCTCTTTGTCTGTAGTTTGCAAAACTTTCTTTTCAGTTTCATTCTGAACAGAACATACATCTAAACCGTAAGGATACGAAGAAGTCTTGTTAATAATAAAATGATCACAAACAAATGCAGATACTTTGAAATGAATGTTGCAATTATTACAATAGTTTCATATTTTGCAGCTGAGTCTCTAATTCTACATCAGACCCAGATAATGTATGTAAGCTCTCTGCACTGAGGATCTGCATAGCTGTCAGTGTCATTACAGAGACAGAGCCTGTTTGTACCATGGACTGGTCTCCTGTACACTCTGCCTGTTACCTGTGGTGACTTATCCTGCCGGTAACATGTCATGAAAGTATAATGCAGGACGCGGCCATAGACTGTAAACTTGCTGTGGTAAAGTCTGTGTTTGAATTTAAGTATTTCGAAAAAGGAAATATCATTATGGGAGGATTAATTAGTAAAGGGCCCTACTCACTCGGCGATTCGCCGCCGAGGTGCCCGACGGCCGATACGGCCGACGAGCAACCCGGCGGCGGGGGGGGCAGTGATGGGGGGAGTGAAGTTTCTTCACTCCCCCCGTCACCCGGCTGCATTGAAGTGCAGGCAAATATGGACGAGATCGTCCATATTGGCCTGCATGCACAGCCGACGGGAGACCAGCGATGAACGAGCGCGGGGACGCGCATCGTTCATCGCTGGAGTCTCCACACTGAAAGATATGAACGAGTACTCATTCATTTATGAACGAGATCGTTCATATCTTTCAGAAAATCGTCAAGTGTGTAGGGCCTATAAGTCTTTCTTTGTGTTTGCAGTGTTTTTATAATCAGTGTGTAATTGAGATATATGTGTTAGCTGTGGTGACAGAACATTTAAAGGTTGCGGAGCCAAGATAGAGCCTCTTTTTGGTGCCCCTGGGGGCGGAGCCACCAGGGAGGAGGAGGTAATACTATGGGGATGAAAAGGAGGCAGCACCATGGTGGGGAGTCGGCCGCACCGTGTAGATGGAGACCGGGAGTCCCACTGATGGGGGTGCTGTGATGGGGGAAGGAGAAGCCTGGGACTGCAGCATTGCACCAGCGAGCACCATCGTATAGGTGAGGCTGCCCCCCGGGACCTCCAGAGAGCAGGCAGGGCCGGCAACAGAAATATCGGGGCACAGTATGCAGATATCTCTGATGCCTGTGCTGTCGGTCTATGGAGGCCGGAGGAGGATTGGGCATAGGGTGTACAGGGAAGATCCCCGGAGGGCCGACGCACCCGTGGGGCCTGTTTTGTGTGAGGACATGTGGTCCTTTTTATAGACATAATGAATAAGATGCAAAATAATTTGCATATATGAAAATGTCTTTGCCACTTAGCCTGTGATTGCAGATGATCTAGTGTATGTCCTGTCTGCCTGCTTGGCTGACATATAAAATTGAGTGACTATTGATTGGGATATGGTTGGTGTAATAAGCAAGAAAATATATCTTTCTAAAGAATTATATAGTTTCCTAAATTCTGAAGGTGTATCATATAATGTGCTCATAACATTTAATTTTATTTCCTTGTAACTTCCCCTTGATGCTGGACATCCCCACTCTCTGGAAAGTATTGGGGGAGGGTGCTGCTGCCATGGCCCATGGCTAGACCTTACACCTCTGGTGCTGCCCATGTGGGGCCACTAGTACAAATTTTTCCAGGGCCACTTTTTGTTCCCAATCTGCCCCTGATGGAGGCCATATATATATATATATATATATATACCAGCTCACAAGGGCTATTCCCACTCATGGGTGTCCATGACATACACAGAGTGGGAATAGAAACCGTGGTGAGTGCAGCGAGCCCGCAAGGAGCTTTGTTGTGCTCCCTCATGCTGGCATTCTGATGTACATGTGTTTTCCATATATATATTTCATTCACAGAACATGGCTACAACTTTGAATATGTTTTTTTATTTTATTGTGAAGCAAAGAACAAATAGGACAAAATAATAGAAAACTTCAGTGTAATAACTATTCACCCCCCTAAAGTCAGTACTTTGTAGAGCCACCTTTTGCTGCAATTACAGCTGCAAGTCGCTTTGGTTAAGTCTCTATGAGCTTGCCACATCTTGCCACTAGGATTTATGCCCATTCCTCAAGGCAAAACTGCTCCAGCTCCTTCATGTTGGATGGTT
Organism: Pseudophryne corroboree; assembly: GCF_028390025.1. NCBI lineage: Eukaryota > Metazoa > Chordata > Amphibia > Anura > Myobatrachidae > Pseudophryne > Pseudophryne corroboree. The sequence goes on from NC_086444.1 coordinate 1,223,377,804, forward strand.
TCTGTTTGTGAACAGCAATCTTCAAGCCTGACCACAGATTCTCTATTGTATTGAGATCTGGGCTTTGACTAGGCCATTCCAACACATTTAAATGTTTCCCCTTAAACCACTCGAGTGTTGCTTTAGCATTATGCTTTGGGTCATTGTCCTGCTGGAAGGTGAACCTCTGTCCCAGTCTCAAACCACAGGCAGACTGAAACAGGTTTTGCTCAAGAATATCCCTGTATTTAGCACCATCCATCTGTCCCTCGACTCGAAACAGTTTCCCAGTCCCTGCTGCTTAAAAACATCCCCACAGCATGATGCTATCATCATGTTTTACTGTGGTCATGGTGTTCTTGGGGTGATGGGATGTGCTGGGTTTGCGCCAGATATAGCGTTTTCCTTTGTGGACGAAAAGTAAAATTTTAGTCTCATCTGGCCAGAGCACCTTCCTCCATACATTTGGGGAATTGTCCACATGCCTTTTGGCAAACGCAAAATTATTTTTAACACCAAGTAATGGCTTATTTCTGGCCACTCTTCCATAAAGCCAAGCTTTATGGATTGTACGGCTTATTGTGGTCACATGCACAGATACACCAGTCTCTTCTGTGGAACTCTGCAGCACCTTCAGGGTTACCTTTGGTCTCTCTGATTAATGCCCTCCTTGCCTGGTCTGTGAGTTTTGGTGGCTGACCCTCTCTTGGTAGGTTTGTTGTGGTACCATGTTCTTTGGTCAATGTTCTTTCCATTTAAAGATAATGGATTTGACGGTGATCCTGGGGATCATCAAAGATTTGGATATTTTCATGGTGTGATGCCTCTTACTTAGTGGTGTTACAGCCTTTGAGGCCTTTTTTAAAAGTTGTGTTTATACTTACAGATCATGTGACACTTAGATTGCACACAGGTGGACTTCATTTCACTAATTATGTGACTTCTGAAGGTAATTGTTTGCACCAGAACTTTTGAGGGGCTTCATAGCAAAGGGGATGAATACATATGCACATTCTCAGATCTTTATTTATAAGAATTATATTTTCAATAAATTGTTCTTATTTCACTTCTCCAACTTAGACTATTTTGTGTAGCTCCATCACATAAAATTCAGAAAAATAAAAATAAAAACTACAGGTTGTAATGTAACTAAATAGGTAAAAAGCCAAAGGGGTGAATACTTTAGCAAGGCACTATATATATATATATATATATATAGATAGATATATATACTGTATTTGCTGGCTTATAAGACTACTTTTTTGCCCTGCAAAACATGCCTCCAAGTGGGGGGGTCGTCTTATACGCCGGGTGCACTTCATACGCCGGGTGCCATAGTGGCCTCCCGATGCACTGCGGCCACGGCGGGTCATCAGCATAGCTGCGGCGAGCATCAGCAGCGATACAGGGGTGCCAGCCTTTTCGGCGTGACCGGCCCGTTCTGCTTGCCGGGAAGCAGCGGCGCTCCGACCAGCCCCTTGCACATGCGGTCATAATATACAGTATGTCACTTGGTATTAATAGACTGCTGCTAGTGACAGGGAGACAGGGAGGGCAGACATGGAGCAGGGACCAATCCAATCAAGCTTTGTATACAGCCAACAGCCAACCACAGTACTACACCATTGTACAGTACAATACAGCATAGAAATAGTCCAGCCGTCAAACGCCTATCAACCCTATCATGGCACCAGCAAAAAGAAAGAAATATGATGCAAGTTTTAAACTTCTTTGTTCTTTTACGTTTTATTTGGTGTGTGGAAGGTGTGCGGAAGAGGGGGTAGTCTTATACGGCGAGTATATAACAAACTCTATATTTTGAGTGGAAATGTTGGGGGTCGTCATATACACCCAGTCGTCTTATACGCCGGCAAATACGGTAGCAATATATACCACTACTTACCCCTAGATGAAGTGCTGCCAAAAAGCATAGAGGATGAAACGCGTTGGTACACACTTCACTCCTCCTCAAGGATAAGCAGATAAGCTTTTATACTTTTATATATTGTACGAGTACAGCTATTATTACTTTGTTTTATCTTTTATTATGTCTATTGTCTACGTCATTAAATTCATTTTATAAATACTACACTATGAGTATTATTCCCTCCTGTTGGGAGTTTTATGTTTAAGTTATCCACAATAAATCCAGGAGAAGATCCCCGAGAGAATTCATTATACGTACTGAGGGTCTATTATATATACTTACTTTCTTCACCTGGCTAAGGATACCAACTACTTTGCACTGAATATACACAAAGGGTGTATCTGCACTAATTGATGCATATTTAAAATTGTATCCACGGCACAAAACACCATCAGCACAATCACTTTATGTAGTTGAAATACTACACTGTTGTTATCCATATATCTGTTTTCCATACTTTGGCTGGTGTACTGGATTATTGGAGATTTTGGAATATTGGCCAACTAGGATGACTAACGCAGAAAGACATTATTTATCCTACCACTTTTTTCATATTTTGCACTTGGACTTTGAAATAGGGTCCATCTTTAGAGGACTTTTTTCAGCAGCCATCTTAATTGAAGAAGTGATTTGTTAATGTATTGATTTATTGATTCGTTGATTTATTGATTTATTGCACATTTTTACACCATGTTAAACTAGGATAACATGTAGCAGCGCTAATTACACTACTATATATATATATATATATATATATATATATATATATATATATATATACACTCATGCCGGACACTATACAACACACAATATTTGCAGGGGTTCAGGGGGTTTCCATATATTTGCATTTTATATATATATTTATGATTCACATATATGGACTCCCTTACAAATCCTGAGTTTGCCACTGGAGAGGGAACAGGGAGAGAGAGAGAGAGAGAGAGAGAGAGAGGGAGTGATCAGGAGAGACTCTTACCTGACACACACAGAACAGCCACAGGTCTGTCATGAAGGCAGACTCTTATCAGCATTAGACCACATCCCCTAATCACTTATGAATCGCGGCACTTCTCTGGGGCCATGAGCCTGCCCTGGTAAAGGGGGGAGGGACATGAGGGAAGCACAGTCCCGTTGAACTGTATCTGGGAGCAGGATGGGCTGCACAGCCACATCCTGCTGCTGCTGCTCCGGCCCTGCATGGAGGTTATGATGTGCGGTCTTTCAGCTGACCGCACATCGCTCCCAGGGCCGGCTCCAGCCTAAATTTTTTGGTAAGCAGACATAGATTTTGGTGCCCCTTGGTTTAATAAACCTTCATATATTTACATAATTGTCATTTACTCAGTGTATCGGGAGTACAAGTAATAATGTAACAATGATACAACAGTGTTCTCCAGAGAAAATGTTTCCAGCTGGGTGGCATCACGAAGTAGCCGGATAGGGACCGTCACAATAATCATGACCATATTGATCTAAACTTGAGATTTTTATATATTCTCCTCTTCTTCTTAGAGGTCCAGTCATCTGCAGCTTTTTCATAATCAAAGTCTGCAGGATCTGGTCCCTCTAGTGCAATAAGGATCAGGTTATTTAGGGTGCTGTGCTTCATCCGCTTCCTTAGACAGGTTTTAATTCTTTTTAGAGTAGAAAATCCTCTTTCACATTCAGCTGTGCTTACAGGTATGGTCAGCCCAATAGCAGCTAGTTTTGCTAAATTTGGAAAAGATTCTCTGAGCTCAGATCTCATTGAAAATTTCTGCATACTTAGATTTTAATCTAGATTTTTGTAAGACTGTAGTTCAAACAATTTTAATGCAACAGCCCATTCTAATTTATTATTTTCATATTTTAAGATTGCGGGACTTCCATTTTTAGAATATTGTTCAAAAAGAATCTCACAAGCCTCATTTTGATCATGGCTTTCTGTATTGAAAAGTCTTGAAAAACAGGATATGAGTGGCATATCTGGAAATCTTGATTCTAGGTGATAAATAACTGTGTCTATGTATTTACCATAGACATTTTTCTGAAAAGCAGTAGCATTAGCATCGGAACAGTTAACTCGAAGGTCTGACCATTCACCAGCAAGCTGTCGATGGAGGTTTGTAAAATGAGTAGCAGGTGCGTCTTTCAGATCTATGATGCATAGTTTTGTAGCTATTAAGGTAGGGTCTATTTCTGTTAAATTAACATCTTGCCTTTGCCAAACTTTAGATGGGATCCGGTCTGAAGATCGACACTGTCTAGGTCGACAATGTTTAGGTCAACCACTATAGGTCGACAGTCACTATGAACTTTTTCATACTTAACGATCCATGTGACTACGATTGGAATGGTAATCTTGCCTGAAGCATGGCGAGTGAAGTGAGCCATGTGAGGGACACATTGCACTAATTGGGCTTCTCAGTCACTGTACGGAGAAAATGACACACAAACAAAATCTGAAAAACTAACGTCGACCTAGAAACTCTGTCGACCTTCAGACCCTGTCAACCTAGTGACTGTTGACCTATATTGATCGACCTAAACATTGTCGACCTAGACACTGTCGATTTGATGATCTACACCCACTTTAGTCAACTTAGACAAATGAGGCATCACATCTGAAATGCACCATAAGTGAAGCTACAAAATTGTATGTCAACAAACACCTAGTGTCACCAGCCATTCTAAGTTTAATGTGAGGACTGTTCAGAATATTTTGCATTTCAGTTATCTCAGCCATTCTAACTGGGGAATTTTGAAAAAAGAAGAACAGGTGTCTTAAGATGTCATTAGATTTGACCAAATAAAGCACCTCAGCAGCTTATTGGGCACTACAAGTACCAGACGGTGTTTTATACAGTGACAGCAGACCATGGCCCCATCTGTTTCATCTTTTAATAGTTTGCTACCCCTTTGTGCTTCCCAATCATCACCGCTGCTCCATCAGAGCCTAGGGCCACCAAGTTAGATTTTTCCAACCCTATATTGTCAATGTGTTCAATTATTTTGTTAGTTATAGTTTCAGCTTTGCCATCAGTGATACTTCATGTTGATATAAAACTAACAATTATCTCTTTTTTGAATTGGCAAATATACAGTATTTAATGTATTTAATAAGCTGCTTCAAATCAGAGATATCTGTAGTTTCATAATACAGAACACTGAAATATTCTGCTGAATGCAATTGTTTAAGTATTTTGCATCTTAATTGTGCAGATAAGATGTCCAGCAGTTCTTGAATTACTCTTTCCAAAGTGTAATTTGTGTTATTTCCAGTATAAAGAAGGGATAAGTATTTACAACCCATAGCCTTACAGTGCTCAAGTACATTTACATACAAAGTAGTATGTGGTAGTTTGTTTTTTGCCAACCAATACATCGTTCTTAAAGCTCCCACTAAAGCATCTCTCTGCAAGTAAATCAAAACTGAAATGGATCGTTCAATTTCCCCTATCCCAGTTTCTTCAAAAACACATTTCTGAAGTATATTTGAACTCGAATCAGTGTGTAATTTACTTTGCTCATGGTCCATTAAACTTTCTTTTCGGAGTCTTTTACAAGGTATAATCACCCAAGTCACTTCCTTATTTGCGGCTGGTCTCTTTCCATATTTTATACAAGTGGAACACATCATTCCATTATCTTTTACTAACAACCACTGAAATGTTTTACACCAGTCACTGATTACTCCAGATGTGCGATGTTTAGAGAGACATTTTTGGTGTGAAACAGACTGTGATACAGAAGATGAAACGGCCACGTCTGCAGTGTCTGCAGTGTCCTTGTTGGAAATCTCTTCCGCTGTTGTGTTCATTTTTTCTTTTCTTTTTTTATAAAATAAGAGTTTTGTTTTCTGATTTAAATGTTTACTCATTATGGGAACCAGGTGACTAGACACACATGTATTTTTTAACAGCTCCCAAATACTGTCCTCACTTGCTGGCACCACAAATCATTTTCAAACAGCTTTCAGATACTGGCACTTGCTGGCACAAATGTTTTTTCATTGGCTTTCAGATACTGGCACTTGCTGGCACAATTGTTTTTTTAATTGGCTTTCAGATACTGGCACTTGCTGGCACAATGGTTTTTTTAATTGGCTTTCAGATACTGGCACTTGCTGGCACAATTGTTTTTTTAATTGGCTTTCAGATACTGGCACTTGCTGGCACAATGGTTTTTTTAATTGGCTTTCAGATACTGGCACTTGCTGGCACAATTGTTTTTTTAATTAGCTTTCAGATACTGGCACTTGCTGTCTAAATAGTTTTTTAAACAGCTTTTTAGAACACTGACTGCCCCCACAAACAGCTCTCAGATACTTCAAGTATTTTCCCCACTTGCTAACTCCACAAAATTGTTTTCATACAGCACAGTGATAAGGAACCGAGAGCGGACGCTGGATGTCCACTCTCTTCAATATGTTCAGGCATCTGTTCCCGCCCAGACAGCGCGCCGCTTCCTTTTTAGAAGTGGGAAGGATCTCTGTCCTCCATCAACATCACAGTGTGCCCGTCCCCGGATGCCGGATGGAGCACTTAGGGCTCTCGTTCACCTGGCACCCTTTCCAAAGTTAACATGTTTCCAGCGGCGATGGCTGCTGGATAGAGCTCCGGATGTGACATCATCTTCAGTTACATCTGGTGCTCTGTCCAGCAGCCCTCTCCTCCAGAAACATTAACTTTGGAGAGGGTGCAAGGCAAACCACAGGGGATGCGCACATTACTGGGGCTGTGGGGCAAGCCACGGGGACAGACACAGTGGCGGAAAAAGCTGCCGGGAGTCAGGGAGTCTTGGCTGCCGGGTGATAAGTGCATGCTTACCTGTCGGACAGCCCATAATTTAGAGTGTGGAGAGACCAATAATACAAGGGAATCTATAGATCAAAGGAAAAATAATAAAACACATATGATTCACATAAAAAGCACATCCCCCTATTCATGTTACACCACAGTAGAGCCCCTTATATACATTACACAACAGTATAGCCAATTATACATGTTACAATAAAGAGAAGCTGCTTATACACATTATGCCAGATTGGTGAGGGTGAGGGGGAGCTGAAGACAAGAGAGAGAGAATCGAGAGCAACAGATGAGGATGAGTGAGACAGGACAATAGAAAGAGAGAGACAGAGAGGTGAGGATGAGAGACAGCATTGAGAGAGGCGAGAGAGACATGTGAGGAGAGAGATGTGAGGACGAGAGAAAGAGAGAGGTGAGAAAGAAGAGGAAAAGAAAGAGGACAAGAAAAATGAGCGTGACAGAGGTGAGGATGAGAGAGAGAGAGAGGGGTGAGGACAAGAGAAAGAGAGACAGAGAAGTGAGAATGAGAGAGAGGTGAGGACAAGAGAGAGAGAGGTAAGAGATGTGAGGACAAGAGAGAAAGATAGGTGAGAATGAGAGAGAGAGCTGAGGACAAGAGATAGAGGTGTGGGAAAGAGAGAGGTGAGCAAGAGAGAGGTGAGGGCAAAAGAGAGAGAGAAAGAGGTGAGAGGCAAGAGTGTTTATGAGAGAGAGAGAAAAGGTGAGGGCAAGATAAAGAAAGAGGTGAGGGCGAGAGAGAGAGAGAGATAGAGAGAGAGAAGTTTGTGAGAGTCAAGAGAGGGGTTATTAGAGAGAGAGAGAGAGAAGTGGGCGAAAGGCGAGAGAGGGGTTATGACAGAGAGAGAGGTGAGGATGATAGAGTCAGTCACTCATCCTGGCAGATCTCCTTTCCTTGTTGATAGTTAGCTCTTTCAGGATGCTGATGCTGCAGCTGGTCATGCTTCTAGGGGCCAGGATTCGGGACTGCTGGATGATGTGTCTCCTCAGGGCCAGGTAGGCTGCTGCAGATGAGGTGATGATTGCGGGCAGACAGCCATATATTGAGCCACACACCATCGCCCAATGCCATGGTGCTGCTCCTCCTCCTTCTTCTCTCAACCGCTGCTGTCCCTGTACTTCTTGCAGTAGGTAAAGCTACAGACATCGGCTGGGTGCGAGGAGCGGAACAGAGGACATAAAGACTCCCAGGAGCAGTGGTCACCAGGAGATAAGGCCAAAGCTGCCAATCACTGAGGCTCACGTCGCACTGATTATATGCACTGGCCATTCGCAATGGATTGCTTTGGCCTAGGGAGAGGTGGGGAGAGAAGGGGGAAGCGGAGCAGAGGGGACTGAGACACCGGGACATGGGAGAGACATGCAGCAGCAGATAGCCATGCCACTTCAAGAAGATGTGTCAGTGGTGCTAGCCATGACCAGGAGGCACAGGCAGGCAGCAGACACCATGGATGAGACTCTGTGCAGTGGCGGTGAGAGATGGCACCCTTAAGAGCTAGGCACCTATGTAGCAGCATAGGTTGCGTTATTGGCAGGCTGGCTGGCCCTGATCGCTCTATATTGGCGGTGCCTCTCAAATTTTTTGGGTGGGTGAGCTACCTCCTTGCCCTCCCCTTCCGTTACGATGCCCGTGTGTTAGATTATTTGAAGGGAAAATACTTCATGACATGTTACCTATGTAGAAGTGGCTAAAATAGTGAAATAGGAAACACACATTTTACAATAGCAACAAGAAAAATTTATGAGTATACGCGCTACCTGGGTAATGCTGCAAATTACTGACAGAAGGAAATACCCCCATAAAACCTTATGATACAATTTAAATACAATAGTCAGAGGATATTTGTGCTGCACCCACAGTATAAAAATTCCCGATCAGGGACTTTCCCAAAAACACCTTTTAGAAAGTTCACTTATTAGCACACTTTAAATGGAGAAAGTCAAAGAAGATAACCCTGCACCAATAATGTCAGAATTCACAGCACAGTACTTCTTTTCCCGATACACATTGAAAACTCTTATTACTTATTACTCTTATTACTTTTAAATTCTCACCCATAGGCCCATAAAGGTATCTTTTCACCCTCTGATATTGGTTGGAATACTCCCCATCACAGTACACAGTGTAGCAGCTTAACATATACACACATGAGGACACTTACATTCAAGTTCTGCCCAGCATTCATAAAATGGTATCTTTAGCAGGTCTTCTTAGCGTCCAAGTAAAAGCAATATCCACAGCAGGATGTTCAATAAAAAAGTATTTATATAAAAAATATACACACCATATAAAATCACAAAAAATCCAGCATGAGCACAGTCCAACAGGTGTAATACAGGAGGAGAGAAGTGCAGCAGTTGTTTATTACCCGGGACCTTCCCGGCTGCAGACACGGGGACACAGGTAACAGTCAGCGGTGATCAAACTCTCCCACAGCTCCACAAAGACACAGCTCCTTCACAGATGATGACAGCGAAACACAGACACAGCTCTTTCTCAGATGATGACAGCGGCACTCAGACACAGCTCCTTCACAGATGATGACTGCGGTACACAGACATAGCTCCTTCACAGGTGATGACAGCAGCACACATACACAGCTCCTTTACAGATGATAACAGCGGCACACAGACACTGCTCCTTCACATGACAGCGGCACACAGACACTGCTCCTTCACAGATGATGACAGCGGCACACAGACACAGCTCCTTCACAGATTATGACAGCGGCACAGACACAGCTCATTCACAGATGATGACAGTGGCACACAGACACACACACACAGCTCCTTCACAGATGATGACAGCGGCACACAGGTACAGCTCCTTCACAGATTATGACAGCGGCACAGACACAGCTCATTCACAGATGATGACAGTGGCACACAGACACAGCTCCTTCACAGATGATGATAGCAGCAGCAGCACACAGACACAGCTCCTTCACAGATGATGACAGCAGCACACAGACACAGCTCCATCACAGATGATGACAGTGGCACACAGACACAGCTCCTTAACAGATGATGACAGTGGCACACGGACACAGCTCCTTCACAGATGATGACAGCGGCACACAGACACAGCTCCATCACAGATGATGACAGCGGCACACAGACACAGCTCCTTAACAGATGATGACAGTGGCACACGGACACAGCTCCTTCACAGATGATGACAGCGGCACACAGAAACAGCTCCTTTACAAATGATGACAGCAGCACACAGACACAGCTCCTTCACATGACAGCGGCACACAGACACAGCTCCTTCACAGATGATGACAGTGGCACACAGACACAGCTCCTTCACAGATGATGACAGTGGCACACAGACACAGCTCCTTCACAGATGATGACAGTGGCACACAGACACAGTTCCTTCACAGATGATGACAGTGGCACACAGACACAGCTCCTTCACAGATGATGACAGCGGCACAAAGACACAGCTCCTACACAGATGATGACAGCGGCACACAGACACAGCTCCTTCACAGATGATGAGAGCGGCACACAGACACAATTCCTTCACAGATGATGACAGCGGCACACAGACACATCTCCCTCGCAGATGATGACAGTGGCACAGACACAGCTCCTTGTCAAAGTCAGAAAAATATCACTATGCACACTGCCATATTTGCACCTCATGCGAGCTCCCGCTGCGCGTGCAAGAGCTCTCCCGTACGTGCGCATACTCGCAGTCGCGTGCACCCGCAAGCGCACGATATGCAGATTTACGGTAGAGTTTGTATGCGTCTAGCGGGCTACTCAATCGTTACATATTTTAACCATATAATGTATTTTGTAGATTATGGTCCCTTTGATAGATTCTGAAAGTTTAGTTAATGTAGCATGTTCATGGACAAAGAGATCCCTCTTTGTTTGATACGAAGGGTCAGACAGGGGTTATACAGTGGTGTTTAGTATCCATCGGAAGAGTATTTAATTAGCAATATTCCGGTGTTGGTTTGAAGCGGATTAATCACTCGTGCGAATAGTTATGGACATAAGAAGTTTATGTTCATTTACTATTATTTGCACTCACTTATCCATGCGGCGGGAAACCTAGTTTCCCACCCACCTGAGCAGTTGGAAATAGTCACAGCCCACCTGTATGAATCAACCTATGACCTTTTGTTATAATGCGAAGACAAATTCCTGTGTCCAATGAACAATGAGATTGTAGGGACCATTGTATTGTACTGTGTGTGGGGCATAAATAGACAAGCCGATCGTATCCAGCTCACTCTCTTCAACGGTTCTCATCACTGATAATCGGGAGCTGGATATTCGGAAAGGCGCATGCGATCGTTCCCTTTGTGCGTAAGTTTTCTCCGCAATCATATTGTCTTTATTGTTACTGTGAGCCATATCTCTCTCTCTCTTCTCCTCTTTCTCTCTCATTTTCCCTTAAACGTAATTGTATTGTATTGTATTTCCTGTGTAGTTATCTGGTTAGTTAGTCTATGTTATATTGGTAGTGTATGACTTGTATTGTATTATTCTTTTGCAAGTATAACATTCATATAAGGCGTTAGACCCTAAGCCCGGTATCTGTGTATTTCTTATATTTCTAAGTATTCTAAGAGCGTCGGAGACGCTCGAACAGCTTTTAAGTTAATAAGGTTACACTGTGTTACATTTACACTCTATCACTACACCAAGGTTTTACTGCATAATATATTGTTTATGGTTTAGTTATAAAGGTTTTACACTGTGAGCGTCTGCGCCGCTGGTGATCTCCTCGTGGTCCCGAGCGTCCGCTACGCTAATAGCGAACCATTACGTTAGTCGGCAGCCAATAGCGTGCCTGCCTGTGATCTCTTGGCCGTGAGCGAACGTGACGCTTGAGCGTCTCGACTATGGCTAAGCGATTGTTACGCAACGTTCGTACCCTTATGGTACTCCATACGTCAATAGCGTACAGTGTTCTTAGACCTCTTAAAGGGTTTTAAGTAAGATAAATATTTAGCTTTATCAATTGGCGGCTCGTCCGTCCTTCACATATCTGTACTAGGTAATTCCAGCAGACATTATCCATCAGCAAAGGGCGGGAGATCATATTCCTCGTAGTGCTGTCTGGATAAGCGTCTGCTTCGCTTAGTAAAGGGTGCTGAGGGAATCCGGAACCGGAGGTAAGAACAACACGCTAGTGTCTTTTAAAACTGTTTATTTCTATCTTGCGTACGCACACACGCATATATCTGCATTTCTTTTTATTTCGTGTATTTTCATATATCACTCTCCTGTTTGCCATTTTATAATTGATAAACGTGCTAAGAGAGATTTGCCGCTATTTCATAGTTAAAGAGTAAAAGTAATACATTAAGGTGTAAATTGAAAAGCACGCACACAGCTCTGCCTAAAGATACAAGGAGAGATTGGTGTGGTGCTCGGTAGATGATCGAGGATCATCTACATTGATAAACGTGTACATTGTGTTACGGTGGATATTTGCTTTGTGTACACGTCTCTAACAAAGGGCTGAGACTTGCGTACGCAACCCAAAGGCCGACACACGCAGCGTATATTACGCAACGGAGCGTCCGGGTATGCCCACGTAACTCAAATCACACGCTAGTGTTATTTTAACAGGCGAAAAGGTGGCAACGCGATAAATAGCGCAAGTCTATTTTAGTGTCCGAAATTTAGACTAACAGATCCTTCTCCAAATTTACAACACATCTGGTCTAAAGGAAAGAAAATTTCTGCGCAGAAATAGAAATAGAAACAAAAGTGTACATGTGGTGAGTGAGTGTTTTGCATATATAAGTTTATACAATTTTTTTGAGGTTGAACCACAAGAACTCGAGTTCTCGCAGGGTACATACATGTAAGTGATGTGCATGGTGGCAAGGGAGGCATCCCTTGTTAAACATAAAATCTGATCATTAGAGTATAGCAGACCAGGAGGTCATACTGTAGCACAGACCAGGAGGTCCAGAACAGACCAGGAGGTCCAGGTACAGCAGACAAGGAAGTCCGCTATAAATAGAGAAAAGAGCACAACCCAGGGGGTTGGTGCAGAACCCATATAGGCCAGTAAAGCTCATGCTGATGTTAGGCACCGGGGTCCGCTCTTCGGTGCGGCCCGGCGCCTAGCAACCAGGGACGCCGTACGCGGACAGTCGCCGGCTCCCTGGCAACGCTGGACGCCGGGCGCGCTGAGCCGCACGGACCCTAGCAACGGGGACGCCACTGGCGGACCGTGTTCCCCGTTGCTAGGCTTTAAGAGTTAATGTATTCTCCTGCTCTCTGGCCATGCAGCAAGGCAGCTGCACGGCATTTATTCTGATCAGCCTTTTGACAGCTGATTGGAGGACTCCTTGTTAAATACACTCCCAGGGCTTCTAAGAGACGCCGGTAATAGCTTCCTGTATGCTGTTTCTGTTTGCTGAGAGTCTGTTCCAGTCTTGCTGTATCCGGTCATTCCAGTATTCGGAAGTCCTGAACTCGGAAGTTTGTCATCTTATTCCTGGAGTCCTGACTAATCACCACAAAACATCCAGTGGTGTTCGTGAGTCGCGGCCTTGCCGTGTGTTGCGGCTTGTCCGCTTTATTATTTATTATTTGTGTTTTGGAGCATTTTGTGGAGGGTTCCGCTTCCACAGGTCCACTCTGGTATCCGGCGGTGCTGGGTAGGAGTATTGGACAAGTGGATTTTGGTTGTCCTTTTCCCTGGCGGGTTTCCGCACATACTTCTGTTTTTGTTAGTTAGCTTGTTGCCCCTGGCCTGTTGTCAGTCAGAGGTCCTCTTGTTATCATCCTGCCTCGGATTTCCCTTCGTCTCTCACTAAGACCGGGGGGCACCGGAGTTGGGCAGACATAATCCGCCCTTCAAACGTGGCTGCCAGGGGCTCAAGAAACCATAGTCTCGCAGGGGATTTCCGATAGCACGGGTGAGACAATAGAGTTAGGGCGCACGGGGCAACTAGTCTTCCCTGCTCCCGTTACCTGCATTCCATTTCTGCGCTCTGGTCCTTGTCATAAAATCTCCTCCGGTCAGGAGTGCTGGAATCATAACATTATTACCGGCCTTACCAAAACTTAAAATTAAACAGAGTTTAATTTTTTCTTATTCAGTTTTTGTAAGAAATTGTCGGCCTCATGAATCCAACAAGGTTAGGACCAAATCCTGGTCAGCTCTTAGTCAGTCAGATTCAAGAACTTACTCAGATGGTGCAGGATCTTTCCCTTCGGGTGAAGTCGCAGGAAGATCTTTTACGAACTTCCCCGAGGGTAGTTCCTGAACCAAAAATGCATTTGCCTGACCGTTTTTCTGGTGATAGAAAAGAGTTTTTTAATTTTAATGAATCCTGTAAACTTTATTTTCGTTTAAGACCAATCTCCTCGGGTACTGAATCTAAGCGGGTCGGGATTATTATTTCTTTACTCCAGGGGGATCCCCAGACTTGGGCATTTGGTTTAAAAGCAGATGATCTGGTGTTGTTGTCAGTAGACGCTTTTTTGGGGTCTTTAGGACTGTTATATGACGACCCTGATAGAGAGGCATCCGCTGAAGGTCAGTTGCGCGCTCTCAGACAGGGTAGGAATCCCGCAGAGGTTTATTGTACGGAGTTTCGCCGGTGGTCGAACAACTGTGGCTGGAATGACCCAGCCCTGCGTAGTCAGTTTCGCCTCGGCTTATCAGAATCTATTAAAGACAGTCTCCTCCAGTATCCCGCTCCTGAGACTCTCGATAAACTCATGGAGCTTTCTATTAAGATTGATCGTCGTCTCAGAGAGCGGAAGGCTGAAAAAGGAGCATCGGTCAGGTCATCTCCGTGTGTATATTCCATCCCTGAGGACATAGAGGAGCCCATGCAGATGGGTCTCTCCCGGTTATCTCCTGAAGAGAGAGCCAGAAGGCAAAACTCTGGTCTTTGTTTGTACTGTGGGGGTAAGGGACATTTTGCTCGTAATTGTCCGAATAAGTCGGGAAACGCCTTGACCAGGTGAATTGTGAGGGGGTTCACCTAGGTCTGCAGCTTATCTCCTCGCATAACTCCCTTTTAGTCCCAGCTAAGGTTTCCTTTGGCAGCCTCAGTTCCTCGGTGTCGGCTTTTGTCGACAGTGGAGCCGCAGGAAACTTTATGGATTTAACTTGGGCCAAGGCCTTAGGCATTCCTCAGTTATCTTTGGGTAGGAGTGTCACCATGCATGGTTTAGATGGGAGTCCACTGTCCAATGGGGTTATTTCCCTCTGTACACCCCCTGTACTACTTACGGTAGGAGCTCTTCATTCTAAAAAGATCGAGTTCTTCCTTACCCATTGCCCAGCAGTTCCAGTGGTTCTGGGTCACCCTTGGCTGGCCTTTCACAATCCCACCATTGATTGGCGGTCAGGGGAGATTTCTCAATGGGGTGCCTTCTGTGATAAGGAATGTATTTCGTTTCCAGTCAGAATAGCTGCTGCAATTCCTGAACTCATTCCCGTGGAGTACCAGGAGTTTGCTGATGTGTTCTCCAAGGGCAATGCAGACATTCTGCCTCCCCATCGGCCTTATGATTGCGCCATTGAGCTAATTCCTGGTGCCGCATTGCCAAAGGGAAGGTTATATGCTTTATCCGGGTCAGAAACTGCGGCCATGAATGACTATGTTAAAGAGAGCCTAGGGAAAGGATTTATTAGGTCATCTAAATCTCCTTTAAGTGCAGGCTTCTTCTTTGTGGAGAAAAAGGATGGCTCGCTCAGACCTTGCATTGACTATAGAGCCTTAAATAAAATCTCAGTTAAAAATACTTATCCTCTGCCGCTGATTTCTGTCCTCTTTGATCAGCTGCGTTTGGCTGTGATTTTCTCCAAAATCGATCTAAGAGGAGCGTATAACCTCATCCGAATCAGGTCCGGAGATGAGTGGAAGACAGCCTTCAGTACTCAGTCGGGTCACTACGAGTACCTAGTGATGCCGTTCGGCTTGTCTAACGCTCCAGCAGTTTTCCAGGACCTCATTAACGATGTGCTCCGTGACTTCCTAGGGAAATTCGTGGTCGTTTACTTAGACGACATCCTGATTTATTCTGACTCTATTGAACAACATGTTACCCAGGTGCGTCAGGTTCTTCAAAAGTTACGTGAGAATCATCTATATGCCAATCTCCAGAATGATTGGTCCGAGTTTCTTCCATTGGCGGAGTTTGCTTACAATAATTCTTGTCATTCCTCCACCAACGTGTCTCCATTCTTTTCAGTTTTTGGTTTTCACCCCAGAGCTAATTCTTTTTTTCAACATTCCTCAGTTTCTTCGCTAACCTTAACCTCCCATCTCAGAGCCATTTGGAAAAAAGTGCACCTAGCTCTCAGAAAAGCGGCCTTTCGTGAGAAAAAAATTTCTGACCGGCTCCGACGTCCTTGCAATTTTAAGGTGGGAGATAGGGTATGGTTGTCGACTCGTAACATTAGACTTCGACAATCTTCAGCTAGGTTGGGACCCAAATTTATTGGACCATTTCATATCATTAAAAAAGTTAACCCAGTTGCTTTCCGGTTACGTTTACCAAAATCTCTTCGGATTGGTAATACGTTTCATTGTTCCATGTTGAAGCCATACATTTCTTCCAATAAATTTCCTCGGAAGATCTCTCAGGGAAGATCTCCAGTGGATGTACAGGGACAACAGGAGTTCTTGGTGGAGAAGGTTCTCGATTCCAAGTTGTCCAGGGGCCGGCTTTATTTTCTGGTTCACTGGAGAGGTTATGGTCCAGAGGAAAGGTCCTGGGTCCTGGATAAGGATCTTCATGCCCAAAGGCTCAAGAGGGCATTTTTTCGGGAGTTTCCTTGGAAGCCTGGCTTTAGGGGTTCCTTGACCCCTCCTCAAGGGGGGGTACTGTTAGGCACCGGGGTCCGCTCGTCGGTGCGGCCTGGCGCCTAGCAACCAGGGACGCCGTACGCGGACAGCCGCCGGCTCCCTGGCAACACTGGACGCCGGGCGCGCTGAGCTGCACGAACCCTAGCAACGGGGACGCCACTGGCGGACCGTGTTCCCCGTTGCTAGGCTTTAAGAGTAAATGTATTCTCCTGCTCTCTGGCCATGCAGCAAGGCAGCTGCACGGCATTTATTTGATCAGCCTTTTGGCAGCTGATTGGAGGACTCCTTGTTAAATACACTCCCAGGGCTTCTCACAGACGCCGGTAATAGCTTCCTGCATGCTGTTTCTGTTTGCTGAGAGTCTGTTCCAGTCTTGCTGTATCCGGTCATTCCAGTATTCAGAAGTCCTGAACTCGGAAGTTTGTCATCTTATTCCTGGAGTCCTGACTAATCACCATATAACATCCAGTGGTGTTCGTGAGTCGCGGCCTTGCCGTGTGTTGCGGCTTGTCCGCTTTATTATTTATTATTTGTGTTTTGGAGCATTTTGCGGAGGGTTCCACTTCCACAGGTCCACTCTGGTATCCGGCGGTACTGGGTAGGAGTATTGGACAAGTGGATTTTGGTTGTCCTTTTCCCTGGCGGGTTTCCGCACATACTTCAGTTTTTGTTAGTTAGCTTGTTGCCCCTGGCCTGTTGTCATCCTGCCTCGGATTTCCCTTTGTCTCTCAATAAGACCGGGGGGCACCGGAGTTGGGCAGACATAATCCGCCCTTCAAACGTGGCTGCCAGGGGCTCAAGAAACCATAGTCTCGCAGGGGATTTCCGATAGCACGGGTGAGACAATAGAGTTAGGGCGCCAGGGGCAACTAGTCTTCCCTGCTCCCGTTACCTGCATTCCATTTCTGCACTCTGGTCCTTGTCATAAAATCTCCTCCGGTCAGGAGTGCTGGAATCATAACAGCTGAAGGAATTCGCAGCCGTAATTTTCGATTCCGTTGGTCGCTCCGTACATAAGATTAGTTGCTTATGTACTGAACGATTGTACCGCACGTAATTGTGTGCATTAGTTAGTAATCTGACCTAGTGCCATTTGTGTACGAAAGGGGTCATAAACACTATTTGTACATTCTAACGTGATTTGTGTAATTTTTTTATTTTAAGGGAAGTTCGCTGGTCACTAAGGAACTATCCAGCAACCAATAGTTACTGGAAAGAGTAAGTGCTCTGCGGATCACCCTCGCATGTTCCAGTAAATAGAGGTTCAGGTCGCAGGGGCCCTGGGTCGAGTAGTGTGTAGGTCGTATTGGTCGGCGTGGGCGAGTGAGTGGGGTACTCGGTAAACCGCCACCGTTGGCCTATCTTGAACATTTTGGTTTGTTTGTAAGGGTTCGCTGAAAACCCTGATATAAAGGTCAGAGGTAGTGAAAGCAACACCTGCAAGTTATGGGGGCCAGTTGTTCAAATAGGGGACGATCAACCTCGGTTCGGGTTGATTCAGTAAACCGACCAATCGGGTCGGCAAGGTATGTAATGTGTGAAAAATACGGTTCACACACAGAGGTTTTATGTGATGAATGGGAGAGAATGACGGTACATGACGGGGAGAAGTTCCCAAGAGTAGGCAGCTTTAGCCCAGAAGTGTTACAAAATCTAAGGAGGAGGATATGTCTCATTAAATCAGCAAAGAGACGGATTAAACATTATGATTATTTGCAGTTATGGCAACAGGAGGGTGAAATACAGAGAGGATTGGCTCAGGCGGCGGGATCTAACCCTATCAGGAAACTGATAGCCACGGCACCGCCGCCACCATATATATCAGGAGAGAAATTGGTTGCGGAGAATGACGCACTAAGGTGTAACAAACAAACACTTAGCAACTGTACAAATGTTAAAGATAATGTTAATAAGTTAACCAATGCAAGTATTAACCCGTGCAAGTTGTACCCTATTTTAAACTTTCCCCAGGAGTGTGATCAAGAGGACGAAGCATCAACAATATTGGCGCTCTCTCAAGCAGCTACCATATCAGAGACAACAGTAGGCACGGCCCAACCCTTAAGATTAGTAACAAAGGCCCCTAGCGGAGGGACAGGTGAGGTCGTATCAACGGGTAAGTACGGCACCTTACACTATGCTGAAACCATTTCACCACAGGCTGTAGAATCTAATCAGAATGATGTTATTAAACTTGCTCCCATTAGGGTTATCGCAGTTCCAAATGGGAAAACGGACACCACAGGAGTCACTCCTATCAGAAACATTGCCATGTACAGCCCGTTTTCCCGAATGGAATTAAGAACCATAGTGTCTGAATTCCCTGATCCAAGGAAAGATCTAGTTGCTAGCCAGAAATACATCAGAGACCT
Source organism: Pseudophryne corroboree (assembly GCF_028390025.1). Lineage (NCBI taxonomy): Eukaryota > Metazoa > Chordata > Amphibia > Anura > Myobatrachidae > Pseudophryne > Pseudophryne corroboree. The sequence goes on from NC_086444.1 coordinate 1,223,396,705, forward strand.
AGGGAACACTGTAGAGCCCAATAACAAAGACTGGCAGATATTGCTGAGGGCATGTTTACCCTCCAATGTCGACTCAGCTCAATTTTTAGCTGACTGTGGATTGGATCATGATGTACCCCTTTCAGATGTGTACAATCAAGACAATGTAAAAAGAATAAATTTACAGTTAAAAGAGTATTTTCCAGCTGTAGTTAAATGGAACAAAATTTTCTTTATTAAACAAAAGGAGTCAGAAACAGCTGCAGAATATTTTCACAGGGCATTACTAGATATGGCTAAATACACAGGCATAGAGGACATTAAAACCAACATAAATCATAGAGAAGTAGCAGTATCTGTGCTAATGGATGGTTTAAAAGAAGCATTAAAGACAAGGGTACAGACCACGCAACCATGTTGGCGAGGTCTGTCGGTGGCTACTTTGAGAGAGGCAGCTGTTGATCACGATCGGAATATCACCAGACACAGGGAATTACAAGGTGATAAGTTAATGGCCGTAAGTATACAGGCCCTGACCACAAGGCAGCCTTTGTATAAATCACCAAACCCTGTGGGTAAGTCGAATGTGGTAACCTGTTATTCCTGTCATAGAGAGGGACACTTTGCACGAGACTGTAAATCAAGAAACATACAAAAGTCTTATCAACCCCCTAGACAACGACACGACACACGACATTGGGATCAGGGTCCGCAGAAACGGAGTTATGAGCCACATGCAGGGGAAACAAAAAGATACCCCCCGAACAGAGACTGGCAAGCCTCTGGTAGTTCCCAGTTAACTTTCTCTCAAGTAGTTGCTGCCAGCGGGATTCAGGGAGGTCACCATACCCAATAGGGGTGTGGCCATACCTGTAATCTGCAGCCAGTAAAATTGATTGCAAGTCTTGGAAGTGAACCCGAAATTGCAATTAACGTAGCTGGTAAATCATTAAACTTTCTTGTAGATACGGGGGCGGCCAGATCAGTGATAAATTCGACAGTGGGCATGAGAACCACTGGTAAGACAATTCCAGCCATGGGAGTAACGGGAGTAGTCCAGCACTACCCTGTTAGCAAGCCAGCCGAGATTACAATAGGGCCTTTACATACCAAGCATTCCTTTTTGCTGGCTGCATCGGCACCGACTAATCTCCTGGGAAGAGACTTATTGTGTAAAATGACGTGCGTCATTTATTGTACTCCTGAAGGTGTATTCTTGGACATACCTGAGAATCACGCTCAGGAAGTGCGAGACATGTTAGACTCCCCATCAAACTTAATGACACATACCGTTATGACAAATAGGACTCCATCCCAAGTAGAAGAGATGACATCCCAGATACCAGAGTCACTTTGGACCAAAGATGGACAAGACACTGGATTAATGGCAAACGTAGCTCCGGTAGTTGTGCAAGTAAAAGATGGTAGGATAGCTCCAAAAATCCCACAATACCCTCTGAAGCCAGAGGTGGAGTTAGGAGTATATCCCGTAATAGAGCGCTTGCTACAACAGGGCATTCTTGTAAGAACATCCAGCACTGCCAATAGTCCCATCTTCCCTGTTAAAAAGAGTGCCCCCCACTCTTACAGGCTAGTGCAGGATCTAAGGGGGATTAACAAAATAGTTGAGAGTCAGTTCCCCGTAGTGCCAAATCCAGCTGTCATCCTCATGCAAATCCCTCCCACTGCGATGTTTTTCACTGTTATTGACCTCTGCTCCGCTTTCTTTTCGGTACCTCTGCACCCTGACAGCCAATATTTGTTTGCATTTACATACAGAGGAGTCCAATACACATGGACTCGATTACCACAAGGTTTCATAGATAGTCCAAGTATATTTTCCCAGGCTTTGCATGATTGTTTACAGTCTTTCCAACCAGAGAGTGGATCAGTATTGATACAGTATGTGGATGATTTACTGCTGTGTTCAGATTCATTGGAAGCGTCCCTGAAGGATACGAAACAGCTCCTGTTTCATCTTTCAGACACAGGACACAAGGTTTCCAAAGACAAGTTGCAATTATGCCAAACTAAAGTAAAATATTTGGGACACTGTCTAACACAAGGACTGAGACTCCTGACCGCTGATATAATTCAAGCAATTAGAGACATGACTCTGCCTCAAACCCAGCAACAGATCAGAACGTTTTTAGGAATGTGTGGGTATTGCCGTAACTGGATCCCAGGGTTTTCCATTCTAGCATTACCTTTGCAGGAGATGGTTTCCTCAAACAAGCCTGATCGGATTTCGCATACAGACGAGTCCGAGATGGCATTTGAGAGACTTAAACAGTTCCTAACGCAGGCACCAGCATTAGGTATGCCAGACTATGGGAAAACCTTTGAGCTGTACGGAACAGAAAGTGCTGGTTGCGCGGCAGGCGTCCTAACCCAAAAGCACGGTGATGCCAGCAGGCCGGTAGCATACTATAGCGCTCAGCTAGACACGGTAGCGCGGTCCCTCCCCACATGTTTGCGAAGCGTTGCTGCGATAGCATTGCTAGTAACGAAAAGCGAAGATGTAGTGCTAGGTCACAACCTCACAATTCATACACCACATGCAGTGTCAGCCTTGTTAAATTCTGCCCAAACCAGACACGTCTCATCAGCGCGTTTACAAGATGGGAATTGGCACTAATGGCCCCCGTAAACATCACCATTAGGAGATGCAGTGCATTAAATCCTGCAACATATCTCCCAGGTGTGCCTGGACAGGCACAAAGGGTGGAGGATGAGAGTGGTGGGGAAGGAGGATTTAATACAAAGGAGGACACACATGATTGTATGGAATATTTGACCCAAAATTTCACGGCAAGGCCTGACATCAGTGACAACCCACTGGAAGATGTAGATCTGACTTTCTACACGGACGGTAGTTGTCACAGACAGTCAGACTCGGGAGACTTGTGTACTGGATACGCAGTCGTAGACGACCAAGGCACCATAGAAGCTGAACCGCTAGGCCCACCTCACTCAGCCCAGGTTGCTGAACTGGTGGCCCTAACCAGAGCATGTGAATTGGCTAAGGGTAAGTCAGCCAATATCTACACCGACTCTAGATACGCATTCGGGGTAGTCCATGATTTCGGAGCCCTATGGCGCCTCAGAAATTTCATGACGGCAGCTGGTACACCGGTAGCGCATGCAGCCCACATCAAAAGGCTTCTAACAGCGATACAGGAACCCGACAGAGTGGCTGTTATCAAGTGTAAAGCACACATATATAGCCAGGACCCAGTATCACTTGGTAACAGCCGAGCAGACGAAGCTGCTAAGCTAGCAGCTGGTACCCCCAGACAGACAGACACCACACAATTGATGGTGTTTAATACCATCAACACAAAGAAGTTGTGTGAAATGCAAAAATTGTGTTCCACACAGGAAAAGGCAGTCTGGAAGGCAGAAGGATATGGCCAGGAGTCCTCAGGACTCTGGACAGATGGACAAGGTAAACCAGTGGCCCCAAGAGCATACCTTCCATGTTTGGCTGAGGCAGCACAGGGGCTGACTCATCTGGGCAAGGAAGGAATGTGTAAGTTGGTAAGAGCATATTGGTGCGCCCCAGGATTTTCATCTCATGGAGGTAAAAGAGCAATGTCATGCCTTACCTGTTTGAGGAAGAATATCGGAAAGGCAATACCAACAGAACCATCTCATATCCCACCTACAGGCGGCCCTTTCCAGGTAATACAGATTGACTTTATACAATTACCCCCTTGTCGAAATTTGAACTATGTACTTGTTTGTATAGATGTGTTGTCAAATTGGGTCGAAGCATTTCCTGCGGCCACAAATACCGCTATGTTTACTGCTAAGAAAATTGTGCAGGAATTTGTATGTAGATATGGTATCCCTAGAATAATCGAAAGTGATAGGGGTACCCATTTTACAGGTGATGTCTTTCAAGGAATGTGTAAGTTAATGGGAATTGATAGTAAGCTGCACACTCCATACCGTCCACAGGCGAGTGCGAAGGTGGAAAGAGTGAACAGCACTATTAAAAATAAACTGAGCAAAGTTATGGCAGAGACAGGATTGACATGGCCAGAAGCTTTACCCATTGTACTATACAGCATCAGAACCACTCCCAGGTCCCCTCTTAATCTGTCTCCCTTTGAAATCTTGTTTGGTCGACAACCGCATGTTATGATTAACCCTCAGGGTGATTTGAAGTGTAACAATGAAGTGACTGTAAAATACTTGATTAACATGAGTAAACAGCTAAGGAATCAAAATGATAATTTGAAGTTGGTGATTCCTGATTTACCAGATAGTAATTGTCATGACATTGAACCTGGGGATTATGTAATGATACGGAATTTTCTACGCTCAGGTTGCCTTATTGACAGATGGGAAGGACCATACCAAGTCTTATTGACTAGCACTACAGCATTGAAAGTTGCCGAGAGAGAGACTTGGGTTTATTCGTCCCATTGTAAGAAGGTTGCTGATCCAGAGAGGTCCCGTGATAAGGAACAGACGGTAGAGGAAGTTGTATCACTGGAGTGTCTGTTCCAGGAGGACTGAGGCGGCACCTGAGCATTGAAAATTACAAGATCGAAAGCAGTTGTCGATTCCCTGTTCCCTTTTATTGTTTTTCTCCAACTTCCCATCCCATCTCCCTCAACTATTTTTTCCCCCTTCTCATTCTTCTCCGTTTCCTCCTATAAGATGGACTTGCCCCAAGAGACTGTGATCCGGATTTTCCTGTTGACCATAATGTTGACCAGAGCAGCCTGTTCCGGCGAGAGTACCATGGAGGTCGAGAGAGGTTCTGGAATGGGTTCTGATGACAAAGGTGGAGGCGTAGTTTTCCAAGAACAACTTAACCAACAAGTAAAGGCGAGTATCAGAAAACGATCCGATAGCATTGACAATAGAAGGAATTGTGAAGGATTGTTAGCTGAAGAAAACTGTATCTGTAGGCTCTGTGACAATGTAGTTGAGGATGGGTGCATCAAGAAATGCCAATCCAGTTTTAATATCCACATGGACCGGCATCCATTGAGTGACTATCACTCCTTAGTGGGTAGTGTGTTAAATCAAACAGATTGTTGGGTATGCTCTCAAGTACCTCAAGGTCATAGCAAATCAGGACTAGTACCATTTCCTTTAACGGTAGGGGAGGTACTTGAGCTAAAGGGTGGGAGACCGGTGGACAGGAGGTTTAATATCTCCAGTCCTCCTAGTTTGAAGCTCCACCAATATCATGTGGATAAGTCCCTAATATGTTTTAACATTTCCAATCCCCGAAAGCCGGGAAATTGGGAAGTGTCATGGAGTAACCAAACCATGACCTTTTCATATAGGGCAGATAGAATGCCTACAGATACAGAGCTTATACGCCACATAGCCAGTAGAGAAAAATCTTTCCGATATAGGTATACCCTAGGAAGTAGGATTACGAGAGTTGGAAAGGTATCACCAGGATACTGTGCACATATCGTACAAACTGATACGTGTACTAGACAGATGGGAGAATTAGGATTAGGAGATTTCACATGGAAGATGTGTAATATGGTTATGTCCTACTCCATCCCATATGTTCTCCCCGATGATGCCTATTTCATATGCGGGAGGAAGGCGTATAAGTGGCTTGCCCCAAACTCTGAAGGATTGTGTTATATTGGAAAAGTACTGCCTGAGGTAATGACTGTATCACATGCCAAAATGAAAGATATACACCGTGGTGCCCAAGCTCCTTATACTCACACCAATTACGAGCACGTAGTTAAAAGGCAACTGACAGAAAGGACAGAGCATCCGGCCTCTGATCTGATCCATGAATCCACCGGGATTCAGTTCCTACTTGCGTTAGATTTCACTCGCACCGCTAGAGGAGTGCTGAATTATAGATATATATCTGCGCTTGCAAATTTATTAGATAATATCACAGAAATGTATGATGACACTTTTAGGTAAACTGGAAGAGAGCTTCAAGCTTATAAAACAGAACTGGTTCAGCATAGAATGGTTCTTAATTATCTCACAGCAGTGACAGGTGGATATTGTGTCACACTGGCAACGCAGTACGGCGTGAAATGCTGCACATATATTACGAATAGCACCGAGGACCCGGTCGAGGTCATAGACCAAAAGATGGACGATATTCTCCAATTAAAGTGGGAATTTCGCAGGAGACACAATCTCACCCTTGCTGCTGTGGGTAATGAGCTGACTGGTTGGGTGTCATGGTTGAACCCGCGAAATTGGTTCTCTGGTTTAGGAGAATGGGCTCAAGGAGTCATAATGGATGTTGGGAAGTTTCTCCTATGTATCTTAGGTGTTGTCATATCGATTGGCTTGATATTTAGATGCGGTCAGGCTTTAATGAAGTGCAATTGTAGTACCAGGGTAATGAGTCTAAGGAGTGAGGAAATTGTAATTCCAATGGATTTGATTTATGACCCAACGGTAGAGACAATGATGTGATGAAAATGCGATTATACGGTCCGTTTCTTTCACCTGTTTTTCCGTCTTCTCCAAGGTAAAAAGACCCACTTGGACGAGGAATTTGATGATCCTGTATACAGACAACAGATGGAATAAAGAAGAAGTTTTGACAACCTTATACACAGATAATTGATGAACTATGCCATAGACCCCCAGTTTCCCTAGAAATTTTAAAATTACGCTAGCCCAACACTTTTGTAAGTCTATGGACATTGACAAAGCTTTTTGCCCACACCTTTTGGCAAAAGCCCAAAGAAGACTGCATTCAACAGACACCGAACAAGACCTCAACCGACAAATGTTCATTAACCTGACATAGAATACCACTGCATTTACCATAATTGTGTCTTATCTTCATCTCTACAACCTTCAGGTAATGACACACATAGTCGATAGGGAATACCAGCACAGATATCAGCAATCACATATTCCCCCACTCATGTATCATCAACTAAAATGTGCTCCCCCATTTTGTTGAAACCAAAAGCCGAAACGAGTTCGGTAAAGTTTGACAGCCCATCCACAGACCCTTAATACGGGATAAGAAGGAATTCAAATGTATACTTCGCAATACCTCGAAGCTTGATTTAAAACACGTACGGCACGATGATAAATGACCCCCCAAACATGGATTCATACACACAAGCTACTGCTATCTCACTAGGTCATACCCGTTTCACACCTTCTTCTCTCCTCCCTTACCCAATCATGGAAATGTATTTACACTTGACATATATTTTTCTCGTTTTGAATTGTTTTAGGAAGTGGCAGTTATTGTTGACTGCCAAAGGGTGGACTGTCAAAGTCAGAAAAATATCACTATGCACACTGCCATATTTGCACCTCATGCGAGCTCCCACTGCGCGTGCAAGAGCTCTCCCGTACGTGTGCATACTCGCAGTCGCGTGCACCCGCAAGCGCACGATATGCGGATTTACGGTAGAGTTTGTATGCGTCTAGCGGGCTACTCAATCGTTACATATTTTAACCACATAATGTATTTTGTAGATTATGGTCCCTTTGATAGATTCTGAAAGTTTAGTTAATGTAGCATGTTCATGGACAAAGAGGTCCCTCTTTGTTTGATACGAAGGGTCAGACATGGGTTACACAGTGGTGTTTAGTATCCATCGGAAGAGTATTTAATTAGCAATATTCCGGTGTTGGTTTGAAGCGGATTAATCACTCGTGCGAATAGTTATGGACATAAGAAGTTTATGTCCATTTACTATTATTTGCACTCACTTATCCATGCGGCGGGAAACCTAGTTTCCCACCCACCTGAGCAGTTGGAAATAGTCACAGCCCACCTGTATGAATCAAACTATGACCTTTTGTTATAATGCGAAGACGAATTCCTGTGTCCAATGAACAATGAGATTGTAGGGACCATTGTATTGTACTGTGTGTGGGGCATAAATAGACAAGCCGATCATATCCAGCTCACTCTCTTCAACGGTTCTCATCACTGATAATCGGGAGCTGGATATTCGGAAAGGCGCATGCGATCGTTCCCTTTGTGCGTAAGTTTTCTCCGCAATCATATTGTCTTTATTGTTACTGTGAGCCATATCTCTCTTTCTCTCTCTTCTCCTCTTTCTCTCTCATTTTCCCTTAAACGTAATTGTATTGTATTGTATTTCCTGTGTAGTTATCTGGTTAGTTAGTCTATGTTATATTGGTAGTGTATGACTTGTATTGTATTATTCTTTTGCAAGTATAACATTCATATAAGGCGTTAGACCCTAAGCCCGGTATCTGTGTATTTCTTATATTTCTAAGTATTCTAAGAGCGTCGGAGACGCTCGAACAGCTTTTAAGTTAATAAGTTACACTGTGTTACATTTACACTCTATCACTAAACCAAGGTTTTACTGCATAATATATTGTTTATGGTTAAGTTATAAAGGTTTTACACTGTGAGCGTCTGCGCAGCTGGTGATCTCCTCGTGGTCCCGAGCGTCCGCTACGCTAATAGCGAACCATTACGTTAGTCGGCAGCCAATAGCATGCCTGCCTGTGATCTCTTGGCCGTGAACGAACGTGACGCTTGAGCGTCTCGACTACGGCTAAGCGATTGTTACGCAACGTGCGTACCCTTACGGTACTCCATACGTCAATAGCGTACAATGTTCTTAGACCTCCTAAAGGGTTTTAAGTTAGATAAATATTTAGCTTTATCATCCTTCACAGGCGATGACAGTGGCACGCAGACACAGCTCCTTCACAGATGATGACCGCGGCACACAGTCACAGCTCCTTTACAAATGATGACAGCAGCACACAGAAACAGCTCCTTCACATGACAGTGGCACACAGACACAGCTCCTTCACAGGCGATGACAGTGGCACACAGACACAGCTCCTTCACAGATGATGACAGCTGCACACAGACACAGCTCCTTTACAAATGATGACAGCAGCACACAGACACAGCTCCTTCACAGATGATGACAGTGGCACACAGACACAGCTCCTTCACAGATGATGACAGCGGCACACAGACACAGCTCCTTCACAGATGATGACAGCGGCACACAGACACAGCTCCTTCAGAGATGATGACAGCGGCACACAGACACAGTTCCTTCACAGATGATGACAGCGGCACACAGAAACAGCTCCTTCACATGACAGTGGCACACAGACACAGCTCCTTCACAGGCGATGACAGTGGCACACAGACACAGCTCCTTCACAGATGATGACAGCTGCACACAGACGCAGCTCCTTTACAAATGATGACAGCAGCACATAGACACAGCTCCTTCACAGATGATGACAGCGGCACACAGACACAGCTCCTTCACAGATGATGATAGCGGCACTCACACAGCTCCTTCACAGATGATGACAGCGGCACACAGACACAGTTCCTTCACAGATGATGACAACGGCACACAGACACAGCTCCTTCACAGATGATGACAGAGGCACACAGACACAGCTCCTTCAAAGATGATGACAGTAGCATACAGACACAGCTCCTTCACAGATGATGATCGCAGCACACAGACACAGCTCCCTCACAGATGATGACAGATTCACACAGACACAGCTCCTTAACAGATGATGACAGCAGCACACAGACACAGCTCCTTCACAGATGATGATAGCAGCACACAGACACAGCTCCTTCACAGATGATGACAGTGGCACACGGACACAGCTCCTTCACAGATGATGACAGCGGCACACAGACACAGCTCCTTTACAAATGATGACAGTGGCACACAGACACAGCTCATGCACATGACAGCGGCACACAGACACAGCTCCTTCACAGATGATGACAGCGGCACACAGACACAGCTCATTCACAGATGATGACATCGGCACACAGACACAGCTCCTTCACAGATGATGACAGTGGCACACAGACACAGCTCCTTCACAGATGATGACAGCGGCACACAGACACAGCTCCTTCACAGATGATGACAGCGGCACACAGACACAGCTCATTCACAGATGATGACATCGGCACACAGACACAGCTCCTTCACAGATGATGACAGTGGCACACAGACACAGCTCCTTCACAGATGATGACAGCGGCACACAGACACAGCTCCTTCACAGATGATGACAGCGGCACACAGACACAGCTCCTTCACAGATGATGACAGCGGCACACAGACACAGCTCCTTCACAGATGATGACAGCGGCACACAGACACAGTTCCTTCATAGATGATGACAGCGGCACACAGACACAGCTCCTTCACAGATGAAGACAGCGGCACACAGAAACAGCTCCTTCACATGACAGTGGCACACAGACACAGCTCCTTCAGAGATGATGACAGCGGCACACAGACACAGTTCCTTCACAGATGATGACAGCGGCACACAGAAACAGCTCCTTCACATGACAGTGGCACACAGACACAGCTCCTTCACAGGCGATGACAGTGGCACACAGACACAGCTCCTTCACAGATGATGACAGCTGCACACAGACGCAGCTCCTTTACAAATGATGACAGCAGCACATAGACACAGCTCCTTCACAGATGATGACAGCGGCACACAGACACAGCTCCTTCACAGATGATGATAGCGGCACTCACACAGCTCCTTCACAGATGATGACAGCGGCACACAGACACAGTTCCTTCACAGATGATGACAACGGCACACAGACACAGCTCCTTCACAGATGATGACAGAGGCACACAGACACAGCTCCTTCAAAGATGATGACAGTAGCATACAGACACAGCTCCTTCACAGATGATGATCGCAGCACACAGACACAGCTCCTTCACAGATGATGACAGTGGCACACGGACACAGCTCCTTCACAGATGATGACAGCGGCACACAGACACAGCTCCTTTACAAATGATGACAGTGGCACACAGACACAGCTCATGCACATGACAGCGGCACACAGACACAGCTCCTTCACAGATGATGACAGCGGCACACAGACACAGCTCATTCACAGATGATGACATCGGCACACAGACACAGCTCCTTCACAGATGATGACAGTGGCACACAGACACAGCTCCTTCACAGATGATGACAGCGGCACACAGACACAGCTCCTTCACAGATGATGACAGCGGCACACAGACACAGCTCATTCACAGATGATGACATCGGCACACAGACACAGCTCCTTCACAGATGATGACAGTGGCACACAGACACAGCTCCTTCACAGATGATGACAGCAGCACACAGACACAGCTCCTTCACAGATGATGACAGCGGCACACAGACACAGCTCCTTCACAGATGATGACAGCGGCACACAGACACAGCTCCTTCACAGATGATGACAGCGGCACACAGACACAGTTCCTTCATAGATGATGACAGCGGCACACAGACACAGCTCCTTCACAGATGAAGACAGCGGCACACAGACACAGCTCCTTCACAGATGATGACAGTGGCACACGGACACAGCTCCTTCACAGATGATGACAGCGGCACACAGATACAGCTCCTTTACAAATGATGACAGCAGCACACAGACACAGCTCCTTCACATGACAGCAGCACACAGACACAGCTCCTTCACAGATGATGACAGTGGCACACAGACACAGCTCCTACACAGATGATGACAGCGGCACACAGACACAGCTCCTTCACAGATGATGAGAGCGGCACACAGACACTGTTCCTTCACAGATGATGACAGCGGCACATAGACACAGTTTCTTCACAGATGATGACAGCGGCACACAGATACAGCTCCTTCACAGATGATGACAGTGGCACACGGACACAGCTCCTTCACAGATGATGACAGCGGCACACAGATAAAGCTCCTTTACAAATGATGATAGCAGCACACAGACACAGCTCCTTCACATGACAGCGGCACACAGACACAGCTCCTACACAGATGATGACAGCGGCACACAGACACAGCTCCTTCACAGATGATGACAGCGGCACACAGACACAGCTCCTTCACAGATGATGACAGCGGCACACAGACACAGTTCCTTCACAGATGATGACAGTGGCACACAGACACAGCTCCTTCACAGATGATGATAGCAGCACACAGACACAGCTCCCTCACAGATGAAGACAGAGGCACACAGACACAGCTCCTTTACAAATGATGACAGCGGCACACAGACACAGTTCCTTCATAGATGATGACAACGGCACACAGACACAGCTCCTTCACAGATGATGATAGCAGCACACAGACACATCTCCCTCACAGATGATGACAGAGGTACACAGACACAGCTCCTTCAAAGATGATGACAGTAGCATACAGACACAGCTCCTTCACAGATGATGATCACAGCACACAGACACAGCTCCCTCACAGATGATGACAGAGGCACACAGACACAGCTCCTTAACAGATGATGACAGCAGCACACAGACACAGCTCCTTCACAGATGATGATAGCAGCACACAGACACAGCTCCTTCACAGATGATGACAGTGGCACACGGACACAGCTCCTTCACAGATGATGACAGCTGCACACAGACACAGCTCCTTTACAAATGATGACAGCAGCACACAGACACAGCTCCTTCACAGATGATGAGAGCGGCACACAGACACAGTTCCTTCACAGATGATGAAAGCGGCACACAGACACAGCTCCTTCACAGATGATGACAGCGGCACACAGACACAGCTCCTTCACAGATGATGACAGTGGCACACAGACACAGCTCCTTCACAGATGATGACAGTGGCACACAGACACAGGCCCTCATTCCGAGTTGATCGGTCGCAAGGCGAATTTAGCAGAGTTACACATGCTAAGCCTACGCCTACTGGGAGTGTATCTTAGCATCTTAAAATTGCGAACGAAGTATTCGCAATATTGCGATTACAAACTTCTTAGCAGTTTTAGAGTAGCTCCACACTTACTCTGCCTGTGCGATCAGTTCAGTGCTTGTCGTTCCTGGTTTGACGTCACAAACACACCCAGCGTTCGCCCAGACACTCCCCCGTTTCTCCGGCCACTCCTGCGTTTTTCCCGGAAACGGTAGCGTTTCCATCAACACGCCCATAAAACGCCGTGTTTCCGCCCAGTAACACCCATTTCCTGTCAATCACACTACGATCGCCTGAGCAAAGAAAAAGCCGTGAGTAAAAATACTATCTTCATTGTAAAATTACTTGGCGCAGTCGCAGTGCGAATATTGCGCATGCGTACTAAGCGGATTTTCACTGCGATGCGATGAAAAAGAACGAGCGAACGACTCGGAATGAGGGCCACAGTTCCTTCACAGATGATGACAGCGACACACAGACACAGCTAATTCACAGATGATGACAGCGGCACACAGACACAACTCCTTCACAGATGATGACAGCAGCACATAGACACAGTTTCTTCACAGATGATGACAGCGGCATACAGATCCTTTAAGGATTTTATAAGATATGTATATTTTTTGTATATTTTGTATCTATAAGCTGTTAATAACAGCACAGTTTATTTACTCAGAGCCCTGCCTGGCAGATCAATGCAAACTCTGACGGGAGATTGCTGGGCAATATTCAATTGATTGCCTTGATCGCGCCATCATCAAGTCGGTTTAGCTGCATAAAGCAGCAAAAGTCAACTAGACGTATGAGCGCAATGCAAAAAGTCCTGTTTGGGCACCAAAACAGGTTACTTTTTGTGCATTTCAGATCACCACCACCAGGCGTTGCCAGCTGAAATGAAGTACTCGAGCCCATCAGCAGAAACATTTGAATAGCTGCTGGCATACGTGTGTGCATTGGTGCAGGGCTCTGCCATAAGAATTGAATTCTGCCAAATAAGTAATTGAAATGATGAACGTCAATGAAATATACAAAACCTTTTGAAATTATTTCCAGTGCACAGACCACACCCTCTGAAGCTCCATCTTCCAGCACTGATACCCTCTGTATGAAATAATATAACTGTAATGCCACGTAGCCTTATGACATGATGAATGATCAGAGGGGCAGAAGGAAATCCTGTGAGAGACATAAAAATTACTCATATTACTAAAATAACCCATGATTGCCCACTTGGTGCTCTGTGTTTTTAGAAGACAGAAGATCCATGTCTGAGGGATAATGAGTGTTTTGGGTTAACTGAAGCTAAAGGAAAACCAGCAGCCATGGTAATCTTACAGCGGGTTCTAGATGAAGTAGTAAAACAGAATCTAGAATAATAAACAGCCCGCGGTGCTTGTCTAGTTTTTACTTTTTGGGGTAAATTTACTAAAGCTTCTAAAATAGAGAATTGCCTTTTAGAAAATGATAGCCAGCATCTGAATGGTTTCTATGGGCAACATTCACCAATTCTTTTTTTTAGAAGATTTAATAAATGTACCCCTTTTAGCTGATTCATTATCTTGTAAGCTTTTATAATCAATATATAGATCCATAGAATGATGGACAGGTTCCATCCAAAGTAACTTTTCATCCATTTAGTGGCTAAAAGCTGTTCTACCCGTTCTTTACACAAGAGTTTCTGATTATCACGGTTGTACATATAAATGAGTGTTAAAAATGTAGTATATCTATAGAGATGTAAATTTGAGACGTCTTAATGTAAGTAAATATTAATCCATGGTTCATGGCGTTACCCGAGGAGCACCCGAAGCAGATACGGTAAAACATGACAGGAGCATTTTTGTAGTTTAATAACTTGTACAAACTGGAGGTGCAATCCAGATTTTCATCCGATTATCTGTTTGGGAATCATCGTCACCCCCCGATCATCCGTTTAAGGAAAATTTATTACAATTCGAATTATGTAGTTTTTTTTTTCTTCTTTTTCCCACCTGCAGAATACCTATGTTACAATTTAACTACCGAAGATATCGGGAAGTAAGAAAATGAGTGAGTGAGTGAGTGAGTGAGTGAGTGAGTAAGTCAGTGAGTGAGTGAGTGAGAGTGAGTGAGTAAGTGAGTGAGTGAGAGCTTTTGCATTTAAATATACATAGATTAGTTCTCAATTCCCAATATCATTATTCAGTTGGTCAGCAGAAAACTTTCCAGAAAAACAGGCACATAAGTGTAAGGTTCATTCTATCTGTGAAGCACTTTGAGTTCTATTGGAGAAAGAGCGCTATATAAATAAAATTATTATCATTATTATTACTTTCTGTAACAAAACCTACATAGCACTTTACTGGTATCTACAGGGCAGGCTGGTATTAGAATGCTGGAGAATCTGTGCCACAATAAAATGACCTTTTAAATGGCTGAAAACTGCCAGAGCCTTGGGTGAATAATCATAATACAGGTTGAGTATCCCTTATCCAAAATGCTTGGGACCAGAAGTATTTTGGATATCGGATTTTTCCGTATTTTGGAATAATTGCATACCATAATGAGATATCATGGTAATGGGACATAAGTCTAAGCACAGAATGCATTTATGTTACATATACACCTTATACACACAGCCTGAAGGTCATTTTAGTCAATATTTTTTATAACTTTGTGCATTAAACAAAGTGTGTCTACAGTCACACAATTCATTTATGTTTCATATACACCTTATACACACAGCCTGAAGGTCATTTAATACAATATTTTTAATTACTTTGTGTATTAAACAAAGTTTGTGTACATTGAACCATCAAAAAACAAAGGTTTCACTATCTCACACTCACTCAAAAAAGTCCGTATTTCGGAATATTCCGTATTTCGGAATATTTGGATATGGGATACTCAACCTGTAATAAACTATTGTTTTAGGCAGGGCAGTAATGGGCACAACAATGGAGAAGGAAGAGAGGTCATAACTGGCAATGCCTCATAAACCTCGCTATAGTTTTAGAATATCATGGTTGTGATGAAACAGCGTGTGGCTTATCCAGATCAGAAACAGAACCCAGTTTTAGAATTAATATAACAAAGGAATGTGGCCTTTGTGACTCAAATTTTAATGTCTCTGGCTTAATGTATAAATAGCTTTCTGTAATGCAGTCTCATCCTGGCAATGATGCTCCAAGCATTTGTGTAGATAAGATGTATATACACTGCTCAAAAAAATAAAGGGAACACTTAAACAACACAATGTAACGCCAAGTCAATGACACGTCTGTGAAATCAAACTGTCCACTTAGGAAGCAAAACTGACGGACAATCAATTTCACATGCTGTTGTGCAAATGGAATAGACAACAGGTGGAAATTATAGGCAATTAGCAAGACACCCCCAACAAAGGAGTTGTTCTGCAGGTTGTGACCACAGACCACTTCTCAGCTCCTATGCTTTCTGGCTGATGTTTTGGTCAATTTTGAAAGCTGACAGTGCTTTCACTCTAGTGGTAGCATGAGACAGAGTCTACAACCGACACAAGTAGCTCAGGTAGTGCAGCTCATCCAGGATGGCACATCAATGCGAGCTGTGGCAAGAAGGTTTGCTGTGTCTGTCAGCGTAGTGTCCAGAGCATGGAGGCACTACCAGGAGACTGGCAAATACATCAGTAGATGTGAAGGAGGCCGTAGGAGGGCAACAACCCAGCAGCAGGACCACTACATCCACCTTTGTGCAAGGAGGAACAGGAGGAGCACTGCCAGAGCCCTGCAAAATGACCTCCAGCAAGCCACAAATGTGCATGTGTCTAGTCAAACGATCAGAAACAGACTCCATGGTATAAGGGCCCGACATCCACAGGTGGGGGTTGTGCTTACAGCCCGACACCGTGCAGGGCATTTTGCATTTGCCAGAGAACACCAAGATTGGCAAATTCGCCACTGGCGCCCTGTGCTTTTAACAGATGAAAGCAGGTTCTCACTGAGCACATGTGACAGACGTGACAGAGTCTAGAGACGCCAAGGAGAACGTTCTGCTGCCTGCCACATCCTCCAGCATGACCGGTTTGGCAGTGGGTCAGTAATTGTGTGGGGTGGCATTTCTTTGGGGGCCACACAGCCCTCCATGTGCTCGCCAGAGGTAGCCTGACGGCCATTAGGTACTGAGATGAGATCCTCAGACCCCTTGTGAGACCATATGCTGGTTCGGTTGGCCCTGGGTTCCTCCTAATGCAACACAATGCTAAACCTCATGTGGCTGAAGTGTGTCAGCAGTTCCTGCAAGACAAAGGCATTGATGATATGGACTGGCCCACCCATTCCCCGGACCTGAATTCAATTGAACACATCTGGGACATCATGTCTCGCTCCATCCACCACAGACTGTCCAGGAGTTGACGGATGCTTTAATCCAGGTCTGGGAGGAGATCCCTCAGGAGACCATCCGTCACATCATCAGGAGCATGCCCAGGCATTGTAGGGAGTTCATACAGGCACGTGGAAGCCACACACACACTACTGAGCCTCATTTTGACTTGTTTTAAGGACATTACATCAAACTTGGATCAGCCTGTAGTGTGTTTTTCCACTTTATTTTTGAGTGTGTCTCCAAATCCAGACCTCCATGGGTTAATGAATTTGATTTCCATTGATAATTTTTGTGTGATTTTGTTGTCAGCACATTCAACTATGTAAATAACAAAGTATTTAATAAGAATAATTCATTCATTCAGATCTAGGATGTGTTCTTTTAGTGTTCCCTTTATTTTTTTGAGCAGTGCATATATATCCCCTAAGAATACCAGTGAGTGATAATGGAAAGTTTAGACATCTCTTCGGTTCTTGGTGCTGAGTGTGAATTCAGGTAACTGTGAATCCTTCAGTCTTTTGAGGAACATTTACATATCCATAGATCAATCATATACATTAATCAGTGATGCTGACGTGGTTATATTTGTGTGCTGTATAGAATGCATGTGGATAAATATGTTTTCTGATGTAGAAACGTATATATATATATATTATTGTATATATAAGTACAGAGCACTGTAACTGTGACCCATGCGTGTCCCTGACAAGCAGTATAGAAGCTATAGAATAGTATATATATTATTGTATATATAAGTACAGAGCGGTGTAACTGTGACCCATGCGTGTCCCTGACAAGCAGTATAGAAGCTATGGAATAGTATATATATTATTGTATATATAAGTACAGAGCAGTGTAACTGTGACCCATGCGTGTCCCTGACAAGCAGTATAGAAGCTATAGAATAGTGTATATATTATTGTATATATAAGTACAGAGCAGTGTAACTGTGACCCATGTGTGTCCTGACAAGCAGTATAGAAGCTATAGAATAGTGTATATATTATTGTATATATCAGTACAGAGCAGTGTAACTGTGACCCATGCGTGTCCCTGACAAGCAGTATAGAAGCTATAGAATAGTATATATATTATTGTATATATAAGTACAGAGCAGTGTAACTGTGACCATGTGTCCTGACAAGCAGTATAGAAGCTATAGAATAGTATATATATTATTGTATATATAAGTACAGAGCAGTGTAACTGTGACCCATGCGTGTCCTGACAAGCAGTATAGAATCTATAGAATAGTATATATATTATTGTATATATAAGTACAGAGCAGTGTAACTGTGACCCATGTGTGTCCTGACAAGCAGTATAGAAGCTATAGAATAGTGTATATATTATTGTATATATAAGTACAGAGCAGTGTAACTGTGACCCATGTGTGTCCTGACAAGCAGTATAAAAGCTATAGAAAAGTGTACTTGGAATGTGATACAATAAGACTGATTGGCTTTGCCTGTGATCGGCCGTGTAATGTACTCCTGTGATTACTCTTGTATTGTGCTCTGCAGGTGTGCTCTGGGAAGGAAGCCGATCATCTTATACCACTCAGGCTGGGAGCTGGGGGCAGATGTTTCCACCGTTCCCACACGTTGTGTAATTACTGGCCAGTCCCTGTGTTGTGCGCTGGCTGCCGGATAACACTATTATATGACATAGGATCAGTCCAACATGTCTAAGAGCTGAGATTTATTACACTGACTGTGATTTTATGAAACTTAATCATAAATGGGTCACACTCCTTGTGATAAAGGCAATTACTGCACATTCGTTAGTGAGATGAAAAAGATGCATCTCTGACAGTTGCAGAACCACCAATCACAAATATAGGCCAAGGCATGAGCTTTCATTGTCACTGCATGTGGGGAATGGCATGTTGGTAATTTTGTGTTTTTTATGTTTTCTGGCAGTAATCTTTCTCTGTTTTACAGCTGATGTTTTTGTCTTCACCATTGTAAAACATTATTTTGATTTCAGGGGCTTTTTCTTAAACCTTCTGTGCCCTTGAACACCAGCTCTAGTAGATGTTGAAGAACTAATATCACAATCATCATGACAGTCAGCAGCCATAGACTGATCGTGATCCATATACTGGAACTCAGTGTTTATATTTATTAATGCAGTGGGGCACGGCGCCTACTGGGCTTTATTGAACACACAAAAGTACAAAAAACAACACTTTTTTTTTTACAAATGACAATTTACACTGTGGACTTACAGTGAATATATATATATATATATATATATATATGCACAAAAGGGGGGGGGATATAGCGACCAATGGTGTTTTTAAAAACTCACACTAAAAGTAAATAAATATATAATAAAATACAATTTATTCACATAAAAAAGAAGTTTTCACATAAAATGTTTTTCATCTAAAAAGTTTCTTAATAACAGGTCTCTTTAAAAAAATGGGATAAAAACAATTTACACAAATATTAAATATATTACCAGTTAAAAAATACAGACAAAAACAATTTATGTAGATATAGATATACATACACACAGTGCATATGGAAAGTAATCACATTGCTTCAGCTTTTGCATATTTTGTTATGTTACAGCCTTATTCCAAAATAGACTATATTCTTTTTTTGTCTCAAAATTTTACACACAGTACCCAATAATGACCATGTGAAAAAAGTTTTTTTTGAGATTTTTCCAAATGTATTAAAAATAAAAAACTAGAAATCACATGTACATTAGTATTCACAGCCTTTGCCATGAAGCTCAATATTGAACTCAGGTGCATCCTGTTTCCACTGATAATACTTGAGATGTTCCTACAGCTTAATTGGTGTCCACCTGTGATAAATACAGTTGATTGGACATGATTTAGAAAGGAACACACCTGTCTATATAAGGTCCCACACTTGACAGTGCATGTCTGAGCACAAACCAAGCATGAAGTCAAAATAATTTGTCTGTAGACCTCCGAGACAGAATTTTCTTAAGGAAAAAATCTGGAGAAGTATACACAAAATTATCTGCTGCTTTGAAGGTCTCAATGAGCACAGTGGACTCCATCATCCATAAATGGAAAAGTTCGGAACCACCAGGCCTCTTCCTAGAGCTGGAAAAAGGGGGGACCTGGACTGCACATCCTATTACTAAAGATATCAAGAGGTTCTATCATTCTGAGGCTTCTAATACTATGCTGGGGGAAGAGAGATGCAGATGCACACTCCTAGTGTTAGGGTCTCCTGCCCTGTGCTGCCACATCGTCATGGCAACCGGGAGACAAGTGCTAGCGGAGTGGCCTGAGCGCAGCTGATACTCCGGTTCGGGTCTTTTGCTGTGCAGTGGTTACAGGCTTTGTGCACGGCAGGGGATCCGGTGCTGGTTTTTGTGCTCACAGTCTGTGAGGTCTGAGTGGGGCGTGGACAGCACCTGCTATATAAGGCATCTTCTCAGGTTAAGCAGATGCTGCTGAATCTTTGTTGGTTAGTCAGTTCCTGAAAGTTAGCCAGTACTGTGTAGCTTTGTATTTGTTTGTTGCTTACTGCAAATAGGCCTTGGGATTTGGTACTACACTCTGCCAATCCAGACCTAGCAGTAAGACTGGAGTCAGTCGTTTAACTTGCTGGGGTTCTTTTGCTACTCTGTGAACTTAGCAAGTTTGCGGCTGTATTCTCAGACTTGCCTGCCAAAATCCTTTCTCACTGTGCAAGGTGTTCTGGTGTCAGTTTAGTGGCAGTAAGCTGAACCAGTGCACTGCAAGTAAGGACTAGGATTGTGGAGACTCTCCTTGTGTCTATTATTCCATCTGACCTAGGAGTTTACTGCCACACCTGCTGGTAACCCTTTAGGTATTTGCTGTTGCCCTTAGCAACAGCATTTCGGGTTCTCTACGTATTAAAACACAACATCTTGCTTCTTTCCATCTGAGCACTCCTAATACTAGGAAGACACCCAGTTTCTTAGCCTCTGGGCTTCTCTGTTCACTTTGTGTTTATTTTGTTACCCTATCACCTTCTGTGTACGTAATGTCATATTCCCCAGTCTGTCTGTGAGTTCATTTGTTTTGCATCCCTCTCCGTTCAGACACCAGTACATTCCTGCAGGCACTGGTGTGCATAACATATTCAGCAGCCCAATACTCCTGTTGAAATTTTGTGGGAATATGGAGCATACCCCTCAAAATACTTTGCAACAGGTGGTCGATCAGGTGCAGGTCTTGACTCGACAATTTATTGATTTGTCCATTAAAATGCACACCTCCAAGGCCGCTGGCGGAGCTCCCGCAGCAGCAGCACCTTCAGGGGTTAAGGAGCCGAAAGTAAATCTCCCCGATCGTTTTTCTGGAGATCGCTTGCAGTTCTTTTGTTTCAAGGAGAGCTGCAAGCTATATTTCCAGCTTAGGCCTCAGTCTTCTGGGTCAGATATTCAGCGGGTGGGCATAGTGATTTCCTTGCTTCAAGGAGACCCACAGGTCTGGGCATATGGGTTGCAGCCTGACTGTCCGTCGCTTAAAAGTGCTGATGCTTTTTTTACGGCACTGGGCATGTTGTATGATGACCCTGACAAGACGGCCTCAGCCGAGGCTCAGATTTCATTTCTTAAGCAAGGGCGAAGGCCAGTTGAGGTTTACTGTACGGAGTTTCGGAGGTTGGCCCATGATACCCAGTGGAATGACCCAGCCCTGAGACACCAGTACCGAAGAGGTCTTTCTAACCAGATAAAAGACCAACTGGTACAATATCCCTTGCCTGATAGCTTGGATCAGCTCATGCAGTTATCCATCCGGGTGGATAGACGGCTGAGAGAGCGTAGGCTTGAAAGGGAGACCGAGGTTTCCTTCTTTCCCAAGGGAACCTCAGACTCTGAGGAATTTTCCGAGGAGCGTATGCAGATTGGGGCTACCCGCCTCTCCTCGCGTGAGAAGACGCGGAGGAGACAGCAGGGGTTGTGTTTGTACTGTGGGAATAAAGGTCATGTGGTAGTATCATGCCCAGAAAAGCCGGAAAACTTCAGGGCCTGAGGGTGATGGGAAATATCCTGTCAGGCCAGAAGTCAGAATTTCCCAAGAAGACTTTTATCATTCCGGTGACCTTGAAGATCCTCGGTCAAACTGTGAAGACTGAGGCCTTTGTGGACAGTGGGGCCGACGGGGTTTTTATGGACCGCCAATTCGCCCTGAAACACTCTGTTCCCTTAGTACCCTTGGCATCGGAAATTGAGATCTGTGGGTTAAACGGGGAACCATTATCCCAGGGTAAAATTACCTCTTGCACTAGCCAGATTTCTTTGTTTATTGGAGCCACACACTCTGAAAAATTGTCCTTTTATGTGACTGTCTGTACTTTTGCCCCATTGGTGTTGGGGTTACCCTGGTTAAGGGCCCACAATCCTCAATTTGACTGGGTCTCTGGGGAGATTCTTAGTTGGGGTACTGATTGTTTCAGGAGTTGCTTGAGCCTTCCAGTCAGGCTTTCGCAGCTACGTTTGCCAGGATTGCCAGGATGTTATGCAGATTTTGCGGACGTGTTCTCCAAAAAAGTGGCAGAGGTACTACCTCCCCATCGCCCCTATGACTGTGCCATTGATTTGTTGCCGAATGCTAAGCTTCCCAAGAGCAGGTTGTACTCCCTGTCATGTCCTGAGACTCAGGCTATGGCAGAGTACATTCAGGAGAACTTGGCTAAGGGATTTATCAGACCTTCACAGTCTCCAGTTGGGTCGGGGTTCTTCTTCGTGGGTAAAAAGGACGGTTCATTGCGACCCTGCATCGACTTCAGGGAATTGAACCGTATCACGATTAAAAACTCATACCCACTGCCTCTCATTTCTGTCTTGTTTGACCAGCTTCGTACTGGCACCATTTTTTCTAAGATTGACCTACGCGGTGCGTACAATCTAATCCGAATAAGAGAGGTGGATGAATGGAAGACTGCCTTTAATACCCACTCAGGGCATTATGAATATTTGGTGATGCCTTTTGGGCTCTGTAATGCCCCGGCAGTCTTCCAGGATTTCATGAACGATGTGCTCAGGGAATATTTGGATAGATTCTTAGTTGTATACTTAGATGACATCCTAATCTTCTCCCATTCCCTGGAGGAACATCGGAAGCATGTACGCTTAGTCCTCCAGAAACTCAGAGACCACCGGCTTGGGGCGAAGCTGGAGAAGTGCAAATTTGAAGTTCAGCAAATCGCATTTCTAGGATATATTATCTCCCCAAGAGGTTTCCAAATGGAGGGTTCCAAGGTACAGGCAGTCCTGGATTGGGTGCAGCCCACTATTTGAAGGCGCTTCAGCGTTTCCTGGGCTTTGCAAATTTTTATAGACGATTTATTGCTGGATTTTCGTCTATAGTGGCGCCCTTGGTGGCACTCACTAATAAATGGGCGGATGTTGCTCACTGGTCTTGTGAGGCCAAAGCGGCTTTTGCCCGTCTCAAAAGGGTATTTGTCTCGGCCAAGGTGCTGCGACACCCAGATCCAGAGCGTCCTTTTGTGGTGGAGGTGGATGCCTCTGAGATGGGTATTGGGGCAGTGCTCTCTCAGATGGGAGTGTCTGATAATCGCCTTCATCCCTGTGCTTACTTTTCCCGTAAATTTTCGCCTGCCGAGATGAATTATGACGTGGGTAACCGGGAAATGTTGGCTATTAAGGATGCACTCGAGGAGTGGAGACACTGGCTTGAGGGGGCTAAGTTTGTGGTCTAAATTCTTACCGACCATAAGAATTTGGCATATTTAGAGTCAGCGAAGCGTCTCAATGCCAGGCAGGCACGATGGGCTTTGTTTTTTGCTCGCTTTAATTTTTTGATAACATATCGCCCTGGGTCAAAAAACATCAAGGCTGATGCGCTCTCGCACAGTTTTGCTCCAATCCAGGAGACCACCGAGGAGCCATTGCCCATTGTGTCCCCATCATGTATTAAAGTGGGCATTACCCAGGACCTCTTGACATTAGTCCTTAGAGCACAGGAGCAGGCTCCTCCAGACCTTCCGGTAGGTCTTTTGTTTGTGCCTCCTAGGTTAAGACAGCGAGTGTTCCTGGAATTCCATGCCAAGAAGTCGGCAGGTCACCCGGGTATTGCCAGACCTCGGGAGTTGCTATCTAGGGCGGTTTGGTGGCCCTTGGTGGCTAAGGATGTGGATCAGTGGGTTCGGGCATGTGACATCTATGCCCGAAATAAGACTCCTAGAGGGGTTCCTGTTGGCCCATTACATCCACTCTCTATTCCATCTAAGCCATGGACCCACATTTCAATGGATTTTGTGGTGGACTTGCCCAAATCCTCGGGGATGACAGCCATCTGGGTTGTCGTTGACAGGTTTTCGAAGATGGCGCACTTCGTTCCACTGGTTGGGCTGCCATCGGCCAGACGCCTGTCTGAATTATTTATGCTGCATGTTGTGCGCCTCCACGGGTTGCCACTTGATGTGGTCTCTGACCGCGGATCCCAGTTTGTGGCCAAATTCTGGAGGGCATTTTGTTCCGATCTCCAGATTTCTGTCAGCTTGTCGTCAGGCTACCATCTGCAGTCTAATGGGCAGACTGAAAGGGTGAACCAGTCCTTGGAGCAGTTCCTCAGGTGTTATGTCTCCAAGTGTCAGACTGACTGGGTTGCTCATTTGTCCATGGCGGAGTTTGCTTATAACAACGCGGCTCACTGTGCTACAGGGATCTCTCCCTTCCTTTGTGTGTATGGGCATCATCCTAAGGCCAATTCTTTTGACCCCCTGGACTCCACGCCTGGTGGTTCCTCTGTGGTTTCGGTCCTTAGGGGTATTTGGGGGAAAGTGAAGAAAGCCCTTGTGTCTGTGTCATTAGTGACCAAAAGGGTTTTTGATAAGCGGAAAAGACCCTGCAGCTTCAAATTAGGAGACTTCGTCTGGTTGTCTACCAAGAATTTGAAGTTGAGACAGCAATCTCATAAGTTAGGCCCCCAGTTCATCGGCCCTTATAAGATCACTAGGGTTATCAATCCGGTGGCATTTCAGTTAGATCTGCCCCGTTCTTTGGGTATCAATAAAACATTTCATTGTTCCCTTTTAAAACGGGCGATTAGTAATCCTTCTTCCAGTGGAAGACCTTCTCCTCTTCTGATACGTGGCCAGAGGGAGTTTGTTGTTGAAAGGATTTTTGACTCCAAGAAGGTTCGGGGTCGGCTGTCATTTTTGGTGCACTGGAAGGGGTATGGCCCGTAGGAGCGGTCGTGGGTGCGCAGTTGTGATCTTCATGCCCCCAGACTGATACGCTCTTTCTTATCGCAGTTCCCCGATAAACCCGGTGGTAGGGATTCTTTGACCCCTCGTCAGAGGGGGGTACTGTTAGGGTCTCCTGCCCTTTTCTGCCATGTCGTCTTGGCAACCGGGAGACAAGTGCTAGCGGAGTGGCCTAAGTGCAGCTGATACTCCGGTTCGGGTCTTTTGCTGTGCAGTGGTTACAGGCTTTGTGCACGGCAGGGGATCCGGTGCTGGTTTTTGTGCTCACAGTCTGTGAGGTCTGAGTGGGGCATGGACAGCACCTGCTATATAAGGCCTCTTCTCAGGTTAAGCAGATGCTTCTGAATCTTTGTTGGTTAGTCAGTTCCTGAAAGTTAGCCAGTACTGTGTAGCTTTGTATTTGTTTGTTGCTTACTGCAAATAGGCCTTGGGATTTGGTACTACACTTTGCCAATCCAGACCTAGCAGTAAGACTGGAGTCAGTCGTTTAACTTGCTGGGCTTATTTTGCTACTCTGTGAACTTAGCAAGTTTGCGGCTGTATTCTCAGACTTGCCTGCCAAAATCCTTTCTCACTGTGCAAGGTGTTCTGGTGTCAGTTTAGTGGCAGTAAGCTGAACCAGTGCACTGCAAGTGAGGACTAGGATTGTGGAGACTCTCCTTGTGTCTATTATTCCATCTCTGACCAAGGAGTTTACTGCCACACCCGTTGGTAACCCTTTAGGGTTTTGCTGTTGCCCTTAGCAACAGCATTTCGGGTTCTCTACGTATTAAAACACAACATCTTGCTTCCATCTGAGCACTCCTAATGCTAGGGAGACACCAAGTTTCTTAGCCTCTGGGCTTCTCTGTTCACTTTGTGTTTATTTTGTTACCCTATCACCTTCTGTGTACGTAATGTCATATTCCCCAGTCTGTCTGTGAGTTCATTTGTTTTGCATCCCTCTCCGTTCAGACACCAGTACATTCCTGCAGGCACTGGTGTGCATAACAGTTCAGACACCAGTACATTCCTGCAGGCACTGGTGTGCATAACACCTAGCACTAAGAACACTGACAGTAAAAATAATTTAAATAAACCATCACAATTAACATGGCATATAATTGAAGTTCTTAGCACACATTTGCGCAAATATGCGGGCCCATGTACAGCGGCCAGGTGACTTCAACACATGGGTCCCTAGCACTCCTAATACTATCACATTATATAAAGGTATTCAGGACTTACCTCTAAATAGTGCCCTTATCAATGTGTGATCTGAAATGCAGGAACCTAGCTAACTAAAACACCTGAGGGTGAATGGGAGGAGTGCCAATACCAGAGGAAGGAAGCCTTGCCTTCCAGTGTACAATATATACACAAATATACATACATCTTGCATGACATGCACTGAGTGAAATTCTCAATCACGGCCCCACCCATTTTGATTAAAACTTTAACTCCTTGTTATCTTCAGAAAAACAATGTAATACAATACAAACAAAACAGACTATGCAATACAATACGATTCTACAGCCTAGCTGTGGAAAGAAACAATTTTCAACACAGTAAAGGAATTGGAAATACAATGCATAAAAATGTATAAAAATGTGTCAATGGAAAACAATCAATACAATAATTTAAAATGATACTTGCGTGTCCAGGGGAGTCACTACCACCTGTAGTAGCACCTTCTCACTGGTACCTGCTTCCCCTGTGTTGGCTCCTTTCCTGCAGCTCTGCTCCAGCCTCAGTCAGACCCCCACTGCTTTCACTCTCTGTGCCTGCTCTGCTGCTCACCGCCAGTGTTCACCGCCTACCCTGCTGTCTCCTTCGCAAATTCGGCTCCCCCTGGTGATACCCTGGGGCCCAGCTTGCTCCGGTGCTCAATGCATTCCCCGGCTCCCGCATGCACATGTGTACACCCTCGTCACTTCTGCCACGTCACATCACAGCCTCCGCTTCCGCCTCATCACAACCGCTGATCTCCAACTCTCACAGCCACCTCTCAAGTGCACACACTGGTAGTGTACACTCATGAAGCCGCGCAGATGCTTGTGTAACGTGACAGATCTGATATCCATCCGCATTTGTATAATGGTAAATACTTTTCTCACATTGGAAGAAACTAGAATACAATTTACTGCCCCATTAAATTTCTTGGTGTTTCTTACTAAATCCCCTAAATCTTTAATACAGATGTGTCCACCGTTATCTTGACTAGTTTTCTGCGCATAGTCGTCACAACATGATTTATTAGCATAAACCCTTCATCTATTGTTCTCAGCTGCAATACAATACAGAGAACAATAAAGCAGGGGAATAACTCATTAAAAGAGGGGATTAAGTCCGATTGGCCAGTCTCAGTTAATCCTGTTAAAGGTAAAGATAAATGTGGACCCATCTGTATAAGATCTTTTTTTTTAATGTCAAGCTTGGCTGCCTCAAAATTTGAGCCCATTATCCTCAATATTCTCCTGCCCAAATAACAGATGTACTTCTGTGAGTGAGCAAAGGTCTCAATAGAATGTTTGCATTTGGAAATAAAGCTCATTGAAGCAGATTATCTATAGGAGTCTCAGGGAGATCATGGGCTTTGTGAGAGTCAACTGACTTTTTGAATTTTTTTATTAAAACTTCAAAACTATTTTCTGAATAAAATTCAGTACAGAAGTCTTTAGCAAGAATAGGAAACTGACTTTGAGAGTCCTTGCTTTGATGAAAAGCAACATATAAAAGCAATGTTTGCAAATTATCAAGGAGCAATGCCAAAAATAAGGGAAGCACTTTGAACTTGAATTGTTGATTGTGAAATACAAAAATGAATATTCTTCAATGATCCTGCTAAATTAGAACTTTCAAATATATATCCTAGGCATACATAGACACAAGTGACTTGTCTTTATAATGACCTGCTTGGAAAAAGTGAGATGTTTGGAGTCTGGAGGACCAAGTTTGAGAACCACTGATCTAAGCAACACTATGCAGAAACATATACACCAGTAGATATGTTAATCTATGAAACTGGGTAAGAAAAATGTTTTTTAAAAAATGCTGTTATTCTCTAAAGCTCTCAGAGTCAGATGTGGAGTTTAAAGCGTTGGTATCATAAACAGGATCCCTTTCCATCTCCTAAAGCGTACACCAGCTGTGCCACACCCATAACTACTGTACCTTAATAACCACCAATAGGACTGTTGATTTTTATAGTCTTTTTAAACTGTCTCAAGTTTCTTTCTTTTAAATGCTACAATTCCAGAATTATATTTCTCTAATTGACTCGATACAATGATCAGTTTTGTCAGCAGTTAAAAGAGATGTACAGTCTGTGTCAAATGACAAAAAGTCTTCTCGATTTTTTTTTTAAATTCAGTACCTAACTCCTATCTAATGAAAAGGTCCAGGGAACATTTATTAAGATGACAGCATCAGCGGATACAAAACTTTGGATATCTTGATGAGAAGGAGGCGCTCTCCTCATTATGCAAAAATTAAACTAATATTATTAGAAAGGCGGAAAAGGGTGGAACAGTGGCACTGCAGGATGTTTCAGCCTATGACCTGGTGAAACATAGATAATTAAATGACTCTGTAATCCTATGATAAATATAAAATGTAAAGTTGAACAACTGATTAGTTTAGCTTCTACCAATGGTTGGATTGATGCTACTGTACTTTAAGTAAGTTACTGATGGTAGAATATCCGGTGTGTGTGGTTTAGTATACTATGTCTAATGTCCACAAATCATTAGTGGTCCCTCCCAGGTGACCAATTATTTCCACCCCACCCAATGGTTAGTGTTTCAATTAATTGTGCAGCTTTCTACCTACAAGATTGTGTTAAAGGGATCAGTAAAAATATCCAAAATGCTTGTGATTTTTTTTGAAGATTATTCATATATTCATTGAAGTATATCCCATACCAGATGACTGTTTATTGACCACTCTGGTTGTGTGTTCTTTGTACACTAAAATACTGCGCACAGAGGGCATTAAGGCACTAAACATATCACCCCAGATAGGTCCATATTCAGGTATAATAATTTAGTTTATCATTACTACTTTAGATGGTTCTTGTAACCATTTTATGTATGCTAATGAGTTTTTCATGCAGCTGTCAGGGCCTGCAATGGGATCATACTTGGACAATGCATATGTAAATATTTGTATGGATAATTATGAAAATTAGTATCTTATGCCATGATATGGGGATAAGCTCCATTATTTTAATCAATTATTTGACATTATTTTTGCTGCCTCAATCAAAAGCTATGGCCCTCATTCCGAGTCGTTCGCTCTGTAAATTTCTTCGCATCGCAGTGAATTTCCGCTTAGTGCGCATGCGCAATATCCGCACTGCGACTGCGCCAAGTAAATTTGCTATGAAGATAGTATTTTTACTCACAGCTTTTTCTTCGCTCCGGCGATCGTAGTATGATTGACAGGAAATGGGTGTTACTGGGCGGAAACAGGCCGTTTTAAGGGCGTGTGGGAAAAAACGCTACCGTTTCCGGAAAAAACGCGGGAGTGGCTGGAGAAACGGAGGAGTGTCTGGGCGAACGCTGGGTGTGTTTGTGACGTCAAACCAGGAACGACAAGCCCTGAACTGATCGCAGATGCCGAGTAAGTGTGAAGCTACTCTGAAACTGCTAAGAAGTTTGTAATCGCAATATTGCAAATACATCGTTGGCAATTTTAAGAAGCTAAGATTCACTCCCAGTAGGCGGCGGCTTAGCGTGTGCAATACTGCTAAAATCGCCTTGCGAGCGAACAACTCGGAATGAGGGCCTATGTATGAATTTTTGGGACATTCTGATTCTCAAAAAAGACATTAAGTTGGTACACACTTTTTATTGTAAATTTACTGATCAGAACACTCTTCTTGTTCATTCAAGCCATCATCCTGATGACTTAAAAAATAAGTTACCTATATCTCAATTCCAATGAGTTTTGAGAAATATCTCAGAAGCTGACCTTATTGGGGATGCAACTGGAGGAGAGAAGGCAAAGATTACTCTTAAGCGGATACATTAGAAAGGTGGCCGACTGTTGCATCACCAGGTCAATAAAATTGTCCCAGTATGATTAAAGACACCCAAAGGGTTGCAGAAACCTGATATTATGATCAAGGGCGTGAGATGTGATGTAAATGTTTGGACAGAGTAGTTTTGAATAGAAACATTAGCTGATTGGTGCCTCTGATGTGGATATGGGAAAAATTAGGTCAGCCCTGCCATTGCTAAGTGTTTGACATGTCCCGAAATGTAAAATGTATTCTATATAGAACCAACATAAGAACTACACCCTCCAGCAGAGAGAATTTGCAGACCACCAGCAAAGGAAGTTTTCACTGTCTGGGATGTACAACCTGCAAGGTGCTGATTATGTGTCTTTTCCACGTCCGCAGAATGGAAAGAGAATCAGCATCACCTAACATGCCTATTGAATAATGTCATCTACTTCTTGATATTCCAGTGCAGGCTAATGTATGTGGGCAGGATCACAATGAACTTTAGAATGAGAATGACTCAACATAGGTCTGATATAAAATTGGCATATTAGAAAGGTGTCACTAATAAACCAGTGGCGTCACGCTGTTTGCAGGTTGGCCATTAACAAACTACCCTAAATATATGATTATTGACTGGGTGCATGTTACATTTTGTACTGTAATGTATCTACCATTTGATGCTTTGCACCTCCCATAGGTTTTTAATGCATATTTCTAATTCTTATTTACAGTGTAATGTCCATTTATAAATGGATTCCTGGTTGCATTCCAGTTTCTTCAGGATAGTTTCCTGTTCACTTTATCACCTTATTATGCATTAATAATAATTTAAATGCCCACCCTACCACACGTCACCGCTCTACACTAGCATGCAAAGAGTTTTTTTTTTACATAAACAGGCACTAGTACTCCCAGCACTGTTGAGAGGGGAGAAGATGGGACTTAATCATGTTAGGTATAAAGGGAGATCAAGGACACCACTCAGTATGTCTCTGTCATTCTGTCTGGTGGGAAGTCTTGAGGAAAGTTACATATGTGAATCAAAATGTTGACTCTATGTATTAAAGTGGTGATGTGAGTAATAAAACTCTAAAGTATTGCCTGTGAGAGGGCCCTGGTGAGTATGCCTTTGTTCTATTTTAATGAATATATATATATATATATATATATATATACATACATAGAGAGAGAGAGAGAGAGAGAGAGAGAGAGATACATACAGTAATTACAAAGATGTACATGTGCACTTTTAGTTCAAATAATATAAAGCTATTTTTCCTATAAAATGACAAATGATTATGCAGATTCTATAACCCAAAGAACTGCGTCCAGCACTAGATCCTCTTAATGAACCACCTCTCCTCTTTATATAATCTCTGGATCCGAGGAAATTAATTTATCTGGAAAGAAAGGATTAAAAGAGGGCGCACATGGGTGGTCATTCCGAGTTGTTCGCTCGCTAGCTGATTTTAGCAGCATTGCACACGCTAGGCCGCCGCACTCTGCGAGTGTATCTTAGCTTTGCAGAATAGCAAACAAAAGATTAGAAGAATTGCTACTAAATAATTCCCTTCAGTTTCTGAGTAGCTCCAGACCTACTCCTAAACTGCGATCACCTCAGTCCGTTTAGTTCTTGATTTGACGTCACAAACAAGCCCTGCTTTCGACCAGCCACTCCCCCATTTCTCAGGCCACTCCTGCGTTTTTTTCCTGGGACGCCTGCGTTTTATAGCACACTCCCTGAAAACGGCTAGTTTCCGCCCAGAAACACCCACTTCTTGTCAATCACACTACGAACACTCGAGCGATGAAAAAACGTAGCTCCAGCGTGTGTAAATCTACTAAGTTTTGTGTTAAATGACTAAGCGCATACGCGCTGCTTATCATGTGCATGCACATTTTCCACCTAATCGCTCCATTGCAAAAAACGGCAATGAGCGAACAACTCGGAATGACCACCATAGTGAAAAAAAGCTATTTTATTCACTTAAAAACAGGTCTTTTAGAACATCACAAGATAAATTGCAGCCTTGTACCAAGTATCTCACCACTGTGGGCTGGATATACAATATGTAAAACAGAAAGCCACCAAAATACTGAAACCCTTCACTAGGAAAGGAGTTAGGACCATACACTGGGGTAAATTTACTAAGGTGGGAAATTTTTAGAACTTGTGAGGTTGCCTATGGCAACCAATCAGATTCTACTTACCATTTATGTAGCTGCTTCTAGCAAATAATAGATATAATCTGATTGGTTGCCGTGGGCAACATCACCAATTCTAAAAATCTCCCACCTTAGTAAATTTACCCAACTGTATCCACTGTTCACCATAGGATCCATCTGGACACTGCTCACTACCAGCATGAAGGACAATATTCCAGACACACCACGTTGTATAGTCCAAGACTAAACTAGTTTTGTGTAATCACTTCGTCAGTATGAAGGGGCGGAATTTTGTCTTGTGGTTTTTTTAAAATAACTCTTTTAAAGTAAAGAAAATTGATCTATTTTCATCCATATGTGTGTGTGTGTATGAATATATATATATATATATATATTTTTTTTTTTTTTTTCTTTGTCCTTGTCACTTAAACTAAATCTTTCTATATTTATTTACATAAACCATTTTCAATGCAAGCCTTTTAATTAAGCAAAGTCTATGAAAAACAACAGTCTTGTATCATATAATGGTAACGTACAGTATCTGATGGTTTATATAGTGTTTTTCCACAGTATTGTTTTTCTGGAGTTAAATTCAGGTTTTATAAGCATAATATACAGCTTTGGGAAAAATATACAGCCCAGAACACCGGCACATGAGGTCAGTATAGCAAATATCTCCACAGCCACCGAGTTTTTCCCTTTGGTGCTCAGATAGGCCGGGATCATTGCAATCCAGACACTGCAGATTGCCAGCATGCTGAAGGTGATGTACTTGGCCTCATTAAAGCTGTCTGGTAATGTCCTCACCATGAAAGCCAAAACAAAGTTCACAGACGCCAGGATGCCTATGTAACCCAACATAGAGTATAACCCAATCACTGACCCCTCATTACACTGAATGATGATCATTCCCTTATAGGAGTGATGGTCATACTCCTGGTAGGGAGAAGAAACAATCAGCCAGATACCACAGATTAGAGCTTGGACAGAGGAGCACACAATGACCACATAATTAGATACTTTGACTGTGACCCACTTCCTCCAGGAGCTCCCAGGTTTGGTGGCTTTAAAAGCAATGAAGACAGTAACAGTCTTGGCTAATACAGAAGAGACAGCTATGGAGAAGAAGATCCCAAATGATGTTTGTCTGAGTCTGCAGGTTATATCCACTGGCCTGCCGAGGAACAAGAACACACAGAGGAAGCTCAGCAAGATGGAGATCAGGAGAATGAAGCTTACAGTCCGGTTATTGGCTTTCACAATTGGGGTGTTCCAGTAATAAACAAAGTTCCCTAATATAAATAATGTTACGGCAGAGAATGATGAAGCTGTTACTGCAGATATTTGCACCACAAAGTCCTTTTCATAGGACAGAAAGTCAAATATTTTGGGTACACATCTAATTTTTCTCTCATCCGGCCACTCTTCATCAGGACATCTATGGCAGATATCACTGTCTAAAATTTAATATAAAACCATACATATAATCTCAGTGGGTCAGTTATTTTGTTCTTTATAAAACAGACAGAATATATATTTAATATATGTCAATCAATAAAATAAATTAATGTGTCAATAAATCTGAAAAAATAAATTAATGTGTTTTGTCAGCAATGGGAGCATTGGGCATTTGTTCTTCTGAAATGTTTTATGGGGTATTTACCCAAATGGGGGTATCAGAGTATTTTTTTCATTAATGAAATACTTATGTCTCTCAATAAAAAGTGATAATTAACAAAATACAGCAATATAATGGCCCTCATTCCGAGTTGTTTGCTCGCAAGCCGCTTTTAGCAGCTTTGCACACGCTAAGCCACTGCCTACTGGGAGTGAATCTTAGCTTCTTAAAATTGCGAACGAAAGATTCGCAATATTGCGAAAAGACATCTCTGTGCAGTTTCTGAGTAGCTCGAGACTTACTCTTCCAGTGCGATCAGTTCAGAGCTTGTCGTTCCTGGTTTGACGTCACAAACACACCCAGCGTTCGCCCAGACACTCCTCCGTTTCTCCAGCCACTCCCGCGTTTTTCCCAGAAACGGTAGCGTTTTTTCCCACACGCCCATAAAATGGCCAGTTTCCGCCCAGAAACACCGACTTCCTGTCAATCACACTACGATCGCCTGAACGAAGAAAAAGCAGTGATTAAAATACCTAACTTCTTAGCAAATTTACTTGGTGCAGTCGCAGTGTGGACATTGCGCATGCGCACTAAGCGGAAAATCGCTGTGATGCGATGAAATTTACCGAGCGAACAACTCGGAATGACCACCAATATGTAGTGAATTTGGAATGTGGTATTTTATACTTTAATGTGAGAACACCAACATAGTTTTGTGATATTTGTGTTGAGTTTTTATTCTATCATACAGTTTGTCTTCTATACTGATATTTTACTATGATAATTGTAAAATCTTTATTTACATATGATGATTTATCTTCTGTATATACTGTAACATATTCCTACCTGTTGTATTAGAAATTTCCCCCTCAGAACATGGGACACAGTCATAGCAGCAGACATGGAATCTTCCATTAAAAGCTTTTCTGTACCCAGGAGGACATCTGTCATTGCATCGAGATTTTGGGATCTTGTACAGGCATTAAAAGATAAAATATGATTAAGGTTTATATATAAATCATTTAATTTAATTACTGCTTCTTTTTATTTGCAAAACAATTTACAATTTTTTTTTATTTCTCTTAGGTATATTACAATATGCTGATATGCCCTCATCCTCCAGTGATAACATGACCATATCTTCTGTCCCTCAAGTCCGTTGCCTCTTTGTTACCCTAACATTCACTCTCTCCTTCACTCCCCACATTAAGGCTTATATTAATAGTAATGCTATTTAAGGGGTTTAAAATATACCTTATTATTAAAGCATTTCATCCTTCCTGTTTATTTGATTCTCTAACCCTGCACAATTGATATTTCTCTGGTCACCTTGATGCTGTTCTTCCCTTCACTTTAGAATGTAAGCTCCTGCTCCTTGTTCTTCCTTAATACTCCGCCTTTCACCAGTACTCCGTGGCCTACAGCCACTCTGATTCTTGTAGCTTGCCCACATGCTGGGTACAGGATAACTGCACTGCACTGACTCCCACGTTTGACTACAGCTATCATCAGTGAGTTGCCATATCCATGCCCCATTTGCCCGTCCTTTCCAGTCTGATGTAAATGTATTTTTTGACACTTATATTATGGCGTTCCTTTGTGTATTGTATTTAACACCTACTGTGATGCCCTGATAATGAGAAGTGTTATGTATGTGTGTTCTGTACAGCGGTGTATACATTTTGCAGCACCTAATAAATAAAAGGTAACATTAATACTGTGGGATTACATGCATGAGAATTCGCACCTATTGAAACATACAGTAAATGGGCTAAATTTTATAAATCCTAGAACTAGATTTTTTGGTGTTTCTGTGTACACAGCAGATCATTCATAATAATTTTTACTACTTATAGTCTAATCATTCATAAGATATTCCAGCATTCACTGTTCTGAGTATAATCCACAACCCTCCTGCACAACAGCTCTGACCACTTACTGCACATCAAGGAAAGAAGCTAAGTATTCTAATTTGTTCTTGCTATTATTGTAACTGAGTATAGCGTGTTACTTGAATGTGTTTATTGTTGTAACTTAAATAAATGCTTATCTCTTTTGAAATGTCCTGTGTCAGTCTCCATATTTAACACATTGTGTCCCAGACCCCGAGTTGCTTGGATTTTTTATTCGACAACAGGAGGCAACTTTTTACACAAGATGCCTCCTGAGGCGTTACCATATTGTCCCGCAGCAGCTGTACACAAAGATAAAAGTGGTTACAACAATAGCGTTCACCTCTGAATTAGCACCTGGATTTTGGAGGTGGAGTGTGTAGAAAGTCAAGAACAGATTGGGGGGGGGGGGAGAAGGCAGAAATCCTGACAAGGAAGATAAGATTGACATGGCAGAACTGTTCGATGAGAGCATGAATATGAAGTTGCAGAAAACAATGTGACTTCATTGACTTTCAGTGGAAGAGGAACATTGCGTAGGTAGGAGGTAAGTAAAGTGTGTTATGGTTGATGTGGTAACCACCAATTGTTCATAGCAGCAACCAGGACAGTATTATCTAGATCAAGGTAAATGTGTAATTAAAGAGTAAAACGGCCTCTTTGAGGCAGAAAGGATATCAATGTACAAATAAGAGAGCTAAAAATAGTAGAATTTGGTAAGTTCAATAGTGATGAAGCTACTCCTAGTCAGGGCTTTTTTAGAGAAGGACGGAAGGGAGAGGGTGGAAAGATGGTATAGAAGAGGATAATGAAGTCAGACAGAGAAAAACATTTATTTTATATAGCCAGAGACAGCACAGAGGGAATGTATATCAATATGCATACAGAAGAGAGAAGAGGCAGTGACATACTGTAGACCATTGTAGAAGAAAAAAGAGTGACATTTGGAGGCAGTAGGTACAGAAATATTGTCAGTTAGGCTGGTAAAGTCCAAAAGATGAGAGAGGGAAGGTTGGAAGAGAAAAATAAAGGTAAGGCAAAATTATAAAGGAATTGATAGAGTGTTTTAGTTATGCAAATGTTGAGTTGGTGATAGAGGCAGATAGGGAGGACATCAAAGGAGGATGGAGGGAAGATTTATGGCAAATAACCTGGAAGGTGTCGTTGAGGATATAGAATCATTAGTTTGGTGCTTGTAAGTTAAAGGATTATAGAAAATGAACAAAATAACAAAGAAGAGAGCAGTATAATGGTTGTGAGAATTAGAGATTAAATAATCATGAACCAGAAAATACAGTATGTTTGTTGCACATCACTCTGTCATTACAGAGTACACAAAAAAGAGAGAGAGAAAAAGGTTTTTGGTGATATTTCTTGTTTGCAGGGTGAACAATGTTTTTCAAAGAGGTTGATATGAAGGGAAGAGGGAAATGAGTGAAGAAACAGAAAGGGAGAGAGATCACCAGTAGACTGGATTGGAAGAAGTGGGGGAGGGGCATACTATTTTGTGATGTTGATTTGAATGGAGAGAACAGTTAAAGATCAAAGCAAAAATAAGTGCTAGAAAAAAGTTAGTTTATTGCAACAAAAATAGAAATAACATACAATATTGTGCCTTAGTTCACACTGGCTGGTACATCAATTCATATAATAATAAAATATTTTTTCACTCTTAAAAAACAGCAAATAGTCAAGGTGAATTAATTTTATTAGCTGCTGTATTCAACATTAAGCTTGGATCATTATTATTCACTAGGATTTTTCATGCAAGCATATAAAGGGTTGATAGCATCAGGGCCGGACTAACCATCTGCCCTCCGGCTCTCTTGTTTGGCCGCCCCTTGCCCGAAGTGTGTGTCTTATGATAATTGAGGTGTACTGTGAGAACACGCCCCCTGACTCATGGCACACCCCTGTAAGACTTGTCATGTGCCTCTGCCCTTCCTCCTCCCTGCCTGAATTGTCTGTTTCAAGGGAAATGTGGGTGTGTAATGAGTACATGCCCCCTGACTCATGGCAAGCCCCCATGTGCTGTGTCTGTGCCCCCTGTGATGTGTGCACACACTCACAAATGCCAGCGCTGATTTATAGCCGCAGTACGTCCTTAAATAGCATGCAAGCTAATCTGGCTTTCTTGTTATGCACATACATACATATATGGATATAGCTGGTAGTTACTGGGATAATAGAATGGAAGCTTATCTAGCTTTCTTATTGAGAACATACAGTATTGTTGTTAGCAAGGCAGCCTCTTTATGGTTGTTAGTAATCCACAATTCCAAGTGCATGTTACTATAAAAATAAGTATTATTCCTTCTCCTTATATTCCTGGCCCAGGAATGTTTATATCTGGATGGAATACATCTGAACTTCCTCTTTTAGTATACTGGTCCAAACAAGAAAACAGTGGCAGTATAGAATCCTCCTGGCTGATAGTGCATTCCTGTAGTGCAGTGATTCCTTGAGTGTAAATTAATAAGTCTTCCTATTTGTATAAAAATCCTATATACCCGTGCATATTAATGATCCAAGTTCAATGTTGAAAACTAATTTATCATCTCCTAAGCCTTCAAGCCTCTCAGCAACCTGCCCATGGTAGAGATGGAGGAGAGACCTCTGAGAATCCTGGAAAACACCGGACAAGTGAGTATCATTTTTTTTATTATATACTGTGGGTATTGGGAGTTCGCATAATTGGCGTATTCCAAATCATTGAGCGTGGCTATACCTGTACCTTCAGAATCAGAATCAGCTTTATTGGCCTGGTATACTTGAGTATACTAGGAATAGCCAAGTAAGTAACAGATAAGCAGGTGGGGGCAAGAAAAGTCAGACAGATAGGTATACCGTAGGGACACAAGTGAGTTACAATTCTAGTCAGTCAAAGTTCAGGAGTTCAGCATGTGGACTGTTTGGGGAAAGAAACTTTTGAGGCTTCTTGTAGACCCAGTGGGAACAGCCCTGTAACTCCTTCCTTAAGGAAGCAAGTTAAACATGCTGTGGCTGGGGTGTAGCTGGTCCTTTATTATCTTTGTTGCCTGCTTTTTAGCTCTTGACAAGTACAGGTCCTGGACTGAGGGAAGGTTGGCCAGATGATCTTCTCTGTGGTTCTGACCACCTTTTGGAGCCTGCATATGTCCCTCTCACTGGTGGAGCTGTACCATACCAGTATCGAGGAGTACAGTACCGACTCCACAATTACAGAGTAGAAGAGGAGCAGAAGCATCTGTGGGATGTTGAACTTCCTTAGTTGCCTGAATAAGAACAGCCTCTGCTGTGCTTTTCCGACAGTGGCGTCAGTGATGGACCCACTTTTAAGATCCTGGGAGACTGTGGTCCCCAGAAACTTGAAAGAGTCCACTAGTGATACCACACTGTCAGCAATTGTTAGCGGAGGTGCACTAGCTGCCTTATGAAGTCCACTATCATCTCAACAGTTTTGAAGGGGTTGAGCTCAAGGTTGTTGTGGCTGCACAACTGGGCCAACCGGTCTACTTCCCAACTATTGGATGATTTTTTACCGTAATTGATGAGACTGATGACGGTGATGTCATTGGCAAATTTGATTATCTTTACTGTTTGTGCCTCTGAAGTGCCGTCATTTGTGTACAGGGAGAAGAGCAGGGTCAGAGGACAGGTGAATTCCCTCACTTTCACCACCTGTCTCCTATCTATAAGAAATTCTACTATTCAGGAACAGGTAGCTTCAGGGACCCCTAGTCAAAGTAATTTGGGGTGGAGGATGCTGGGATGATTGTATTGAAGGCTTAGCTGAAATCGACAAACAGGACCCTCGCGTAGGTACCGGTAATGTCTAGGTGCTGTACAATGTAGTGCAGGCCCAGGTTGACTGAATCCTTGACACACTGATTCGATCGATAGGCGAACTGTAGCGGGTCCAGTTGGGGACCAGTCACAGTTTTTAGGTGATTCAAAACCAGACGATCGAACGCTTTCATCACCACAGACATCAGTGCTATCAGTCCAGGTTCGTGATTAAGGGTTTCTTGGGCACCAGGACAATAGTGGACCTTTTGAGGCAGGAAGGGACTTTCTGTAGCTGCAGCAATTTCTTGAAGATCTTGGTGAATATGGGGGAGAGCTGAAAAGCACATGCTTCTACCTATTACTGTCTCAAAATGCATTTAGCTCTGCAAGTCTAACATGTCCATCAGGTTTACACCAGGGGAAAAAATACTAAGAAATAAGTTAGCATTCTCCGGCATATTAGCCATTTTTTAAAACACAGAAATGTACAAAAGGCAAACATGGGAATGTTCTATCACATCAAACTTCCAAAAACAAGCTATCATGTAAATACTATCAGATACACCATTGGCCAAACTAGTGAGTACTTTCCATAAGGATCAATACAATGCAAAACATTTTCAAGAATTTTGTTTGCAAATATGCCCATGAATTTAGCAAACTCTGGTCAAACTTGGCCCAAATTAGAATGCTAAAAGAAACCACCTCATTAGCAGGATGTTTGTGACATGTTGGTTACTTTTATGTTACAAACATAAACAATATAAAGTAAGCACGTATACCTAGTCCATGAATACTGTAAAGAATAATTTAATAAATTAGTTTTGTACTTAAAAAGCACACAAAGATTTGCAAAAATACAAATGTATTTTAAATAAATCCTTGATTTTCATTATAGATTAGTACCTTGCGAGCAGGGCCCTCCTACCTCTATGAGTGTTTATTACCCAGTTTTGTTTTATCATTGTGTTCAATTGTAAAGTGCAATGGAATTTGGTGCGCTATATAAGAAACTGTTAATAAATAAATAAATGAATATATACTTTTGCAAAGGTCAAACATGCAGGAAAGATTGAACTTAAGAATATACTACTGTCCAACACAGTATATCACTACACTTTAGTAACAAAATACACATTTGTGTTCAACAATATAATTATCACAATACATTATTTAAAACATATATGTAAGCAACCAAATTATCTATGCTGTTTTTTTCAACAGATTAAGTAGGTCACTACTTATGGCTATCTGCAACACAGGCCTTCTGAGATCTACTTCTGGTGTGGGTTGTTCATAAGGGTGATGTTGTAACCATTGTAAGTGATTGGAAGTTGCTGCCTGCTGATTTGCTATTATTCTGCTCAAGTGAGGTTCCCAAAAATTTACTTCTTCTGCATTATCTTATAGAGCAGTTTTAAAAACCATTTTCAGAAAAAAGTTGACTAATTTCTGAAATGACTGGACATCCCTTGGATGCTATGAAATTCACTACCCTATTTACTGAGGCTGAAATGACCTCAGTAGGGCTCTGATTCCCCTATTTCTGGGGTGACTCCTGTACTGACTGAAAGGAGAATCCAGAGTTGTTTGCATCCAAAGCTTTACCATTCTGAGCATCAGTGATGGAAGGACAATCTGCTGTGCATGTACTGTGGAAGCACAAGTCACTCTATAAAGGACTGCTTCCTCTGCAAATCAGTAAAATGTTACAATCAACATCTCAAGGTTCAGGCAGACAATTCATCTTAAGTGGTCAATCCAGACTCCCTCATTTCCAATGAGAGTTTCAAAGGTTCCAAAAAGGAGATTCAGGTTTATAACTGGGGTCTATGACCAGGAACTCCAGGATAAGATTTGGGAAACAACTGAGTGTATGCAAATCCCTCAAGCCCATGGTAATCCCTAGTCCTACAGCTCTAGGAGAGTCATCAAACACTACAATCCCTGGTGGTTTATCCAGTCCTGTAGCATGAGGAGATGCACCTGTTTCTGTGTCAAATCTTGAAGCCCCTGGAGGTATCAAGTTCAGAAATAGCAGAAGGGGAGTTTATCTAAATGTCAAGTACTGTAGCTTTAGGAGATGTTTCTGCTTCCATATCAAGTCCTCAAGACCCAAGAGGGGAGGCCTATGCCTCAGCCGTTGGTGTGTCCCCAGGTGGACAGGCCAATGTATCAGCCAATAACCAGATACCAGGAGAGGTATCCAATGCCCTGAGCTCAGTAGAGGTATCTATTGTTATGACCCCAAAATGGGGTTCTTGTCCATCTGAGACCCGTTTTTCCTGTTGAGACCTCTGGAGATGTATTTTTAGTTGAGAATCCTAAATGGGAATTTCTAGCGGAGACCTCTGGAGAGGTATCTCCAGTCAAGACCCTTAAAGGGGTACTTCCTGTTGAGACCCCAGGAGGGGTAGATTAGAATTCCCGGAAAGAAAGACTCTAACTGATAACCAAGAAAGGGACATTCCAGAAGAGACCCCAGGAGGGGTAGATTATGTTTAGTACCCAGAAGGGAAGATTCCAGCTGTGACCCCAGAAGGGGTGTTTCATGTCATGTCCCTTGAAGAGACATCTTTTTCTGTACTACTAGATGCGGCATTTTGGGGCATTTGACTCTGTTAAATTTGAGGAGAGATTGCAGCCAAATATTTCAGTAGGCAAATCATAAACTAATCCTAAAGAACAAGATCCAGATCCAATCATCATTTACATACTACTAAAACAGTTTAATGAAGTAATGTCACAGTCTCTAGCTGCAGCTACACTGTGTTCTCCTTTAGAGTTGGTGATACTCCTTATATCATTCAGTGAGAAGGCTAGGAAGCTAGGAAATGGACTAACCAGTTAATTGCATCCAGAGATCCAATTCTGTAGGACTTGGGGACTTTCAGCAAAGCTGTGGTCAAGAGGTTTGGTGGTCCAGAGTCAGTGTTCATTCTGGATCTTCTGTTTCACCTATCAAGGACTCATTTACTACCATAAAGGTCAAGTCTGCAAGATCCGGGAATCTGAGGTATTGTCAGTCTCAGGCTGATTACAGCACAGTAACATATTTACCTAGACCTCAAGCCCATAATTTAACTATTGGCTATGCCTTACTGTCTGCATCTTGTAAAGAAGTTCTGAAAAAGCCTGTTCCACTGTTTCTAGTAACTGTCTGCCTATGCCCAATTAAGCCGTATTTCTCTGGTACCATCTGTCTCTAAGAGGATCACTGTGATTCTACCATTGGATTTAGACTCAAACTTGGAATTTGATTCTGAAAGTGCATAAATTGCA
The DNA here is from genome assembly GCF_028390025.1 of Pseudophryne corroboree. Lineage (NCBI taxonomy): Eukaryota > Metazoa > Chordata > Amphibia > Anura > Myobatrachidae > Pseudophryne > Pseudophryne corroboree. The sequence goes on from NC_086444.1 coordinate 1,223,439,672, forward strand.
TTGCTGGAAGGTACAATCAGCTTGGATAATGTATTTAGGCTTACCTTAGTCATACCTCTGTTACCTCATATAAAGAAGAAAAAGTCCCACTGGAAATCTTTAAATATGCCTTGTCCTTCTGTTTAGTCTTATCAAGTCCTCAGTTCACCTTGGATTTGGACTTGGTATCAGAAGGAGGTGGGCGCTTACTGTTATGAGTCACTGCTGCAACACATCCTGCTTATATTTTTGTATGTCTTCTAGCAACTAAGATGCTGGCTGCACAGCTGTTTGGAATGCCTCAGTATCTGACTCTTGCCTGATGAATCCTGTGATTAATCTCTCTCCCTTTCATTAGGGATTTTGACAAGTTTCTGTTGCTGGTGATGCTCCCTAGTTCCTGTTACCTAGTAAAGTTTGTCACATGGTCACTGCACTCTGTACAGTTCCTAGTCTCACAGTCTGTTCCGATGTACTGGTGTCCTGCCATTGTGTATCTATATTTATGTATCCTACCACAGTCCTATGTGTGCTGTCCCGTACAATCCTACAAGTGTGCCCTGTTGGATCCTGCCCTGTACCTGATATCCTGTGTCAATTTCTGCTCCATGTCATTTTCTTGCCATGGCCCTCCAGTTACTCTCGTGTTGGTTCCTGATTTATGACCAGGCTACTCTTAATTATTTGTGACTTTATCCCTCCAGTCCTACAGTACTTCATTGCATATCCAGCCTGTTTGTTTTTGGATGCCTTTTGCAATAGAATATATTTACTCCAGCCATGCCTGTAAGTCACAAGACTTCAGTATATCCAGTACTCAAGCTACTGTACATCTATTAAGTTTCTCTTCTACTTAGTTCATACTGGCAGCACTCTACTTTTAATCAAAACACACTCTGTAACTGATTGTCCCAGCAGTTAACCACCACTTGGCTACTGTGAATCCTGTACCCTCTTAGTTCAGAAGTCTTCAGCCAAGTCATCCTGAATCCTGGATGTCTGCAACTAACCCTTGCCTTGTCAGCTGCTACACTCCAGGTTAAACATCTTGTGGTTTCCAGCCTATTGTGTTTGCCCTTCCTGCTAGAGGTTTCAGTCCAGGTAGCATTTCAATTACTGGTGTGTGCATACATCTCTAAGGGAAAAGGATTGGCTGTTATTGGCGGAAGACCCTCTCACCAGCTCTAGGTGTCACAAACACATAGTGCTGATTTGCCTAACAACGACAAGATAAAAAAATAATTTACCCTAAGAGGTATATTTACTAAGGTCCCAAATTAATTTAAATCCACTTGAGTTCCATTTTTTACTCTAATTGGCATCTTGGGAATTTACTAACCAAGAAAGTCAGCCATGTTTGTTGCATTCTTATTTTTTTACACAGCCGCGAACACAAATACAATGAATACACCCTAGGTCAAATACGATTGTTATTTAATATAACATGGCAATTTACTAAGGATTTGCATTTGTGTTTTCGGTCGTGAACACCTTTAATTTGGATGCAAATATCCTCAAATCTCATAAAAGTTCACATTTCAAATAGAACTGCTTTTGGCTGGCATGTTTGATATCTATCACTACTCTTCAATTACTAAGGTTAGTGTAATAAGGTTCCTTTATAGTTTTGACTGTATTGTGTGTGTTTTGTAGGATACCTGTTATGTTTTGATCAACAGTACACTTTGTTTTGTTGTTTTTATTGTTACAAATGTTCAAAAAAACAAGTCCTGTTATTGCAAACATTATATTTGCACAGCATTTATGTTGTGCTGTTTTGTGTTTCTGAATGTTACCTCATGCATAATCATAATCCTAAGGTAACGTTACCTAATAGAATGATGTAATGTAAAATACTTTTGTAAAAATATAAATACTTAACCTCTGCTGCATGTGTAAGATATGTTGTGGCATGCATATGATTTCCTTAAACAACTATAAGTAAATTGTTATGTAAACAACACCAAAACAACTGTATCATGTTGTACCTTGTTTTTACTTGTACATTAGTTTTACAACAAAAAAATACTTATAAAACAAAAACCACTTCTCACACTTGTGAGTGCAACATCAAAAATGCAACTAGCGTGGAATTTTCATTTAAGAATTTCCAAACATGATTATGTTAATTTATTTTGCAGGTCGGCCTCTTGAGGTGGATGGGCCTTTACCGCTGGTGTATGGCCGAGTTCGGCCAGAACGTCTGGGAGGGTACATTACAGGTGTCACCAAAGAGGTTGTGGTAGAGGAACTGGAACTTGTGTGCTCACCTTGATGAGTGAGATGCTGGGTTAGTGTTGTCAGAATGACATTTAAGTCTCTAGTTGCAGACGTGTGGCTCTCCATGGTTCTGATCATGGTGTCTTGTGTAGTTTGTGTTGCAGTCAATATCTGCTAGTAGGTTTGATGGAGCCTGTGATTGTCATCCATGACTCGTAGGTATGTATCAATCATGCAATTATTGTCTGCCCTCATTAATTCTAATGTGTTTGCCATTCAGGTGAGTTCATTTGTTTGCTGTTGATTCTGCAGAGGTGTGGAATGCGATGGGCAAGACTGAAAATATATTGTGTTTGTCTACGCAAACAATCTAAATTATTTGCTAGCTGGGTGGACCAGCTGTCCCAAATGTCTGGTGAGTGGGCGGAGTGGCAAACTGTGTGGATGTTGGGTCTGGCGGTGGTATAGCAGTGAGATTGAGGGTAAATGTTTCCTCGTTGTCTGTTTCCTGCAGTTGCCCTGGCTGACTTGCCTGAAGATTTGTGTCCGCTGAAAATAGAAAGCAGTTGTGTATAAGTAGAATATTTACAAATGATTTTGTTTTGCATATGTGTTATGTTTTATTAGTGCTATTATTGTTTATTGTATTTGATTTATTTATGTGTGTGTGTTGGTAAACCTATATTTGTCTCATATATTGTCTCTTCTGTTTTTAACATGTGCACCTCACATTTGTTGGCCTAAGTGTTTTGAGGCAATAGTGTCAATTTAGTTTGTGGTGAAATATTTACCGCTTAAGTTGTGCACTAATTTTCTTCATAAATCATTTTTAAAACATTGGAGTATTTGAAGTAAGCTTCCATCTCTCAAAAATGTGGGCTATAGGACATCTCATTCATTCACATTTCATGTGTTTCATTCTTGAAGGTGAAACATAATTGTCATGTTTCATGTGATTGGTTGTTAAGAGCAACATGGCATCTTAAGTAGTACAACAATAGTACAGCATATTTAGTACAGTTTGGAGTAGGGTAAAGTGTGTGTGTAAATATGTGTGTTGTGTGTTTGTGCAAATCAACTCACCAGGCAGCTGTGGGGAATGTGCAGACATGGGTGGTGGACTGTCCAGCGGCTGCTATGGGGGCACGGCTGAGACCTGGGATATGTGTCATCGGGGTGATGGCTGTAGTGTTGTTCTGGAAGACACACCCAGACTGTGCTTCTGTGGGGGCAATTCGTGTGTGGATGGTCCTTTGGGGAAAAGTGTTTGAGTTATTTTTGGTTCAACATTGTGGCTAAAATACACCCAAGGTTGATGTACTTACCAGAATCAGCAGCATCCTCTGCTTCAGTCAGAGTGGAGGCATGGCCAGAAGGTCTTTGTGACTGTTTAGACACTGCAAAAGGATAGGACGCACTTCAACATTTTAACCTACAAAAACCACTACATACAAATGTGCCGACACATTACTCCTAAGCTGATGTTTGCCATATCGCACATTTTTTTATTTCATATAATTTTGGCCCCTTTTTATTGTTTGAATCTTTTGCTCTTAACAGGTGTCCTGACAAAGTCGAAACTTACAACAATTTTTGCTGTTATATTGAAAATAATGTCATACAGTACATGTTGTGTTCATTTGATTTTGCTTTAAGAAAATGTACACATAAACAATATACACATCTTTAGTAAAATTAAGTTTCATACTAAAATCAGCAGTTATTTTTAATATTTTTTAAATATTTTTCTAGTTCTGTAACTCCATGTTCTTTGTTCCCCTAAATCTACACAATGGTGGTCATTCCGAGTTGTTCGCTCGTTATTTTTCTTTTGCAACAGAGCGATTAGTCGCTAATGCGCATGCGCAATGTCCGCAGTGCGACTGCGCCAAGTAAATTTGCTATGCAGTTAGGTCATTTACTCACGGCATTACGTGGTTTTTTCTTCGTTCTGGTGATCGTAATGTGATTGACAGGAAGTGGGTGTTTCTGGGCGGAAACAGGCCGTTTTATGGGTGTGTGTGAAAAAACGCTACCGTTTCTGGGAAACTGCAAGCCTGAGAAATCTCCATAGATATATACAGAATATAACTGCAAAATCATTGAATTTAATTATAAAAGATGTGAGATGAGGGGATCTGCAAATTTTATCCCACAGTACTCATCCTGCCTTTGAGAAGCAGCCATATATTATATTATTGGAGGGGGACACTTCCATATTATTTTCCTGTGTAAAAGAGCAGGAAGCAATTACAATTTATTTCTGTGCAGCACAGTAAGACTGGCAGACTGCCAAGAATTTGTACTGATACACAATAGTAACAATTGTTGCCAGTCATAGCATGTGAAGCAATGTGTTATGGAATTTTACTACTGCCAGAGGAACTAATTGACACAGTGTCAATAGTATATACAGAAAAATGGGACATTGGAACACAATACTGTCTATGAATAAATGAATATAAGCAGATACAGTAATAACATTGAAACCTGGACAGAAAGTAGCATTTATCATATTCATCTCTTGTCACATTGCCACATGTAATTGGAGTGCGGTACATTCGGAAGGAACACATTGTTCAGATGTAATTTAATATTAGGATTGCACACAGATATTTATCAGGTGCAGACATATAAACAATTGGAGCCTAGAGTCTTTATACTCATCATAAGAGTGACATCAAAGATATTAAATATAATAGGCGGCACACGATTTGGTTTTGAGAAATGTATTTTATTTTTTATTTTCACACAAGACAGAAATCTGTCTAATAAACAATTCTTCTTTTCACGTTTTTCTATTTCTATATAAATTTTAATATTTCGCTTTGTGTGGCCTAATGTTAAGGCCATTATAATACCATATGGCATATGGGATATTATGAATAAAGGATGACATTCCATGTGGGTATTGGTACTTCATGTTTGTAATAAAATAAAAACATAAAAGAAATTCAAAATCATTAAAATAAGAATATCATAAAATATATTTGTTTAAAAAAAAAGGGGGGGGGGGAGTGCACCTAGGTAAACTGATTTCTGCCACAATTTTTCCTCATCTCCCACATTGTCAGGCTAATTTTTACCTTGTATTTAATAAACATATTTTTTTTGTAACTTACACCTTTAACTGCTATGATTAACTATTAATGCTCTGTATAAAGAATTACCTTATATGTAGTTCAGTGAATATTTTGTAATAGAATGTAAAATAAATGATCAATGTTGAGGTTTTTTATATATAGCCAATGAGAATATATGATTCATTTCAGGGTGGTTCAAACTACATCTACTATGTTTTCCAGCAATGTGTTTTCTGATGACATATGGATTCATGGATTTTTAGCTGTGTTTTGTCTCAGGCCAGTTAAATGTTTACGTACATTGCTGGGTTTAATTAAGTTGGTGTTTGCTGTTGTTTGGTTGAAGCTGTCAAGGTGTTCTACTGTGGAAATAATCTCCAAACCATATGGACCTTGTGTAGAGTGTAGTGGAGAGTTTGGAATATTGAAACCCTGTTGAATTGTTTATTGCACATTCAGATTGGTGATATTTGAGTGTAAATTGTCTTGTCTACCTTATTGTCTTGTTTGTTATCAGTGTGTCTTCTTTTTCTGTCTTTGTCATATTTTTATGTTTAGTCAGTGTATATCTGTGAGTGTGTGTGTGTGTGTGTGTGTGTGTGTGTGTGTGTGTGTGTGTGTGTGTGTATGTGTGTGGGAATTCCTGTGTTTTGTGCAGTAGAGGAGGTTTGTGATTACTTTTTATTCTCTGTGGTCCAGATTTATCAAGCCTAGGAGAGTGATTAATTGCACAGTGATAAAGTACCAACCAACCAGCTCCTAACTGTCATTTTTTTAAAAACAGCCTGTGACATGGCAGTTAGGAGCTGATTGGCTGGTACGTTATCACTGTGCAATTTATAGCACATCAAACCTGGCAACAGTTGCTAATGGAGCACACATACACCCATACACATTGAGCGATGTAGGTTATTTGTCATTATGAAATGGCAAATTATCCCGACATCGCTCCAGTGTGTACCCAGCTTAGGTTTCCGCAGGTAGTGTTTTGGAAGTCTTCTTACTATAGTAAAGTATTGCATTTTGCAAGTTATATTTTTCTTGTTTTTGTGTGGCAGTGACAAAGTAATACAGTACGAGGACAAACATTTTGTAAATGGCTGTGTTTTTGATTGACAGAACTATAGGTTTTTTATATATATGGCAGAAGTTGGTTTGCAGAAGTGATTTTTATGGTGATCTGTGTTTTTTATAAACTTGACTATTCAAAATGATGTAAAAATATATTTTGCAATGATTTTACTGCTAAACTTGTTTTATTTTTAATATTAGATTAATGTTTTTTTTTTTTATATTCTATCCAATATGTATGTTTTTACCTACAAAACTGGTTGTGTCTTTACGTTTTGAAAACAACATGACTTGCAGACTGACAGTGCATATGTAGTAGAGTCTAAATTGTGTCATTTATGTTAACAAGGCAAAACATAAAAAGTCCACAAACGCAGATACATGGGAGACAGTAGCGGATCTTGCCACGGACAATCAGGACTTTTGCCCGGGGCGCCGCCTTCTGGAGGGCGTCGGCGCCGTCTGGAGGGCGCCGCACCGGGGCAAGATCTGCTACTGCCCAGCTGCCCTCCGCTACTGCCCCCAGCTGCCCGCTGTGACCCGCTGCCCGCTCCAAAGGGAACTAGACCGTAGCGTCTAGTTTCCATTCATGAAGAGGACCTTTACTGTGCGGTGCGCGATGACATCATCGCACACCGCCTAACAAAGGTACTCTCCACGAAGGGAACTAGATGTTACGCATCCAGTTTCTCTTCGTGGAGAGAACCTTTGCTTTGCGGTGCGCAATGACATCATTGCGCACCGCACAGCATTTCAGCAGCACTACTCTGAACAGGGGGCATACCTGACCACGCCCCCTGCATGAAACCACGCCCCCTACTTCCCGCCCAGAGTGCAAACAGCGCTGGAACTGGCCCTGATGGGAGATGAGGAGGAAGAGAAGATAGGTCACTTTTTTATTAAGAAGATTTTCAGCATTTGTATTGTGAATTTAACATATAATTGTTTGTCCCTCCTGCACACAACACAAGTGATTTCTGGGACATATTCATGACATCTTCCTGGTGAGTCTTTGTTTGAGCTCACAAACAACATTAACATTGCACAATCCAAAACAAGCAATACAATATACACTTGGCAAATATTTTTGAAGGCTACAATGGAATGTTTTTTTTAGTTGTCAGAACATTCAGACTGCTGTACTGTTGACACATAGTTGTGATTTTTCATGCACAAAAACTTAAAAAAATGCTACAGTATGTTGTGTACTACACTGACATATAAAACACAATACTATACTTACATGTATTTCTTAGGTTCTGATGACATTGTTTATGAAGCTGTTAAACCAGTGCTGGATGGTAAGCCTGTTGTTGGGGAAGAAGTCATAGGGGTATATTTACTAAGATTCGTGTTGGAAACGATTTTAGTCAAAATTGAATTCGACTGACATCTGCCGTGCAAAATTACAACTTTTTGAATCTGTATTCGGTAATTTACTAAGGTTTGAGTTCAATTCAACAGGGTTCCAATATTGCAAACTCTCCACTACACTCTACATAAGGTCCATATGATTTGGAGACTATTTCCACAGTAGAACACCTTGACAGCTTCAACCGAACAACAGCAAACACCAACTTAATTAAACCCAGCAATGTACGTAAACATTTAACTGGCCTGAGACAAAACACAGCTAAAAATCCATGAATCCATATGTCATCAGAAAACACAATGCTGGAAAACATAGTAGATGTAGTTTGAACCACCCTGAAATGAATCATATATTCTCATTGGCTATATATAAAAAACCTCAACATTGATAATTTATTTTCCATTCTATTACAAAATATTTACTGAACTACATGTAAGGTGATTCTTTATAGGGCATTAATAGTTAATCATAGCAGTTAAAGGTATAAGTTACAAAAAAGTTATGTTTATGAAATACAAGGTAAAAATTAGCCTGACAATGTGGGTGATGATGCAGCAAAAATAGCGGAGAAGTGAGACATTGGGGAAGTTACCCACGGCAATCAATTATATGCTATGTATAATTGTATAGAATTAATTTGATAAATGTTATCTCAAAGCTGATTGGTTATGATGAACTACTTCTCCACTGGCCCATTTTTCCATTCTCGTCACTGCTTCATACATCTACCCAATGTGTTCTAGTATTAGACATAATGATGCACAAGGCTGTCCCCGGACAGGTGATACTTTCTCAAATCTTTTTCTTTCACTTGGTTAAGAATTCACATTTCCATTTGACTGACATGAACAGGACTATTGATGCCAGACAATACAGGCATACCACCCCCTCCAGTCATGTCCTGTATAACTCATGACAGCAGGTGGTGGGCTTCATGGATTAGCCTGTGTGAATGTGAAGCAGAAACCTAGAACATTGTGTAGATTTAGGGTAACAAAGAACATGGAGTTACAGAACTAGAAAAAATATTTAAAAAATATAAAAAAATAACTGTTGATTTTAGTATGAAACTTAATTTTACTAAAGATGTGTATATTGTGTATGTGTACACTTTCTTAAAGCAAAATCAAATGAACACAACATGTACTGTATGACATTATTTTCAATATAACAGCAAAAATTGCTGTAAGTTTCGACTTTATTAGGACACCTGTTAAGAGCAAAAGAAACAAACAATAAAGAGGGGCAAGCACCTCTCACAAACCTGCCGTTTTCATCTAAAAAATATTTTTAGGATCAGACCCTTTCTGACCCAGGATGCTACTAAGACTCTTATCCACTCACTGGTCATCTCCATACTGGACTACTGTAATCTCCTCCTGATTGGCATTCCTGACAAATACCTCTCTCCACTCCAATCTATCCTCAATTTTGCTGCCCGGCTCATTTTCCTCACCAAACACACTACGTCCACCTCTCCTCTCTTACTAGACCTTCACTGGCTCCCCTTCCCTTTCAGAATCCATTTCAAGCTTCTGACATTTGCTTACAAAGCCCTCACCCACTCCTCTCCCATCTACATCTCTGATCTTATCTTGCTTTACACTCCCACCCATCCTCTTCGCTCTGCTAATGCTCGCCGACTCTCCTGCCTACAGATTACTTAATCCCACTCCTACCTCCAAGATTTTTCATGAGCTGCACCACTTCTCTGGAATTCCCTACCTCTCCCCCTCAGACTCTTTACCTCTCTACAAAACTTCAAACGGGCTCTCAAGACCCACTTCTTCACCAATCCCAGCCAAATCTCATCCTAAACCTCTGTTCCACGCTCTCTATGTACCCCATCTGTCTCACCCCTGTCTGTCTACCCCTCCCCTTTAGAATGTAAGCTATCACGAGCAGGGCCCTCTTCCCTCATGTGCTTACCCTTTTCTTACTTTAATAATCTTCAAATGCACCAAATCCATCAGTCTTCTGCCACCTGATACTTATTCCAGTGTCATCTGCTGATGAAGCTATGTTTATTTACCCTGTGCTTGTCCTATATTGTCGTCAACTTTAAGTTGCTGTTTTCCTGTTTGATTATTTGTTTATGTACTCTGCAATTGGGCGCTGCGGAACCCTCATGGTGCCATATAAATAAAGGATAATAATAATAATAATAATAATAATAATAAAAAAAAAATGAATAAACTGTTAAATGATGAAGTATAAGTCAAAAATTTTAAGCATAAATGACTTTGGACTTGATAATTTGACCGTAAAGGGATTAATATCTGAGGCTCCATTAGATTATTTCGAAAAAGTAGAACTGATTTGATTTTATAAGGAGTGATTGGGAAGAATAAATGTTAATGTGTGTACACACGGTGATATATATAGAAAAATATAGTAAAAATCGCAAGGAAAGTTACTTGAAATCGCAAGGTGTTATGCAGCTTGCGATACTGGGGTCATTCCAACCCGTTCTCATGCAGCGGTTTATCGCTGCAGTCAGAACGGGTGTGAATGCGCATGCGCGTCACGGCAAGAGAACAAAGCGGTTGCAGAGCGGACCGCTAAGAAGATTGGCAGGACGAAGGTGGTCCTGGGCGTCTCCACAGCATTGGCGGCCATTTTCCGGGAATGGATTGAAAAACGCATGCGTGTCCAGAACAATGGAGGGCAGATGTCTGACGTCAGAAGCAGCTTCATCATCGCAGGGATCATCGCACAGGGTAAGTAGGTATAGGGCTTGTCAAGTTCTGCTTGAAAATGTTTTAGCTTAGCCAGGCTGCACAAGCGATCACAGCCCTGCTAAGTTAAAATACACTCCCCCATAGGTGTGGACTATTGATCGCAGCAGCAGCTAAAAGTTGTTGGCTGCGATCAACTCGGAATGACCCCCACTGTTTCAATCCCGATGCGCAATCGTACGGGTCGGTATCGCAAGACTAGTTAGAATGTTCAGGCAAGCCAAATATTGAGTATCTAGTGTGTATAGTACAAAGTATATTGAAAATTGGCACTTAGCCAAAATCGTACAGAGTCAACGTTGCAAGTACAGATAAACAAAGCTGGTTCTTCTGGGCTCTGGGGGAGTTCAATGGAAATCACATAGTCAAAATTGGACATAGCAAGGATCTCACTGTGTGTATGAACCGTAAGATGAAGTCTCCATAAGACTTGTGATGTACTTCTGTACAGAGTAAGAATTTTCAGAAATACAAACTAAATACAGTACCGTAAAATTCATCAGCCATATACAGCTGTGTCCACTTACATCTTTGCTTTTTACAAATTTGGCCCAACATGCAAAACACGGCTAAGCTGTTTATCACGAGTAGCGAGTGGATGAATTTAAAAAATGTTGTTTGCCATAATAGAATATGTATAAAGTAACATATTAAAGAAGCAAATTAAGAAAAATCACAATTCATGGCTAAAGCTCAGAGTGTAAGGCATGCAAAACTGTGCCATACATGGCGGGATACAGCAAAGATGTATGTGGACACATCTGTATGCCAGATTTGTTTAATCAAAGTTCCCCAAATATTCCCTCAAGTATGTCTTCCAATCTCATTATTATAATTGTGATATGATTTATACAAATGTTTTCTAACTACACTTTTCCTAATTTATCCTGTAAAGTTTCTATCTTTCATATACCATTGATTTATTGGGTCTGATATATAATACCAGCAGTCAATATGCCGGCCATCACAAGACCGACAGTGACATCCCAACACTGAACATACAGAAAGTGGACAGGGTAAGAATTTTTACACTTACACTTTCCCCTAACCTAACCCTTCACTCTTTCAGGGTGGTGGCTATGGCTAAACATCTGGGGGTGTTGTCTATAGTTAACCACCTTCCCAGTGTCAAACCCTAACACCACCTAGGGCCTAATCCTAACCTTCTCCAGGCCCAAACCCTAAACTCTGATACTCACCTTTGGGATTTCAGGTGCCATGTTCTGGTGCAGGTCACATGACTGCCGGCAACTAAGCTGCCAGGATGATGAATGCTTCCCAATTAATTACCAGGTGTTAACTGTCCACAATGACATGCATGCAAGATGTAATTTAATTTCATCATTCTAATATTTCAGCATTTAACAACAAAAAATTAATTTGATCATTCAGATGCCACACTGTGTTAATTTATCCATATTATGCATCTTTCTGTTGATCATTACCAGTGTCCTACTACACAAATCAAGACATTCATATTTCAACTACTTTTAATATTTTTTATTATTCTTTATATGACATCACAAGGAATTGAGAGCACCCAATTACACAGTACATAAACAAATACGCAAAACAGGCAAACAGTGACTTACAGTCAAAGACAATAATAATAATAAGTACAGAATACATAAACATATCTGCTTCAGCAGCCGCCACTGAATTAAGTATCAGGGTGTCAGAAACCTGTGTGATTTGATGCTGTTGAAGATGGTTAAAGTAAGAGAAGAAAAAGCACATGAGTAAAGAGGACCCTGCTCATGAAAACTTAAATTCTAAAGGGAAGGGTCAGACAGACAGGTGTGATGGAGATGAGTCAAACAGTGAGCGTGGAACAGAATGTTAGGATGAGATTTGGCTGCTGTTGATGGGTCTTGAGAGCCCATTTAAAGTTTTTAAAGAGGTGGAGAGTCTGAGGGGGAGAGGCAGATCATTCCATAGAAAGGGAGTGGCACAAGAAAAATCTTAAAGGTTGGAGTGGGAGGAGGTAATCAGTAGGCAGGAGAGACGGTGTGCCTTAGTGGAGTGAAGGGAACAGGTAGAAATGTAAAGGGAGATATGTTCAGAGATGTAAATTTAAGAAGAGTGGGTTAGGGCTTTGTAAGGTAGTGTGAGAAACTTTACTTGTATTGTGAATGGGAAGTGATATTAGTTAAGGGCTTGTAGAAGAGATCAGGTGGACAATTTTGTTTGATGAGGTTGATAAACTGGGCTGCAGCATTGAGGATAGATTGGAGTAGAGAAAAGCATTTGTCAGGGACTCCAAATAGGAGGAGATTACAGTACTCCAGTCTGGAGATGACCAGTGAGTGGATAAAGGACTTGGTAGCATCCTGGTTGAGAAAGGGTCAGATCCTGGAAATATTTTTAGATGAAAATGGCAGGTTTGTGAGAGGTGATAAATGTGTGGTTTGAAGGAGAGGCATGAGTTAAGGATTACTCCAATACAGCTCACTTGGAGGCTAGAGGATATAATGGTGCCATTAATAGATAAAGAAAGTGTGGTGGTTAAGGTAGTGTGCGAGGATGAAAAGATTATCAGCTCAGTCTTAGTCATGTTACATTTAAGAAAGTGCTGGGACATCTAAGAAAAGGTAGCAGAAAGACAGTTGGAGATACAGTATGAGGGAGGAAAGTGGGGGAGAGGTCAGGGGAGGAAAGGTAGATCTGAATTTCATTAGCATAGAGATGATAATTGAAGTAAAAAAAGCTGATGAGTTTACCTAAAGAGGACATATAAATAGAGAAAAAGAACAAACCAAGAACCGAACCTTAAAAGACAACAGTTAATGGATGTGGGGGGTGAAGTGGCATCATGAGAGGAGAAATAGAAGGAACAGTCAGAGATCAGAAAAATAGAGTAAAGAATTTTCAGAAGAGGGTAGTCCACAATGTCAAAAGCAGAGTTTAAGAAGAATAAGCAGTGATCAGTGGCCCTTAAATTTTTCAGCATGTTGGTCATTGCAGACTTTTGCGACAACAGTTTCAATGGAGTCAACAGGACAACATCCAGACTGGAATGGGTCACAGTGTAAGTGGGAGGAAAGAAAGGCAGAAATGCAGTTGTACATAATATGCTCAAGTAGTTTGGAGTAAAAAAAAAGTAGGAGAGAAATGTGTCAGTAGATGGAGATGGTGTTTGGATCAAGGGTAGGTTTTTAAGAATACGGGATATGAATGTATTCTTGAAGGGAGAGGATGCAGTCCCCCATGAGAGGGAGATATTGAGGAAGTGAGTCAAGTGGAGAGGTGGTGGTGGGCAGGAATGGATGCGGGCTATGAATTTCTCATTAGTTACAAAGAAGAAAGATGTTAGAGTTGGTAAGAGGGATGGGGAGTGGTGTTAAGGGACAGGAGGTTGCTGATGATCTGGTAGGATGTGAAGCCCTGATGTATGGAGTCAATTTTGGTTGTGAAGTAAGTGGAAAAATCAAGAGCATAGAATGAGGAGGTCGGAGATGAGTTTTTGGTGGTGTAACCGTCTCTTGGCACATCATTTTAATTTTATTGTCCTTGATATTCAAAGATTTATCTAATCATGACAGGTTTAACAGACTAATAGAGCAACATCTGCGATCCCAGAATGTCCAAGTTATTCAATATTGAAAACACAGTTTGTTTAACGCTAGATAATGATAGAGATTTTGATAAGTTTACTCTGATGAATTCCCACAATGAAAAGAGTAAAGATTCTTCAAAAATATTTATATTACTGAAAACTATTTGACGTTCTGCTTAATTATAAATTAATTTAAAATTGGAAAAAATATTTTCCCTTTTGCTATCTTACTTTTTACAATTTTACTTTGCTATTGTATAAATTAATATTTTTAAAGAAATAATTCACTATAGGAGGAATTCCATAGTGCTTGAGGTTTACTGAGGTAAAAAAAAAGCAACTCACATACTGTACCTCGCACCTGGTTTTGAATTACCGCAGGTATTCATGATCCCAATACCTATGGGATCCAATTAGAAATAAAATATGGTTGAGGGATTTTCAGCTCTGAAAAAATTAAAGATACTCATCTCTCCATGCAGAATATCAAGATTGTATGTTAATATTTCAGATCTCAAAGCTGTGAACATATTGACAGTCTGCTCATGTCAGCATGTTCAATGTTGTCATTTTATCAATGTTCAAAATACCAAAATCCTAATTTAGTCTACTATTTTGATGGCAATGACCATAGTCAAACAGAATTTAGACCAACAAAACAATGGTATGGTTGACATAAAGTTTTCTCAACTTCTTCTTTACCACCAAATTCAGCACAATATTCAGAATTAAAAGCATTAACCAAGTTTTGGCTTATAGTAAAAAAGAAGTGGGTTTGACTCCGCACCAGTTTGAATAAATTGAATAGGGAAAAGGACCAGCTTTCTCTAAATTATGTGGTTAATTGGCCACTATTTCTGCAGCTGGTGGTGCACCACAAGTCAGTAAACAACTAGGGATACAACAAAAGAAGAAAAAAGTAGACTTTTTGTTGGTGCACTCTTAAGGGAAAAACATGTATAGTCTGTATTATTGTTGTGATGCAATACTTCACTTTTATTCAATACATTAAAATATAGTCCCCTGAAAGAATTAAAAATAGTATAAAGATGAGCGGCAGTGATAGCTATGATGAAAAACTAATACCACTACTATTACTACTATTACTACTACTACTACTACTACTACTACTACTACTACTACCACCACCACCACTAGCACTACTACTACTTCTAACACCACCACTATCACTACTACTACTACTACTACTACTACTACTACTACCACCACCACCACCACCACTAACACTACTATTACTACTACTACTACTACTACTACTACTACCACCACCACCACCACCACCACTAACAATAATACTACTACTACTACTACTACCACCACCACTAACACTACTACTACCACTAACATTACTACTACTACTACTACTACCACCACCACTAACACTAATACTTCTACTACTACCACTACTACTACTACTACTACTACCACTACTACTACTACTACTACTATTATTACTACTACCACCACCACCACCACCACCACCACTAACACTACTACTACCACCACTAACACTACTACTACTACTACTACTACTACTACTATTACTACTACTACTACTACTACCACCACCACCATCACCACTAACACTAATACTACCAATGCTACTACCTATACTACTATTACCACCATTACTTCCACAACCACTAATACTACTTTTACATCTATCACTAATAATACTACTACTATTTCTTACTACTAAAACTCCTGTTATTACTACTACTACTACTACTACTGCTACTACTACTACTACTACTACTACTACTGCTAATAATAATAATAATAATAATAATAATAATATAAAATTAATTTCATCAAAAAGTTCTTGTATATCCTTTGTTGTCTCACACATTTTGGGAACCTACCTCCAGTACTTCATTAAACTCAAACACTTGAGATGACTGATAATTAGATCATGTGTTTTATATCTGCTCAGTGTGCCTTCATCAGTTTGCCATGAATGTGGCACCTACTGTTTGCCCTATAACACAATGCTGCACCAAGAGGCTCTCTGAAAAATTTCATTAGCAAATTTATAGTTTTCTCTCACTAATCTCAGCTAGGCAGCTATTCCATGTCCAGTCAAAATAATTTAGTACACAGAAGTTAATGATGTTTTTATTTGTGTAACAAATTTGTTGACAGATGCCATATATCTGGGCTTACCATACTAATCGTTTAACTGGGGCACACATGAAAAACGCAGATTATCTAGTTTAGTAAAACAAGGTGAACTGCAAGTTTTAAGTCAGCCAGGCACAGAATCTGTGTGATTCATGTGTCCTGGTTTAAAGGGATAGTATGGCACGCCTACATGTATCATACATCAACTGCAGGGTGTAGTATGGTATGCCGGCAGTCAGGCTCCCGGCGACCAGCATACCAGCTCACTGTGCTCGCCACGCTGCGCTCGCCATGCTGCGCTCGCCACGCTGTGGCCACGATGGCGCGCAACGCGCGCCACACTATTTTTTTCTCCCTCCAGGGGGTCATGGACCCCCACGAGGGAGAATAAGTGTCGGCATGCTGGCTGTCAGGATCCCAGCACCGGTATATTGTGCGCTGGAATCCCGACAGCCGGCATACTGAAGACCACCCCAACTGCATTCCTACTGTACTGAATATGATACATTATATTTCATTTTCTCTTACCATGCCATTTTTCCACGTGATTTCTCCTGCTTTGATATTAGAGACCTGGTCATCTTGTGATTCTTCCAAGGTAGCCACAGGCTTTATAACAAATTCATATGATGTGTTAGTTTTATATATAACCCAGTTTGCAATTATCCACTTAGAGGGCAAATCTCCTCTCTCATTGAAGGTCATCTCTTCTCCAGTGGGATCTGTGTAATGAAGGTTTCTCATAGAGTGCCGCTTTTATTAGGAGATAAAAATGTCTGTATAAGTAATAGCACTAACACAGTACATGTTCTGCACATACACATCCACTTATAGCGTAACTGTAGCCATAGATTTACTAAACATAGGAAGGAGATAAAGTGGATGGAGATAAAGTACCAACTAACCAACTACTGTCATTTATCATACACAGCCTATAACATGACAGTTAGGAGTCACTGGTACTTTATCTCTCTCCAATGCTTTGTAAATAGACCACTATGTTATATAGTTTAGTACATGCCAAATGCTGATCCTGGTAGTCCTGATCTTTCTGAATAGCCCCGTTTTGCCCCTGACCAGGGATGGTGTGGTAGTCAACATTTTGCCCCTTTTGTATTTTGTCATCTTCTATGAATGACAGCAAAAAAACAGTAGAACATATTGTAATGATGATTTTTTAACTCTGTTTTAGTCTGCTGCTTTAGTGGAAACAATGTGCTAGTTCCAGACAAAAAAGCAAAAACAAGCTACTGTAGATGCCAGATCTTCACCATGTACATATTGCCAGGTAATAAAGGGTGAGTTAAATGTATTTCTATGTAGAAGTTGTTGCTTTGTGAGACAACTTTATTGTGGTTTGTCTTTATGTTTTTCACAGAACTAAGAAAAACTACTTGACAGAGCAAATGTGACTGATGTAGGACTTGAGAGATTGACATGTTACCATGCGACTGCCAAAAGTCAATGCCAAACAAATATATTTTAATTTATAACATACATATAAATAAAATATCTGGGGTGTTTACTGGGATTTTAACACACAGCAGCACAATGACAACTTAGGTCCAGTGCTCCAGCCAGTTGCTACTAGTATTTTTGAGTTTTGGAACAAGCCCTGTTCTTCACCTACAGTAATTTCTAGATACAATGAATCTTCTACAGTATATACGGAAATAAATCTACATATCCAGTTCTAGTGATACTGGTGGTAATTCAGATCTGATTGCAGCAGCAAATTTGTTTGCTGATGGGCAAAACTATGGGGGTAATTCAGACCTGATCGCTAGTCTGCGTTTTTGTACAGCCTGCGTTCAGGTCTGAAATGCGCATATGCGCATATTAGAGATGTGCACCGGAAATTTTTCGGGTTTTGTGTTTTGGTTTTGGATTCGGTTCTGCGGCCGTGTTTTGGATTCGGACGCATTTTGGCAAAACCTCCCTGAAAATTTTTTGTCGGATTCGGGTGTGTTTTGGATTTTGGTGTTTTTTTTCAAAAAACCCTCAAAAACAGCTTAAATCATATAATTTGGGGGTAATTTTGATCCTATAGTATTATTAACTTCAATAACCATAATTTCCACTCATTTCCAGGCTATTCAGGAACACCTCACACCTCACAATATTATTTTTAGTCCTAAAATTTGCACCGAGGTCGCTGGATGACTAAGCTAAGCGACCCAAGTGGCCGGCACAAACACCTGGCCCATCTAGGAGTGGCACTGCAGTGTCAGACAGGATGGCACTTACAAAAATTGGCCCCAAACATCACATGATGCAAAGATAAATAAAAAAACAGGACATGCACACTTTAACAAAACCATCATTTCAGCCACAGGATCTGCCACACGACTGTGGCTGAAATGAATGGTTGGTTTGGGCCCCCACCAAAAAAAGAATCAATCAATCTCTCCTTGCTCAAACTGGCTCTACAGAGGCAAGATGTCAACCTCATCATTATCCTCCGATTCCTCACCCCTTTCACTGTGTACATCCCCCTCCTCACAGAGTATTAATTCATCCCCACTGGAATCCACCATCACAGGTCCCTGTGTACTTTCTGGAGGCAATTGCTGGTGTATGTCTCCACGGAGGAATTGATTATAATTAATTTTGATGAACATCATCTTCTCCACATTTTGTGGAAGTAACCTCGTACGCCGACCGCTGACAAGGTGAACGGCTGCACTAAACACTCTTTTGGAGTACACACTGGATGGGGGGCAACTTAGGTAAAATAAAGCCAGTTTGTGCAAGGGCCTCCAAATTGCCTCTTTTTCCTGCCAGTATACGTATTGACTTTCTGACATGCCTACTTGGATGTGGTCACTCATATAATCCTCCACCATTCTTTCAATGGTGACAGAATCATATGCAGTGACAGTAGACGACATGTCAGTAATCGTTGGCAGGTCCTTCAGTCCGGACCAGATGTCAGCACTCGCTCCTGACTGCCTTGCATCACTGCCAGTGGGTGGGCTTGGAATTCTTATCCTTTTCCTTGCATCCCCAGTTGCTGGAGAATGTGAAGGAGGAGCTGTTGATGGATCACTTTCCGCTTGAGTTGACAATTTTATCACCAGCAGGTCTTTGAACCTCTGCAGACTTGTGTCTGCTGGAAAGAGAGATACAACGTAGGCTTTAGCTTTAAACCTAGGATCGAGCACGGTGGCCAAAATGTACTGCTCTGATTTCAACAGATTGATCACCCGTGAATCCTGGTTAAGCGAATTAAGGGCTCCATCCACAAGTCCCACATGCCTAGCGGAATCTCTCTGTTTTAGCTCCTCCTTCAATCTCTCCAGCTGCATCTGCAAAAGCCTGATGAGGGGAATGACCTGACTCAGGCTGGCAGTGTCTGAACTGACTTCACATGTGGCAAGTTAAAAAGGTTGCAGAACCTTGCACAATGTTGAAATCATTCTCCACTGCGCTTGAGTCAGGTGTATTCCCCCTCCTTTGCCTATATCGTAGGCAGATGTATAGGCTTGAATGGCCCTTTGCTGCTCCTCCATCCTCTGAAGCATATAGAGGGTTGAATTCCAACTCGTTACCACCTCTTGCTTCAGCTGATGGAGGGGCAGGTTCAGGAGTGTTTGCTGTTGCTCCAGTCTTCGGCACACGGTGGCTGAATGCCGAAAGTGGCCCACAATTCTTCGGGCCACCGACAGCACCTCTTGCATGCCCCTGTCATTTTTTAAAAAATTCTGCGCCACCAAATTAATTGTATGTGCAAAACATGGGACATGCTTGAATTTGCCCACATGTAAAGCATGCACAATATTGGTGGCGTTGTCCGATGTCACAAATCCCCAGGAGAGTCCAATTGGGGTAAGCCAATCTGCGATGATGTTCCTCAGTTTCCGTAAGAGGTTATCAGCTGTGCGCCTCTTATGGAAAGCGGTGAAACAAAGCGTAGCCTGCCTAGGAATTAGTTGGCGTTTGCGAGATGCTGCTACTGATGCCGCCACTGCTGTTGTTGCAGTGGGAGGCAATACATCTACCCAGTGGGCTGTCACAGTCATATAGTCCTGAGTCTGCCCTGCTCCACTTGTCCACATGTCCGTGGTTAAGTGGACATTGGGTACAACTGCATTTTTTAGGACACCGGTGACTCTTTTTCTGACGTCCGTGTACATTCTCGGTATCACCTGC
Organism: Pseudophryne corroboree; assembly: GCF_028390025.1. NCBI lineage: Eukaryota > Metazoa > Chordata > Amphibia > Anura > Myobatrachidae > Pseudophryne > Pseudophryne corroboree. Next base: position 1,223,459,985 of record NC_086444.1, read on the forward strand.
CTAGAGAAGTGGAACCTAGATGGGATTTGGTACCGGGGACACACTACCTCAATAAATTCTCTAAGTCCCTGTGAATTAACGGTGGATACTGGACACACGTCTAACACCAACACAGCTGCTAAGGCCTGAGTTATCCACTTTGCAACAGTATGACTGCTGTGATATTTCATCTTCCTCGCAAAGGACTGTTGGACAGTCAATTGTTTACTGGAAGTAGTAGTAGTAGTAGTAGACTTCCCCTCTGGGATGACGATCGACTCCAAGCAGCAACAACAGCAGCACCAGCAGCAGTAGGCGTCACAATCAAGGATCCTTTGGAGGAATCCCAGTTAGGAGAGGACTCGTCAGACTTGCCAGTGACATGGCCTGCAGGACTATTGGCGTTCCTGTCTAATGAGGAAATTGACACTGAGGGAGTTGGTGGTGTAGTTTGCAGGAGTTTGGGTACAAGAGGAAGAAGGGATTTAGTTGTCAGTGGACTGCTTTCGCTATCACCCAAAGTTTTTAAATTTGTCAATGACTACTGATGAATGCACTCCAGATGACATATAAGGGAGGATGGGGGTCATTCTGAGTTGTTCGCTCGTTGCCGATTTTCGCTACGGAGCGATTAAGGCAAAAATGTGCATGCGCATGGTACACAGTGCGCATACGCTAAGTATTTTTGCTCAAAACTTAGTAGATTTACTCACGCCCGAACAAAGATTTTTCATTGTTGAAGTGATCGTAGTGTGATTGACAGGAAGTGGGTGTTTCTGGGCGGAAACTGGACGTTTTCTGGGAATGTGCGGAAAAACGCAGGCGTGTCATTCAAAAACGCGGGAGTGTCTGGAGAAACGGGGGAGTGGTTGGCCGGACGCTGGGCGTGTGTGTGACATCAAACCAGGAATGAAACGGCCTGAACTGATCGCTATTTGTGAGTAGGTCTGGAGCTACTCAGAAACTGCTAAGAAATTTCTATTCGCTATTCTGCTAAGCTAAGCGGCTTAGCATGTGCAATGCTGCTAAAAGCATCAAACGAGCGAACAACTCGGAATAAGGGCCAATTTTCCTAGGTGGTTAACGTCCTAACCCCTACTTATTATAGCTTGACAAAGGCAACACACGGCTTGACACCTGTTGTCCGCATTTGTGTTAAAATAATTCCACACCGAAGAGGTGATTTTTTTTTGTAATTTGACCAGGCATGTCAATGGCCATATTCATCCCACGGACAACAGGTGTCTCCCCGGGTGCCTGACTTAAACATACCACCTCACCATCAGAATCCTCCTTGTCAATTTCCTCCTCAGCGCCAGCAACACCCATATCCTCATCCTGGTGTACTTCAACAGTGACATCTTCAATTTGACTATCAGGAACTGGACTGTGGGTGCTCCTTCCAGCACTTGCAGGGGGCGTGCAAATGGTGGAAGGAGCCACCTCTTCCCATCCAGTGTTGGGAAGGTCAGGCATTGCAACCGCCGACACAATAAGACTCTCCTTGGGGATTTGTGATTTAGAAGAACGCACAGTTCTTTGCTGTGCTTTTGCCATCTTAACTCTTTTCATTTTTCTAGCGGGAGGATGAGTGCTTCCATCCTCATGTGAAGCTGAACCACTAGCCATGAACATAGGCCAGGGCCTCAGCCGTTCCTTGCCACTCCGTGTCGTAAATGCATATTGGCAAGTTTACGCTTCTCCTCAGACGCTTTTAATTTAGATTTTTGGGTCATTTTACTGAACTTTTGTTTTTTGGATTTTACATGCTCTCTACTATGACATTGGGCATTGGCCTTGGCAGACGACGTTGATGGCATTTCATTGTCTCTGCCATGACTAGTGGCAGCAGCTTCAGCATGAGGTGGAAGTGGATCTTGATCTTTCCCTATTTCACCTTCCACATTTTTGTTCTCCATTTTTTTAATGTGTGGAATTATATGCCAGTAATATTATTATATCAATAGCAATGGCCTACTGTATTGCACTACTATATACTGCTCACAACAATGCAGCACAGATATGGATACTTGCAGTGACATGGAGCTGCTAGATACAGCAATGGCCTACTGTTCTGTACAATTATATATTGTTGGTCACAAAAATGCTGCACTGTACTACTATATACTGCTCACAACAATGCAGCACAGATATGGATACTTGCAGTGACACGGAGCTGCAAGATACAGCAATGGCCTACTGTACTGTACAACTATATATAGTTGGTCACCAAAATTCTGCACTGTACTACTATATATACTACTATATATACTGCTCACAACAATGTAGCACAGAAGTGGATACTTGAAGTGACACAGAGCTGCAAGATACAGCAATGACCTACTGTACTGCACTACTATACTGGTGGTCACCAAAATGCTGCACTGTACTACTATATATATATATATATAGTATATACTGGTCACACAACAATACAGCAGATATTGAGCACTGATGATCAGGATACTGTCTAGAACTGAGTCTGACATGGAACTGCAAGATACAGCAATGGCCTACTGTACTGTACTACTATAATTAGATACTGGTGGTCCCCACAATACAGCACACTGAGCACAGATATTTGCAGCACACTGAGCACAGATATGGAGCTTTTCAGGTAGAGAACGTAGCCATGTCCTCTCCGCTCAATCTCCAATGCATGAGTGAAAATGGTGGCGACGCTCGGCTCTTTATATGGAATACGAATCTCGCAAGAATCCGACAGCGGAATGATGATGTTCGGCCTCGTTCGGGTTAACCGAGCAAGGCAGGATAATCCGAGGCTGCCTCGGACCCGTGTAAAATACGAGAAGTTCGGGGGGGTTCAGATAACGACTAACCGAACCCGCTCATCTCTAACTACAATGTGCAAGCGCGTTGCATGGATACAAAACAGATCGCCACTCAACGATGGGTTTGTGCGAACAATCCATTCACACGGGCAAACGCATGGAGAATGACAGGAAGAAAGTGTTTGTGGGTGGCAACTAACTGTTTTCAGGGAGTGGTTGGAAAAATACAGGTGTGTCCAAGCATTTGCAGGGAGGGTGTCTGACATCAATTCCAGTCCCAGACAGACTGAAGTGATCGTAACAGCTGAGTAAGTCCTGGGCTGTGCAGAGACTGCACAAGATCTGTTTGTACAGCTCTGCTACACATGCGTTTGCACACTTACACAGCAAAAATACACTCCACTTGTAGGCGGCGACCATCTGATCGCAACAGTGCAAAAATCGCCTGCTAGTGATCAGGTCTGAATTACCCCCATGTGCACTGGAGGGGGCAGATATAACATGTGCATGGAGAAGGATTTGGGTGGGTTATATTGTTTCTGTGCAGGATAAATACTGTCTGCTTTATCTTTACACTGCAATTTAGATTTCAGTTTGATCATGCCCCACCCAAATCTAACTCCCTCTGCACATATTATATCTGCACCCTGCAGTCCACATGCTTTTGCCATTAGCTAACAAATGTGCTGCTGTGATCAGATCTGAATGAGGCCCACTGTCCTTTAGTTGTGTCTGAACATACTACTGCGTATCTGCCAATTACTGCTAATAATCTCTTTTACTTATCTGGCCTCCCTAGGCCTAGCTTTAGACTGATGACTTATCTTCCTGAGATGCCTGCCTCAAACATAGATTGTTTCCCATCTGCTCTTCCCACCACCCATGACCATATCTAGATCACTCCTTGACTTCCAACTTCATTACCTAATTAATTTGTCTATACCTCCTGATTTCATATACTCCCCTCTTCTTTGTTACATTAGGTGCTTACCTGGGGGACTATGACATGTGGAGCACCGCAGAAAAGACAACATGCAGGGATCAGTGACATGTTTATACTGGGTGCGCTATGATATACTGACAGTGGCAATCTACCTGTGGGTATATAAGCAGTGAGGCATCCTGTGTTTGCTATTCTTGCTGCACTTTGGGCCCAGTGGTGAGATTTGGTCACAACTGGTTCTATTTCCACTCTGTTGGTGGCGTGGAACTAACAACCAATTGTGAATTAGAGGAGGTGTAAGGATTCTGACTGCTGGTTAAATGTCAGAGGTTTGGATTCCGGCGTCAGTCTCATTAACACCGGGATCCTGACCACCAGCATTATAAGTACATCCTGGATTTTTGATAATTATACCACCATCCACTCAATTTGATCATAATATCATGGCAATAGTGCTGGCAAATCAAATTCAAGTACTCAGTACCGACAATTATCTCTTCAATCTCTTACATACACACAACTTACTGTTTGTTTTAATTCAAATGTTTTTGCTTTATTTTTATGCAGAGTCATTCTGTTCAGAGCATGAGCCAGAGCATATACTGACATGTATGTATAGTGGGGCTTCGATTGTGCAACGCCATAAAATGTCTCTGGAATATAATTTTTGCCACTGCAATTATCTCCAGAAAACTCAAACATAAGCTGATAAACATTATTTTTGAAAATGTTTTGTGAAAGACATTTATAACCCACGAGCCAAATATCTTCCAGTATTGGGTCATTTGGTCTTTCAAATGGGTTTACATTGTCAATAAAATTATTTACGGTAGGGAATTTTTTAGGAGGCAAAATAAAAACTAAGCTATTATTTATGCATGGGAAGATGATATCATCAAAATATTTTACATTAGCCCATGTGTCACTGAGGATTAATATGAAATTTTCATTAATAACTTCATTCTCATTAAAAAAAAAAAAAAAATGTACGGAACCAAGACCACACATTACTATAATTCTAGCCGTAAATTGATTCATCTCTTGAAATTTCCTTCTATTAATTTCTGTATTAGTGAAAAGTTTAATGATAAACTCAATGCAGATCCCATGCTGGCTCATCAGTTTACTCAGTTCTAGTAATTCCAAGTCCCCACTACCATCACTTGGTGTAATGACTCCAACCCAGTTCCAACCAAAATGTAGCAGACACTTAACAATAGCTGCATAACGGTCCTGATCATCTGGGACAATCCGGGAAAAAGTTGGATATAATTGTCTGTCATTTAGGACAGGGTCAGTGGCTCCATAATTGATCTATGGAAATAAAGTATACTGTTAGAAGTAGTAGCTTAGTATAATAGCAGTTAAAAAATGTAATCACTGGGATAATTAGCAGTATTTTAACATGGTACAGTATTTTGTGAATTTGAGGTCAGTGCTCCAGCCAGTTTCTTTTAGTATACTTGAGCTTTTGGAACAATCCCTGCTCTCCAACTATTATTTGGCTACAGTCAATATCCTACACATGGTAAATATATAAGGAAGGAAGTATATGAATTTAGTTCTGGTAATATTTTCTGCCATTTGGATTGTGTGTTAAACTGCTACTATTTACTTGAAAATTACTATTTTTGGCCCAGAACGCTTTGAATACTCAAGTATCTGCAATCCTGACCTTGCAATGTTTCTGGACTTGTTTTCACTAGCTTTCTGGGCCAAACCCAGAATGTTTCCCATTTGCTCAGCTCTCCTGACTATGCCTCTGTCTCCTGAATTCATATATTATGGTATTTTAGTCATCCCGTGTTTGTACCATCTAATGCTTTCCTGGGAGATTATGTCCTATGTAGCAAAGCAGCAAATTCTATATGCATTACAAACATCAGTGGTGAAAACCTGTGTTACTGTATGTTTAGACTATATACTGTACCATAAATACAAGCAGTGCCAAACACTGCTGAGTCAGTAAAAACATTAACTTGGACTGTGATTCATAACTGTGCCACCAGTTAATTGATGTGAGCTTGATACAAAGGCACATGAGGTGGTGAATCAAATTCAGAAACTCAACTGTTGCACCAGCAGTGAAGAGTGAGACTAGTTTGCTAAACATGTATTTTGAGGAGACCGAAGCCTTTTCAAGAAACCTAAAAACATCTGTCAACCTTATTTTAGACTCAGAGCTGATTCCTCTTGATCTGAAGAACAGCAAGTGGGAATCTTCTTTTTCATCGCCATGGTGATCCAGAAATCTGTGAATTTGTACTCTTTCAAAGTCATTCCACTTTACAGTCTTTTGAGGACATTCTCTCCACCCTACTTCAACTATGTGATGATCCAGACATTAAAGATTCTGTTGAGACAACATAATCTGTCCCTCCTTTATGGAGGGACAGATCATTGGAGGAGTAGACAGATGTGTCCACATACACCTTTCCAATAGCCTGTCATGTATGGCACAGTTTAGCATGCCATGGACTCATAGATTTAGCTATGTTTTGTGATTTTTCTTCATTTGCTTCTTTAACATACTACTTTATACATATTATTATGGCAAACAAAAATTCTAAAATCCATCCACTCACTATTCGTAGAAATTAGCTTAGCTGTGCTATACATGACGTTCCAAATTTAGCAAAATACAGTATAAAAAGTGAAAGCGGTCACATCTGTAGCACAGAGTTCTCTACTGCAGGTGCTCTTCTTGAGACTGTGATTGAAATGATCCAATCTTATGTAGTCAGTAAGGAACAGGTACACACATCATTTCCATTTCAGAGAAGTCTTGCCAGAAGTGGTATTTATGGAAGAATTGGGGCCAAAAAGCTATACCTTTGATGTGGAAACAAGCAATCAGCTCCACTATTTATGAAAACATAGGAACTGGGGTACAGAAAAATGGCAGCAGGCGCTGTAGACTCATGATTCAAATTTTTAAACATTTGGCGGTAACAGAAAGCAGCTTGTTCACCAGAGGGCTGGAGAGCAGTACAATAATGAGTGTCTGCAGGCAACAGGGAAGCTTGGTGGAGGCCCCTTGCAGAATTGGGGCTGCATTTCAACAAATGGAGACAGAATGAATGGTGTCCTGAATGCTGAGAAACATAGACAGGTTCTTCTCCATCATCATGACTGTCTGGAATTACATGATGAGACAGAAGGATTTGAGCAAACCTACATCCACAGATAATCTGTGTTAAGTGCCTCAAGATGTGTGTAAAAACTCCCCTGCCAAGTTACTTCAAAAACAGTGTGCAAGTGTACCTAGAAGAATGAATGCTGTTTTGAAGGCAAAGGATGGTCACATCAAATATTGGTTTGATTTAGATTTCTCACCATTCATTCACTTTGCATTTATTTAATTGATAAAAATAAACTATTACCTGTCTATTTTTGAAAGTGTTTATACTTGCAGTTATGTTTTCACACCTGCCTAAAACTTTTGCACAGTGCTGTAGACATTGCCATTTTTTCATCTGGATACCATCCAGTTATAAGTTCTTCAGATGTTTTTCAAATTCATCTTCAAGTTTACTGCATTACCAAGACTGAAGGGAGGCAGCTGTGACATGCTGAAATGACCGGAAGCAGAAGTGATGCATGCACGCGAGTGTACGCATGGACAGAGCAGGAGCTGGGTGCTGGGTGCCGAGGAAGGGCACTGAGAGCGGGGAGACTGAGTGGGATGGGGGCTGGGTGCCGGGGTCAAGCCACTGAGATAGGGGAGCTGGAGCAGGTCAAGAACAGGAGCCATAGCCAGGTTCCGGTTTCTAGGACTAAGGCGCCAAGAGCGGGAAGCCGGAGCAGGATGGGAGTTAGAGCCATGTGCCAGGGGTAAGGCACCAAGAGCTGGGAGCTGGAAGCAGGATGAGAGCTGGTAACCCAGAAATGGACGGAGAGACAGAGAGCCGGTAGTGGGACAAAGAAGTCGGGACTAGCTCAGGGCAGAGTCTGCATAGCAGAGGCAGAGACACGTGAGCGAGTGCTGTTGCAGGAGTTCCAGATTCACCCTGGTACGCAAGTATCATTACTGTTGTACTGCTTAAATTTCCTGTTACACATTGTTGTACTGTTTTTAATTACGGTTACACATTCTTTATAGGAGGATTGTAGTGCTATAAGAGGAGGGATTGTAGTGTAGTGTCTTAGGTCTCTACATATAAGAAGGGTTATATATCGACTTAAGGTTAATTACATAGTAGTGGGAGTTAGTTAACCTTTTTCAGAATGAAATTTAATTTATAGGATCTACTCTATGTCTCTCCATTGAAGAAAATAACTTCTAGCTTTCTTATGCTACTAATTATAAGTTACTTATCACAATATAACTAGTGATTCTGTTGCATTTATTGTTTTATTGTATTTATGTATATTTATATATAAAAATCTGCACTTTGGTGTATATATGTATGTATTTACTTTTTGTTTTATAATTGTGTTGGATGGAAATAAGATTTATGAGGTTTCACATGATGTTGGAATTTATTGCCAGGTGCTTTCCATCTACACACAGGTGCTCTTCATTTATACACATATGTACCATTAATTAAGGTCGCTATCCAGTTGGTTATTTGTTCTTTAAATATGGACTACCAACACACCAGTTTACCTTCTGATGAAACCATATTTCTAATAAGCACGGATAAACGCGTTAAGGGATTATATCACTGAACCTACGTGATCCAAAGTACCTACAAGGATCCACAGACCTGAGGCTGTTGTTGGTTTTATTCATCTGATGTCACCCGTAGCTGCACTCCCCCTCCCTGTGGACACAGACATACCGCTGCATCTACACGACATCACCTAATACATGCAATACAGCCGGCTGCACTAAAGGAAATCAACGGCACTGGTGAGAGTTCGGTTTCAGCGGCAGGGATGGCACATAAGAATGATATCTCTGTGGGGAGTTCTACATTGTGTGAGCCTTATCAAAGTCACCTCGGCTTGTTCGTCCTCATAAAAAACGTTACTTGGCTCTTTTCCGATTATCTATTTTACAGTCTCAAATTGGAGTTACAAATAGCACCTGCAGTGTGCTTAAACATCCTATCTCGGAGCTCCTATATACACATTGTCTGTGGACTCTGTACTAAAGAACTGTGGTAACTGAGATTGGTTCATGTGCATGTGATTAATATCAGTGTATTTGTTATTTTAATATATTGATTGATTTTAGAATTTTAAAGTATCTTTCTAATAAATTGTTATTTGTACTATTGAAACACATTTAGCGTTCCCTTGTGATAATGTTTATTTATCCTTTTCTTTTTTTAACAATAGTGAGTACCTCAGAGTACTCATTTGGGAGCAGCTATATTGTATGGTTAGCGACCTACTATACAACATACTTAGTAATTTGTTTGTGCGCTGAGTAATAATACGTTTAGTGGTATTGTTATAAATAATACCATTACTAGTATTTTTTTGTATTTTTTAAGTAAAATAAGGGAATTAGAAATGATTTCACTAAAAGAACAATACGACATCATAGGCATTATGGAGACATGGTGGGATGATTCTCACTATTGGGCAGTAAACTTGCAGGGTTATACTCTTCAGGAGAGACAGGGCAAACAAAAAGGGAGGAGCTGTATGTCTTAATGTTAAACCATTTTTAAAACTGTATTTAAAGGAGGTTATTTTCAGGTGAATTGGTGATGATGTAGAGTCGCTTTGGGTTGAAATTTCTAGTGTGGTGGAAAGATACAGATGGAGCCATGCTAGTCATGTCTCCATCTGTGCCTGGGCGCGCACGCGTCCATGATGCGCACGTGCCCCATTCACTTGAATGTAAGTGTCTCTGTGCACTCTCAGCGTGACTAGGTGGACGGATCACCTAGTCATGCCCAGAACGCTGTTATGCAATGGAGCTGCATCAGATGAGCGCTGCTCCATCTGTACAAAAAAGTTACTAATAGGGACATGCAACAAAATACTGGATATTAGTGTGAATGAGGAATTGCAACTCTTGCAGCAAATCAAAAAAGCTAATCATTAGGGATTTTAACTATCCGGATATAATTTGGAAAACTGAATAAGGTGATACAGCCTGGTAAAACAAGTTCTTAACTATGTTGTTAAATGTTCAAGAATATATCAGTCCGTAAATAGAAAGGAGGTCGTCTTCCAATCTTTTTCCTCTAGTTCATTGGGTAGAGGAATCCCCTCTGGATTGGTCCGAAGTCCCTCAAAGAAAAAATATAGAAGCACAATATCGTGTAGTACGTCCAGGATTTAGGAGAGATAGATGCTTCTAGATTTTGCTGTTAGTCACGATAGTTCGTACCGTACTCACGTATAGAAAGGAAGAGTTTCCACTCATAAAGGTTTCTTTATGGGTCCAAACTTCTCCTGACCGGACGGAAGCGGGCTCTTCTTCTATCAGTTCCTCCCAAGATGGTACCCCAGCGTGAGAGAAAATAGGGAGAAAACAATGGCCCAATTAATAACTCCCAATGGAGTCGATTTCATCAACCCCACTGGTAGCCGGAAGAATAAACCAGCGTACCGTACTCACACTTAAAGTGTATTCAATAAACCCATAAAGGTATCTTTAACCGTAGATCATGTTCAACAATAGATAAATGATGGAAAAATTGGGCAGGCGTACCCCACTTACAGTTTTCAAAAATGATGTCAAGCCCGTAGCAGTTTCTTTCCCCACTACCTTCCTAGGAAGTGGGACTCCACTTATCGAGGACCAAAATATGAAGTTGAAGCCAAACAGTGCATTAAATATCTGCTGTTTGGCTTCAACTTCATATTTTGGTCCTCGATAAGTGGAGTCCCACTTCCTAGGAAGGGAGTGGGGAAAGAAACTGCTACGGGCTTGACATCATTTTTGAAAACTGTAAGTGGGGTACGCCTGCCCAATTTTTCCATCATTTATCTATTGTTGAACATGATCTACGGTTAAAGATACCTTTATGGGTTTATTGAATACACTTTAAGTGTGAGTACGGTACGCTGGTTTATTCTTCCGGCTATCAGTGGGGTTGATGAAATCGACTCCATTGGGAGTTATTAATTGGGCCATTGTTTTCTCCCTATTTTCTCTCACGCTGGGGTACCATCTTGGGATGAACTGATAGAAGAAGAGCCCGCTTCCGTCCGGTCAGGAGAAGTTTGGACCCATAAAGAAACCTTTATGAGTGGAAACTCTTCCTTTCTATACGTGAGTACGGTACGAACTATCGTGACTAACAGCAAAATCTAGAAGCATCTATCTCTCCTAAATCCTGGACGTACTACACGATATTGTGCTTCTATATTTTTTCTTTGAGGGTCTTCGGACCAATCCAGAGGGGATTCCTCTACCCAATGAACTAGAGGAAAAAGATTGGAAGACGACCTCCTTTCTTTTTACGGACTGATATATTCTTGAACATTTAACAACATCTAAGTGGACTTGTTTAAGCTGAGCGCGGTTGAGGTAGTTCCCCATTTTTTCCGTTTATATCCATGTTTTAAGGTGTTGGGTGACACCAGGGTGCTACGCAACTGCAGCCGCCGAGAGCGCAGTGGTTGCCTATTTCTGCTTTTTTTGTAAAAGTTCTTAACTATGTTAAAATATCATTATTTGTCTTAAGTAATCTAGGAACCAAATAGACTAAGGACTATGCTGGATCTGGTACTAACTAATAATGTGGCGATTATATCAAATACTAAAGTAGTAAATTCAAACCAATGTGGTTTAATAAAAAGGTTAAGGAACACATAGATTATAAGAGGCGTGCATTCAAATTGTTTAAATCCGTCGGGAAGGCAGAATCATTCCAATACTACAAAGAATGTAACAAAAAATGCAAAAAAGAAATCAGAGCTGCTAAAAATTCAAAACAATAGAAATACTGTATATAAACAGTAAAAGGTTAAAAAAAGGGAACATAGGATCATTAAAGGGCGAGTTGGGTGTCTTGATTAACAAGGACAAAGAAAAAGCAGAATTATTTTACTTTTTTGTACAACAGTATTTACTAGAGAGGTCCAGTTTGTTTGAGTAGTGCACAATAAAAACCATGATAAGGGCCCTCATTCCGAGTTGATCGGTCGCAAGGCGAATTTAGCAGAGTTACACACGCTAAGCCGCCGCCTACTGGGAGTGAATCTTAGCTTCTTAAAATTGCGACCGATGTATTCGCAATATTGCGATTACTAACTACTTAGCAGTTTCAGAGTAGCTTCAGACTTACTCTGCCTGTGCGATCAGTTCAGTGCTTGTCGTTCCTGGTTGACGTCACAAACACACCCAGCGTTCGCCCAGGCACTCCCACCGTTTCTCCGGCCACTCCTGCGTTTTTTCCGGAAACGGTAGCGTTTTCAGCCACACGCCCCTGAAACGCCGTGTTTCCGCCCAGTAACACCCATTTCCTGTCAATCACATTACGATCGCCGGAGCGATGAAAAAGCCGTGAGTAAAATTACTTTCTACATAGCAAAGTTACTTGGCGCAGTCGCAGTGCGAACATTGCGCATGCGTACTAAGCGGATTTTCATTGCGATGCGATGAAAAATACCGAGCGAACAACTCGGAATGAGGGCCAAGGTCCCGTTTCTAAGTTCTTGGTTAAATGAGGAAGTAGTCCAGGAGAGACTAAGTAAAATTAAGATAAATAAATCTCCAGGTCCTGATGGTCTTCATGCAAGGATTCTTATGGAGTTACACTAAGAATTAGCAAAGCCTTTATATTTTATTTTCTATGATTCAATTGCATCAGAATAGGTACCAAAGGGCTAGTGTATAGCAGAGGTAGTCCCAATATTTATAAAGGGAACTAAAACTCATCACATAAATTATAGACATGTAAGTTTGACATACTGTATATAGTGGTGAAAATATTGGAAGTTACTGAATAATAAGGGATAGCATACAGGAGTTCTTGGAGATCTTCAAGGTTAATAATAGGAACGAGCATGGTTTTGTGAGGAATAGGTCTTGCCAGACTAACTTAATTAGTGTCTATGAAATAGTGAGTGATGACGTAGATCAGAGAGAAGCAGTGGATGTATACTATTTAGACTTTGCTAAAGCCTTCAGCTTAGTACAACATATGCGACTGATTTCCAGACTAAGGAATATTGGTATAGGAAACATTATTTGTACTTGGGTAAATAACTGGCTAGATAATAGAGAGCAGCAAGCACATGGTGGTAAATGGAATGTTTTCCAACTGGTCCTCAGTACTCAGTGGAATATCACAAGGGGTCTGTATTCGGACCGCTACTGTTTAACATATTTATTAATGACCTAGGAGTGGGTCTGGAAAGCACCGTGTCTATTTTTGCATATGATACTAAACTGTGTAAAGTAATTAATTCAGACAAAGATGTTGAGTCTCTACAGTACGACTTATTTAAACTGGAAGTGTGGGCAGATAAATGGAGAATGAGGTTCAATATAGATTTTTTTTTATCATTATTATGTAAAGTAATGCACTTTGGGACTAAAAATAATCATGCAACCTATAAATTGGATGGGGAAGAGACAGGGGAAATGGAGGTTGAAAAATATTTGGGGTTACTCATTGTTAGCAGGTATAAAATGGGGAATTGAGAGAAGGGATGAGAGTGTAATCCTAACACTTTACAATTCATTGGTAAGGCAACACCATGTATATTGTGTACAGTTCTGGGGCCATACTATAAAAAAGATCTTTTGGAACTTGAAAAGGATCAAAGGCGAGACACCAAATTGATTAAGGGATTGTGGCACTGGATGATGAGTAAAGGCTTGCAAGGTTAGATATGTTTGCAATCAAAAAGAGGCGTCTAAGAGGAGACATTATTAATATTTACAAATTTATAGCAGGATAATACAAAGAGCTATCAGGCGATTTAAAAAAAATATGTACACTGAACATGCGGACGCCCTCTAAGGTTAGAGGAGAAAAAATGTCATACCCAATGCAGGAAAGGGTTCTTCACAGTAAGTGCAGTAAGGATTTGGAATTCTCTGCCAGAGAAGGTAGTATTAGTGGACTCAGTCAATATGTTTATAAATTGATTATATAAATTCCTAACCCAAAGAAATATCCAGGGATATAGCATTTAAAAAAGAACATATTTTAGAAATGTTGTGAATTATAGTTGTTAGTTAAACTTGTTAACAAAACTGCACCAGGGTCATTATAGGGGTATGTGACTCAGGGTTGACAGTGTCTAGGTTGACACCTATTGGTCGACAGTGGCTAGGCCGACACTAGAAATAGGACATGAACAAGGTCGACATGAAAAAAGGTTGAAATGGGTTTTTCATGTTTTTGTTGGTGTTTTTTTCTTGGTAAAGTGACCGGGACCCCAATTAGTGCCCTGTGTCCCCTCGCGCGGCTCGCTTCACTTTGGGCAAGGTGCCTTGCTCCACTACCACTGTGATCGGCACAGGTTACTGTTCCCAATCATAGTCCACGTGGAAAAAACAAAGATGCATTGTCACATGGATTGGGTCTCTATATTATTGTGCATCTTTACTAGTTGCTTTATTAGCACATACTGGTGTCTTACACAACAACTGTCCCTCTGGCATTTGTCCCACAAGGATTATTGCAGACAGGGATGAATTGCTGAGGATGTATATATACATCATGTGCTGAATCAGGATAGCCGGTTACTTCACTCATGTTTATAAATGTCATTATATGTATCAGCCAAATTGCCCAATATTGTGCTCTGGTGCTATGTATTATATAGTATTCGATTAAATTTGATGATTATAAGTATAAATATGTTCTCTTTCAACTCATTAAGCTGCTGATGCTCTGATTGTTCCTGCAGGGTTATCTCAGCCAGGTAATGAATTGTATTGTGTAGGTAGGCGCATAACATACCATTTATTTGGCCATCCATTTCTGATACTTCCACACTGCCCCATATGTTTTTGGGTACTTAAAAAGTAATCACTAACAATTTCATTTTATTAGAATAGGTTTAGAAATCAATATTGATTGTCTAAGATGAGTCTAAACATTTGGGAATTTGAGGTTCGATTTGGAGTTCGATTTAGAGTTCAATTACAAATCAAACTTTTTAAATTGTGGAATTTCTTGTTGTCTATGGGAAATCATCGATGTTTTTCAGAAATGTGATTTCTATTGGGATATGAGTTGAATTTGCCTTTATAACAGACATATGATTTGGTCTTTAGTATTGTGTAGGTTGGAGCACAACATACCATATCCATGGCCATCCATTTTTGATACTTCCACACTGCCCCATATGTTTTTGAGTACTTAAAAATTCATAATTTGATTTCATCTTTAGTAAATCAAGTACTACCCAAATCAAATGGAAATCGAATTGAAACAGGATGCCAAATCCCTTAAATCACCAAAATCGAAATTTAGTAAATTTTGACCCAGGTTTCAAAACATGTGGGGAAAAAAAGATGTATTGGCACCATGAATTTTTTAAACTAGCATCAGTCTCCACTATTCCACAGCCGGGGACACATTTATACAGATCCCTGTGGCCATAGCATTACACTCCCTCCCAACTATTCAGCCTTGGTGGAGTTTTCTTTTGGGTTTTCGGGGTGTGTCTGAAAAACCACAGGTGTGCCCAGGTATTTTGAAGGGGGGCCTCTGACATCAGTGATGGACACTTCCAGCCTCTTGTGTCACAAGAATTATGGATGACCTTGCCTGGCATAGATAGGAAATTGTGTATGGTTTTGTGATCAGACTGCATATTGTGATGCATTCACATTTTCTGCAATGGGCGTTTTTCTCTACTTCTGGGCAGCAACTATTTGATTGCAGCAACTGCTTTTTAGTAGAAATAGCAATCCTTATTAAATACTGTAAGGTCTCATGAACAATAAAAGAACTCTCAGGACAATTGTATTATTGCAGGATGTGTGTGCCCTTATAAGTAATGTGCATTATAGACTTGATTCCACTATGTTAACATGCATAAAGCAAAGTTGAAACCCAAGACCTCCAGTTCCAGAGTTACTCATATTATTCAGGAAGTATGTGCCACAATGATGAAATACCTCTATTTTTAATATAAATGCACCTCTATGGGGAAAATACAATGGTCCTAATATATTCAGTGGCCCTAAAAGGCATAGAGAAGATCAGAGAGAGAGAGAACGAGGCACATTTTTTGGAGAAATGTGAGGATATTGGCATGTACTGTATAATAAAATACAGATAAAATACTGAGATCACTTACCTGTGGGTACTGGTACAGACTCAGTAACTGGGCCATCACATGGCTTGTAGGAAAATCAGAATCACCAACAAATCCAAACAC
This sequence comes from Pseudophryne corroboree, assembly GCF_028390025.1. Classification (NCBI taxonomy): domain Eukaryota; kingdom Metazoa; phylum Chordata; class Amphibia; order Anura; family Myobatrachidae; genus Pseudophryne; species Pseudophryne corroboree. The sequence continues at coordinate 1,223,475,957 of NC_086444.1, forward strand.
TTTCTCATGTTTCATACAAGAATAATTTGGAGCCTCCATCATTTCTCCAGACAATATCTGCAGAACATAGTGTAAGGTTTTCTTTGAATCACCACAAGTGTTATATATGTGGTAACCCAGAGTCACATTGGGGAGAAGGTCGGGGTCCTTGTTAATTTCATCAATTGCAAAGATAAATGCCAAGATGCTTCTGTACTCTTCAATGTCAGGTCTGCAAAATGTTGAGTATGTGCCACAATTAGTAGGCCAATCATTAACTGCTGATTTTTAATTTATGTAGCCCAATGATTAGTTAGTACACTCAAGGGCAATAATTCATGGCGGACAGCTGCACAATTTCTGCTGAAAGTGTCTATAAAGATCTCTACCAGATACACCAGAGTTTTGGCTTTACAATCTCATGGACATTCCTGTTTCAATATACTCTATATAAAAAAATCCCTACTCCAGAACGTGATGAATGCTGCAGAGTCTCAATTTGCCCTCCTGTGTCTCGGTGGTTCCAGTGCATAGACTAATGCATGCTCATGGATGACCTAACCTCTTTCATAAAGCTACCTTCTTCTGATTTGTGGCTACCTGGAATAACTGGTTAAACTTTAAAGAAACCAGTGGATACGATGAACACATTTTCTTTTACTCATCTACACACTATGATTAACTCAAATGACTCTCTTCCCCTTCTGACTTCTGCGCTTTCCTTCCCCTATATCCTATCACCTTTCTTTTGTCTTTTCTTATCCATTTTTTTCCTATTTACTATAGTTCTCCTAGTATTGCTTGTGTCTCCCACTCACCCTTACTCTATGTGTAAAAGAAATAGTACATAGTGAGTAGAAAGTCACAAAAAAAAGCATAATAATAATTGGTGTCGAATTCTTATTTTGCATTTTTTACAACTTCATCTCACACATAAGTACAGGTCCGGTATGATATACCAGCAGACGGGATGCCGGCTGTGAGGCAGCGAGTCCCCTTGTGTGTTCGCCATGCCGGTGGCCCGGTGGCGAGCTGTGCTCATTACTGTTTCTATTGCCACTCATTTGGTGGCATGGACCCACCATCCGAGTAGGAATCAGTAGTGGGTGTCATGATGCTGGCCTTCAGCAAAATGTCGGCTGTCTGGATTCCAGCGCCGGTCTCCTGAACCCCAGGATCCTGACCACAAGCATTGTGACTGCATCCCAGAAGTACATAACATGCTATCCCCAGTGGTCACTGCACCCTGACATTGTACTTTTACTGCATTAGTGATGTCACTGAGATCTATATATAAGGACAAATATATTTAGCGCTGCTGAGTCTCAAAGTCTGTTTCTTGCAAATGTCGCTATTTGGCGCTAATTCAGACACATCTATATATTCTCACACCTGCAATCTGATACACATTTTTATTTGTTCTGCAGCATATTCTTTATAAATGTGTTAATGTTTTAATAAATTGTTAATATTTTTCACAGTCACTGATATATTATTTTTAGTATATATTCAGAATTTTGATGCTGTGTAATTCTAGTGGTTCTCGTTTTTGGAAGTTCACATTTTTCATCTGTAAAATGACGTTTCAGGCCCTATGTTGGTTATGCAGTTAGCAATTGTTCCTATGTATAGTACAGTAAGTGTCTAGTACAGAAGCTGCAGAACCTCATTACTGCTAAGCACAAATCATTATACTGTTCTATAATTCATATTATAATTAGAGATGAGCGGGTTCGGTTTCTCTGAATCCGAACCCGCCCGAACTTCATGGTTTTTTTCACGGGTCCGAGCAGACTCGGATCCTCCCGCCTTGCTCGGTTAACCCGAGCGCGCCCGAACGTCATCATGACGCTGTCGGATTCTCGCGGGACTCGGATTCTATATAAGGAGCCGCGCGTCGCCGCCATTTTCACACGTGCATTGAGATTGATAGGGAGAGGACGTGGCTGGCGTCCTCTCCATTTAGATTAGAAGAGAGAGAGAGAGAGAGAGAGAGATTGACCTGATTTACTGGAGCTTAGGAGTACTGTAGAAGTGTAGAGAGTGCAGAGTTTACTAGTGACTGACCACAGTGACCACCAGACAGTGCAGTTTTATTTAATATATCCGTTCTCTGCCTGAAAAAAACGATACACACAGTGACTCAGTCACATACCATATCTGTGTGCACTGCTCAGCCCAGTGTGCTGCATCATCTATGTATATATCTGACTGTGCTCAGCTCACACAGCTTATAATTGTGGGGGAGACTGGGGAGCACTGCAGTGCCAGTTATAGGTTATAGCAGGAGCCAGGAGTACATATTATATTAAAATTAAACAGTGCACACTTTTGCTGCAGGAGTGCCACTGCCAGTGTGACTGACCAGTGACCTGACCACACTGACCACCGGTATAGTTAGTAGTATACTATATTGTGATTGCCTGAAAAAGTTAAACACTCGTCGTGTGACTTCACTTGTGTGGTGTTTTTTTTTTTTTTATTCTATAAAAAACTCATTCTGCTGACAGACAGTGTCCAGCAGGTCCGTCATTATATAATATATACCTGTCCGGCTGCAGTAGTGATATATATATATTTTTTATATCATTATTTATCATCCAGTCGCAGCAGACACAGTACGGTAGTTCACGGCTGTAGCTACCTCTGTGTCGGCACTCGGCAGTCCATCCATAATTGTATACCACCTACCCGTGGTTTTTTTTTCTTTCTTCTTTATACATACATACTACTACATCTCTTTATCAACCAGTCTATATTAGCAGCAGACACAGTACAGTACGGTAGTCCACGGCTGTAGCTACCTCTGTGTCGGCACTCGGCAGTCCGTCCATAATTGTATACCACCTACCCGTGGTTTTTTTTTCTTTCTTCTTTATACATACATACTACTACATCTCTTTATCAACCAGTCTATATTAGCAGCAGACACAGTACAGTACGGTAGTTCACGGCTGTAGCTACCTCTGTGTCGGCACTCGGCAGTCCGTCCATAATTGTATACCACCTACCCGAGGTTTTTTTTTCTTTCTTCTTTATACATACATACTACTACATCTCTTTATCAACCAGTCTATATTAGCAGCAGACACAGTACAGTACGGTAGTTCACGGCTGTAGCTACCTCTGTGTCGGCACTCGGCAGTCCGTCCATAATTGTATACCACCTACCCGAGGTTTTTTTTTCTTTCTTCTTTATACATACATACTACTACATCTCTTTATCAACCAGTCTATATTAGCAGCAGACACAGTACAGTACGGTAGTTCACGGCTGTAGCTACCTCTGTGTCGGCACTCGGCAGTCCGTCCATAATTGTATACCACCTACCCGAGGTTTTTTTTTCTTTCTTCTTTATACATACATACTACTACATCTCTTTATCAACCAGTCTATATTAGCAGCAGACACAGTACAGTACGGTAGTTCACGGCTGTAGCTACCTCTGTGTCGGCACTCGGCAGTCCGTCCATAATTGTATACCACCTACCCGTGGTTTTTTTTTCTTTCTTCTTTATACTTATACATACTACTACATCTCTTTGTCAACCAGTCTATATTAGCAGCAGACACAGTACAGTACGGTAGTCCACGGCTGTAGCTACCTCTGTGTCGGCACTCGGCAGTCCGTCCATAATTGTATACCACCTACCCGTGGTTTTTTTTTCTTTCTTCTTTATACTTATACATACTACTACATCTCTTTATCAACCAGTCTATATTAGCAGCAGACACAGTACAGTACGGTAGTCCACGGCTGTAGCTACCTCTGTGTCGGCACTCGGCAGTCCGTCCATAATTGTATACCACCTACCCGTGGTTTTTTTTTCTTTCTTCTTTATACTTATACATACTACTACATCTCTTTATCAACCAGTCTATATTAGCAGCAGACACAGTACAGTACGGTAGTCCACGGCTGTAGCTACCTCTGTGTCGGCACTCGGCAGTCCGTCCATAATTGTATACCACCTACCCGTGGTTTTTTTTTCTTTCTTCTTTATACTTATACATACTACTACATCTCTTTATCAACCAGTCTATATTAGCAGCAGACACAGTACAGTACGGTAGTCCACGGCTGCAGCTACCTCTGTGTCGGCACTCGGCAGTCCGTCCATAATTGTATACCACCTACCCGTGGTTTTTTTTTCTTTCTTCTTTATACTTATACATACTACTACATCTCTTTATCAACCAGTCTATATTAGCAGCAGACACAGTACAGTACGGTAGTCCACGGCTGTAGCTACCTCTGTGTCGGCACTCGGCAGTCCGTCCATAATTGTATACCACCTACCCGTGGTTTTTTTTTCTTTCTTCTTTATACTTATACATACTACTACATCTCTTTATCAACCAGTCTATATTAGCAGCAGACACAGTACAGTACGGTAGTCCACGGCTGTAGCTACCTCTGTGTCGGCACTCGGCAGTCCGTCCATAATTGTATACCACCTACCCGTGGTTTTTTTTTCTTTCTTCTTTATACTTATACATACTACTACATCTCTTTATCAACCAGTCTATATTAGCAGCAGACACATAGCAGCAGACACAGTACAGTACGGTAGTTCACGGCTGTAGCTACCTCTGTGTCGGCACTCGGCAGTCCGTCCATAATTGTATACTAGTATCCATCCATCTCCATTGTTTACCTGAGGTGCCTTTTAGTTGTGCCTATTAATATATGGAGAACAAAAATGTTGAGGTTCCAAAATTAGGGAAAGATCAAGATCCACTTCCACCTCGTGCTGAAGCTGCTGCCACTAGTCATGGCCGAGACGATGAAATGCCAGCAACGTCGTCTGCCAAGGCCGATGCCCAATGTCATAGTACAGAGCATGTCAAATCCAAAACACCAAATATCAGTAAAAAAAGGACTCCAAAACCTAAAATAAAATTGTCGGAGGAGAAGCGTAAACTTGCCAATATGCCATTTACCACACGGAGTGGCAAGGAACGGCTGAGGCCCTGGCCTATGTTCATGGCTAGTGGTTCAGCTTCACATGAGGATGGAGGCACTCAGCCTCTCGCTAGAAAAATGAAAAGACTCAAGCTGGCAAAAGCAGTAGCACCGCAAAGAACTGTGCGTTCTTCGAAATCCCAAATCCACAAGGAGAGTCCAATTGTGTCGGTTGCGATGCCTGACCTTCCCAACACTGGACGTGAAGAGCATGCGCCTTCCACCATTTGCACGCCCCCTGCAAGTGCTGGAAGGAGCACCCGCAGTCCAGTTCCTGATAGTCAGATTGAAGATGTCAGTGTTGAAGTACACCAGGATGAGGAGGATATGGGTGTTGCTGGCGCTGGGGAGGAAATTGACCAGGAGGATTCTGATGGTGAGGTGGTTTGTTTAAGTCAGGCACCCGGGGAGACACCTGTTGTCCGTGGGAGGAATATGGCCGTTGACATGCCTGGTGAAAATACCAAAAAAATCAGCTCTTCGGTGTGGAGGTATTTCAACAGAAATGCGGACAACAGGTGTCAAGCCGTGTGTTCCCTTTGTCAAGCTGTAATAAGTAGGGGTAAGGACGTTAACCACCTCGGAACATCCTCCCTTATACGTCACCTGCAGCGCATTCATAATAAGTCAGTGACAAGTTCAAAAACTTTGGGTGACAGCGGAAGCAGTCCACTGACCAGTAAATCCCTTCCTCTTGTAACCAAGCTCACGCAAACCACCCCACCAACTCCCTCAGTGTCAATTTCCTCCTTCCCCAGGAATGCCAATAGTCCTGCAGGCCATGTCACTGGCAATTCTGACGAGTCCTCTCCTGCCTGGGATTCCTCCGATGCATCCTTTCGTGTAACGCCTACTGCTGCTGGCGCTGCTGTTGTTGCTGCTGGGAGTCGATGGTCATCCCAGAGGGGAAGTCGTAAGACCACTTTTACTACTTCCACCAAGCAATTGACTGTCCAACAGTCCTTTGCGAGGAAGATGAAATATCACAGCAGTCATCCTACTGCAAAGCGGATAACTGAGGCCTTGGCATCCTGGGTGGTGAGAAACGTGGTTCCGGTATCCATCATTACTGCAGAGCCAACTAGAGACTTGTTGGAGGTACTGTGTCCCCGGTACCAAATACCATCTAGGTTCCATTTCTCTAGGCAGGCGATACCGAAAATTTACACAGACCTCAGAAAAAGAGTCACCAGTGTCCTAAAAAATGCAGCTGTACCCAATGTCCACTTAACCACGGACATGTGGACAAGTGGAGCAGGGCAGGGTCAGGACTATATGACTGTGACAGCCCACTGGGTAGATGTATGGACTCCCGCCGCAAGAACAGCAGCGGCGGCACCAGTAGCAGCATCTTGCAAACGCCAACTCTTTCCTAGGCAGGCTACGCTTTGTATCACCGCCTTCCAGAATATGCACACAGCTGAAAACCTCTTACGGCAACTGAGGAAGATCATCGCGGAATGGCTTACCCCAATTGTACTCTCCTGTGGATTTGTGGCATCGGACAACGCCAGCAATATTGTGTGTGCATTAAATATGGGCAAATTCCAGCACGTCCCATGTTTTGCACATACCTTGAATTTGGTGGTGCAGAATTATTTAAAAAACGACAGGGGCGTGCAAGAGATGCTGTCGGTGGCCAGAAGAATTGCGGGACACTTTCGGCGTACAGGCACCACGTACAGAAGACTGGAGCACCACCAAAAACTACTGAACCTGCCCTGCCATCATCTGAAGCAAGAAGTGGTAACGAGGTGGAATTCAACCCTCTATATGCTTCAGAGGTTGGAGGAGCAGCAAAAGGCCATTCAAGCCTATACAATTGAGCACGATATAGGAGGTGGAATGCACCTGTCTCAAGCGCAGTGGAGAATGATTTCAACGTTGTGCAAGGTTCTGCTGCCCTTTGAACTTGCCACACGTGAAGTCAGTTCAGACACTGCCAGCCTGAGTCAGGTCATTCCCCTCATCAGGCTTTTGCAGAAGAAGCTGGAGACATTGAAGGAGGAGCTAACACGGAGCGATTCCGCTAGGCATGTGGGACTTGTGGATGGAGCCCTTAATTCGCTTAACAAGGATTCACGGGTGGTCAATCTGTTGAAATCAGAGCACTACATTTTGGCCACCATGCTCGATCCTAGATTTAAAGCCTACCTTGGATCTCTCTTTCCGGCAGACACAAGTCTGCTGGGGTTGAAAGACCTGCTGGTGAGAAAATTGTCAAGTCAAGCGGAACGCGACCTGTCAACATCTCCTCCTTCACATTCTCCCGCAACTGGGGGTGCGAGGAAAAGGCTCAGAATTCCGAGCCCACCCGCTGGCGGTGATGCAGGGCAGTCTGGAGCGACTGCTGATGCTGACATCTGGTCCGGACTGAAGGACCTGACAACGATTACGGACATGTCGTCTACTGTCACTGCATATGATTCTCTCACCATTGAAAGAATGGTGGAGGATTATATGAGTGACCGCATCCAAGTAGGCACGTCACACAGTCCATACTTATACTGGCAGGAAAAAGAGGCAATTTGGAGGCCATTGCACAAACTGGCTTTATTCTACCTAAGTTGCCCTCCCACAAGTGTGTACTCCGAAAGAGTGTTTAGTGCCGCCGCTCACCTTGTCAGCAATCGGCGTACGAGGTTACATCCAGAAAATGTGGAGAAGATGATGTTCATTAAAATGAATTATAATCAATTCCTCCGCGGAGACATTGACCAGCAGCAATTGCCTCCACAAAGTACACAGGGAGCTGAGATGGTGGATTCCAGTGGGGACGAATTGATAATCTGTGAGGAGGGGGATGTACACGGTGATATATCGGAGGATGATGATGAGGTGGACATCTTGCCTCTGTAGAGCCAGTTTGTGCAAGGAGAGATTAATTGCTTCTTTTTTGGGGGGGGTCCAAACCAACCCGTCATATCAGTCACAGTCGTGTGGCAGACCCTGTCACTGAAATGATGGGTTGGTTAAAGTGTGCATGTCCTGTTTTGTTTATACAACATAAGGGTGGGTGGGAGGGCCCAAGGACAATTCCATCTTGCACCTCTTTTTTCTTTTATTTTTCTTTGCGTCATGTGCTGTTTGGGGAGTGTTTTTTGGAAGGGACATCCTGCGTGACACTGCAGTGCCACTCCTAAATGGGCCCGGTGTTTGTGTCGGCCACTAGGGTCGCTTATCTTACTCACACAGTCAGCTACCTCATTGCGCCTTTTTTTTCTTTGCGTCATGTGCTGTTTGGGGAGGGTTTTTTGGAAGGGCCATCCTGCGTGACACTGCAGTGCCACTCCTAGATGGGCCCGGTGTTTGTGTCGGCCACTAGGGTCGCTAATCTTACTCACACAGCTACCTCATTGCGCCTCTTTTTTTCTTTGCGTCATGTGCTGTTTGGGGAGGGTTTTTTGGAAGGGACATCCTGCGTGACACTGCAGTGCCACTCCTAAATGGGCCCGGTGTTTGTGTCGGCCACTACGGTCGCTAATCTTACTCACACAGCTACCTCATTGCGCCTCTTTTTTTCTTTGCGTCATGTGCTGTTTGGGGAGGGTTTTTTGGAAGGGACATCCTGCGTGACACTGCAGTGCCACTCCTAAATGGGCCCGGTGTTTGTGTCGGCCACTAGGGTCGCTTATCTTACTCACACAGTCAGCTACCTCATTGCGCCTCTTTTTTTCTTTGCGTCATGTGCTGTTTGGGGAGTGTTTTTTGGAAGGGCCATCCTGCGTGACACTGCAGTGCCACTCCTAGATGGGCCCGGTGTTTGTGTCGGCCACTAGGGTCGCTAATCTTACTCACACAGCTACCTCATTGCGCCTCTTTTTTTCTTTGCGTCATGTGCTGTTTGGGGAGGGTTTTTTGGAAGGGACATCCTGCGTGACACTGCAGTGCCACTCCTAGATGGGCCAGGTGTTTGTGTCGGCCACTAGGGTCGCTTAGCTTAGTCATCCAGCGACCTCGGTGCAAATTTTAGGACTAAAAATAATATTGTGAGGTGTGAGGTATTCAGAATAGACTGAAAATGAGTGGAAATTATGGTTTTTGAGGTTAATAATAATATGGGATCAAAATGACCCCCAAATTCTATGATTTAAGCTGTTTTTTAGGGTTTTTTGAAAAAAACACCCGAATCCAAAACACACCCGAATCCGACAAAAAAAATTCGGTGAGGTTTTGCCAAAACGCGGTCGAACCCAAAACACGGCCGCGGAACCGAACCCAAAACCAAAACACAAAACCCGAAAAATTTCAGGCGCTCATCACTAATTATAATAACAAAGATTAACAAAGTAAAATTCAGTATTAAAAATATTATCAACCATTCATTTGGGTAAATATCAGGATAAAAATTTTGATCCATAAAATTGTGCAGCAACTATGACCATCGGGACACTTACAGCGTAATCCCCTCATGTACAGACCACAGTCATCATAGTGTAATACTCACTCCAGATCTATCAGGGCTGCTGCGTTGTTCCCTGCTAGTGTCATCATATATACCTGTCACTGATCATTATAGTGTAATACTCACTCCAGATCTATCAGGGCTGCAGCGATGTTCCCTGCTAGAGTCTCATCATATATACCTGTCACTGATCATTATACTGTAATACTCACTCCAGATCTATCAGGGTTGCTGAGTTGTTCCCTGTTAGTCTCATCATATATACCCGTCACTGATCATTATAGTGTAATACTCACTCCAGATCTATCAGGGCTGCAGCGATGTTCCCTGCTAGAGTCTCATCATATATACCCGTCACTGATCATTATAGTGTAATACTCACTCCAGATCTATCAGGCTGCAGCGATGTTCCCTGCTAGAGTCTCATCATATATACCTGTCACTGATCATTATAGTGTAATACTCACTCCAGATCTATCAGGGCTGCAGCGATGTTCCCTGCTAGAGTCTCATCATATATACCTGTCACTGATCATTATAGTGTAATACTCACTCCAGATCTATCAGGGCTGCAGCGATGTTCCCTGCTAGAGTCTCATCATATATACCTGTCACTGATCATTATAGTGTAATACTCACTCCAGATCTATCAGGGCTGCAGCGATGTTCCCTGCTAGAGTCTCATCATATATACCTGTCACTGATCATTATAGTGTAATACTCACTCCAGATCTATCAGGGCTGCAGCGATGTTACCTGCTAGAGTCTCATCATATATACCTGTCACTGATCATTATACTGTAATACTCACTCCAGATCTATCAGGCTGCAGCGATGTTCCCTGCTAGAGTCTCATCATATATACCTGTCACTGATCATTATAGTGTAATACTCACTACAGATCTATCAGGCTGCAGCAATGTTCCCTGCTAGAGTCTCATCATATATACCTGTCACTGATCATTATAGTGTAATACTCACTCCAGATCTATCAGGCTGCAGTGATGTTCCCTGCTAGAGTCTCATCATATATACCTGTCACTGATCATTATAGTGTAATACTCACTCCAGATCTATCAGGCTGCAGCGATGTTCCCTGCTAGAGTCTCATCATATATACCTGTCACTGATCATTATACAGTGTAATACTCACTCCAGATCTATCAGGCTGCAGTGATGTTCCCTGCTAGAGTCTCATCATATATACCTGTCACTGATCATTATAGTGTAATACTCACTCCAGATCTATCAGGGCTGCAGCGATGTTCCCTGCTAGAGTCTCATCATATATACCTGTCACTGATCATTATAGTGTAATACTCACTCCAGATCTATCAGGCTGCAGCGATGTTCTCTGCTAGAGTCTCATCATATATACCTGTCACTGATCAGTATACAGTGTAATACTCACTCCAGATCTATCAGGGCTGCAGCGATGTTCTCTGCTAGAGTCTCATCATATATACCTGTCACTGATCATTATAGTGTAATACTCACTCCAGATCTATCAGGCTGCAGCGATGTTCTCTGCTAGAGTCTCATCATATATACCTGTCACTGATCAGTATACAGTGTGTGACTGTTACACAGCGTGTGTGACATATACAGCAATGAGACACTGTGACACTGTCACCTCTGCAGAACTGTCACAGCGTCAGTCACACTCACACCTGGAGAGAGACCTGGTGGTGGCTGCACACATGTTGCGGTGTCTCCCATTACATGTATGCAATAAGGGTCATGTCATCATGGAAATGTGTGACCCTATTTCACTATTGTAATATTGTTTTCCTGTATAACAAAACAAACAGAAAGACCACTGTTAAAAAAGCCAACATTCAATTAGAGTATATAGTTAAAATACAGAAAATACACAAAGAAAGACTTACACTACACATAGAGTGCGGAATGTAGACATGTTTGCAGATTTATGCTGTGTGGTTTTGGAATGAGCAGACATCAGTCCTCCGATAATGATGTCTCCATCTTGGTAATATTTAAACTCAAACAGAAACTTTTCTGCAGCAAGATGACACTGATTGGCTGAGTCCTGCTTTATAATCCCATAACATATTATCAGCAGGATAACTGACCACAGGTAACAGACAGAGTGTACAGGAGACCAGGACATGACACACACAGGCTCTGCTCAGTCAGTATAATCCCTGACAGCTCTGCAGGTCCTCAGTGCTGCACCTTATATACATTATCTGGGACTGATATAGACTCAGAGCTGCAGCTGCAGAGTGATAAACAGCTATAATAAGTGCAATTTCAACTTCAAGAATAATATCTATATTTGATTGTGTTTTCATTTTATAAGATATCTTTACTTCCTTTATTTTAAGATCTGTATTTTATCCAGGATGAGTTTAAGACAATTTATAAACAGAAAATCAGGGTTTTCATAGCTCCAGATGAAGGGATTGATGTAGAGCTCCATGTGTGTCACTGTGTATTATGTGTAGTGTGTACATTTTCTCTACTAAAAAAATGAGATTATGCAAATGCAGAGGGCACAGTGTGTGAGTAGTACTAGAGAAGTGTCCAGAGAAATCAGATTGCCAGGTAATCAAGGAGTAGTCAGAAAGCAAAAGTCAGAAACAAGCTGGATAAGAACACGGAGTAGCAATCAGCAGTCTGGATTAGTAACACTGGAGCACAGGAAAGACAGCCTGACATTCTGGCAGTACTCTATTAGCAAAGTGGAGAATGCTAGATTTGAATTTGGCACCAAGTGCTATGACACATGACTGCACACATAAATCCTGGAGGGGATTTAGTTGGCATCCTGACGATAGGATGCCAACTGTTATAAGACTGGTAGCAGAATCCCGACCCCACTGAAAATCCTAATGCCATAATCTCAACAGTCAGAATCCCAAATGTACAGTAACTATGCCAGAGAAGGTTACAGTTAGGCTGTGGAGGGCAGTTGTGTTAATTTTAGTCACTAGGGGTAGAACGGGTAGAGTTAGGCTGTGGGAGGGGAGGGTTAGGTTTAGGTTGTGAGATGGAAGGATTAGGTCTAGGCTACGAGGGTGATGGCTGTAGTTGGGGGAAAAGTGAGGGGTAGTGTTAGCATACAAACTAAAAATTGTTGGGATTCTGATATTTGGGATGCCATTGATGGGTCTCTGACCATCTGCATCCATGCTGCTGGGAACCTATACTTGACCCTCTATAAGAGAGCTGTGTACCCACTCCATCCCAGAGCACGCTGCTAATACAGACACAAGGGTGTGGTCACCATCTTCACTGGACACAATAAGTTAACCCTGAGTTCTGGTGGCATTTTTCATGGTGTATTTATGCAAATGCAGCTCATGCAGACCATCAAGAGAGCATATATACAACTAATAAAAGGCAGGTACAAGTACTCAGGAATGATGACTTGAAGTAAACCAAATGCAAATGCTGGTGATGCAGCGGTATAGGCATCCATGATGGGGACAGCTCTCCCTACCTATGAATATATGGTGTGGGATATAATCTTGGGCCCCAGTTGGTTAATGGGCTAGGTGAGCTCTTATGTGTGTCAGGACCCCTGGACTGAGCTCAGTACTAGCTAGTTATATATATATATATGATAAGCATAGGATAACTCTGTGGTTTCAAGATTTTCTGATTTACTTGTAAAGTGGTTCCATATTTGTAGCACATACATGGGTGAATTCCTCTTACAGCTTCTTACTAAAGAGTTCCTCTTACTGTTTCTTGATAAAAAAGTTCCTCTTAGAGTTTCATGGTAAAGCTACTAGGTTACTTAGAAGTTTATACTAATGAATAAGCTTGAGCTAGTAGTAAAATGGTGACTGAAGAACAGCATGGCTGCTGACTATAAAATCACATTTCTCATTTTCCATATTTTTATTAATTACATAGCCTATTACCTTTTAGCTGCCTGAGATTATGGTCTTGCATGGTATCAACAGGTGCTTATACATAGTGTATACAAACTGCTGCAGATTATACACATATGGGGACCCTCAGCGCTTAATAGTCCATCCATTCCCTGTTGAAAGACAAGTCTTTGGTCTCCAAACTAATTATCCTACTAATTAATATTTAGGGAAACAAGAATTGCTTTGCAATTCACACATGTTCTTTGTTTACCAGGAATCAGCTCTTCGCTGCAATGCAAACCATGTCTGGCTCAAGCTGTGGGTACATAGTCTGGTAGTAGGTGGGGTGTTGTCAAGTTGATCATAGGTTCCAGCAATCATTATAGCGGTTGGGCCTAAGTAACATTTTTACCAACCATATTAACACCTTTACAACTTTGTAAATTATTATAATTATAAACACTAATCCTTTTGCTATAATCCATATGATGTTCTGTGGCAAATGTTTCTTTAAGTTTTTTATTTAATTCATATGCTGTGTTATTACTTCCTCTTGGATGACTGTCTCATTAGTGAAATAATTGCAACATTGGACACCTGAGTAGACAAAAAAGGTCATGCAATACACTCCTGACTATGCATTTAAGAAGACATGAAAATAAAAAGAAACCTGCGCACTTTTCTAAAGGTATCTTAAAGTCTTAGATCACATATGTCCAAAAACATACAATAACGTCAATTGATAAGAAGGGGGGTAATCCCCATGTAATAAAACCTGGTCGGTATTCTCAAACCAGGCAATCAGCAGTCTCAATCCTTTGTCCTTCTGTAATGACACTCTCTGCATCCCTTCAGATTTAGATGCAATATTCACCCGGTCACTGGTCCACCTCTGTTGTTAACAACCTCATACATGACCTTCTATGGAAGGCACAAAACAGAGTATATAGGGGTTTTTTAACAGAAGCTCACCCTACTAAGCTGTATCTCCTAAACTGTATACCGACCAGGTTTTATTCCATGGGGATTACCCCCCTTCTTATCAATTGACGTTTAATTTTTAGATTATCTGATTTAATCCCCCGCCATCTATATTCTGCAATAAAGTGCCAGAATAGAGGGTCTAGAGCCAGGTTAAACAAGAGCAGGGAGAGTGGACAACCTTGGTGCGTGCCCCAAAATAGGTGAGGGTACGTGTGTTATTGTCATTAACTGTTAAAAATGCAATTGATATAAGGTGCAGAAAATATGTAAAAACTCAGGGCCAAATTCTTGATGTTTGAGAATTCTGGTTAAGTGCATCCAAGAGACCCTGTAAAATGCCTTATTGGCATCCAAGCTAACAATGATGTTTTCCATATACAGGGAGCTACAGTATGTGATTTAATCATAGCTGATAATAGTGTAGAAACATTATGAACTGAATGCTGGTGTTGAAGAATGCCAGTTTGCACCAGTCGCAATAATTTAGATAAAATTAGTTGGAGATGAGTAGCCATAATTTTCATAAAAATGTTGAAGTCCTGGTTAAGGATAGAGATCAGCCTTTATGAGAGGACCAAAGATGGGTCCTTGTTTGGTTTAAGCAAAACAATGCAGTGTTAAAGGCAGGGGGGTGGGGTTGCCAGTCAAAATCTAATTACAACATTTAGAGATACGGGGCTGCACTTGTTGAGAAAGGATTTTATAATAGGCAGCAGATAAGCAATAAGGCCCTAGAGTTTTACCATTGGGTAAAGATTTAATAACCAGTTCAATTTCCCATTCAGAGATAGGTGATATGAAAGTTCCTCTATCTTCCACAGTAAGGGGTGTAAGGCCTGCTTTGGAGAAAAAGTACAGGCCCTGTGTTGGGTAGTCAAGAGGGGCACTATATAATTCCCTAAAGTCTTTTAGAAATGTATCATTAACTTCACTCTGGGCATACACTACATGAACTTTGTCGGTTTTAATGTAGGGGATGTACTCGGATGTGGAAGTAAACTTTTTTCCGTGCCCTACCTAAAATATTAGTTAGATTGAAATTATAAACACAATTAGGTGTGTTCCGTGCAAAAAGTATCATACACAATTTAGCATCTTTGTATGTCAATCTATTGACTTCGGAGGGGTCTATTAGTAGATTAGTAGATTAGAATAGGCTGTCAATATGGTTTGAGTGGCATGTTATATGCTTGCTTGAAACTGTTTCTTTTTGTTCGCTGTGTAATACAAAATGTGGCCCCAGAGGACCAGTGTAGAGGTCTGCCAAAAAAGGTTGGTGTCCTCCGTATGTAAAATAGTGTCATGTGTGTAGTTATGAAAATATTCTAACAGGTGTTGCTTAAGGTCCATCAAAGAGGCTTGGGAAAATGGCAATTATAGGAGCATTGTCATGGGGTCATTAAGGTGAGTTGTAGGGTTATAGGGGCATGATCAGTGATCAAAATGTCAGCAATGGTAGATTGTCCAACTCTATGGAGCAAGGAACCTGCTATCAACCAGTAATCTATACAGGAGAAAGAATTGTGAGTGTAGAAGAAAAATGAGTTATCCCTGTCTACAGAATGTAAAAAGCTCCAGGGGTCTAATAGCTATAAAGAATCAATGAATAATGAAAGGGCCCTATGGCTTGGGTTAGTTTGTCATTAGAAACATTCAATGAAGGATCAAGCACATTTAAATCTCCACCAAGAATAAAAAAGCCCTCCATCCATCCATATAGGTCAACAAAAAAGTATGAAGAAAAGAGCATTCTGGCCATTGGGACCATATATACAGGCCAGAGTAAACAATTCACTTTCAACAGCAACTTTTAAAAACAAAAATCTCCCTTCAGGGTCTATCCATTCATCCTTTATGTCATAATGTAAAGATTTATTAAATAACAACATTACCCCACAAGAATTAGTAGAAAAGGAGGCACATTGTAGTCACCAACCCAGGTGTCACATAAAGTATTAGAGTCATGCAACCTCCAGTGGGTTTCTTGTAGAAACACTACTGTATATCAGGATAAAACTTTTTTAAATGTTGCAGAATCATCTTCCATTTAATTGGAGTATTCAACCCATCCATGTTCCAAGAGACTAGCTTGAAAGCAGTTTTTGAACTGGTGGCAACATTATTATCACTCATTTGGGGTATATTTACTAAGATTCGTAATGTTCAGAATTTGTTTGAAGTTGAAACACGACTGACATCGGTAGTGTGAATTTGCAACTTTTTGTTTGTTTTTACGACTCATTTACTAAGCCTTCGTAATTTGTGTTTTTGTATTTTCCGATGTCGATGTCATTCGTAATATATTTTATGTGATCGCGGCCGACTCTTGTTTTTTCGGCCGTATTTTGTTGGTCTTTTTACGAATTTGCATCTTTAATTTCCACGGCAGTGTTATTGACCATTCCAGGCCGCGTTATTTTCTTACTTTCGTTTTCGTCACTCGTCCGTGATTGGTTGTGTTTGTCATGGAGGAGTGTCTGTGCTCATTAGCATAAAATTGCCCCCAACCAGCTGCAACTCATGGGTTTAGCTAGTGGAGAGGTGAGAGGAAGTTGGTGTTTTGGAGTTGGTGATTTGTTGGTCGGTTTTGGAGGTTTCTTGGGATTGTTGAGTGCTGTATTGTTTGTGTAAGTATCTTGTGGTAATTGTTGTGTAGTCTCTTAAAATTTTGTGTCATTTTTAGTGTTTGGGCATTCTACTTTCAGTCTATTGTCATTGTGTGTGTGTGTGTGTGTGTGTGTGTGTGTGTGTGTGTGTGTGTGTGTGGTTGGTGTGCAGTGGTAGTGGAGTAGTGTGTTTTGTGTTTTTTT
Organism: Pseudophryne corroboree; assembly: GCF_028390025.1. NCBI lineage: Eukaryota > Metazoa > Chordata > Amphibia > Anura > Myobatrachidae > Pseudophryne > Pseudophryne corroboree. The sequence goes on from NC_086444.1 coordinate 1,223,492,947, forward strand.
TATTAGTGTTATTTGTTGTTTGTCATTATTATGTCCCACTCAGAGGTGAGTGAGAGGGAGGAGGTGAGGGAGAGGGAGGAGGTGAGTGAGGTGGAGGAGGTGAGTGAGTGGGAGGAGGTTAGTGAGGTGGAGGAGGGTGAGGTTGCTGCTGTGGCTTTGAGTGATAGTGACAGTGATGGTGGTGTTGCTCCTCAGCCACGCACCACTTCCAAGACGGGCAAAAATTTTAAATTTAGCTTTGTGGAAAATATGGCTTTGGTGCATGAGTTGATGCGCCATCATCGCCAGCTGTTTGGACGTGATGAGGCCAAGGTGCCTTTGCGCAGGAAAACTGTTCTGGGGGGAAGGTAGTAGCGGCAGTAAACAGTGAGGGTGTGGTGAAGAGGACCGAGGACACGTGTCGGAAGAGATTCTACGACATCAAGCGCCGTGTCAAGGCCAAGATGGCAAAGGAGGCTAAGTCAGCCAGGCAAACAGGGGGTGGCCATCCCTTTATAGCGTCTTATCGGGAGTGGGAGGAACCTGTGTGGACCCTTATTCCGCATGAAGTTGTTGGTGCGACTAATGTGCGGGATTCGTATCGTCCTAGGCCTGATGGTTAGTTTATTTATACAAATCTGTTATATCTGCATATGTGTTTATGTATAATTAGTATTTAAAAAATTATATCGTATTGTTAATATATTTTTATGTTCTTAATTTATTATCTATTTGTGTTTTTTTAAATATTTTGTGTTTGTATAATGAGGTGTTAGGTAGTAATGTTTTTTGTTTTTTGTTTCTTTGTTTAATGTCTGCTGTATTTTACTTGTCTTTGTGGCCAATATGTTAGTGTAGATGGCTAAGTATTGTATGTTTTATTTTTATAAAAATTTCTAATTTTTCGGTTTTTATAATTTTATTTTCAAATTTACTCATTAATGTAATAATGTCAAATATATGGTAATACATGTGTGTATATTCAGCTGTTGGCCATGGAAAATTAGACTACTTGGCTATGTTTTTGTCTTTGGAAATGGAACCTCATTAGCCTGTTTACAAAAAATTAAGCAACCCATTGTTTCAATATCTGTTAGAAACTGTACCCATAATGGTAATCATATGTCCACATCACTAAATGTTGCTGCTTACAAAAGTACACACTGTAATTAAATGTCATAAACACCAATGTATCTTTTTTACAGTACAAAAGCAAGCCACCACTTCAAGAACGCAAGCAACACTGTCAAGAGCTGTGGATGCTGGCGATACAGGTAACGCAAAAATGACACCTGTTAATGTGGACACAACAAAAAACAAAAAAATCTATTGTTTGCATTAATCCATAGGAACTTCAACATCGCATCACAGTCCACAAAGACGTCCTTCACAGGGGTCTGGCAGCCACACGAGCAAGCCTAGCAAGAGACGTCAACACCAACATTAAGCACATCCCCACGTCGTATTTCAACTGTGTTGCCTCTGCCACCAGGACACATTTTGGAGAGTACTCAATCACCGGGACCACATTCCCCTCAGCGGTCTGCTGAGTAAACACAAAACACAACTTACACATCAGCCCAAAAATTTAATATTCCTATCCACAGCAGCAAGCACATGGCTTGCAAATTGTTAAAATCCAAAAACCACTAAATTTTTTTGCAAATTTAGAGTGTTCTCTTGTGCCTTACAGTAGTATTGTGTTGTAATTATTTATTTGAATAGTAAAATACTGAGCTTCAGGTAGATTCAGACCCTTTCACAATGGTGATATAATTCATATTGTCATTTACTGTTTGAAATTTTAATGCAAGTATGATATGGCGGGTGACAAATCACTTTTTTTCATGGTGTAAACTTTGTACCTCTGTGTGTTTGTTTCGTAAGTGTGGTATTTGTCAAACATGTGTCCACTTTTGTTTTGAAGTCATTTTTGTCAACATAAAAACCAACATAATTGGCCTTTTTGATTGTGTATATGAGTCTTGGTGAACATCCTAATTTGCTTTAGAAAATTGTTTGACAAACAAGTCTAGAAAGTTAAACTAAATATCAAAACCAGCATATTTTTTGAATACACTTAAATGTTGTCCCCTTAAACCCCATACAGAACCAGACATCATGCCCCCGGAAGCCCAGCAGGAATATGAACAGGAAACATACACCCTCCATCTGCAAGCAATAGATGTTAACCAATCAAGCACGCATCAGGAGAGTACCCCGCCACCTCAAATGTCACCACACCCACAACTGAGCCAAACAACCCCTCCCCCGCAACAACCTGAACCATCATTTTGGGTAACATGGAACCAACAACAGGCACAGAATATTGATTGCCTACGCACACACACCCAATACCTAGCCTGTCTGCCCAATCATCTCCCGAGACTGTGTAGAAACACAAGTAGGCTCAATGTCCAGCTATGCAGAGTCGCAAACAGTATGGAGCAGATGAGAGCAGATAACAGCCAACTTATTGTTACCTTTCAGCGCATAATGGATTAGCAACACCGCCATCAACAGGCCCTCATTCAGTTAATTCAAAGTAATCAAATTATATCAGAAACCATGTCTCGCATCATAGACAACAACAAAACAGCAACAACACAACTTACGGCAACCCTGGCTAACCTCAGTCAAAATGTTAATTTGTTGGCACAACACCAACAATGTTACAGCTCAGGGACCAACACACCTACACAGACCCTAATTTCATCACCAGTTTGAAGATCAAGCCGAACCCGCTCCACTGCCCAAACCAAACCCACATCAACCACCAAAGAACAGTTTAAGAAATAGGCCACCCTGCAGCTGGAGACACAAATTGTTGACAAAACTAGGTCTACACAATAGCAGTTATTTGTAATGAAAACACATGTTGTACAGTAATAAAAGTGAAAAGTGAATGTGCAATGTGTTATGTGCAAAAACTGTCAGTGTAAGAGGAAAATTTTGTGCTGGTGTAAGCTCTGTAAAGGAGGCATGTAGAGCAGGATGTCTACGCTAGCACGAGCCACGGGAAAGATATGTGTTTTAAAAGACGTGCGGCCGAGGAGAGCGGATCACACTGAGGAATCCGCCGAGGTCTAAAGGCAGGGAAACGCGTCTGTTTCGTCTCCCATATACATGGTACAGCGGAGATACATTTAATTTCCGGATGGTTAATATTATACCCCAGTGCAAAGAGGGGCACAAGGCGGAGAAGTGACCATACACTCCTGAGAAAGCTGATGGTGAGCAAGCAGCTGGGAGGAACATCGCTGGCTTAGAGGTGATCTATGGACTCCAGATAAGGCTGAATAAGAGCTACAGCCGGGAGGGTAATCATCCAATTGCGGTGAAATAGGTCTGCTGACTGATCCATTAAAATATGCTGAGATATATTATCTGCTGACAATAGCTCTGGATTTAGCATATACTATGTTTGCATGGCCATGCATGACTGCTTATAATCAAACTAATTTGGCAGTTAAAACTAACAAAAAGCTATTAATTGCACTATTAAAGTAACAGGCATTTATCAACTGCAAAGAAAGGAACTTTCAAGTGCATGCTTTTATTGCTACAATGGACATGTGGACTGAACAGTAAACTTGTAGCCATAATAGAAAGTATCATTCAAGGACTTTTATACAGAGACTTGGATTGCAGTTATATTACAGTTTTTCAGGTCACTGTCTATATGGATGGGTGTAATGTATATGCGTTTTACTAAAATGTGAGTAAATTTTATTGATACTGGCCGGTATTGATTTTAGTTTTCATTATTAACCATTTAATAATAAAATCTACTACAGATTAAATTAGCGCTTTCCTATTGTTTTTCTTGTTTTATTGATTATGAGGGGTTTATAAACCAATTACCCCTGGGAAAGCAGCAATTTATTCTGTGCAATAAAGGCGCCTGTGGTTTTTTTCTGGTTTTGTTTGCAAGATAATTGGTTCCTGGGCAGCCTTTATTTGATTGTAGATAAAGAGCAAATAAATCTTTTTTTATTGTGTGTAATTAATTCAGTTTATTTTGGATAAGCATCACTTGTTGCTATTTAGTTATGGCACATCTGACATGTATTACTAATAGAATGGAAAGAAGAGATCTTTATTTGAGGGGAAAAACCCTCTATTAACGATGAAGGCACTGGTGCGGTGTCGGAGATGCATGGGTTGTTCAATAAATTGGAAAACCTATGCATGTCTGAAACTAAACACTGGTGGAATCAGATTTCTTTACAGAAATATATAGATGGTGGACTCATCGTTAGAGGTCTTATGATCCTGAAGGAGTCTACCTTTAGGGATGATGTAATCTTTACGGATGAGTGGAATGGTATATTGGATGATTGCTCAAAAAAACTTATGCAATTGCTAATTAAATATAAAGAACAACGTTTATGTGAAATACAGGATAAAATAGAAGAAGTACACTTGTCACTGAAGGGATATGAAAAATTAGGTGAATTAAAGGAAAGAGATGTTAAAGTGAATAAAAAATTAATGGAGTTTGAAGAATCCCTAGTGGATAGAAAAGAACATAAGATGGAAAGAGATGTCTGGGACTACAAAAATGGATCATCATGTAATTATAAGAGGGGTGATAATCGGAAAAATGACCAATCTAATCAGTTTACACCTAGACAACTAAATAGGCAAAGACAACCACATAGACAATTTAATCAAATACAATATCGTGAGAAATGTAATAGTCCTAGAAGGGGTAGAGGTTTCACTCAGAATGAAACTACCACAAACAAAAAAAACATCTTCACACATAGGAATAGGTACCAGGTGTTAGAGGAACATAATAATGACAGTCACATTGGGAGGAATATTAGACCTTCAGAAACTGAGGACGAACAAGATCATACACCTGACCAGCATTTTTTAGACAGGCGAATAGGATCAAATATGTGGCGGCAACAAATTACCAGGGAAAAAGGGAAAGAAACCGAGAAGTAGAGGATGTAGGGGAGGAGGAAGAAGAAAACAGGCTGAAAACACCTCGCAGAAGGTAAAATGTGGAACATCAGGCAAAGGTATATATCATTTATCAAAAAAAGTATTAACAGATGAGGAAATTAAAATATTAGAAAAAGGCTTCAATTATGCACCAGTAGCGAAACCAAATCTGTTCCAACTATTTGTGGATTTGAACCGGTATGTGCGTACCCTTAGTAGAAAAAGGTATTTTGCATTAAAATCTTTAAAAAATAATAAAAGTGATGAGACTCTTATAATTCTGGATGCAGTTGATGATAAGATGAGGGAAATTCTTGAATGTTTGGAACAAGAAGGGGCCACGGATGATCAAAATGCAAGAAATTAAATTCCAGTGAATGATAGTAGAATAAATCCCTTTAAAAAGAAATCGGATTTTTATCCCTTATCATACAAGGGTCCGTATGTGGACAGTTTTTATAGATCAACCATGGCTAGTTTCAGGGTTATCTGTGAGAATTCTGATGACACGAAGTATCAGGATAACTTGACCCCTGGGGAAAGAAAAGCTTAAAAAAAGCTTAGAAATCACTGCAAAGTGATGAAACTATGGTTATCAAACCTGCAGATAAGGTTGGTGGGGTGGTTGTCATGGATGTGGAGAGCTACATTGCAGAATGTCATAGACAGTTGTGTGATGTGGTGTTCTACCACAGGCTTGACTCTAACCCCACCACCCTATACCAAAAACAATATATGGGGTTACTAGATGGAGCCCTTGAAGATGGAGCTATATCCAAGGAAATATTTCATTTTTTAGTTTGTGCACATCCTATCACTGCCACATTTTATGTTTTGCCAAAAGTACATAAATCACTAGTTAATCCACCGGGTAGACCTATTATTTCAGGTGTGGGGTCACTCACCACTAATTTATCATTTTTTGTTGATCCCTTTTTGCAAACACATGTAGAGGGTCTGAGATCACACTTAAAAGATACTAACGCTGCTCCGCTTAGGACCCGCTCACCCGCTTCTACGTAGCTGTTCCCGGCTACACACAGGGACCGCTACCCAGCGCATCACCACCTCTTCCCCTATGGACAAATACCTGGCACCGGGGGCCTCACAGAAACCGCAGCCGCCGCGTCAGGAGAAGCGCCGCGCCGATTCCAACATGGCGCCGGACGCCTCCTCGGCCCCGTCCACTCCGGCCTCTAAGAAGGTGGCTTCACCCCAGGAGCTCACTGATCTCCCGCAGGTACGCCGCAACCCGGATACTCCCGCTACGTATGGCGACATCGTGGACGCTATTAAATCCACAATGTCACCTCTGCTATCTAAGGCTGTGGCAGACATTTCACAGCAGCTGCAGCACCTTACTGCCAGAGTCTCAGATTCTGAAAATCGCATAGGAGCGCTATGTCATGATATGCATTTGGCACAAGGGGACATTATCAAACTGAAGAAGGAAAATTATCAGTTATGGAACAAACTTGATGAGGCTGAAAATCGCTCACGTCGTAATAATATCAGGGTGGTAGGGCTCCCTGAAAATGTTAAAGGCCCAGCATTGGCAACTTTTGTTTCTGTGACTCTCCCTAAGTTACTAGGGATCGAGGAGGAATGTAAGGACCTGGTGGTGGAAAGAGTTCACCGAGTCGGCCCGCCGCCCCGCCCGAATGAATCACGCCCTAGGGTCACATTATTCAGATGTTTAAATTATCTTCACAAAGTGGCATTCTGGAGGGCTTCGCGAAAGATCCAGAACCTTATCTGGGAAGGAAACCGACTACGCCTTTTCCAAGACTTTTCTATGGAACTTTCACGTATGCGTAAATCCTTTTCTCCTATCTGCTCAAAGCTAGTCACCATGAACCGACGTTTTGCCCTTATGTATCCGGCTAAGCTAAGGATCTTCATTAATGACACCCACTACGACTTCATGACACCTGAAGATGCACACGCCTTCCTATCTGATAACCGTGAGGATTTCGCTGTGACATCACTGACACCCCTGCTTGAATTCTCGCCACCCTTGGAACTGTCTCTTTATCTTTAAATATTTCCGTTTTCTTCCAGTTATTATGTGAAATATACCTGCGTCCACCGTTTACCACTCTAACCCCTACCCCACCCCTCTTTTTCTTTTTTACTGTTTGGTCTGGGCCTCCTTATAATCTCACCCTTTACCTCAATTTGACATAGAGATTATAGTTTTCCTCAACATTGTTGTTAAGGTCCATTACGTTAGCCCTTCTTACAGGGTCCCTGAACACCTGTTATGCTCCGGTATCTACAGTTCTCTAGCGCTATCCCATTATATGGGATTGGCCCACAGTTATATCTATTGTTACTTTTGCGGAATGTCATTTATGTCCTTTGGATTCCAGGCATGTTGATCATGCCACTACCATGTTTTCATGTATTCCCCATGTCTTGTCATTGCATGTTTCCCTCCCCTTTTCTCTCCTCCTGTTTGTTCTCATTTAGGTTCACCGCCACTTTGCCCCGGCAGAATTATACCCAGATGGATGGATTCTCCCCTCACCCAGATACATATGACTGAGTTGAAGATAGGCTCCTTCAATGTCGGTGGCATCCACTCTCCGGCTAAACGCCGTAAGGTTTTATTATACTTACAAAAACAGTCAATAAATATTGCATGTCTCCAAGAAACCCATCTTTTACCCCCTGAGATTTTGAAACTCCAAATGCTTAAATGGAAAATTCTGGCTTCCGCCCCCTATAATTCCAAATCCAGAGGTATTGTAATCTTATCCTCCAAGACATTACCCATAGAAATACTCTCCTCTTACTCTGATCCTGAAGGCAGGATATTGATACTATCTTTCTCACTATTTAACGCAACGTATACGCTTACCTCCATTTACGCACCCAATGTCTATTCTAGATCCTTCCTCCAGAAGCTCATTAAATTACTCCTTCCACATATGTCTACCCCTATAATTCTCTGTGGTGACTTCAATCTGACTGCTCACCCCACACTTGATAGATCCTCCACGCGAAAAATACGTACCCCGCCCCCTTCCCTGGGGATACCTTCACTGTTGAAAACTCTCCAATTAATAGACGTATGGAGGGCTTTACACCCAACCCAGAGAGAATTTACTTGCCTATCTGCAGCGCACCACACACTGTCTCGTATAGATTTCTTTTTTCCCTCTTCCTCTCTTTTCCCCCTAGTTCAAGATACAACCATACACCCTATCATAATCTCTGACCATGCACTTGTCACCTTCTCATTTTATATGAAAAAAGAGCTATCCCCATATAGAACATGGAGATTCCCAGCCTACCTTCTTTGCTCCCTGAAATTTCGAGAACATTTAGACCAGACATGGACTGATTTTAATTTCTATAATGAACATACTTTAGCTACAGACCCCTCACTCTATTGGATGACGGCCAAATCAGTTCTGAGAGGTTCTATTTTAGCTTTTGAGGCCTCCTTACGAAAAAGACTCTCCCACTCTTATACCACCCTCCAGGAATCATTGACGGAAGCCTATGCTTCTTATGTCCAGACACCCACCACTACTACACGATCCAAATATCTTTCTGCCAAATCCCTTCTTGAAGAATTGCTTCAGTCTATGTCTGATAAGATGACTTTCTCCTCTCATTATCGATATCACAAATTCGGTAATAAGACGAGTAAAATGCTTACCAACATCCTCAATGGCACCAGGACACCGATGATAGTCCACCCTCTCAAACTGCAAGATGGCTCCCTTACCAAATCCACTGCGCAAATTTCTCAGGTCATGTCAGACTTCTATACAGACATTTACGCCCCCCCAAACCCTACGCCCAGCACCCCACCTATAACTTCGCCTGTGATGGATGAACATAAGCTGACCAATACCTGGTCCCAACTCACTTATCCACAATTGCCAGAAGAGTTCACAGACTCCCTCACTGCCCCTATCTCCACCCTTGAAATAAGCAAGGCTATTAGGTCACTCAAACCTGCCAAGGCTCCTGGTCCTGATGGATTTTCTGGGGAATTTAACAGTTTTTTCCTTGATAAAGTAACCCCAGTTCTTGAATCAGTATTTAACCATATTTTAATTACTCAAAATGTCCCTGCATACTTTAATTCTGCCATCATCAAAGTGATTCCCAAACCGGGCAGAGATCTCTCCAATCCTGGTTCTTATCGCCCCATATCACTACTGAATTGTGATTACAAAATCCTAACCAAGATTTTGGCGGAACGTCTTAATCCCCTCCTCCCCCATATAATCCATCGGGACCAGACCGGCTTTATTAAGGGCAGACACTCGGTACGCAATGTCCGCAAAGTTCTGGCGGCTACCCAAAAGCTAACCTCAGTGACGTCTACTGACTCCCCAAATCTTATCTTATCGATTGACGCCGAGAAGGCCTTCGATCTTGTCCATTGGCCGCATCTATTTGACACTATGACCAAATTTAGAATCCCTGATCAATACATAGCCTTCATTCGGACTTTATACACCAATTCCTCATCCCAAATTGCCTGTAATGGCTACTTATCCCCTCCTTTCCCGATCAAGAAAGGCACACGACAAGGCTGTCCCCTTTCTCCCCTCCTCTTTGCCATAGCCCTAGAACCCCTAGCACTTGCTCTTCAGGCATCTACTGATTTTTCTGGTATCCCCCTAGCAAATATGGAATTAAAACTTGCACTCTACGCAGACGACATGTTGCTATTTGTGTCCAACCCTTTAGTTTCTATACCAGTAATCATAGACATAGTTGCCTCCTTTGGACCCATTTCCGGGTATAAAATAAATGTCCACAAATCAGAAATTCTCCCTATCACTCCTTTAGCACTGTCCTTGGCCAATAACCCTACTTTAGCACAATTTAAGATCCAGCCCTCCCACATCAAATATTTAGGTATCCTTATCACTCGAGATCCTCTTCAGATTTACAAAGCGAATTTCTTGCCCCTATTCTCCAAGATTAAAACTCAACTGAACTCATGGACCAAACTCCCCCTGTCTTTGCTAGGCAGAGCTGCTGTAATCAAGACTATAATATTCCCAAAAATCTTTTACTGTCTCCAAATGATACCTTCCCCCCTGCCAAAGTCGGATGTACAAATGTTAAATTCACTAATCTCCTCGTTTCTGTGGTCGGGTAAGAGATCCAGGATGAGACTATCTAAGCTAACATACCCGACTAGACTGGGGGGACTGGGCATTCCGGATTTCACTCTCTACCACTTGTCAATACATTTCAGGTACATCTCGGACTGGCTCTACAATAAATCTGCATACACAGATCGCTCTCTAGGTGATGCTGTATTCTCCCCATTTTCACCAAGTGCCCTTTTACATACCCCACTACGCCTCCTTCCACACCGTATTCTGAATCATATTCTATTTAGGGGGTCATACGACGCCTGGATACATATAAATAAACTCTTGAATAGAAATCATGTAATTTCACCTTACATCCCTCTCTGGGGCAACCCTAATTTTCCCCCTTCACTGCACAACCCCTCCTTCTCAAACTGGCATACAAAAGGACTTGACCTTGCCACTAAATTATTTGATCCTGGAGGGCGGATAATTACCTTTACCTCACTACGCGAGACTTATGATATTCCACACACCAACTTCTACATGTACCTCCAAGCTCGACATTATGTTGACACCATTAAATCAGTTATCCTCTCATTCTCTCCTCCAGACCCTTTACTCTCACTTTTCCTGACCTTACATACTGGAAAATATAAAACAGCCTTACTATATAAATTACTTCTTGACTCTAATGATAAAGATCCACTTACTCCTCTCCTAACGCCTTGGTCCATGGATTGTCCAGAAATTACTTCTACCCAAATATTACTTTCTCATCATCATACCACTATGAAAATCCTCCAATCTGCTTACCTCCAAGAAGTTCATTTTAAGACTTTACATCGACTATATATCACCCCGGCCCAGAGAAAATATATGCATCCCTCTGAGACAGGTGAATGCTGCAAATGCAAAATGGTGAATGCTAAATTCTTTCATTGCTTTTGGTCATGCTCAAAAATACTAAAATTCTGGAGGAAGGTTCTAGTTTTTATCAATAACCTCTTTTCCACGTCCTTGGTAGCTGACCCTCTTGCTTGCCTCTGTATGAATTTTAGTAACTGGACGCTCCCCGCAAACACATCATCGATTATCCCTCTACTCACAATCATACTGACCATGTCCAAAAAACTGATTTTAACACACTGGACAGTATGCTCAGCCCCATCCCTATATGACCTGAAGAATAGAATACTACAACTACTTCTTTTTGACAGACGCTCCACAGCACTAGACCCCTCTATTTCCTATGATAAATTTATCCTAAAATGGAAGTATTACCTAGACACTCTTGATATGACACAACAGCCCCTATTGCTCTAGGCTCCCCTACTCACATGAGCATGGTTTAACCCCTCTTTTCCAATACTTATACTACTATTAAGGTTTTTTTCCTAATCTCAGTCACTAGCCCCACCCACTTTGAAGCACTTTAATATTCGAATCTATATTGATAGTTTAGCTCATCCTTCTCCTCAGTTCTAACTTTGATTGTCACATACTGCAAAGTGATCCGATTGAGTATTCCCTATATGTCCTGCCCCTCCTTCTCTTGTCTCGTCTTTGTATGTCTCCCCCCCTCCTCCCGGTTATTTTATTAAGGTTTAACTTTGTAGGAATATAGTGGGTCCCTGACCTACTTTCCTTTGAATTCAGAATTGTACTGTTTCTCACTACGAGACCTGGCGAATACAACAGGATTCCTTTACGGAATTTCTTATCTCTCTTATATTGCCTGTTACATTTATACTTTTGCTGATTTGCTGTATTTGAAATATACAAAACATTATTTCAATAAAAATGATTGAACCAAAAGATACTCAACATTTTTTGAATACTATCAACCAAATTACATGGAAAAATAATTACTATCTATTAACATGCGATGTTGAGGCATTGTACTCAAATATACCACATGAAAAAGGTATTAAAGCAATTGATCAGTATTTGAGACAGGGTGAGGTCTCAGACTCTCTACGGAAGTATTTATTGGCAGCTATACAATTTATATTATCTAACAATTATTTTATTTTTGAAACTAAATATTATTTACAGACACAGGGTGTGGCCATGGGAGCCAGATTCGCTCTGAGTTTCGCTATCTATACATGGGAGTCTTTGAAGAACAACATGTGTGGGGAGGTGGACATGGGACGGATCTGGTATACTATGGCCGTTTTAAAGATGATTTATTTATAATCTGGGATGGGAGTTTGGAAGCATTGCAGGTTTTCACTAATAATCTGAATAAAAATGAATATGGATTGAAATTCACATCTAACTATAATAATACAAAAATTAATTTCTTGGATATAGAGCTATCAGTAGAAGAAGATCAATTAATTACTAAAACATACATTAAGGAGGTTGCTCAAAATAGATATCTTAATTATAACAGCTCTCATAAGAGAAGCTGGAAGAATAATATCCCCAGGGGCCAGTTTGTCAGATTGAAGCGAAATTGTACCTCAGTATCCACTTATCGGAAGCAAGCAGTAAAACTTATGGAGTCATTTCAAGAACAAGGGTATCCACAAAATGTATTAGAGACAGCAATGTTAGAGGTGGAAGGAATTGAGAGAGAGCTATTACTTAAACCTAAGGTTCAGAGTCAGGCAGACAATAACAAAAATGTGGATAGATGGACTGCCTTTACCACAAAATAGAACAGTTGTGCTGGTAAGATCAGTCAAGTTATAAGGAAGAATACCTCCCTACTACTTCTAGATGAATATTTAAAGCCACAGGTGAATCCAAAGAGATATACTATTTTTAGAAAGGCTGATAATTTGAGAAATAAACTGGAGCCTAGTCATTATGTGAGTAAAGGGAAACAGGAAATGGGTGTGCAAAGTAAGTGGCTCCCAGAAAAACCAATAGGAAATTGTTTATCCTGTAAGAATTTACCTAGGAAGAGCATTCACTTTGAGTCATTCAAAATGGGAGAAAAGTTTCCCATTAGGGAATTTATGAATTGTATGTCGACATATATTATTTATCTTATTTCATGCCAATGCGGCAAACAATATATAGGTCGGACTACTAGAACTGTCCATGTTAGGTATATGGAGCACAGGAGAAATATTATGAAAGGTGCTAAACATCCATTATCAGACCATGTGATATATTGTCAGAACTCAAAAGTGGAAAATATTAAAATGATTGGTATAGAACAAATTAAGGTGACAAATAGGGGGGGTGATCGATTTGATAGACTTCGGAAGAGAGAAGCGTACTGGACATTTAGAATGGATACCATGTTCCCTTCCGGTCTTAATGACATGATAGAGTTAAATGGAGTATAAACTATAAATATGATATTACGATATTTGATGGGATGAAAAGAAAGAACTGTAGAGGAATCTGTCGGATGTAATAGTTGGAGTTTTTATTTTTGTATATATTCACATAATATGTTATATATGAAATATATCTCAACTTAGAGGAAATATGTAGTTGAGTCGTGATAAATACAGTACAAGTTAGGTAATGTTAGGTGGATTCAGGAGGTTGCATTCACTTGTTATTTTCTTTGATATTTCATTTTTTTTTTCTGTTTTGTTTTCTATTTATATTATGTAAAAGTGTCTAAACAAATATATATCTTCTAGTGAGGAAAGTCTGAAACTGAAATAATAGCATGAGTGACCAGTATTGCCGACAAATGAAACTGAGATATGTCTATATAGATTTATATTTTTATATGTATATAAGTTTAATGATTTTAAGTATAGGTGTATGAATATGAAAAGCTCTTGGAGGTACAAATAATCATGTTTGAAGACAAGTAAGAGATGCTGCTGTGTTGATGAGCCGATAACGGGGCTCAGATCCCAATAAGGAGTTAAACCATTATGCTTTTGTGCTGGTGTTAGCTGTGTAAAGGAGGCGTGTAGAGCAGGACGTCTATGCTAGCACGAGCCGTGGAAAAATATGTGTTTTAAAAGAGGTGCGGCCGAGGAGAGCGAATCACACTGAGAAAGCCGCCGAGGTCTAAAGGCGGGGAAACGCGTCTGTGTTAGAGTCTCCTGCCCTGTGCTGCCACGTCGTCATGGCAACCGGGAGACAAGTGCTAGCGGAGTAACCTGAGCGCAGCTGATACTCCGGTTCGGGTCTTTTGCTGTGCAGTGGTTACAGGCTCTGTGCACGGCAGGGGATCCGGTGCTGGTTTTTGTGCTCACAGTCTGTGAGGTCTGAGTGGGGCGTGGACAGCACCTGCTTTATAAGGCCTCTTCTCAGGTTAAGCAGATGCTGCTGAATCTTTGTTGGTTAGTCAGTTCCTGAAAGTTATCCAGTACTGTGTAGCTTTGTATTTGTTGTTGCTTACTGCAAATAGGCCAGGGGATTTGGTACTACACTCTGCCAATCCAGACCTAGCAGTAAGACTGGAGTCAGTCGTTTAGCTTGCTGGGGTTCTTTTACTACTCTGTGAACTTAGCAAGTTTACGGCTGTATTCTAAGACTTGCCTGCCTAAATCCTGTCTCACTGTGCAAGGTGTCAGGTGTCAGTTTAGTGGCAGTAAGCTGAACCTGTGCACTGCAAGTGAGAATTAGGATTGTGGAGACTCTCCTTGTGTCTATCATTCCATCTCTGACCAAGGAGTTTACTGCCACACCCGTTGGTAACCCTTTAGGGTTTTGCTGTTGCCCTTAGCAACAGCATTTCGGGTTCTCTACGTATTAAAACACAACATCTTGCTTTTCCCATCTGAGCATTACTAATACTAGGGAGACACCCAGTTCCTTAGCCTCTGGGCTTCTCTGTTCACTTTGTGTGTATTTTGTTACCCTATCACCTTCTGTGTACGTAATGTCATATTCCCCAGTCTGTCTGTGAGTTCATTTGTTTTGCATACCTATCCGTTCAGACACCAGTACATTCCTGCAGGCACTGGTGTGCATAACAGTTCAAACACCAGTACATTCCTGCAGGCACTGGAGTGCATAACAGTTCTGACACCAGTACATTCCTGCAGGCACTGGTGTGCATAACATATTCAGCAGCCTAATACTCCTGTTGAAATTTTGTGGGAATATGGAGCATACCCCTCAAAATAAGTTGCAACAGGTGGTCGATCAGGTGCAGGTCCTGACTCGACAATTTAATGATTTGTCCATTAAAATGCACACCTCCCAGGCCGCTGGCGGAGCTCCCGCAGCAGCAGCACCTTCAGGGGTTAAGGAGCCGAAAGTAAATCTCCCGGATCGTTTTTATCGAGATCGCTCGCAGTTCTTTTGTTTCAAGGAGAGCTGCAAGCTATACTTCCGGCTTAGGCCTCAGTCTTCTGGGTCGGAGATTCAGCGGGTGGGCATAGTGATTTCCTTGCTACAAGGAGACCCACAGGTCTGGGCATATGGGTTGCAGCCTGACTGTCCGTCGCTTAAAAGTGTTGATGCTTTTTTTACGGCACTGGGCATGTTGTATGATGACCCTGACAAGATGGCCTCAGCCGAGGCTCAGATTTCGATTCTTAAGCAAGGGCGAAGGCCAGTTGAGGTTTACTGTACGGAGTTTCGGAGGTTGGCCCATGATACCCAGTGGAATGACCCAGCCCTGAGACACCAGTACCGAAGAGGTCTTTCTAACCAGATAAAGGACCAACTGGTACAATATCCCTTGCCTGATAGCTTGGATCAGCTCATGCAGTTATCCATCCGGGTGGATAGACGGCTGAGAGAGCGTAGGCTTGAAAGGGAGACTGAGGTTTCCTTCTTTCCCAAGGGAACCTCAGACTCTGAGGAATTTTCCGAGGAGCCTATGCAGATTGGGGCTACCCGCCTCTCCTCGCGTGAGAGGACGCGGAGGAGACAGCAGGGGTTGTGTTTGTACTGTGGGAATAAAGGTCATATGGTAGTATCATGCCCAGAAAAGCCGGAAAACTTTAGGGCCTGAGGGTGATGGGAAATATCCTGTCAGGCCAGAAGTCAGAATTTCCCAAGAAGACTTTTATCATTCCGGTGACCTTGAAGATCCTCGGTCAAACTGTCAAGACTGAGGTCTTTGTGGACAGTGGGGCCGACGGGGTTTTTATGGACCGCCAAATCGCCCTGAAACACTCTGTTCCCTTAGTACCCTTGGCATTGGAAATTGAGATTTGTGGGTTAAACGGGGAACCATTATCCCAAGGTAAAATTACCTCTTGCACTAGCCAGATTTCTTTGTTTATTGGAGCCACACACTCTGAAAAATTGTCCTTTTATGTGACTGTCTGTACTTTTGCCCCATTGGTGTTGGGGTTACCCTGGTTAAGGGCCCACAATCCTCAATTTGACTGGGTCTCTGGGGAGATTCTTAGTTGGGGTACTGATTGTTTCAGGAGTTGCTTAAGCCTTCCAGTCAGGCTCTCGCAGCTAAGTTTGCCAGGATTGCCAGGGTGTTATGCAGATTTTGCGGACGTGTTCTCCAAAAAAGTTGCAGAGGTAGTACCTCCCCATCGCCCCTATGACTGTGCCATTGATTTGTTGCCAAATGCTAAGCTTCCCAAGAGCAGGTTGTACTCCCTGTCACGTCCTGAGACTCAGGCTATGGCAGAGTACATTCAGGAGAACTTGGCTAAGGGATTTATCAGACCTTCACAGTCTCCAGTTGGGTCGGGGTTCTTCTTCGTGGGTAAAAAGGACGGTTCGTTGCGACCCTGCATCGACTTCAGGGAATTGAACCGTATCACGATTAAAAACTCATACCCACTGCCTCTCATTTCGGTCTTGTTTGACCAGCTTCGTACTGCCACCATTTTTTCTAAGATTGACCTACACGGTGCGTACAATCTAATCCGAATAAGAGAGGGGGATGAATGGAAGACTGCCTTTAATACCCACTCAGGGCATTATGAATATTTGGTGATGCCTTTTGGGCTCTGTAATGCCCCGGCAGTCTTCCAGGATTTCATGAATGATGTGCTCAGGGAATATTTGGATAGATTCTTAGTTGTATACTTAGATGACATCCTAATCTTCTCCCATTCCCTGGAGGAAAATCGGAAGCATGTACGCTTAGTCCTCCAGAAACTCAGAGACCACCGGCTTGGGGCGAAGCTGGAGAAATGCGAATTTGAAGTTCAGCAAATCGCATTTCTAGGATATATTATCTCCCCAGAAGGTTTCCAAATGGAGGGTTCCAAGGTACAGGCAGTCCTGGATTGGGTGCAGCCCACTAGTTTGAAGGCGCTTCAGCGTTTCCTGGGCTTTGCAAATTTTTATAGACGATTTATCGCTGGATTTTCGTCTATAGTGGCGCCCTTGGTGGCACTCACTAAGAAAGGGGCGGATGTTGCTCACTGGTCTTGTGAGGCTAAAGCGGCTTTTGCCCGTCTCAAAAGGGCATTTGTATCGGCCAAGGTGCTGCGACACCCAGATCCAGAGCGTCCTTTTGTGGTGGAGGTGGATGCCTCTGAGATGGGTATTGGGGCAGTGCTTTCTCAGATGGGAGTGTCTGATAATCGCCTTCATCCCTGTGCTTACTTTTCCCGTAAATTTTCGCCTGCCGAGATGCATTATGACGTGGGTAACCGGGAATTGTTGGCTATTAAGGATGCACTCGAGGAGTGGAGACACTGGCTTGAGGGGGCTAAGTTTGTGGTCTCAATTCTCACCGACCATAAGAATCTGGCATATTTAGAGTCAGCGAAGCGTCTCAATGCCAGGCAGGCACGATGGGCTTTGTTTTTTGCTCGCTTTAATTTTTTGATAACATATCGCCCTGGGTCAAAAAACATCAAGGCTGATGCGCTCTCGCAGAGTTTTGCTCCAATCCAGGAGACCACCGAGGAGCCGTTGCCCATTGTGTCCCCATCATGTATTAAAGTGGGCATTACCCAGGACCTCTTATCATTAGTCCTTAGAGCACAGGAGCAGGCTCCTCCAGACCTTCCGGTAGGTCTTTTGTTTGTGCCTCCTAGGTTAAGACAGCGAGTGTTCCTGGAATTCCATGCCAAGAAGTCGGCAGGTCACCCAGGTATTGCCAGAACTCGGGAGTTGCTATCTAGGGCGGTGTGGTGGCCCTCGGTGGCTAAGGATGTGGATCAGTGGGTTCGGGCATGTGACATCTGTGCCCGAAATAAGACTCCTAGAGGGGTTCCTGTTGGCCCATTACATCCACTCTCTATCCCATCTAAGCCATGGACCCACATTTCAATGGATTTTGTGGTGGACTTGCCCAAATCCTCGGGGATGACAGCCATCTGGGTTGTCATTGACAGGTTTTCGAAGATGACGCACTTCGTTCCACTGGTTGGGCTGCCATCGGCCAGACGCCTGTCTGAATTATTTATGCTGCATGTTGTGCGTCTCCACGGGTTGCCACTTGATGTGGTCTCTGACCGCGGATCAAAGTTTGTGGCCAAATTCTGGAGGGCATTTTGTTTTGATCTCCAGATTTCTGTCAGCTTGTCGTCAGGCTACCATCCGCAGTCTAATGGGCACTGAAAGGGTGAACCATTCCTTGGAGCAGTTCCTCAGGTGTTATGTCTCCAAGTGTCAGACTGACTGGGTTGCTCATCTGTCCATGGCGAAGTTTGCCTATAACAACGCGGCTCACTCTGCTACAGGGATCTCTCCCTTCCTTTGTGTGTATGGGCATCATCCTAAGGCCAATTCTTTTGACCCCCTGGACTCCATGCCTGGTGGTTCCTCTGTGGTTTCGGTCCTTAGAGGTATTTGGCGGAAAGTGAAGAAAGCCCTTGTGTCTGTGTCATTAGTGACCAAAAGGGTTTTTGATAAGCGGAAAAGACCCTGCAGCTTCAAATTAGGAGACTTCGTCTGGTTGTCTACCAAGAATTTGAAGTTGAGACAGCCATCTCATAAGTTAGGCCCCCGGTTCATCGGCCCTTATAAGATCACCAGGGTTATCAATCCGGTGGCATTTCAGTTAGATCTGCCCCGTTCTTTGGGTATCAATAAAACATTTCATTGTTCCCTTTTAAAACGGGCGATTAGTAATCCTTCTTCCAGTGGAAGACCTTCCCCTCTTCTGATACGTGGCCAGAGGGAGTTTGTTGTTGAAAGGATTCTTGACTCCAAGATGGTTCGGGGTCGGCTGTCATTTTTGGTGCACTGGAAGGGGTATGGCCCGGAGGAGCGGTCGTGGGTGCGCAGTTGTGATCTTCATGCCCCCAGACTGATACGCTCTTTCTTCTCGCAGTTCCCCGATAAACCCGGTGGTAGGGGTTCTTTGACCCCTCGTCAGAGGGGGGGTACTGTTAGGGTCTCCTGCCCTGTGCTGCCACGTCGTCGTGGCAACCGGGAGACAAGTGCTAGCGGAGTAACCTGAGCGCAGCTGATACTCCGGTTCGGGTCTTTTGCTGTGCAGTGGTTACAGGCTCTGTGCACGGCAGGGGATCCGGTGCTGGTTTTTGTGCTCACAGTCTATGAGGTCTGAGTGGGGCGTGGACAGCACCTGCTTTATAAGGCCTCTTCTCAGGTTAAGCAGATGCTGCTGAATCTTTGTTGGTTAGTCAGTTCCTGAAAGTTATCCAGTACTGTGTAGCTTTGTATTTGTTGTTGCTTACTGCAAATAGGCCTGGGGATTTGGTACTACACTCTGCCAATCCAGACCTAGCAGTAAGACTGGAGTCAGTCGTTTAGCTTGCTGGGGTTCTTTTACTACTCTGTGAACTTAGCAAGTTTGCTGCTGTATTCTAAGACTTGCCTGCCTAAATCCTGTCTCACTGTGCAAGGTGTCAGGTGTCAGTTTAGTGGCAGTCAGCTGAACCTGTGCACTGCAAGTGAGGACTAGGATTGTGGAGACTCTCCTTGTGATAATCATTCCATCTCTGACCAAGGAGTTTACTGCCACTGTTATGCACACCAGTGCCTGCAGGAATGTACTGGTGTTTGAACTGTTATGCACACCAGTGCCTGCAGGAATGTACTGGTATCTGAACAGAGAGGGATGCAAAACAAATGAACTCACAGACAGACTGGAAAATATGACATTACGTACAAAGAAGGTGATAGGGTAACAAAACCAACACAAAGTGAACAGAGAAGCCCAGAGGCTAAGAAACTGGGTGTCTCCCTAGTATTAGTAATGCTCATATGGAAAAAGCAAGATGTTGTATTTTAATACGTAGAGAACCCGAAATGCTGTTGCTAAGGGCAACAGCAAAACCCTAAAGGGTTACCAACGGGTGTGGCAGTAAACTCCTTGGTCAGAGATGGAATAATAGACACAAGGAGAGTCTCCACAATCCTAATTCTCACTTGCAGGGCCCAGGTTCAGCTTACTGCCACTAAACTGACACATGGACGCCCTGCACAGTGAGAGAGGATTAAGCAGGCAAGTCTGAAAGTACAGCCACAAACCTGCTGGGTTCACAGAATAGCAAAAGAACCCCAGCAAGCTAAACGACTGACTCCAGTCTTACTGCTAGGTCTGGATTGGCAGAGTGTAGTACCAAATCCCCTGGCCTATTTGCAGTAAGCAACAACAAATACAAAGCTACACAGTACTGGCTAACTTTCAGGAACTGACTAACCAACAAAGATTCAGCAGCATCTGCTTAACCTGAGAAGAGGCCTTATAAAGCAGGTGCTGTCCACGCCCCCCTCAGACCTCACAGACTGTGAGCACAAAAACCAGCACCGGATCCCCTGCCTGTAACCACTGCACAGCAAAAGACCCGAACCGGAGTATCAGCTGCGCTCAGGTTACTCCGCTAGCACTTGTCTCCCGGTTGCCATGACGACGTGGCAGCACAGGGCAGGAGACCCTAACAGCCACACCCATTGGTAACCCTTTAGGGTTTTGCTGTTGCCCTTAGCAACAGCATTTCGGGTTCTCTACGTATTAAAACACAACATCTTGCTTTTCCCATCTGAGCATTACTAATACTAGGGTGTGTATTTTTGTTACCCTATCACCTTCTGTGTACGTAATGTCATATTCCCCAGTCTGTCTGTGAGTTCATTTGTTTTGCATACCTATCCGTTCAGACACCAGTACATTCTTGCAGGCACTGGTGTGCATAACAGTTCAAACACCAGTACATTCCTGCAGGCACTGGAGTGCATAACAGTTCTGACACCAGTACATTCCTGCAGGCACTGGTGTGCATAACAGTCTGTTTCGTCTCCCATATACACGGTACAGCGGAGATACATTTATTAGCCGGCTGGTTAATATTATACCCCAGTGCAAAGAGGGGCACAAGGCGGAGAAGTGACCATACACTCCTGAGAAAGCTGGTGGTGAGCAAGCAGCTGGGAGGAACATTGCTGGCATAGAGGTGATTTACAGACTCCAGATAAGGCTGAATGAGAGAGCTGCAGCAGAAAGGGTAATCATCCAATTGCGGTGAAATAGGTCTGCTGACTGATCCATTAAAAATATGCTGAGATTTCAGGTCACTGTCTATATGGATGGGTATAATGTATATGTGTTTTACTAAAGTGTGAGTCAATTTTATTGATACTGGCTGGTATTAAATTTAGTTTTCATTATTAACCATTTAATAATAAAATCTACTACTACAGATTAAATTAGCGCTTTCCTATTGTTTTTTCTTCCCTCATTCAGTAAATTCAAAGTAATCAAATTATATCAGAAACCATGTCTCGCATCATAAACAACAACATAACAGCCACAGCACAACTTACGGCAACCTTGGCTAACCTCAGTCAAAATATTAATTTGTTGGCTCATGGACAAACACAACTACACAGACCCCAATTTCACCACCAGTTCGAAGATCAAGCCGAACCCGCTCCACTGCCCAAACCAAACCCACTTCAGCCACCAAAGAACAGCCTAAGAAATAGGCCACCCTGCAGCTGGAGACACAGTTATTTGTAATGAAAGACATGTTGCACAGTAATAAATGTGAAAAGTGATTGATGTGCAATGTGTTATGTGCAAAAAATGTCAGAGTAAGAGGAACATTTTTAGAGTTAACACTCACATGTGTTGGGAATATTCTAGCATCATTACTAACATGAACGTTTACCACATCACAGCCATAATTATGTGTAAACAATTTTGTAAGGTTGGTGTTAGTCAATGTATGTTTTGCTGATTGGCACACATTACTCAGTGTCCAATATGTTGTGCTAATGAGGTAACATATTTCAAACACAGCTTTAGAAGAAAGTCGACACACAACAAACACAAACAATAGGCTTAACAATAATGGTTGTTAGTGCATACTAAATTATTATGTAGTATTGTGGCAAACATTACCTTTGAATGTGAAAAAGAAACTTTTAACATTATAAACACATAACTACTAACCAAAAATTCTATACAAATAGCTAAGTAACTGATACCCAACAGTTAGACATAAACACATATCAAGCAAATAAACAACACTCAGCTGACTAGCTCAAGAGGGAGCAAGAGCCACATTACTACAGAAAATACATTGGTGTGCCTTAATTGTTCATATACAAAGCACACAGGCAAATTTACTTACCAATAAAATGTGCCAAAATCAGGTCTTGCCTTACCTGCCTCCCTATATCTGTACTCACAGTGTCACCAGATGTTTTTAACTCCTCTGCTTGCTGACTGTTTTCTTCATCATCATCATCATCATCATCATCATCATCATGTGGCAGATGTTGCTGCAAACACATGTTATGAAGAAAACAGCAGCAGAACACAATCCTTGTCACCTTTAAGGGATTATACAACAGAAGCCCGGCAGACTTATCCAGACACCGAAACCTTGATTTCAGTACACCAAAACATTGTTCTATCACATACCGTGTAGACTTATGTGCATGATTGTAATTGTGTTCAGCAGGGGAATCAGGGGCGGACAATGGAGTCAGAAGCCAAGAGTAGCAGCCATAACCCCCATCACCTGAAAAACAGAGATTAGCAGCATTGTAAAATATTGATGCACAAACACAGTGCTAACATAATGTGCAGGTTGAGGTAAGCACAAAATTAAACACAAATACTTGGTGCATACCCAGCAGCCAGCCATCTGGCATATTTCCAGCCTCAAATTTATCAAAGAGGGATGACTGACTGAGGATGAAGGAGTCATGGCAGCCACCAGGGTAACCCGCAACAACACTCATCATTTTTAGATTTGCATCACAAACCACCTGGACATTAGTTTATTTCCCAAAATGTCTATTTATATAAATATATTGCCTGCCCCTAGGTGGTCTCAACTCAACGTTTGTGCAATCTATGGCACCCAGAACATTTGGCATGCCAGCAAGCTCATAGAAAGCTACCTTGACTGCATGCCACTGAGACTCCTGGGTAGGGAAGCAGATAGAGGAATCTATGTGGGGTTCAAATGCATCCAAAACCTGAGTGTACAGTCAAATATATAGGGTGAGTGTCTTAAGCACTTTGTTCAAATATACTGTTATAAATTCACATTACACAATACATAAATGGGGCAAAGAGGAGTATGTATGGTTTACCTCACCTGATTTAAATATTTTGAAAAGATGGGCTGTGAGATTCCTACATTACATTGCCTGTCACAGCCTGAAAGCTGACAGTAGCCATAAAGTGCAACACAGCCAGGAGTTTGTGCAGGCCTGAGACAGAGCGAGAGAGTGCTGTCTCACGGTCTAGGTCCAGTTTGACTAGGTCATACAGACAGAAAATGTTGGTCATATTTAGCCTGAACATCTGTATGACTTGGTCATCGGCCAATGCGTTTAAGTTCAAACGCCCCCTAAAAAATTGTGGCACCTGTACATCCTGCTGACCATGTTCAGTTTCCTGGCCCTGGTTTCTTGTAGCCTCATGGAGTCTCAGGAATCCCACAGCAAAACCAAATTCACTGCCGTAAAAAAATATGAATGCCCTCATCACTGCCGAGATTTGAGTTTAGTAAATTCCCGAGATGACACTTTGAACAAAAAACACCAAATCGGTCAAAATCGGGAGCTTAGTAAATATACCCCATTGTTCCCATCACTAACCAATGCCCAGACTATAGAAACATGGGGGTAAATTTACTAAGGTGGGAGATTTTTAGAACTGGTGATGTTGCCCATAGCAACCAATCAGATTATATATATTATCTGCTAGAAGCAGCTAGATAAATGGTAAGTAGAATCTGATTGGTTGCCATGGGCAACATCACCAGTTCTAAAAATCTCCCACCTTAGTAAATTTACCCCATGGAGAGAAAATCTGGAAACAAATGTCCAACTCTCATACCAGCAAGCAGGAGGTGGATCAGAAATAGAAAATACCTTCATCAGACCTAGCAAGTCAAAGTAAAATAAATGAGTGTCTCAGTGCATGAAAAAATCCAGCAAATATATAACATATTTAACCTGTCTAAGTTTTCTAAAAACTTTTGAACCCAGTTGATAGTCCATAGAACCATTGTAATGAAAAAAATTACAATGCAAGCTTAAAAAAAATCAATTGTTGAGCCAGAAGAAGACGGAGCGACCTAACATGTCCCACTCTCTTGGACTCCCAAATGAGCAAAAGAGGTGCTATAGATCTAAAGATATTAACAGCAGCATCAAAAATAAGAAAACAATTCTTGTATAAAGTGTAGTAAGCATTAAGACAACAAATAAAGATGTGCATTAAGGATATTCCCATCCATCCGTATGAAGCTCAGTCATTATCATCCACTTGAGAATGAGGAGAGACTGCAAGTAAAGAGCTGAGAAAGTGCCGTGTGACTTCTGGTGTGTCAAAGTAGTACACCTTGCTGGTATGGATAATTGTCAATTTAGCAGGATACAACAGAGCAATGCATACAGTATATCCATGGAGAAGAGTTCTGTACACACTGGAGAGAACTCTTGCCGCTTTGATGAGACTAGGAAAGAGAAATCCTGAAAGAGAAGTAATTTGGAGCCTTCATAGCGTAGATCATTTGATTTCCTATATGCCTCCATGATTTGTACTTTATCTCCATAACTCAGCAATTTAAAGATGACAGGCCTGGGGCAATGTCGTGAGGACTGTATCTCAGAGCCAATACGATGAGCTCTCTCCACCAAATAAGAGGAGGGCAAGGAAGGAGCGCCCAGATTTTCTGGGAGACATTTAGAAACGAGTGACAGAAGATATCTCTGATGTATGGATTCCGGGAGCCCAATAAGGCAAATGTTTCTTCTGTTGCGATACTCTAAATCTTCCATTTTGTCCACCAGGGCCGCCAGAGTGGAGCTTTGAGAACTTAACTGAGAGATTGCCTCATGGAGATCATCTTGCAACGTGGAAATATGGTATTCCACTTCAGTGAGGCATGTGGTATGTTGTGACAATTGTGCTGCAGCAGTATTAATGGCCTCAGTCAGCTGGGCCAAATTGGTGTCCAAGAGAGGTGATATAATGTCTGAAATCTCTTTAGTTCTTTGCAAAGATAAGGGGCTATATTTGCCTGTGTCAAAATTATAGTCCACAAAATCATCGCCTTTAGGCGAGGTAGGGGACAATGAGTTGTCAGATTACACTGTTTATCCTTATCTCCAGCTTTATGTTTGGGCTTGGAACCCCTAAGATTACTGGAAGTCTTTGCCACAATTTTCTCCATGAACACATGTAAAGTATGCATAATCAAATGCACTAAAGAACAATGGTAACAATAAGTCATAAAAGTCACTGAGCCCAGATGCGGAAAGGAAAAACAAACAGTGTAGTAGCTGCTGAAGTTGTTTGTCTGTATGAAAAGTAGAGAGAGGGGAACAGAGAGTAGCACTGTTTGGGAGCAGTTTACAATATTTGGTAGCAGTTGACCATGGTAAGCAGCAGAAGGGTGAATGGTGTGAGCTTCCAGATGGAAAGCAGGGTAGGCAGGCAGTCACCTGACCTTTAATACAGTCCTTGTGATGGCAGGCAGCAGCCTGTGCAAGATTCTTAGATTGGAGGGGGGCCATACTTCTTTAGTCAGCACCAAAAAATCTGCTTGCGTCCAGCATTATGCCTGAGTTGTGGCGCAGTGATTCGGGTATGTCACAGGTGATAATAAAAAATATATGCCCTAGTACTCCTTAGCTGAACCACAATGCAAAGGAGCGGAAAGACACAGGAAATCCTGTGTGCTAAGATGGTGGCAAGAGTCCAGAGCGTCACCCCAATAGACAGAGCAGTGATAATGGTGGTGAGCGCCAAGGACTCACCGATGCAGGCAAAGCAAAGCCACTGCAGATAGCACTCAGCACATTGTAAGTGCAGGGCAGAGTACGGCAGCAGGAGACTGGAGGGTGTACCACACAAAAAATCCCACAATATGGAGCTAGAAGGGTGCTGTGAGCCGGTTCACACAGGCGACATCTTATCACAGGTGATCTAGGGTGTGAGAGGCGCAGGGTCAGAGAGTGTGCAGGGAGTATACCCGTTGTACTTGTGCCTTGGTCTGGGAGCACTTCTAAGAAGCGGCCTCTCTCTGAGGTTCGCCCACCGGAACTATGGACACATAGTTTAACATATCCCTATGTGAATGCTGTAGCTGTTGTGCAAAATAACAACCTAGTCTGAGTAGCTCAGAAATTACTCATCCGCTGCGATCACTTCAGCCTGTCCAGTCCCGGAATTGATGTCAGACACCTGCCCTGCAAATGCTTTGACATGCCTGCATTTTTCCAACCACTCCCAAAAAACTTTCAGTTGACAGCCATAAACACCTTCCTCCTGGCAATCTCCTTGCGAACGGCTGTGTGAATGGATTCTTCGTTAAATCCATCACCCAGCAACGATCTGCTTTGTACCCGTATGATGTGCCTGGGCATTGCAGTGCATACACATGCGCAGTAGTGACCTGATCGCTGCGCTGCGAAACACGGCAGCATGCGATAAGGTCGGAATGACCTATGTGCAGAGAGATGTAGATTTGGGTGGGTTATATTGCTTCTGGTCATGGTAAATGCTGGCAGCTTCATTTCTACTCTGCAATTTAGATTTCAATTTGAACACACCTCATCAAAATCTTAATCTCTCTGCACATGTTACATCTTCCCCACCTGCAGTGCAACATTATTTTGCCCAATCACTAACTTTTTTTGTTTGCTAACAAACCTGTATAAGGACCATTATCCCTAAATCCTTAATTAAATTCAGAAACACCTGTCCTGTTAAATGTGTCCCTCTGTCACTTTCTATTGCTTCTATAACCCCATATCTGCAAATATTTTCTTTGCTACTGTTTTTGCAGCTGTTTTTCTTCAAGGCCATGCATCTGGGCAGTGACTAAAGAGGTCCATACAAATGAGGATGTACTAAAAGGCTGTGAATTTGGAAAGTTGGAACACTTCTATCTCTGTCCTCTGAAATGTATACTGAGTGTGAGGAGTTCTTTTCTGTGGGGTGAGGACAGACTTACCAGAGTTATTTAATGCACAGAATAAGCACATGGTTAAAAATACATGTGCTATTTGTGCATACCCTGGAGCTATCCAGTATCTGTTGGTAATAGCTACCATGGTATCTTTTCCTTGATGCACTTTTCCATGCATTAAAATGGCCATAGTAGGGTAAAGTTCTTTTGGTAGACACACTGACCTTCACACAACTCTCCATTAATTTCTTTAGCTCCTGCTTTCTGCCACAACATTTTTTCAGCATCTGAGGTGTGGGCCTGGAGCTTTTAGAGTGCGTTTTGGTAACACTTGGGGCTAGGATCTATCACATAAGTATATTACAGTGGAATATTCACCCAAACTCCTGACACAAATATAATTAATATATAGCCAAGTCAGATAAACATCAACTTTATGTAATTAAAGTTTTTGCAAAACTCCAGAAATTAACAACATGAACAGAAATTAATTACTGCTCTTGATGTACTGACGATATATGTATTAAATATATATTATATAACTGTGTTTGGCATCACTCAGTAAATACACAGGAAACTTGCTTGAAAAAATAGCTCTTTGTTACTATATTATATAGTAAATATATATATATAACAAATAGTATTTTGTTTTGTTTTTTCAATCAAGTTTCCCATGTATTTATTGAGTGAAGCCAAACACATTTATATAATATATATTTAACACATATATTATTAGTACATCAAGCGCAGTAATTCATTTCTATCACATAAGTGGGCTCACCTTGGGTAAGTTAACATAGGGCAGCATCATGTGCAGCATGGACTACCAATCTATTCCCTTTTGCTTCAGGTATGGTCCTTTGTGTCTGTTCCTTTATCTTCAACACTGAAGCCTGGATGGGAGTTTGAATGCAGTAAATAGTGCTCTAATGTGGTTTGCATGTTTAACAGGTTTTCTTTGTGACCCCATAAACCCCCTGCTTTTTAATATGGGGCCATAATCATGGGCATTTCTATAGGCATATCTGGAATCAGTGTGAATATAAACCCTTTTTCCATCTGCATAAATGCAGGCTAACGTTAAAGCTTTTAGTATTGTTTCTTGTACTGACATGTGGCTGGGAATTGGCTGCTCTATGATTACTACTGTGTGTGAGGTAACAGCACATCCTGTGTAGGGAACCCCATTAAGATAATATCTGGAGCCATCTACAAAGAGTGTAAGGCTTGCGTATGGTAGTGTGGAATCAGAAATGTCAGAAAAAGAAAGTTATACCTGTCTCATCAGTTCAATACAATCATGTTCATGTGATTCTGAAAAAGAATAAGTGTGTGTATTTTGATCTTCCTGTGACACTTCTAAATCAGGTCTATAAGTATCCTCCTGTCTCCCATCTTTTAATATCTGTGGGAGTAATGACTCAGGATTCAAAATTGTGCACCTTTTAAGTGTAATGTTGCTTGGTGTGAGAAGGGCTACTATAGACTTAGTAAGTCTAGCAGCAGACAAATTGCTGGTTGATTATTTGTGTGTCACTGTGTGGTAACATTAGAGTTAATGGATGACAAGTACAATATCACCACTGCTGCTATTGCCTTTATGCAGGTAAGAGCTGCACTAATGACTGGATTTACTTGTACTGGATAATAGGCAAGTGGTTTTTGTTTGCCTACATGCGTCTGTGTAAGAATTCCTTGAGCATGTGAATGTGACTCATGACAAAACAATGTAAGTGGCTTACTATAATCATGTAGTGCTAATGTTGGGGATTTAAGATTTAATTTTTGAGGATTTAAAATATATTAGTCTGTTCTTGTGTAAGTATTAATGGTCCTTGTTGCACTGGCCCTTTAAAGGCATCATACAATATTTGTAACTTGCAAGATACACAAGGTACAGTATCCACTCTCTGTAAAATGTTAGGATTCCCAAAAATGCTTTGAGTTCTATAAATGTGTTGGGAACACTTGCTGATTGTATAACATGTTTTCTATCCTCAGTGAGGTGTTTAGCTTGGTGGGTGATGCAGTGTCCTAAAAATTCAATCTTTGGCTGCACAACCTTGTTGTTTTTCCTTTGAAGCAAAAAGATTGTATCTTGCAAACACTGTGTCTCTGTGTTTGTGCAAAGTTGGAGATAATCTACATATTATATTATTACTCTGGATGGGTTGTAAGGCATCCAGTATTTTAACACTAGTGCCAGTATTCTCTCAGGCTACTAGCTCCTTCCTGGGCCAATCTTCTCCAAGTATATTGTACCCATTGGTGTGTAAATGCCAATAATTGCTGGCTTTCTTTCATTATAGGAACAGAGAAAAATGCATTTGGAAGATCTTTAATGGTGAATCAGCAAGAAGGCGGTGGTATGCAATTGAACAGTGTGTGTGTGGATTTGGTACTATGGGGGCATTTACTTGTAAAATTTAGTTTATTTCCCTTACATTATGTACCATTCTAAATGAAGGGGATCCATCAGAATTAGGGTCTCTTTCTTAATGGAAACAATGGTGAATTCCAAATGGAATTGCATTCTTTAATGACCTCTGCCTTAGCATAATCCTTTATCTGAATTGTGATTGCAGTTACTTGGTCAGTTCTTAGGGGGTACTGCTTAATTTAACAGGCTAAACATTTGGTTTCAATTTAATCTGAGCAGGCTGCACAGGTTATAATCCCACAACCATTTTTCCTTATGCCCCTCAACTCATGAACCTGAGATATAACTTTATTAAAATAGGGAGCCTGGGGATTTTCAAGCTTAACACAGTTCATTATTAACTGCATAGTGTCAATTACAACATTGCCAAATGCTCCTGGTTTTGAAATCAGAGTCACTTACCCATGTTTGTACTGTATAACTGCATTTAAAGCTGACAGCATGACAGCTCCCAGAAAATTAACAGGACAATCATCAGAAACAAGAAATTGAGTTGTAATTACTACAGAATCATTATCACAGACTTGTAGGGGTTTTGTCTTTTGTAAATATTGTAATTCTCCGCTCATGCCAGTTGCTGGCACAAAAGGGGATGTGAGCATGTCAGAAGGTAACAATCTAGATTGCACTATTGACCTGACAGCCCTAGAGTCTACTAATGCAGTAGTATCAATTGTTCTCAGTATGTTATTAGGGACAACACCTTGTGGACCATTAGGATTCATCAAACCAGGGAGTATATGACTCTGGGGGCCATGTTCCTGTTCTTGCTTTTATTTGTGCTCTGATCTGGGTTCAACAGCATGTGGGCAGTGCTTTTTAAGGTGCCCTCTTTGTGGGCAATGGAAATATATACTCAGTTTCATGCACGTTTGTGATCTTGTGGCTCAACTGCGGAAGCTGCTAGTAAAATTTTAGGGTGAGCACAAAGGATCTTTCTGGTTTCTCGGGGTTTGTACTTGGGATGCATTTGCTGCACTATGTAGATTGTATAGCCTTTTCCTTGTTCCATCTGTCAATATTGTTATCCTCAATTGTGAGAATGACTTCAGGGGCCAAAGTTGCATATTCTTGGTGACTGACCTTAAGGGTCTGGAGTAACTCTGGCTGTAGACAACAAAGGAAAGCATTTTTAAGTATACTGTATGTGTGTCTCAAGGATCATCTAAACCAAATCCATAAATCTCATGTCTTTGTTTGCATTGACTGTAATATTCTGGGACAGACTGTTTTCTTCCTTGTATTATGTCTTGTGGTGGCATGTCTCACAATAAGCTTTACATTTAGTCATATATTGCTGATGCCAGGTGGTCCATGTACTGGTGGAAGCACACTGGGTTTTGGACAGTGGGGGGTACATCTTCATCCATAGGGGGTCAGGGCTTATACCAAGAAACCTGTCTATCTGGTATTGCAGGGTTTTGTACACCATCAGCTGCTCTTCCAGGAGTAGTTATGCGGTAACAAGGTCTGCATGACTCAGACCAAGGTGTTTTACAGACTATACACAACTGATCCTCAGATGAATTGCAAAATCTACAATCTGGATTAGAACACCTCCAGCATCTTCCATTATTGTCAATTACAATACAATTTACAGATGTATCCACCATTATCTTGAGTAGTTTTCTGCACCTAGGCACAACATGATTTATTAGCATAAACCCTTCAGCTATTGTTCTCAACTGCAATACAATACAGAGAACAATACAGCAGGGGATTAAGTCATTACAGCAGGGGATTAAGTCTGACTGGCCAGTCACAGTTAATCCTATTAACCGTCAAGATAAATGTGAATACATCTGTAAATTACAATCATTCCAGTAATTACCAAATGCATTGCACCTATCTGCTCTTATAAATCTTGTGTTTCCTTTTCTAAGATTACCTGTTCTGCCACTTTGAGCCAATTGGGCAACTTCACCTTTATCTTATGACTTTTTATATAGGGACCATAAGCCTTGTGAAATTGTTGTAACTTAATTGGGTCAAATATGGCATTTTTTGTCTATTCCAACCTTTTTAAATGGAGCTGGCAGTCCTTCCACACCCACAGGACCTAAAACTATATGCATAATGTCCATAACACTTTGGATTACTTTCAATCTTTTACTCTCAGTATTACCCATACTCATAGATTCCGATTTATATTTTTGCTGGTGGGTGCTCGGTGGGAGAGTGCAGCGGGAATGAACAGGTGGCAACAGCAGTGACTAATGCCCATTACACGTTATGCAACACATTGCAATGCCCATTACACATTGTGCCACACACCATAATGACCATTACACAATATGCCACACACCGTAAAGCCCATTACAAAATATTCCACACCGTAATGCCTATTACACAATATGCCACACACTGTAATTCCTATTACACAATATGCCACACACCATAATGCCCATTACGCAATATGCCACACACTGTAATGCCTATTACACAATATTCCGCACACCATAATGTCCATTACACAATGTGCCACACACTGTAATGCCTATTACACAATATGCCACACACCATAATGCCCATTATGCAATATGCCTCACACCGTAATGTCTATTACACAGTATGCCACACACCATAATGTCTATTACACATTATGCTACACACTGTAATGCCCATTACCAAATATGCCACACACTGTAATGTCTATTACACATTATGCCACACTCCGTAATGTCTATTACACATTATGCCACACTCTGTAATGTCTATTACACAATATGCCACCCACCATAATGTCTATTACACATTATGCCACACACCGTAACACCCATTATGCATTATGCCCCACACTGTAATGCCAATTACATAATATGATACACACAGTTATGGTCCTGACACCATTTTGTGCCCACACACAATAATGCCACTTACATTTCTATGGGTCTCCTGTGCATTGCCAGGGGTTTCAAGCACATTTCAAGGAATCTCCTGTGCATTGCTAGGGGTCTCCTGTGCATTGCCAGGGGTTTCCTGTGTGCTTCCAGGTATCTTCTGGCCACTGCCCCAGTAAAGTTAGGGAGGGTGGGTGCAGGAAACAGTGGTTACTGCTAGCCCCAGCAACCCCCGCAGGAGATTGATACGTCCTGGAGGCTGTGGAAGCGCTTCTGTACCATAGCAGTGTAAAAAACTCCCTCTTAAAATGCCCACCACCAAGGAGACAGGCGCTTGAGGTCAAATGTGACCTCTATCATCTGTCTCTTCCTCAGCGGTGGCCATTTTTGGTTGTTTTTTTACATTGCTATGGTAAAGAAGCGTTTCCATAGCCCCCATCATGTCTCAATCTACTGTGGGGGCTGCGGAGGCAGTGGCAGCTAGCTCTACTGGGGTAGCGGCTGATTCCATGGGTGCTCCTCGAGGTCCATGGGTACTCAGGCCTTGGAGCACCCGCGGAATCGGCGAATATGCCCATACTCATTTTCCATTAGATTTAACCAAAACTCTTCTTTTACTTGTTATAAAGTAACTTATCCCTATTTAGTGGACTCTGTCTTAAATATCAAGTTTTTTTTTATTTCTGTGGAGACCAGATGTTCAGGTAATTTCTATCTTTCGTACCCTAGGAAACGTTACAACTGTGTCAACCAAAAACCAAAGCAAAACAACCCACCTTTTTAATGCAGTGGGATTTGGGTAATATATTGAACAAGGTGTCTTTGCGTGTGATACTCAAATAAGAATTGATACCCAAGACAAGGTGGATGTTTGGAAAAAAATAATACACTTTTACAGTCCTTACATCTAAAATTAGTTATGTTTACAGACATATTGAAAATAACAACAAGAGCCTGAGACACATACTGTATATATCCATACTTGCTACCTCAGACAGATAATGGAGGACATAAAACGATGGAGTCTAGTGAGTAGCAAACATAATCACCACAGTTAATGTCAGAGCCCTTGGTTTCAGCCTCTCTCGTCATGTCCATCCTTGTCGTAGAGTAGTATATCTCAGTGGAACCTCCTGGAACTGTGGGATCCAACCTTGGACACTCAGTGGATCACCGGGCTAGGAGACCTCTTATGTGTGTCAGAACCACTGATGTGAGTTCAGAACCAGCTGAAGAGAATAACACAGGGCAACATTGTGGTTTGAAGATTATCTGATTTACTTGTAAATCAGTTCCATATTTTATAGCACAATGCATGGGTTAATTCCTCTTTCAGTTTCTTGCTAAAGTGTTCCTCTCAAAATTTCTTGCTAAAGCTGCTTGGTTACTTTTAAATTTATGCTACTGGATAAGCTTAAGCTAGTACCAAGATGGCGACTGAAGAACAAAATTGCTGCTCACTATAACACTACATTTCTCAATGGTATTTTACAATGCACTTTATGCTTCAGTGTTATGCAGTAACTTCTATCAATTCAACTGTCAATTGCCTAAATAATAGAGCAGACCAGGAGTAGTTCATAAATTTAGGAAATGACAATGTCTCAAAAATCAAACATTATTACCACAATGTGCACTGAAAAGAAATTGAAATTAAATATAGATGTTATACCACAGATATGTACTATCCGTGAGATTGGAATATATAGGGTAGTCAACATTGTTTATTACATGAAAGCATTGGTGTAGGGAGATAAGCTAGGGCCTCAAATATTCTGAAATCTGGCCCTGGCATTCACTGTTGCAGTAGTGGTCAGAAAATACACGTTTGTATACACTTGTGTGAGGATACTGAGTTTATGTGCACTTATTATGGGAGCAGCCTTCAGAAAGGCTGCCCTTTACAGCTCTGTGCGGTTACCCCAGTGCCCGGTTTTGGTCCGGAATCACACAGTAAGGCCACAATAGCAAGGTACAAAACACACCTTTATTTCATATTTAACATTGCATATGAAAACCGTAACCACCTTTTGTAACACACTATACGGGTAGCACCACTACATAACAAACACAGACTAAACTACTATGAAAAACCACACAAGGAACTCTCCCCCCCCTAAGCAGTTAATAGTCACCTCAGGCAATATGTGAGCTGGGACACAGCATGCTGGGAGTATCCTGCTGTCTGCAAAAAGGCCACTGGTGAGCTGGTTGTGAGTTCTGGCTGCTCGACCTGCTTGTGATGAATCCCGTCCGCTTGGCCTGCTTGTGATGAATCCCGGCCGCTCGGCCTGCTTGTGATGAATCCCGGTCACTTGGCCTGCTTGTCCTCTATTCCTGAGAATAGGATACACTGGGGAGTCACCAGCTTTTGGCCGGCCCACTCGACCCAATGACCTAGTACAGTTCCTGTGAGAGCGGCTAGCCCTGGCTGTGTCTCTGCTGCTGGGGAGCTGGCTCTGCTGGAGGGTATGCTGTTGGTCTGGCTGATGTCAATAAGCCTGGCTGGGACTGGAGGGATCTCACATCTCAGCCTCCTCCACTCTGGTCCTGCCTCGCAAGGACAGTGACCATGAACAAATCCAATCTGAAGAACACAGAGCTGCTGCCTTACCCTTTCTTTTATCCCTCAGATCTGTGCAGGGATTGGCTGGCTTTTGAATCCTAGAAATGTAAAACGTCCATTGAGCCGCTTGGCTCCCTGCTGGGCTGGTGCCGGGGAGTCTGGAAAGGACCCTGGTAGAACAAAGCCAGGTAATTATGCTGATAAGGGGGTGGATCATGAGAGGATTATGAAATGAGTCACTGTTAACCCCTTGTTTGTAGTTTCCTGCAAGTGGGGTTGTTTAGAGGGGGGGTTGTGCCAGCCCTGTACCTCCTGTACACATAGGTCCTTTAGTCACTGGGCTACGTTTAAGAATACCCATGTCCTGGGGTACGGGCTTGCATGGCTTAGGGGTGACTACTATCTGATGATCCTGGTGCAGGCCATACAAGGATCATCACAACTTGTGATCCCATCCAGGGCATCTGCAAGAAAAATTATATGTCTTCATCTGAACTCCATTTGAGAAGGCATGTCTAGAAGTTTTATTTGTGTCCTGGCCAGTGGTTTCTGAATT
Organism: Pseudophryne corroboree; assembly: GCF_028390025.1. Classification (NCBI taxonomy): domain Eukaryota; kingdom Metazoa; phylum Chordata; class Amphibia; order Anura; family Myobatrachidae; genus Pseudophryne; species Pseudophryne corroboree. The sequence continues at coordinate 1,223,528,572 of NC_086444.1, forward strand.
CAGATAATGGGTTGGATGTTCTTAAGGGAAAATGTGGCTAACTGACTTTGCCCACATTTTTCATACTGTACAGTATGTACTGAGCCCTGGACACCATGGTTTTGATGTGGAAGGTAACAGCAGCAAAAGCTGGCATTACCCTAAAAAAGCCTATGGGCTTCTTTCAACATCCTTCCTGAAAGAGATTCAATCATATCCCTTCCAGTATCCCATGTGACCACAGCAGAACGCTGTACATGCGTAGAGGTACAACTGGGGCCAAAACATGTAAGTAAAGAGGATCCTCTGAGTGTTTGTGACCCCTGTCCTTACCATAACTCACTGCTGCCCGTAATTGGCTGCTGTACTAAGGGAAACCTTCTGTTGCTTTTTTGAGGGTTATTTGATAAGTGTGGTAAATTTCTTTGAGATGGCATTACAATCCCTTTGGTGATGTGACGCCTGGAAAGTTCCACTCGTTTACACTAGAGATGAGCGCCTGAAATTTTTCGGGTTTTGTGTTTTGGTTTTGGGTTCGGTTCCGCGGCCGTGTTTTGGGTTCGAACGCGTTTTGGCAAAACCTCACCAAATTATTTTTGTCGGATTCGGGTGTGTTTTGGATTCGGGTGTTTTTTTCCAAAAACACTAAAAAACAGCTTAAATCATAGAATTTGGGGGTCATTTTGATCCCAAAGTATTATTAACCTCAAAAACCATAATTTACACTCATTTTCAGTCTATTCTGAATACCTCACACCTCACAATATTATTTTTAGTCCTAAAATTTGCACCGAGGTCGCTGTGTGAGTAAGATAAGCGACCCTAGTGGCCGACACAAACACCGGGCCCATCTAGGAGTGGCACTGCAGTGTCACGCAGGATGTCCCTTCCAAAAAACCCTCCCCAAACAGCACATGACGCAAAGAAAAAAAGAGGCGCAATGAGGTAGCTGTGTGAGTAAGATTAGCGACCCTAGTGGCCGACACAAACACCGGGCCCATCTAGGAGTGGCACTGTTCCTTTTGGATATATGGAATTATTTTATAGAGAGGTTGTAAAAACACATGTACAATTTTTGTAAAGTGCAGCATAGTGATCTGATCCCAATTAATGATTGGGCGTGGGGAGGTTTGTTAACCTGATTGAGTTATTTAGTAAGGTACTATTAAAAAGATTAAAAACAATTGTAGTTTAATGTTATGTTAGGAAAATCAATTTTATGAGAATTGGGATTGATTAGTGTGCTGCACTCTTTTCATTTTGTTGTGAATTGGTACAATGGTGTATATTAGAATATATCTGAATGTATCTCCCACTTTTAAACTGATATGAAAGTGTTAAATTTACAATTAAGGGTGTACAAATAAAAAACCTGTCTATGGACAATGACCACATCCCCTGACGAAGACCATAATTGGTTGAAACGCATTGGGCGTGGTTACACACCGTGGACGTTGTGACGTCAGCTGCTGGAACCAGAGCCGGTGCAGTGTTATCAGTGAGACGGAGCAGAGCAGAGTCCTGACGGTTTTTAAATACATGCTGTATTTGTCTTCTAAAACTGAGATGTACGTTACTATTACACTTTATTTATAAAGATATTACATTTTAACTTACCAGTGCGCTCTCCTAATTTCCTAGCAACAATACCCTTCTGCTCCATTGGCTTGGAGCTGGATGTAGCTGCACATGGAGGAGTTTTAAAAGCTGGAGAGGAATCAACTCTGGAAACATTTGGACTGTTTGCGCAGAGACTGAGTATTTCAATATTATCTCTCATATATACAGGTATATATATATATATTTATATATATATAAAAATAAATCCACAAAAAAGAAATATTATGGTCTCACCAGGATTCAAACACAAGATGCACACATTGCAGATGGACACTGTAACCATTACGCCACCGCTAACCATGTTATGTGTAGGAACTCTAGGTAAATATATGACGTGTTGTGATGTGTTGTACTATTAACGGATTTTGTACGGTGTCTGTGTACAAACCATAATGGAGCCTTCCAAGATGTCACATTAATGACATAGATATCCAGGGGCATTGTGCATTACATATTTAGAGCTATTTGAAGCAAATGAACCGGAAATTATGTCCGAAATGTACATGCTGTTTATGCTTCACCAATAAAATACATTTTCCCCAATGTAACGACAATATGGATATTGAACGGGTGCGCCGTGGTTGGGGAAGGAGCTTTGTTACAACGAGCTCAGCAGGAAAGTATAAACAGACCAAACAAGTTTATTTCTTTAAAAAATATTTTAAAAAATAAATCCACCCAAAAAAAAAATCTAGTCTCGCCATGATTCGAACACGGGATGCACACATTGCAGGCGGACACTGTAACCATTATGCCACCATGAACCACACAATGATTAGGCACTCCAGGTAAATATATTATGTGTTTGGATGTGTTGTAATGTATTGTATAAACGGATTTTGTCCGGTGTCTGTGCACAAAACATAATGAGCCTTCCAAGATGTCACATTAATGACATATAGATCCAGTGGCATTGTGCATTACATATTTAAGGCCATTTGAAGCAAATTAACCGAAAATGATGTCCGAAATTTACTTGCTGTTTATGCTCCACCAATAAAAGACATTTTCCTCAATGTAACGACAATATTGATAGTGACCGGGTGCACCGTGGTTGGGGTAGGAGCTTTGTTACAATGAGCTCAGCAGGAAAGAATACACAAACCAAATAAGTTTATTTCATAAAAAAAAAATATATATATATATATATATATAAATAAATCCACAATAAATAAACATTCTGGTCTCGCCAAGATTCGAACACAGGATGACCGCATTGCAGACACTTTAACCATTATGCCACCGCTGACAACATTATGAGTGGGCACTCCAGGTAAATATATGATGTGTTGTACTATTAACGGATTTTGTCCACTGTCTGTGTACAAACCATAATGAGCCTTCCAAGATGTCACATTAATGACATAGAGATCCAGTGGCATTGTGCATTACATATTTAGGGCCATTTGAAGCAAATGAACTGGAAATGATATCCGAAATTTACATGCTGTTTATGCTTCACCAATAAAAGATATTTTCCACAGTGTAATGACAATATTGATAGTAAACAGGTGCACCGTGGTTGGGGTTAGAGCTTTGTTACAACAAGCTCAGCAGGAAAGAATAAACAGACCAAATAACTTTATTTCATTAATATATATATATATAAATATATATATATATATTTATAAATAAATCCACAAAAAAAATTCTGGTCCCACTAGGATTCGAACCCGTCAGCCAATCAGCAGGTGGCGCTACGAAGGGTCCGTTGGCTATTTGAGGCATTTGCTGTAGAGTTTAGGAAAAGCGACATCTGGTGGACAGAAAGTAGAATGCATGTTACAATTATAACGTGACGTCACATTTACAACGCAACTTATAACGGGAGTTATAGCACAAGGAGCTGGCGCAAGTTGCATGGCACCCGCTATGGGGTACACAGCAACCATATATCAGGACACATATGTATAAGCCTTAGAAAATTGTCTCAGTGACACTGCAATAAGGTTATGCTAAAGCAGAAAAGGGTGCACCTTTTCTTTTCCTCCATTAGATAGCCCAACTATATTAAACTGGGGAACCTGCAGCATTGATTCACACTGCTTTTTAGTAGAGATGAGCGCCGGAAATTTTTCGGGTTTTGTGTTTTGGTTTTGGGTTCGGTTCCGCGGCCGTGTTTTGGGTTCGACCGCGTTTTGGCAAAACCTAACCGAATTTTTTTTGTCGGATTCGGGTGTGTTTTGGATTCGGGTGTTTTTTTAAAAAAACACTAAAAAACTGCTTAAATCATAGAATTTGGGGGTCATTTTGATCCCAAAGTATTATTAACCTCAAAAACCATAATTTACACTCATTTTCAGTCTATTCTGAATACCTCACACCTCACAATATTATTTTTAGTCCTAAAATTTGCACCTAGGTCGCTGGATGACTAAGCTGGGCGACCCTAGTGGCCGACACAAACACCGGGCACATCTAGGAGTGGCACTGCAGTGTCACGCAGGATGGCCCTTCCAAAAAAACCTCCCCAAACAGCACATGACGCAAAGAAAAAAAGAGGCGCAATGAGGTAGCTGTGTGAGTAAGATGAGCGACCCTAGTGGCCGACACAAACACCTGGCCCATCTAGGAGTGGCACTGCAGTGTCACGCAGGATGGCCCTTCCAAAAAACCCTCCCCAAACAGCACATGACGCAAAGAAAAAAAGAGGCGCAATGAGGTAGCTGTGTGAGTAAGATAAGCGACCCTAGTGGCCGACACAAACACCGGGCCCATCTAGGAGTGGCACTGCAGTGTCACGCAGGATGGCCCTTCCAAAAAACACTCCCCAAACAGCACATGACGCAAAGAAAAAAAGAGGCGCAATGAGGTAGCTGTGTGAGTAAGATAAGCGACCCTAGTGGCCGACACAAACACCGGGCCCATCTAGGAGTGGCACTGCAGTGTCACGCAGGATGGCCCTTCCAAAAAACCCTCCCCAAACAGCACATGACGCAAAGAAAAAAAGAGGCGCAATGAGGTAGCTGTGTGAGTAAGATAAGCGACCCTAGTGGCCGACACAAACACCGGGCCCATCTAGGAGTGGCACTGCAGTGTCACGCAGGATGGCCCTTCCAAAAAACCCTCCCCAAACAGCACATGACGCAAAGAAAAAAAGAGGCGCAATGAGGTAGCTGTGTGAGTAAGATAAGCGACCCTAGTGGCCGACACAAACACCGGGCCCATCTAGGAGTGGCACTGCAGTGTCACGCAGGATGGCCCTTCCAAAAAACCCTCCCCAAACAGCACATGACGCAAAGAAAAAAAGAGGCGCAATGAGGTAGCTGTGTGAGTAAGATAAGCGACCCTAGTGGCCGACACAAACACCGGGCCCATCTAGGAGTGGCACTGCAGTGTCACGCAGGATGGCCCTTCCAAAAAACCCTCCCCAAACAGCACATGACGCAAAGAAAAAAAGAGGTGCAATGAGGTAGCTGTGTGAGTAAGATAAGCGACCCTAGTGGCCGACACAAACACCGGGCCCATCTAGGAGTGGCACTGCAGTGTCACACAGGATGGCCCTTCCAAAAAACCCTCCCCAAACAGCACATGACGCAAAGAAAAAAAGAGACGCAATGAGGTAGCTGTGTGAGTAAGATAAGCGACCCTAGTGGCCGACACAAACACCTGGCCCATCTAGGAGTGGCACTGCAGTGTCACGCAGGATGGCCCTTCCAAAAAACACTCCCCAAACAGCACATGACGCAAAGAAAAATTAAAGAAAAAAGAGGTGCAAGATGGAATTGTCCTTGGGCCCTCCCACCCACCCTTATGTTGTATAAACAGGACATGCACACTTTAACCAACCCATCATTTCAGTGACAGGGTCTGCCACACGACTGTGACTGATATGACGGGTTGGTTTGGACCCCCACCAAAAAAGAAGCAATTAATCTCTCCTTGCACAAACTGGCTCTACAGAGGCAAGATGTCCACCTCATCATCATCCTCCGATATATCACCGTGTACATCCCCCTCCTCACAGATTATCAATTCGTCCCCACTGGAATCCACCATCTCAGCTCCCTGTGTACTTTGTGGAGGCAATTGCTGCTGGTCAATGTCTCCGCGGAGGAATTGATTATAATTCATTTTAATGAACATCATCTTCTCCACATTTTCTGGATGTAACCTCGTACGCCGATTGCTGACAAGGTGAGCGGCGGCACTAAACACTCTTTCGGAGTACACACTTGTGGGAGGGCAACTTAGGTAGAATAAAGCCAGTTTGTGCAAGGGCCTCCAAATTGCCTCTTTTTCCTGCCAGTATAAGTACGGACTGTGTGACGTGCCTACTTGGATGCGGTCACTCATATAATCCTCCACCATTCTTTCAATGGGGAGAGAATCATATCATATGCAGTGACAGTAGACGACATGTCCGTAATCGTTGTCAGGTCCTTCAGTCCGGACCAGATGTCAGCATCAGCAGTCGCTCCAGACTGCCCTGCATCACCGCCAGCGGGTGGGCTCGGAATTCTGAGCCTTTTCCTCGCACCCCCAGTTGCGGGAGAATGTGAAGGAGGAGATATTGTTGACAGGTCGCGTTCCGCTTGACTTGACAATTTTCTCACCAGCAGGTCTTTCAACCCCAGCAGACTTGTGTCTGCCGGAAAGAGAGATCCAAGGTAGGCTTTAAATCTAGGATCGAGCACGGTGGCCAAAATGTAGTGCTCTGATTTCAACAGATTGACCACCCGTGAATCCTTGTTAAGCGAATTAAGGGCTCCATCCACAAGTCCCACATGCCTAGCGGAATCGCTCCGTGTTAGCTCCTCCTTCAATGTCTCCAGCTTCTTCTGCAAAAGCCTGATGAGGGGAATGACCTGACTCAGGCTGGCAGTGTCTGAACTGACTTCACGTGTGGCAAGTTCAAAGGGCATCAGAACCTTGCACAACGTTGAAATCATTCTCCACTGCGCTTGAGACAGGTGCATTCCACCTCCTATATCGTGCTCAATTGTATAGGCTTGAATGGCCTTTTGCTGCTCCTCCAACCTCTGAAGCATATAGAGGGTTGAATTCCACCTCGTTACCACTTCTTGCTTCAGATGATGGCAGGGCAGGTTCAGTAGTTTTTGGTGGTGCTCCAGTCTTCTGTACGTGGTGCCTGTACGCCGAAAGTGTCCCGCAATTCTTCTGGCCACCGACAGCATCTCTTGCACGCCCCTGTCGTTTTTTAAAAAATTCTGCACCACCAAATTCAAGGTATGTGCAAAACATGGGACGTGCTGGAATTTGCCCATATTTAATGCACACACAATATTGCTGGCGTTGTCCGATGCCACAAATCCACAGGAGAGTCCAATTGGGGTAAGCCATTCCGCGATGATCTTCCTCAGTTGCCGTAAGAGGTTTTCAGCTGTGTGCGTATTCTGAAAAGCGGTGATACAAAGCGTAGCCTGCCTAGGAAAGAGTTGGCGTTTGCGAGATGCTGCTACTGGTGCCGCCGCTGCTGTTCTTGCGGCGGGAGTCCATACATCTACCCAGTGGGCTGTCACAGTCATATAGTCCTGACCCTGCCCTGCTCCACTTGTCCACATGTCCGTGGTTAAGTGGACATTGGGTACAGCTGCATTTTTTAGGACACTGGTGACTCTTTTTCTGAGGTCTGTGTACATTTTCGGTATCGCCTGCCTAGAGAAATGGAACCTAGATGGTATTTGGTACCGGGGACACAGTACCTCCAACAAGTCTCTAGTTGGCTCTGCAGTAATGATGGATACCGGAACCACGTTTCTCACCACCCAGGATACCAAGGCCTCAGTTATCCGCTTTGCAGTAGGATGACTGCTGTGATATTTCATCTTCCTCGCAAAGGACTGTTGGACAGTCAATTGCTTGGTGGAAGTAGTAAAAGTGGTCTTACGACTTCCCCTCTGGGATGACCATCGACTCCCAGCAGCAACAACAGCAGCGCCAGCAGCAGTAGGCGTTACACGCAAGGATGCATCGGAGGAATCCCAGGCAGGAGAGGACTCGTCAGAATTGCCAGTGACATGGCCTGCAGGACTATTGGCATTCCTGGGGAAGGAGGAAATTGACACTGAGGGAGTTGGTGGGGTGGTTTGCGTGAGCTTGGTTACAAGAGGAAGGTATTTACTGGTCAGTGGACTGCTTCCGCTGTCACCCAAAGTTTTTGAACTTGTCACTGACTTATTATGAATGCGCTGCAGGTGACGTATAAGGGAGGATATTCCGAGGTGGTTAACGTCCTTACCCCTACTTATTACAGCTTGACAAAGGCAACACACGGCTTGACACCTGTTGTCCGCATTTCTGTTGAAATACTTCCACACCGAAGAGCAGATTTTTTTGGTATTTTCACCAGGCATGTCAGTGGCCATATTCCTCCCACGGACAACAGGTGTCTCCCCGGGTGCCTGACTTAAACAAACCACCTCACCATCAGAATCCTCCTGGTCAATTTCCTCCCCAGCGCCAGCAACACCCATATCCTCCTCATCCTGGTGTACTTCAACACTGACATCTTCAATCTGACTATCAGGAACTGGACTGCGGGTGCTCCTTCCAGCACATGCAGGGGGCGTGCAAATGGTGGAAGGCGCATGCTCTTCACGTCCAGTGTTGGGAAGGTCAGGCATCGCAACCGACACAATTGGAGTCGGACTCTACTTGTGGATTTGGGATTTCGAAGAACGCACAGTTCTTTGCGGTGCTACTGCTTTTGCCAGCTTGAGTCTTTTCATTTTTCTAGCGAGAGGCTGAGTGCTTCCATCCTCATGTGAAGCTGAACCACTAGCCATGAACATAGGCCAGGGCCTCAGCCGTTCCTTGCCACTCCGTGTGGTAAATGGCATATTGGCAAGTTTACGCTTCTCCTCCGACAATTTTATTTTAGGTTTTGGAGTCCTTTTTTTACTGATATTTGGTGTTTTGGATTTGACATGCTTTGTACTATGACATTGGGCATCGGCCTTGGCAGACGACGTTGCTGGCATTTCATCATCTCGGCCATGACTAGTGGCAGCAGCTTCAGCACGAGGTGGAAGTGGATCTTGATCTTTCCCTAATTTTGGAACCTCAACATTTTTGTTCTCCATATTTTAATAGGCACAACTAAAAGGCACCTCAGGTAAACAATGGAGATGGATGGATACTAGTATACAATTATGGATGGACTGCCGAGTGCCGACACAGAGGTAGCTACAGCCGTGGACTACCGTACTGTGTCTGCTGCTAATATAGACTGGATGATAATGAGATGTAGTATGTATAAAGAAGAAAGAAAAAAAAAAACCACGGGTAGGTGGTATACAATTATGGATGGACTGCCGAGTGCCGACACAGAGGTAGCTACAGCCGTGGACTACCGCACTGTGTCTGCTGCTAATATAGACTGGATGATAATGAGATGTAGTATGTATAAAGAAGAAAGAAAAAAAAAAAACACGGGTAGGTGGTATACAATTATGGATGGACTGCCGAGTGCCGACACAGAGGTAGCTACAGCCATGGACTAACGTACTGTGTCTGCTGCTAATATAGACTGGATGATTGATAATGAGATGAAATCAATATATATGTATGTATATATAATATCACTAGTACTGCAGCCGGACAGGTAGATAATATATTTATTAGGTAATGATGACTGATGACGGACCTGCTGGACACTGTCAGCTCAGCAGCACTGCAGACTGCTACAGTAAGCTACTATACTATAGTAGTATGTACAAAGAAGAAAGAAAAAAAAACCACGGGTAGGTGGTATACAATTATGGATGGACTGCCGAGTGCCGACACAGAGGTAGCTACAGCCGTGGACTACCGTACTGTGTCTGCTGCTAATATAGACTGGATGATAATGAGATGTAGTATGTATAAAGAAGAAAGAAAAAAAAACCACGGGTAGGTGGTATACAATTATGGATGGACTGCCGAGTGCCGACACAGGGATAGCTACAGCCGTGGACTAACGTACTGTGTCTGCTGCTAATATAGACTGGATGATAATGAGATGTAGTATGTATAAAGAAGAAAGAAAAAAAAACCACGGGTAGGTGGTATACAATTATGGATGGACTGCCGAGTGCCGACACAGAGGTAGCTACAGCCGTGGACTACCGTACTGTGTCTGCTGCTAATATAGACTGGATGATAATGAGATGTAGTATGTATAAAGAAGAAAAAAAAAAAAAACCACGGGTAGGTGGTATACAATTATGGATGGACTGCCGAGTGCCGACACAGAGGTAGCTACAGCCGTGGACTACCGTACTGTGTCTGCTTCTAATATAGACTGGATGATAATGAGATGTAGTATGTATAAAGAAGAAAGAAAAAAAAACCCACGGGTAGGTGGTATACAATTATGGATGGACTGCCGAGTGCCGACACAGAGGTAGCTACAGCCGTGGACTAACGTACTGTGTCTGCTGCTAATATAGACTGGATGATTGATAATGAGATGAAATCAATATATATGTATGTATATATAATATCACTAGTACTGCAGCCGGACAGGTAGATAATATATTTATTAGGTAATGATGACTGATGACGGACCTGCTGGACACTGTCAGCTCAGCAGCACCGCAGACTGCTACAGTAAGCTACTATACTATAGTAGTATGTACAAAGAAGAAAAAAAAAAAAAACCACGGGTAGGTGGTATACAATTATGGATGGACTGCCGAGTGCCGACACAGAGGTAGCTACAGCCGTGGACTACCGTACTGTGTCTGCTGCTAATATAGACTGGATGATAATGAGATGTAGTATGTATAAAGAAGAAAGAAAGAAAAAACCACGGGTAGGTGGTATACAATTATGGATGGACTGCCGAGTGCCGACACAGAGGTAGCTACAGCCGTGGACTAATGTACTGTGTCTGCTGCTAATATAGACTGGATGATAATGAGATGTAGTATGTATAAAGAAGAAAGAAAAAAAAAACCACGGGTAGGTGGTATACAATTATGGATGGACTGCCGAGTGCCGACACAGAGGTAGCTACAGCCGTGGACTACCGTACTGTGTCTGCTGCTAATATAGACTGGATGATAATGAGATGTAGTATGTATAAAGAAGAAAGAAAAAAAAAAACCACGGGTAGGTGGTATACAATTATGGATGGACTGCCGAGTGCCGACACAGAGGTAGCTACAGCCGTGGACTACCGTACTGTGTCTGCTGCTAATATAGACTGGATGATAATGAGATGTGTTATGTATAAAGAAGAAAGAAAAAAAAAACCACGGGTAGGTGGTATACAATTATGGATGGACTGCCGAGTGCCGACACAGAGGTAGCTACAGCCGTGGACTAACGTACTGTGTCTGCTGCTAATATAGACTGGATGATTGATAATGAGATGAAATCAATATATATGTATGTATATATAATATCACTAGTACTGCAGCCGGACAGGTAGATAATATATTTATTAGGTAATGATGACTGATGACGGACCTGCTGGACACTGTCAGCTCAGCAGCACCGCAGACTGCTACAGTAAGCTACTATACTATAGTAGTATGTACAAAGAAGAAAGAAAAAAAAAACCACGGGTAGGTGGTATACAATTATGGATGGACTGCCGAGTGCCGACACAGAGGTAGCTACAGCCGTGGACTAACGTACTGTGTCTGCTGCTAATATAGAGTCTAGACTGGATGATAAATTATTGATAATGAGATGAAATCAATATAATATCACTAGTACTGCAGCCGGACAGGTACTATATATATTTATTATGTAATGACTGATGACGGACCTGCTGGACACTGTCAGTTCAGCACAGCACCGCAGACTGCTAGTCTGCTACAGTAAGCTACTATAGTAGTATGTAATAGTATAAAGAAGAATAAAAAAAAAAAAACCACGGGTAGGTGGTATACAATATTATATATATATATATTATATACAATTATATATATATATATATATATATTAAACTGGTGGTGATTGATTATTAAACTGGTGGTCAGGTCACGTTGCAACTTGCAACTAGTACTCCGAGGCCTAAGCAGACAATCACAAAATATATTATTATACTGGTGGTCAGTGTGGTCACAACAATGGCAGTGTGGCACTGACTCTGGCAGCAAAAGTGTGCACTGTACGTTATATTATGTAGTATGTACTCCTGAGTCCTGCTCTCAGACTCTTACTGCTCCCCACTGTCAGTGTCTCCCCCACAAGTCAGATAATACACTTACAGTCACACTATCTAATCTATAAAATAATATCACTTCAGCAAGTAGTATAGTAGTATACAGGAGTATAGTAGTACTCCTCCTAATAATGCTCCCCAAAAATACTGTGTCTCTCTCTTCTCTAAACGGAGAGGACGCCAGCCACGTCCTCTCCCTATGACTCTCAATGCACGTGTGAAAATGGCGGCGACGCGCGGCTCCTTATATAGAATCCGAGTCTCGCGATAGAATCCGAGCCTCGCGAGAATCCGACAGCGTGATGATGACGTTCGGGCGCGCTCGGGTTAACCGAGCAAGGCGGGAAGATCCGAGTCTCTCGGACCCGTGTAAAAAAACATGAAGTTCGGGCGGGTTCGGATTCAGAGGAACCGAACCCGCTCAACTCTACTTTTTAGTACAGTAATCTTCAAAATACAGTAACCTCTTTCTAGTTTTATAATGAAGAACAAGAAGGACACTTAACAAGTATCAGTAAAGGCCGTTCTTTTTGTTTCTGTGCAGTAGGAATGGTGCACATAACCTTTGCTAATTTCCATTGCTCAGAAGTCATTGGTTGGACAAACTAGGCTGGTGACTTTCATTTTCAGGGAAACTTAGATGGGGTCACCCAAAATACACATGGTCAGCTCTACAACCTCTCAACAGTGTCATAACTAGACATTTTAGAGCTGTGTGCAAGAAACAGCATCTGCATGCCCCCCTCCTATATCATATACAAAACAGGGCCAGTGCACACGATAGGTGCACGCCAAAAATATAGTGGCTTGGCCACAAAATAATGCCAATTCATATTACAATGTACAGTAGTCTCCATTATTCCATTTATACAGCACAGTAGTGCCACTTACACACACATTATACCAGATATAGCCCCTTTTACATAGTACAGTAGACAGAGTCCCCTTTGGGTGTTACAGCACAGCTGCGGGAAGCAATGCCCAATCCCAATCCATCCCCACTGCTGGAGCTTACAGTGCAGCCCTGACACCCCCACCACTTCCACTGAGGTTATACTGACTTATGGGCAAACATGCCTTACACCCCAGTGACCAACAAGCGTTCACAGTACAGCCTAATTTCCCCATCCCCCTGATGGAAGGTAAAATTAAGACATGGACAAAACTGCCCGACCCCCCAACACCCCCGCTGCCAGAGTACACAGTTAGCCACATGGGCTGTAATGCCCGATCCCTCCACACCCGTTGTGGCTGGAGTACAGAGCAAGCTGCGTGGGCTGCAATGCCCGAACCCACCATCTCCCCTGCCGCCAGAGTATACAGTGAGCTGCGCAGGCTGCAATGCCTGATCCCCCCACCCCTCCTGCCGCTGGAGTACACAGTGAGCCACGAGGTAAGCAATGCCAGATTCTGCTCCCCATCACCCCTGGCCGATGGAGTTACACTGAGTGCCGATAACCCTTCAGGACAGTGAGCCCGCTGGTCAGTCTATCCAGCTGCATTCACTTACTGTAACTCTGGCAGCAGGGGTATCGGGCACTTTAGTCAGCGCAGCTCACTGTGTACTCTGCTGGCAGCGGGGGTGGGGGAATCAGGCATTATTGTCCGTGGCTTAGTTTAACCTCTCATCAGGGGGAGATGGTGACTCTGGGCTGCATTATAAACTCCGGCAATGGGGATGGGGCGGTATCTGGCATTGCTGCCCGCAGCTGCACTGTAACACCAGAACTACGGGTGTAGCCTGCGATACTGCTCCAACAGTGCATCTGAACTGTGTGCAAGGCACCGACGGCACACAGCTAGTTACGGCTCTGCCTCTTAGCTTTTAGTAGAAAGGACAAAACATTAACAAAAAATATAGAGGTTGTTGAAGAATAAATTTCACACTCAAAGAAAGTGGTATTAGGGATCTTCTTCCAATCAATACAATCTATTGAAAAGTGTTTAGGTACTACACTATTGACTGCATATTGATCTGCCAATTTCTTGGAAAGATGGTATTTGGACTCTCCAATTCTGTCACACACCAATTGTTACAGTATCCAGAGATGATTTTTCATGGAATCTCTTGTAGGAGGGAAAAACTTATGGACTCAATAAGCCAAAGAAACAATTGTATTTAGGAATATCTTCTGCATCCATGAAGACATTTTTCAAGATTGTTTGTCATTGTAATAACTATAGATGTGTACAAATTATTATGTGACTTCTGTTTATTTAAAAGCCTTTGAGGTATATATACTAAAGTGCAGGTTTTCAGATTTATCGAGCATCTTCTAAAAGGTAGTTACTACAATTTGATTGGTTGCCATAGGCAACATCTCCACTTCAGGAAACCTGCACTTTAGTAAATATACCCCTTTGAATTGATTTGCTAATTATTTAGATAAAGGGAAAGAAAATAAGAGGTGAAGAAATAGGAGAGTGCAGATTTGGGATATATAAAAAAGGGAGAGATAGAAAATAAACAAAATAGAGGAGTTGAAGGAGAATAAAGGTAAAAATGATTTGGTGTCACAATTTATCCCCATAGATGAGGAACATTGTATAAAATGTGCTGATAATGAATGGCCTAATAACGCAAGAAACAAATGCATTGCCAAGGCTCAAGAATTTCTTTCATATGAAATGGACACTATAGCTTCAGTTTTCTCTATCACAGATGTATTATTTTCTGTAGTAATTATCTTCATAATTGGAGTTTATACTTTATTTTGGCACAATCATATTGTCAAAGCAAACAATCAGAACCTTAGCGTTATTCTCCTCATTTCTCTAAAGCTAAGTTTGCTCTGTGTATTCCTTTTCCTTGATCGTCCAGTACACACAACCTGCATGCTCCGCCAAATATCTTTTGGAATTACATTTACTACTGTGGTGTCTTTAGTCCTGGCTAAGACTATAATGGTGTGCATCGCATTTAAGGCCACAAGACCTGGAAGCTACTGGAGAAAATGGATTGGGTCCAAACTTGCAAATGTTTTAGTGCTGATCTGCTCATCTGTCCAAGTCCTGAATTGTGTTGTTTGGTTCTCAGTTTCTCCTCCATTACAAGAGTTTAATATAGACACATATCCTGGGACTATTATCATCCAATGTAATGAGGGTTCTGTGATGGCCTTTTATTTCATGTTGGGTTACATGGGCTTCCTGGCTGCTTTGAGCTTTGTTCCAGCTTTCATGGTGAGAACATTACCTGATATCTATAATGAGGCCAAATATATCAAATTCAGCATGCTGTTGTTCTGCAGTGTGTGGGTCTGTGCCATACCGGCCTATCTGAGCAGAAAGGGGAAACATATGGTCACTGTAGAGGTGTTTGCTATATTAGCTTCATGTATTGGGATATTAGGCTGTATATTTTTCCCTAAATGCTACAATATACTAAAGAGTCCTGAGATGAACAGAAGAGAGCTTTTGGTAATGGGGAAAAAAAGTTTGCAATAATATGATCTCATATCCCACAGAAGATGCCTAATCCCAATTTTGTTAATATTCACTTAGGAAGCCTGAAGACCTTGGGGCAGATGTAGGGTTGAGTGCAAGTAGCTAATTTTGTTGTCTCACCACATACTGTATGCTGCAGAACTGAGCATACAAAACTATGGCTGTTATAGAGTTGTAGGCATCTCACCTTCATCTCATTTATGGGTGAGGGGAAAACCTGGGTGGTAGCAGGTCACTCACATGCAGGCAGAGGTTAGAGAGAACATAGTGATGGCACTGTGGGCTATGTAGAGTTTTGCCTGTTTTCAGATGACTCTTGTGAATCAGGCGGTGTTGCTGTGCAAATGCCTATGGACAGAGGCAGATCAACTACAGAGATGTGTTCTGCTCTGCGTATGGCCAGATATAGAATTTTTTACTCATGCATAGACAATCCCCTGTGACTTCTAATTGACTTTTTTTAAGCTAAGCACTCTGAGTACTACTAAATAAAGAGTTATATAAATAAAATTACTAATATGATGATGATGATGATGATGATGATGATGATTTTCTTATGTATTTCTTTATGTGTATTTACCATCATGTGTTACTGTATCTGTAACTTCAGTTTAGTAGTACAATTTATAATTGACCCCAATATACAGTACTTTATATTATTCTAGATTTTCTTTGAATATATAGTTACAATAAAAATACACAGTAATCTCCACTTTTTATTATCTGACAATGATGAATAAAACAACTTATTACTATGAATAATATGGGTAAATGTTATTTAAATTACAGTACACTTTTTCTTTATTGAGTAAATTTATTAATTTACTTATAGACAATAAAAATCATGAAGATAATTAACTCAGAAAAAAACAAAGCAAAAACAGTTAATCATACTGTTAGTTACACCCATTACTTTGCATTTGTCACAGAAACCGAAGACAAACTGAATGTTGTCTTAACAAAAATCCACACATTCATGTATGAAGTATGTTTGTTTCTTAGTTTCTTTATGTTTCAATAAAAAAGTAATTTATTCAAGAACTACAATAACTCAATATGTTAACTTCAAACAGTATTTTCAGTATTCAAAGATATTCAAGAGTTTCCTGAAAGAGCACTTTTGTAGGATAGAGGAACCACAATCAGCCACGTGTTTGTTATACATACTGGACTTGATAAAAAAGAAATTGCTTTTCATATAATGCTTTTTTTGGTTCAATCCTCCAACAAGACTTCTCAATATTTATTGTTTCTCTTATTTTACAATCTAAACTCGTGTGTAATAACCTCCAATGTCATAACTTCATGCTCATCTCTTAAGGTTTGTATTGTCTTTTGCTGGAAGAGAGCTTAATTCAAAAAATGTCCATAATAAATTGAGTTTAACTCATATAAAATAATCAAATGAAAATATTCACACAATCACAATCAGGAAAATACTGTAACTGCTGTTAAAAAAGTATAGTGAATATTACATTATGTTCTTAAAAAGGAATCTTTGATGCCAATACTTACAGTATGATTATTACAGTGGTCCAAATAATTCAAAACTAATAGGATAAAACAATATAACAATCAAAGTAAAAACAGACATAGTCTAATATAAAAATATATATACTGTACTTAAATGCTCTCCACAATGAGATGTAGTCAAAATGTAAATAGTCTTAAGGTAGACCACTAAAATGAAGAAAACAAATTTTTGACTGCCAAAATGTTGACATGGACATACGATTTAAAGTCAAAATTATATCAATGAATAAATAAATAAATGGTAAGAGTCAAAATGTCAACAGGGTCAAAATAAAGACTGGCAAAATGTAGACACAGTTAAAATGACAACAGCTGAAAGGTAACCTTCATTTATTTTACATGATCAATGAAGATTCCATGCAGGAGTTGTTGGTAAAACAAGGACAGCAAGCCCACA